>NW_026909276.1:13964142-14564142 GCF_033115175.1 Lepus europaeus | reverse complement strand
AGTCTAAGAGCCAAAGAGATCACATAAACATGACTAGTGTCACTAGTAGTAACTGATAGAATAAAAAAAGGAGAGAATGATCCAACATGAGAGGTGGGATACACAGCAGACTCATAAAATGGCAGATGTCCTAAACAGCACTCTGGCCTCAGAATCTGCCCTTAAGGCATTCAGATCTGGCTCAAGAGCCTATGAGAGCATTTTAGGCATGGAAAGCCAAGACACTCTGGCAAAAAAAAAAAAAAGAGGACCTAAATGAAAGATCTCTGTGTGTGAGATTCCAGTGGAAAGAACAGGTCATCAAAGAAGGAGGTAACTTTCTCTGAAAGGAGGAGAGAACTTTCACTTTGACTATGACCTTGTCTAAATAAGATCGAAGTCAGCGAACTCAAATGGCTTCCATAGCCTTGGCAACTCATGACTAGAGCCTAGGGAGATTACTGACACCGTAAATGAGAATGTCAAATTATTAAGCCAACAATAGGAGTCACTGTGTACTTTTGTCTCATGTGGGATCTCTGTCCTTAATATGTTGTTCAATGTGAAGTAATGCTATAACTAGTACTGAAACAGTATTTTACACTTTGTGTTTCTGTGTGGGTGCAAACTGATGAAATCTTTACTTAGTATATACTGAATCGATCTTCTGTATATAAAGATAATTGAAAATGAATCTTGATGTGAATGGAATGGGAGAGGGAGTGGGGGAGGGGAGGGTTGTGGGTGGGAGGGAAGTTATGGGGAGGAAAGCCATTGTAATCCATAAACTGTACTTTGGAAATTTATATTTACTAAATAAAAGTTTAAAATAAAGAATTTGTTTGATAAAGATATAAAAAGAAAGTTTAATAAAACTATATTTGCCACAATACTGATACACACAGGCATTAGTTTCTTTTCTGTTTTTCTTCTGTTGTTGTTGTCTGATGTTTTTTTAAAAATTTAACTCCCATGTATAAAGTAGAACATCTAATATTTGTCTTTCTGTGTCAGGATAATTTCACGAGCATGAAGTCCTCCAGTTGCAATGATCCTGATACTAATAACAGGATTTCATTTTTTGTAGTACTGTAATAATCAATTCTACAGATATGCATCCAATTTTTCCAGCAGCACTTACTGAATAGATTATACTTTTTTCCAGTGTATAGTCTGCTCACTTTCATGAAAAATCAATTGGCTCAACATGTTTGGATTAATTATCTAATTAATTAATTTCCACTATCATGATGCTTTGATTACTATAGCTTTGTAGTAAGCTTTGAAGTCAGGTATTCTGATGCCTCCAAGTTAATTTTTAATTTTCTCAGGGTTATTTTGGCTACTCTTGATATTTTGTGATTTCTTAGGGAATTTAGGATCATTTTCTCTTTCTGTAAAAAAAAATGTCATTGGTGTTTGATTGGAATTTCATTGATTTTGTAGGTTGCTTTAAGTAATATACATATTTTTTTAAAACGTTGAAGAAATAAATCATCAAGGACTCTCAAAATGGAAAAATATAACTTGCTCATGGATTGGAAGAATTGGTACAATTAAAATATTAAAATTCTTCCAATCCATGAGCAAGTTATATTTTTTCCATTTTGAGAGTCCTTGATGATTTATTTCTTCAACGTTTTAGAATTTTCATTGTAGATATCTTTCACTTAATTGGTTACATTTATTCCTAAATGTTTTATTTTTGTCCCTATTGCATATGGGATTAATTTTTAGATTTCATTTTTGGCAAATTGGTTATTAGAATATAAAAAAGCTACTGTTTTTGTATGTTGATTTTGTAACCTGTAACTTTACTGAATTGGTTTTTCATCTTGAACCATTTTTTGGTGGAGTGTTTAGATTTTTCTGTGCACAACATCATGTATTCTATAATGTTGTTGAATTCAGTTATTGTTAACTGTTGTGTTAAGGAATATTTAATGTCATAAATATAAGAGCATGTCAAAAAGGCTTAAAGTTTACCTGTGGAAAATTTCTCTGTTGTTTGCCGTATGAGAATTAGAGTAGTCCCTGGTAGACTTGTGGACTGCCATTGCTAATGGAGTGCATGGGTTCACCCATTGGTTTATCACTGCTTTCTGTGTCCCCCCACAGACTCCCAGTGAGACAGTGAGGCTTCTTAAGGGAAGGCCTGTACTCAAGGTTGTGTGCTGAGTGTTGCTGGCAGCAGTATATAAGTAACATGGTGTCATGGGATCATTTCAGACACGTGTACCTCCACCTGGGTGATGCAGAGTCTTGTGTGCTGTGGGATGGTGAGTCTGGATGCACCAGATGACTGCTGGCTGCCCCTCACATGCTGCCAGACACTACCAGGATGTGGTTAAGAAAGTAGCTGCCTCGTCTGCAACTGTCTCAGATGCTGAAGTGCTGTATCTCAGACACCGGGAAGTCCACACAGAGGTACACAACTTGCTATGGATGGAGATGCAGAGCCTGCTCAAAGCCTGCACAGGGAAACATGGAGAAGGGCAGCCTTGCTGTGTTCCTGACAGGAAGTAGTCTATCAATCACTGGGCAACAGAGGTGGCAGCTGGCAGCTCCCACTGAACTGCTTCAAGATCCTGTCCAACTTGCCTGGAATGCACAGATGATGCCATGTTTGCATAGAGGGGAACATAAGCTGTCCCTTTTTCTACTGCAATGGTTGTCCAGAGCATGCCAAACACCACACTACAGCAGGAGCCTCTCTATTTCAGGGGACAGTGTACAATTAAGAATAAAAGAGAGCTACTGAGGCTGTTAGGCATTATTCAGCAAGTATGTGCAGCCACCACCCCCGAATGGCAAAGCTGCCCCTGGGACAGTCCCAAACAAGCTACGTTGGCCCCAGTGGAATTATTTATTCACTTACTTAAGCATTATTTGTTATGTTTCATTGAAAGACAAGAAAACAGATTTTCCATTGGCTGGATCACTCCACTTGAGTGGCAAAGCCCAAATATCTGATCCATTCCTCTGTTGTTTTCCAGGGTATGCCTTAGCAGGAAGCTGGATTTGAATTCATGACAGGTATTGATCCTTGATACTCTGTAATGGGATGCTGGCACCAAAAATGATGTCTTTAATTGCCATGCCAAATACAATGTGTTGATGCCTTTATATTCTAATTATTAGAATGGCAGTGTGAGATAGAGAAAGATGTTTCCATCTGTTGGCCTCAGCCCCAGAGCCTGCAATCATTATGGCAGGGCTAGGCCAAAGTCAGAAGCCAAGAACTCCATCCAGTTCTCTCACATCGATGGAAGAGACCTAAATAACTGACCCAATGCCTGCTATCCATCAGAGTGTACATTAGCAGGAAACTGCACTGCAAGAAAACTGTACTGAAATCCAGGCACTCTGATATGGGGCGTGGATGACCCATATGACATATTAACAACTCTGTCACAGTTCCTTGGCCATTGTTATATTTTAATGATTTTTATTGGAAAAAAACATTAGTGAGGGAGAGACACAGAGGTATCATCCAACCTACTATCTCATTCTCCAAATGGCTGCAACAGCTACAGATTAGCCAAGGTGAAGCCAGGAGCAAGAACTGTATCTTCTTCTCCTACATGGGTTGCAGAGGCCTGAGATCTTCATACATCCTCTACTGTCTATCCATGCACCTTAGGAGGAAGCTGGACTGGAAGTATAGTAGCTGGGGCATGACCCAGCACTACAATATGAAATGGAAACATTGTTAGCTGAAGTCTTACCTGCTGTGCCATAGCAGAAAGCTGGATAGGAAGTGGAGCAGGTGGATCTTGAACCGGTGCCCATATGGGATGCTGGTGCTTCAGGCCACAGCACTGGCCCCCAATTGTTTTTTTAGCTTGTGTTTGTGAGGGAGTGGGTACAGCAACTGTCTTTCTGTGTCTGGATTGTTTTCACTTACTTCCAGTTCTATACATCTTACTTCAAGTGACAGGATTTCATTCTTTTCAAATGGCTGGATAGTATTCTATTTTGTATATATACAAGACACTTGACCCCTTCATCTGATGAACTCTCAGCTCATTTTATTTGCCAAGATACTATTCCCTTTTAGTGAGACAAAGATGCAGTCTACTTTATCTGCATCCTTGCCCTCATAGTGGAGACTGTGGTACCAAAATGAGTTTGAACTCCTGAACGTATCTGATTTGGGGACATTTTCCTATTGTGGTACCAGAATGAGTTTCTACTCCCATGCATACATATCTGATTTGAGGACATCTTATGCCTGTCATTTTGGATTTCTGGTTGTGTTTTTCCTATTCCATCCAACTCATTTGGAAAAGTCCCCCAGGAATGTCTGCTTTGCAGACAAAATTACATCATTCCTTTTCCTCCCATGGTGGCATTTGGAGAGGTGATTACTCTCACATGACACCTGACAGGTGGATTTTATTGGTCTGCTGTTGTAAGAGGCAAGTGATTATTATCGTTGATAACCACACCAGACTGCTCCCTGCTTTTTCCTTCATGGCTGAAAATGTGCTTCAAACATGAGACTTTAGATACATGAACTACTTAGTTCCTTTCTATGGGACATGTACCCAGTGGTGCTATTGCTGGTTCATGGTATGGTTCTGTTTTCTGAAAATTTTGACATTAACAATAATTTTACCTACTTAAGGGCTACAGTATGATGTCTTGGTACATGTCTGCAATATGTCCTGATGAAAAATGGGATAATCAACATTTCCTTCTTTGTCAATATTTTATGATTGAATACTTGTAATTTCTTCTGTGTGTTCATACAATACATACTAGGTTATTGTGAGCTAGTCTCCTCGCTGTGCTGTGTAACAGTAGGGACTTATTACTTTGATCTAACTCTGATTTTGTGCCCCTCATCAAAACTCCCTTCATCCCCCGCAGTGCCTGCCATCCTTTATTACTCATTGTGCATTCAGGTTTTAGCTTGCTTATGTGAAGGTGTGCACGTGTTATTTGTCTTTCTGTGTCTGGCTTTTTTCACTTCACATGATATCCTCCAGTTGCATACATTTTGCTGCAAAGGACAGGATTTCATTTTTAAATGGCTGAATAGTATTCCATTTAGTATATACACACAAATGCTAGATCTCTTCAACTGATGAAGAGTACATTGGTTGATTCCATATCTTGGCCATTGTTAGCAGTACTGCAGTAATCATGGTGGAGCAGGTGTGTCTTAAATACAATGATGTCATGCCTTTTGGACATATACTGAGTATTGAGATTGCTGAGTCATATGGCAGTTCTATTCTTAGCTTTTAAGAAATCTCCACTGTGTTTGCTGCAGTGGTTGTACTCATTTGGATTCCCATGCTCAGTATATGAGAGTTCTCCTTTCTCCATATCCTTGTGAGAATTTTTTACTTTTTCTTTATGATAGGCATTCTAGCATTATGAGGTGATATGTCTTTGGAGTTTTGATTTGCATTTCTTTTTAAAAAATTTTATTTATTTGAGAGACAGAGTTAGCAGAGAGCAAGGCACACAAAGGTCTTCCATATGCTGGTTCACTCCCCAGATGGCTGCAAGGCCAGAGCTGAGCCCATGCAAAACCAGGAGCCAGGAGCTTCTTCCCGGTCTCCCACGTGGTTACAGGGACCTAAGCACTTTGGCCATCTTCCACTGCTTTCCAGGCCATATGCAGAGAGCAGTATCAGAATAAGAGCATCCAGGACATGATCCAGTGCCCACAGGGGATGCCGGCAGTACAGGCAGAGACTTCGCCTACTATGCCACAGTGCAAACCCCTATTTTCACTTCTCGGATGGCTAACAATAGTTTTTTTCATATATTTTTTGTTCATTTGTATTTTTTTCTTTTGAGAATTGTCTTTTTAGGCCCCTTGTGCCCATTTCTTAACTGCATGGGATGCTTGATTTTGAGTTTGTTGAGTTCTTGATATATTCTGAATATTAATCCTTTGTTGGATAAGTAGTTTGCAAGTATTTTATCCCTTTCCATTGGTAGTTTATTCACTCTATTACTGCTTTCTTTGCTGTGCAGAAGCTTTAGTGCTTGATGTGTAGTCCCATTCATGTAGCTTGACTTTTGCTGGCTGAACTTCTGGGGTCATAGAATCTACCTCTTTTAAGAGATGTCTCCCTATGTTTTATTCCAGCAATTTTGTATTTTCAGTTCTCAGATTTAGGCATTTGATCCATCTGAGTTGATTTTTATGTGTGGTAAAAGGTAGACATTTAATTTCATTCTTCTATATATGTATATCCAGTATTGTCAGCACCATTTAAATGAAAAGACTATGGGATTTTCATCAAAAATCAGTTAGCTGTTATATATGTATGTTTGTATTTATGTATTTTTTCTCTGTTTTCATTGATCTTTGTATCCATCTTCATTCCAGGTTCATCCTATTTTATTTACTATACCTTTGTGAAATCAGGTATTGTTATGTCCCCAGCTTTGTATGTGTTTTCTTGTGTAGAATCACTTTGGTAGCTATTGGTCTTCTGTAGTTCCAAAGGAATGTTACAAAGAATTTTCTGGCTGTATAAAAATTTTCATTGGTATTTTGATAGGACTTGCATTGAATCTGTAGATTTCCTAAGGAATATGAACAGTCTAATGTTAATTCTTCTAATTCATGAACAGGGGATGGCTTTCCATTTTCATGTGTCCTTGATGATTTATTTCATCAGTGATTTATAACTTTATTGAGATCTTTCAATTATTTGGCTAAATTTATTATTAAATATATAATTGTTATAGCTATTATAAATTTAGATTTCTTTTTTCCTGTTTCATACTTTTTAAATTAATATATTTTATTTTAAACTTTTATTTTTTTAACTTTTATTCAATGAATATAAATTGCCAGTGTACAGCTTATGGATTACAATGGCTTCCCCCTCCCATAACTTCCCTCACACCCGCAAACCTCCCCTCTCCCGCTCCCTCTCCCCTTCCATTCACATCAAGACTCATTTTCAATTCTCTTTATATTCAGAAGGTCAATTTAGTATAAAGATTTCAACAGTTTGCACCCACATCGAAACACAAAGTGAAACATACTGTTTGAGAACTAGTTATAGCATTAAATCACAATGTACAGCACATTAAGGACAGAGATCCCACATGAGGAGCAAGTGCACAGTGATTCCTGTTGTTGACCCAACAAATTGACACTCTAGTTTATGGTGCCAGTAAACACCCTAGGCTCTCGTCATGAGTTGCCAAGGCTACGGAAGCCTTCCAAGTTTGCCGACTCTGATCATATTTAGACAAGGTCATAAAAGACAGAGTGAGGATAGTAACCAATGATCCTAAGAGTGGCATTTACCAGGTTTGAACAATTATACAGCATTAAGTGGGGAAGAGGACCATCAGTACACACAGGTTAGGAGTAGAGCCATTGGTGGTAGAGTAGAGGTTATGATTACAAAAGAATGAGGCCCAAGTGCACTAGACAGGGTCTAGAACAAAGGACAGAGTCATTATTAGAGGAGCTAAGAAAGGTGCTGTCTAAGCTACAATTAAGTTTTCTGATTGAGAGGCAAATAGAACCTGATAGAAGGGGCTTGATAATAATCTGTTGGGCTTTAGGCCTTGTAAGTTAAGAGGCCCAGACCTATCTATCTCTTCACATGGGGTACATCCTAAGGGAGGTGTGAACCTCCTAGGGGAAGGCACTCTGTTGACTTTCATTACTTGGCTGGGCTGGGAGGAGAGCTGGCCAGGTAAAGGCAGGGGGCATCTCTAACAAGAAATTTACAGTTCTGCCTGCAATGTTGCTGACCCTACTTGGCCATCCCCTCAGCTGCAGTGTTCACTTTGGAAGTTGGGCTGAGTGAAGGGCTTTTCAGCTTAGAGCCAATAAGATCTGTGGCTCTGACCTGGGCATCCTTCGACTCCAGGGCAGGTCCATTTCCAGTGATCCAACTCTTGGCAGAGCTGCCAGGGCTCTTCACAAGCTGACTTCTGCTGAAGCCCAGGCTTACCACATTGAAAGCCACTGCAGTGGACTGGCTTGTTGGGTCTCCTTGAGGGCAGATCACTGTACAGATCAGCCATTAATAGGCCTGCCACCCATTGCTTCTGATGCCTAGCTTTCTTTTCCTCCTGGTTTTTGTTCAAGTAGACCAGAGGATGCAAGTCAAGGGAGTGCCCGTGTCCCATCTCTAATCTTCGGTGGCCTGAACTACAAGTCTATAGTCACAGGCATGTTCTGTAGTAGTTTTTCTAAGGTAGACAATGCCCATGAGGAAAATTATATTCTCCCTTAAAAACTTTCTTTCCCTTTGGTCTGAAAGGGAGGTGTTTTCTATTTACTGTTTACTTCACTGATGGCGAAGTAAATCTAGCTATGAGATTATTATTTAAGTTCTTATTTTGGCTATGCTATTACAGAAAATTGTTAGCCATCTCTTTTATAAGGTCTAAAGATTAAATTGTGTGTCCTACAGATTCCTTCATAATAGAATTAGTTTCCTACCTTGAAGAGAATAGAGAAATGAAAGAACAAATTGGGGATAAAATAGAGAAATGAGGGAGCAAGTCCTAGATCGCTTGCTGACAATAGCAAAATTACATGAATACTTAGCAGTTTCAACCATTAGATAACAACTTAAGAAAACATTTACCAGAAGGTCCAATGCCTTCTATAAATTTTAAGAATCATGTATTTGAAAACACCTCTTAAATATCGAACATGGTGTAGTTTGTTTAACCAGTAAACTTAAGCACAACCATATAAAATGATTTTAGTTTCTTTCTACTAAGAAGTTTAAAACATATGATACACAGATTCAGGTCACACAAATTAAAATGTATCTTTGATTGATTTTAGCAGCTTAAATTTATGGGCAATCTTATCTATAAGTCATTTAAAATAAAACTCTTAATAAAATTTCCCCATGTGGACATACAATATGTACACACATATAACATAGCATAATAGACCAATATAGCAATTTTAATAATAGCTTTTAAAATCTTTAACTCTTTTTGTAGGTTTCCAATTGATTTGAATTGCTTTTTGTTTTTAGTAACCTCAGTTAACCATGCTTTCAGTTCTCTCAGTTGATACTGTTAATACATTATTGGCTTCATCTGTTTACAGAGCCATCCCAAAGTACTGAATACAATAAAAGTGGCTGGAAAAAGTCCATAGGAACCTATAAGAGAACAGCTAAACACAGAACCAACAACGCTTTAGTTTTATGAGCAGCAAATCATATATAACTGTGGATGACAAAAGACTTTAAGTCGCCATGTTTAAAATTATAAACTCATTAACCAACAAGAGGCACTTGCTTACTTCACAGTATTTTTGAAAGCACCTGTAGGATTTTACAAGTATTTAACCTTTAGGCCTCTGGGGCTTTCTCATTAAGATAATTATCCTGTCTAGTAACACAAATTCATTAGACTTTTTAATTCTCAAACATTTGTATTAATAGCATTTTCCATTATAGAAACTTAAAGTTTGGTACCACATCACATCTTGACAGTACTTCTAAAATAATCCAAATAGCCTGATTAGTTGGTGTCTCTGTAAGATGAGAGACATAGGTCCTTTGATTTTTTCAGTTGGGCCTAAACTGGAAAAACCAAAGTCCAGGATTTACTGGAAGTTTTAGAGACCAGACTGTTTGAAACTTTGATTTTTTGAATGCCTGTCAAGAATGCCAAGAAGGCTCAAAATCCAAAATATCTGGTTGAAATAAGATTCCTTAAAATCATGACATAACATAGACCAAATTTGATCATTGTTACAAGGTGATTATTCAAATCTTTGAAAATAAGCACATATTTAAATAACCCATAGCTCTTAAAAATTCAGCTGTTTTTGAACAATTAGAATTTAACAGACATCAAGAGAACATAATAGATTACTTTGACACATTGCTTTAACAGAGCATCAGAGTTTAATTCTATGTCAAAGAGAAATTGAGCTTCCTGTGATCTTTTGCTGTGAGGTTTCCTTCCTTTACCTTCTTTCATATTGGTGACCGTGTTTCTGTGTTTCTGTATGTAACACATCTTTAAGCATCTTTTGCAGGGCAGGATGAGTGGCAACAAATTCTTTCAATTTCTGTTTGCTATGAAAAGTCTTAATTTCCCCTTCATTCACAAGTGAGAGCTTTGCAGGATATAATATTCTGGGCTGGCAGTTTTTCTCTCTTAGTACCTGGGCTATGTCTCACCATTCCCTTCTAGCTTGTAGGGTTTCTGATGAGAAGTCTGCTGTGAGTCTAATTGGAGATCCTCTAAGAGTAATCTGATGTTTCTCTTGCACCTTTTAGAATCTTTTCTTTATGTTTCACTGTGGTGAGTTTGATTACAACATGTCGTGGTGAGGATCTCTTTTGGTCATTTTTATAGGGGTTCTATAAGCTTCCTGTACTAAGATGCCTCTGTCCTTCTCCAAACCTGGGAAATTTTCTGCTAGTATCTCACTGAAAATGCCTTCTAATCCTTTCTCCCTCTCCATGCCTTCATGAACTCCTAGAACCCGAATGTTAGGTTTTATAATAGTATCCTGTAGATTCCTGACAATATTTTTTAGATTTCTAATTTCTTCTTCTTTTCTTTGGTTTGCCTGTTTCCTTTCCTGTTCTCTGTCTTCTAAGTCCGATATTCTCTCTTCTGCTTCACCCATTCTGTTTTTAAGGCTCTCTAATGTGTTTGTCATTTGATCTATTGAATTCTTCATATCATTATGATTTCTCGTCACTATCGCAGTTTCTTGTTCCACTAGTTGTTTCATTTCATTTTGATTCCTCCTTAATATTTCATTTTCACGAGAGAGATTTTCTATCTTGTCCATTAAGGATTTCTGTAGTTCAAGAATTTGTTTTTGAGAACTTCTTAATGTTCTTATCAATTTTTTGAGATCTGCTTCTTGCATTTCTTCGATCTCATCATCTTCATAATCTTGAATTGGGGTGTCTTTTTCATTTGGGGGCGTCATAATGTCTTCCTTGTTTTTGTTACCTCCATTTTTGCGTTTGTTGTTTGGCATGTTGGAGATATTTGGTTTCTTCACTGTGGTGTTTTTTCTTGTTACACTATGGCTCTATTTTAAGTGCACTGTCTGCTTTCAGTGGAGCCTTAGAGGCTTGAGATGAATGTGGACTGAGAGCTGTGTTTGGTTCCTCAGAGTTGAGGGTGTGTCAAAGAGGACACTCCCAGGTTAGGTGTGGTAAATCTCTCTTTCTTTCTTTCTTTTATTTTTTTGGATTCAAAAGGGAAGTAATTCTGCACAGCTGAACGTAATCGGAGGTAGTTAGCAGGCAAATGATATACCCACAGGAGCCAGAGTTTGGAAGCTCTTTCCCAAGGACCACACAGGGAATCTCTGCTGCCCTCGGTATGGGCTCCAATTCTCCTGCAGTCTCCCACTAGGTTGCCAAGTTAGATGCTAATCTCCTGTTATTTCACCCCTCCCCCCAGAGTCAGGTTTTTCTGCTAGGCTCAGGGCTGGTGCAGACCTGAGGTCGCCCTGCTTATGACGTATGTCCAAAATGGCGCCTGCTCTTTGTCTTGCTCGCCTTTGAGGGGTGAGCAGAGAGAAACTTGTGTCCGTATCGGTGACTTTTTTTTTCCCTCTCTCTCTTCTAGTTAGCCTGGTGAACTTTCCCCTACCCCACCCCGAGTTTCAAGCCTCGTTCCCTCTAGTCTCCTCTTTCTGCTTGCCCGCTGGTGTCTCGGGCTATTGAGGTTTGGCTCACCTCGCGTTCCAGTGCTGGTGTGTTGAGTCTGCCGCTGGTGTCCCAAACTTGGGCTCCCACGCTCTCCACGCAGGTCCACTGTGAATCACTAATTCCGGAAGAGTTTCCTCTGCTGTTTCTTCTCCTACTCTTCCTTGACCCTGCAGTATCTCCACTTTTATTAACCTGTGTTTTGCCGAACTATCAATGTGCTCCCTCTCTATTCCGCCATCTTGCCTATTTTAAACTTTTATTTAATGAATATAAATATCCAGTGTACAGCTTATGGATACAATGGCTTACCCCCCCCCAAACTTCCCTCCCACCTGCAACCTTCCCCTTTCCCACTCCCTCTGCTCTTCCATTCACATCAAGATTCATTTTCAATTCTCTTTATATTCAGAAGATCAGTTTAGTATATATTAAGTCAAGATTTCAACAGTTTGCCCCCACATAGTAACACAAAGTGAAAAATACTGTTGGAGTACTAGTTATAGCATTAAATCACAACGTACAGCACATTAAGGACAGAGATCCTACAAGATATTTTTAAAAATTCATTAATTTTCTATGCAGTTTCCAATTTAAAACCAAGTTTTTTTCATTTTCAATTATCTTTATATACAGAAGATCGATTCAGTATATACTAAGTAAAGATTTCATCAGTTTGCACCCACACAGAAACACAAAGTGTAAAATACTGTTTCAGTACTAGTTATAGCATTACTTCACATTGGACAACACATTAAGGACAGATCCCACATGAGACAAAAGTACACAGTGACTCCTGTTGTTGATTTAACAATTTGACACTCTTGTTTATGGTGTCAGTAATCTCCCTAGGCTCTAGTCATGAGTTGCCAAGGCTATGGAAGCCTTTTGAGTTCGCCAACTTTGATCTTATTCTGACAGTGTCATAGTCAAAGTGGAAGTTCTCGCCTCCCTTCAGACAAAGGTACCCCCTCTTTGATGGCCCCATTCTTTCCACTGGGATCTCACTCACTGAGATCTTTCATTTAGGTCTTTTTTTTTCCCCAGGGTGTCTTGGCTTTCCATGCCTAAAATACATCTCATGGGCTTTTGAGCCAGATCTGAATGCCTTAAGGGCTGATTCTGAGGCCAGAGTGCTATTTAGGACATCTGCTATTCTATGCGTCTGCTGTGTCTCCCACTTCCCATGTTGGATCATTCTCTCCCTTTTTTATTCTATCAGTTAGTATTAGCAGACACTAGTTTTGTTTGTGTGATCCCTTTGACTCTTAGACCTATCAGTGTGATCAATTGTGAACTGAAATTGATCAGTTGGACTAGTGAGATGGCATTGGTACATGCCACCTTGATGGGATTGTATTGGAATCCCCTTTATTTAAGATATACAAATTTCATGTATTTCATATATACAGATTCAGGAAGGTCGTGATAATTTCCACTCTATTCTCCATCTTGCCCATATTCCCACCCTTTTTTCTGTTCCCTTTTCTATTCCCATTCTTACTTTTTACAAAGGTCTTAAACTTACCTTTACACATTTTTAGTGTGTAAGAATGCAACTTATTTGTACATTGATTTTGTATCCTGTGACTTATTGATTTATCACTCCCAACATGTTTTTACTGCAGTGTTTTAAGTTTTTCTCTCCAAAATCATGTCTTCTGAAAAGACAGATATTTTGACTTCCTCCTTCCCAATTTTCATCCTTTATTTCTTTACCTGAGTACTCTTTTGAGTACTTGAGATACTGTATTGACTAAAAATGTTTTATGAGGAGTTACTATCTTGTTCCAAAACTCAGGGGAAAAGTTTTCAGCTTTTTCCCATTCAGTATGATATTGGCTATTGTTTTGTCATAAAGCTTTGATAATTTTGAGCTATGTTTTTACTTGAAAGTCATAGTTACATAGAGAGAGGAGAGGCAGAGAGAGAAAGAGAGGGAGAGAGAGGAGAGAGAGGTCTTCCATCTGATGGTTTACTCCCCATTTGGCCGCAACAGCTGGAACTCTGCTGATCCAAAGCCAGGAGCCAGGAGCTTCTTCCAGGTCTCCTACATGGGTGCAGGGGCCCATGGACTTGTACCATCTTCTACTGCTATCCCAGGCCATAGCATAGAGCTGGATAGAAAGTGGAGCTGCCGGGTCTTGAACTGGCGCCCATATGGGATGCCTGCACTTCAGGCCAGGGCATTAACCTGCTGCACCACAGTACCAGCCCCCCTCTTTACCTTCTTAGTTCCAATTTTTTTTATCACGGGATGTTGCATCTTGTGACGGAAGCATCCACTGCATCTATTGAGATGTTCATTTGTTTTATGTTGTTCATTCTGCTGATGTGATTTCATTGATTTTTATAGATGTTGAACCACACTTGCATGCCTGTGATAAAACCCACTTTATCATATTACATGTTGTGTGTGAGTGTATATATATATATATATATACACACACACAATACATCAAAAAGGTATGATATATATATATATATATATATAATTTTCCTGTTTCATACTTTTTATTTTAAGATATACAAATTTCATGTATTTCATATATACAGATTCGGGAAGGTGGTGATAATACCTTTTTGATGTATTGTTGCATTCATCGTGTTTACAAAGCCTCACAGCCTAGAAAGTGTTTGAAATAAGAAAGTTTGAAATAACTACCCATGCTTTTTCAATCCCAAAAAGTCCAAAACATTTTCCCAAGGTCACTGAATGACAGAGTGTACCAAGGAAAATATTCAAAACCTAATTCCAGGTCTGGCACTGTGGTGTCAGACCTAATTCCAGGTCTGGCACTGTGGCTAAGCCTCCACCTGCAGCACTGGCATCTCATATGGGCACCAGTTCATGTCCCAGCTGTTCCTTTTCTGATCCAGCTCTCTGCTACAGCCTGGGAAAGCTGTAGAAGATGGCCCAAGTGCTTGGGCCCCTGTACTCATTCATGTGGGAGACCTGGAAGAAGCTCCTGGATCCTAGATTTAGTTTGGCCCAGCTTTGCCTGTTGTGGCCATTTGGGGAGTGAAGCAGTGGATAGAAAACCTTTCTCTCTGCCATTCCCACTCTTTGTAACTCTGTCTCTCAATTAAATAAATCTTCAAAAAAAGCCTACTTCCAATGACAGTAAATCTTTATGTATATAACAATGTTAAGTTCCTTCTGTATGGATAAGAATAAGTTGCATGGTCTAGTTTCATATTCATTCAGTAAATTTTTTCACACATTTCAAACTGAACCATTAAAAATTCATAAATAATTGGAAATTTAAATCAAATGAATAGGGTCTCATATAAATATCATCAAGATTTTTCTAAAGCCTTGAGGACAAGCATCCTGACAAATAGAACTAAAAATGTGTTCCAAAATTTTCTATAAAGGAATCATGCTTTCTTTGGTTGTTTCTACACAATAAACAGTAGCTCTCTGCACGTTCTTATATTCTGAATCCTCTCTGATAGTCCCGAATCAGTAAAGTGTCATTAGGTTTGCATATTTGTTTTATTACATGCTGTCTTTCTGTGACCTTGGGAAATGTCTTCAACTTTCTGGGATTGAAAAAGCATAGGTAGTGAGTTCAAGCATTCTTATTTAAACCAGTGTCTAGGCTGTGAGGGTCTGCAAATGTTACGAAGTGTTAGTTTGGTTGTACTATTTGTTCAATTCTTCAAGTCTAAAATGATTTCTTTTCTTTTTTTTTTCTTTTTGACAGGCAGAGTAGATAGTGAGAGAGAGAGAAAAAGAAAACTTTTTTTTTTTTTGCCATTGGTTCACCATCCAATGGCCACTGTGGCTGGCACGCTGCTGCCAGCGCACCATGCTGATCCAAAGGCAGGAGCCAGGTACTTATCCTGGTCTCCCATGGGGTGCAGGGCCCAAGCACTTGGGCCATCCTCCACTGCACTCCTGTGCCATAGCAGAGAGCTGACCTGGAAGAGGGGCAACCGGGACAGAATCCGGCACCCAGACCGGGACTAGAACCCGGTGTGCTGGCACTGAAAGGCGGAGGATTAGCCTGTTGAGCCATGGCGCCAGCTAAAATGATGTCTTATAACAAGTTTAGAAGCAGATATTTTTTTATGAGTCAACATACACGTGAATGAAATCCTCACATCAAATAACAGTGGAGATACTGCAGGGTCAAGGAAGAGTAGGGGAAGAAACAGCAGAGGAAACTCTTCCAGAACTAGTGATTCACAGTGGACCTGCGTGGAGAGCGTGGGAGCCCAAGTTCGGGACACCAGCGGCAGGCTCAATGCACCAGCGCTGGAACGCGAGGTGAGCCGAACCTCAATAGCCCGAGACACCAGCGGGCAAGCAGAAAGAGGAGACTAGAGGGAACGAGGCTTGAAACTCGGGGTGGGGTAGGGGAAAGTTCACCAGGCTAACTAGAAGAGAGAGAGGGAAAAAAAAAAGTCACCGATACGGACACAAGTTTCTCTCTGCTCACCCCTCAAAGGCGAGCAAGACAAAGAGCAGGCGCCATTTTGGACATACGTCATAAGCAGGGCAACCTCAGATCTGCACCAGCCCTGAGCCTAGCAGAAAAACCTGACTCTGGGGGGAGGGGTAAAATAACAGGAGATTAGCATCTAACTTGGCAACCCAGTGGGAGACTGCAGGAGAATTGGAGCCCACACTGAGGGCAGCAGAGATTCCCTGTGTGATTCTTGGGAAAGAGCTTCTGATCTCTGGCTCCTGTGGGTATATCATTCACCTGCTAACTACCTCCAATTATGTTCAGCTGTGTGGAATTACTTCCCTTTTGAATCAAAAGAAAGGAAGGAAGGAAGGAAGGAAGAAAGAAAGAAAGAAAGAGAGATTTACCTCGCCTAACCTGGGAGTGTCCTCTTTGACACACCCTCAACTCTGAGGAACCAAACACAGCTATCAGGCCACACTCATTTCAAGCCTCTAAGGCTCCACCGAAAGCAGACAGTGCACTTAAAATAGAGCCATAGTGTAACAAGAAAAAACAACACAGTGAAGAAACCAAATATCTCCAACATGCCAAACAACAAACGCAAAAACCGAGGAAACAAGAACAAGGAAGACACTATGACGCCCCCAAATGAAAAAGACACCCCAATTCAAGATTATGAAGATGATGAGATCGAAGAAATGCAAGAAGCAGATCTCAAAAAATTGATAAGAACATTAAGAAGTTCTCAAAAACAAATTCTTGAACTACAGAAATCCTTAATGGACAAGATAGAAAATCTCTCTCGTGAAAATGAAATATTAAGGAGGAATCAAAATGAAATGAAACAACTAGTGGAACAAGAAACTGCGATAGTGACGAGAAATCATAATGATATGAAGAATTCAATAGATCAAATGACAAACACATTAGAGAGCCTTAAAAACAGAATGGGTGAAGCAGAAGAGAGAATATCGGAATTAGAAGACAGAGAACAGGAAAGGAAACAGGCAAACCAAAGAAAAGAAGAGGAAATTAGAAATCTAAAAAATATTGTCGGGAATCTACAGGATACTATTATAAAACCTAACATCTGGATTCTAGGAGTTCCTGAAGGCATGGAGAGGGAGAAAGGATTAGAAGGCATTTTCAGTGAGATACTAGCAGAAAATTTCCCAGGTTTGGAGAAGGACAGAAGCATCTTAGTACAGGAAGCTTATAGAACCCCTATAAAAATGACCAAAAGAGATCCTCACCACGACATGTTGTAATCAAATTCACCACAGTGAAACATAAAGAAAAGATCCTAAAATTTGCAAGAGAGAAATGTCAGATTACTCTTAGAGGATCTCCAATTAGACTCACAGTAGACTTCTCATCAGAAACCCTACAAGCTAGAAGGGAATGGCGAGACATAGCCCAGGTACTAAGAGAGAAAAACTGCCAGCCCAGAATATTATATCCTGCAAAGCTCTCATTTGTGAATGAAGGTGAAATTAAGACTTTTCATAGCAAACAGAAACTGAAAGAATTTGTTGCCACTCGTCCTGCCCTGCAAAAGATGCTTAAAGATGTGTTACACACAGAAACACAGAAACATGGTCACCAATATGAAAGAAGGTAAAGGAAGGAAACCTCACAGCAACTCTGATGCTCTGTTACAGCAATGTGTTATAGTAATCTATTATGTTCTCTTGATGTCTGTTAAATTCTAATTATTCAAAAACAGCTTAATTTTTGTTAAGAGCTATGGGTTATTTAAATATGTGCTTATTTTCAAAGATTTGAATAATCACCCTGTACCAATGATCAAATTTGGTCTATGTTATGTCATGATTTTAAAGAATCTTATTTCCACCAGATATTTTGGATTTTGAGCCTTCTTGGCCTTCTTGACAGGCATTCAAAAAATCAAAGTTCCAAACAATCCGGACTCTAAAATTTCCAGTAAATCTTGGACTTTGGTTTTTCCAGTTTGGGCCCAACTGAAAAAATCAAAGGACCTATGTCTCTCATCTTATAGAGACACCAACTAATCAGGCTATTTGGATTATATTATAAGTACTGTCAAGATGTGACATGGTACCAAACTTTAAGTTTCTATAATGGAAAATGCTATTAATACAAATGATTGAGAATTAAAAAGTCTAATGATCTTGTGTTACTAGACATGATAGTTATCTTAATGAGAAAGCCCAGAGGCCTAAAGGGTTAAATACTTGTAAAATCCTACAGGTGCTTTCAAAAATACTGTGAAGTAAGCAAGTGCCTCTTGTTGGTTAATGAGTTTATAATTTTAAACATGGCGACTTAAAGTCTTTTGTCATCCACAGTTATATATGATTTGCTGCTCATAAAACTAAAGCGTTGTTGGTTCTGTGTTTAGCTGTCCTCCTATAGGTTCCTATGGACTTTTTCCAGCCACTTTTATTGTATTCAGTACTTTGGGATGGCTCTGTAAACAGATGAAGCCAATAATGTATTGACAGTACCAACTGAGAGAAAGTATGGTTAACTGAGGTTACTAAAAACAAAAAGCAATTCAAATCAATTGGAAACCTACAAAAAGAGTTAAAGATTTTAAAAGCTATTATTAAAATTGCTATATTGGTCTATTATGTTATGTTATATGTGTGTACATGTTGTATGTCCACATGGGGAAATTTTATTAAGAGTTTTATTTTAATTGGCTTATGATTAGATTGCCCATAAATTTAAGCTGCTAAATTTAATCAAAGATACATTTTAATTTGTGTGACCTGAATCTGTGTATCATATGTTTTAAACTTCTTAGTAGAAAGAAACTAAAATCATTTTATATGGTTGTGCTTAAGTTTACTGGTTAAACAAACTACACCATGTTCGATATTTAAGAGGTGTTTTCAAATACATGATTCTTAAAATTTATAGAAGGCTTTGGACCTTCTGGTAAATGTTTTCTTAAGTTGTTATCTAATGGTTGAAACTGTTTGCTAAGTATTCATGTAATATTGCTATTGTCAGCAAGCGATCTAGGACTTGCTCCCTCATTTCTCTATTCTAAACCCAACTTGTTCTTTCATTTCTCTATTCTCCTCAAGGTAGGAAACTAATTCTATTATGAAGGAATCTGTAGGACGCACAATTTAATCTTTAGACCTTATAAAAGAGATGGCTAACAATTTTCTGTAATAGCATAGCCAAAATAAGAACTTAAATAATAATCTCATAGCTAGATTTACTTTGCCATCAGTGAAGTATACAGTAAGTAGAAAAAAAAACCTCCCTTTCAGACCAAAGGGAAAGAAAGTTTTTAAGGGAGAATATAATTTTCCTCATGGGCATTGTCTACCTTAGAAAAACTACTACAGAACATGCCTGTGACTATAGACTTGTAGTTCAGGCCACCGAAGATTAGAGATGGGACACGGGCACTCCCTTGACTTGCATCCTCTGGTCTGCTTTAACAAAAACCAGGAGGAAAAGAAAGCTAGGCATCAGAAGCAATGGGTGGCAGGCCTATTAATGGCTGATCTGTACAGTGATCTGCCCTCAAGGAGACCCAACAGGCCAGTCCACTGCAGTGGCTTTCAATGTGGTAAGCCTGGGCTTCAGCAGAAGTCAGCTTGTGAAGAGCCCTGGCAGCTCTGCCAAGAGTTGGATCACTGGAAATGGACCTGCCCTGGAGTCGAAGGATGCCCAGGTCAGAGCCACAGATCTTATTGGCTCTAAGCTGAAAAGCCCTTCACTCAGCCCAACTTCCAAAGTGACCACTGCAGCTGAGGGGACAGCCAAGTAGGGTCAGCAACATTGAAGGCAGAATTGTAAATTTCATGTTAGATATGCAACTTGCCTTTACCTGGCCAGCTCTCCTCCCAGCCCAACCAAGTAATGAAAGTCAACAGAGTGCCTTCCCCTAGGAGGTTCACACCTCCCTTAGGATATACCCCATGTGAAGAGATAGATAGGTCTGGGCCTCTTAACTTACAAAGCCTAAAGCCCAACATATTATTATCAAGCCCCTTATGTCAGGTTCTATTTGCCTCTCAATCAGAAAACTTAATTGTATCTTAGACAGCACCTTTCTTAGCTCCTCTAATAATGACTCTGTCCTTTGTTCTAGACCCTGTCTAGTGCACTTGGGCCTCATTTCTTTGTAATCATAACCTCTACTCTACCACCAATGGCTCTACTCCCAACCTGTGTGTACTGATGGTCCTCTTCCCCACTTAATGCTGTATAATTGTTCAGACCTGGTTAATGCCTCTCTTAGGATCATTGGTTACTATCCTCACCCTGTCTTTTATGACCTTGTCTAAATATGATCAGAGTCGGCAAACTTGGAAGGCTTCCATAGCCTTGGCAACTCATGACGACAGCCTAGGGTGGTTACTGGCACCATAAACTAGAGTGTTAATTTGTTGGGTTAACAACAGGAGTCACTATGCACTTGCTCCTCATGTGGGATCTCTGTCCATAATGTGCTGTACATTTTGATTTAATGCTATAACTAGTTCTCAAACAGTATGTTTCACTTTGTGTTTCTATGTGGGTGCAAACTGTTGAAATCTTTATACTAAATTGATCTTCTGTATATAAAGAGAATTGCAAATGAATCTTGATGTGAATGGAAGGGGAGAGGGAGCGGGAGAGGGGAGGGTTGTGGGTGGGAGGGAAGTTATGGGAGGGGGAAGCCATTGTAATCCATAAACTGTACACTGGAAATTTATATTCATTAAATTATAGTTTAAAAAAATCCTCACATCATCAGATTGTGTTCTGTGCTCATTTTTAATAAAATACCTATTTTCAACTTTATCCAATTGAAGGGGTGGAATGTTCTAAGTGTAGAGTCTGTTTATGTCATAAAAGGCATGACTTCTGTTTGTTCAAACTAGGAAAATAATCTTTGTAGCTAACCTCAGGTGACAACAAGTTGGGATTCTATTTCTGGTTAAATTAAAACCTCCTTCAATTTCCTGATTAGTAGTGTATTTATAGTCAACAGCACACAGCTGAATGTTTTAGAAGATTTCTCTACTTACTTAAGGCCGGCGCCGTGGCTTAACAGGCCAATCCTCTGCCTTGCGGCGCCGGCACACCAGGTTCTAGTCCCGGTTGGGGCACCAGATTCTATCCCGGTTGCCCCTCTTCCAGGCCAGCTCTCTGCTATGGCTCTGGAAGGCAGTGGAGGATGGCCCAAGTCCTTGGACCCTGCACCCTCATGGGAGACCAGGAGAAGCATCTGGCTCCTGGCTTCGGATCAGCAAGATGCGCTGGCCGCAGCGGCCATTGGAGGGTGAACCAATGGCAAAGGAAGACCTTTCTCTCTGTCTCTCTTTCACTATCCACTCTGCCTGTCAAAAAAATAAATAAAAAAAGAAGAAGATTTCTCTACTTTACTTAAAAGGTGGAGTTACAGAGAGGGAGAAGCAGAAAGATAAGCTTTCAATCAGCTGGTTCACTCCCCAAATGGCTGCAATGGCCAGGGATGGGCCAGGCTGAAGCCAAAAGCCAGGAGCTTCATGTGGGTGTCCCACATGGGTTCAGGGGCCCAAGAACTTGTGCCCATTTTCTGTCACCCTCCTAGATGCATTAGCAATGAGCTGGATTAGAAGTGGAGCAGCTGGAACTCGAACCGCCACCCAGCTGGGATGCCGGCACTTCAGATGGTGGCTTAACTCACTACATCACAGCACCAGCGCCACACAATTGAATTTTTAATTTTATGCTTACCTGCTAGCATCATGCCTTTCTTCAGATAAAGGAAATCCCTCTTTTCACAAGGATGATTATTACCTAAAGAAGTTGACAGGTGTATCTGCTGTCTTCTTTTCCAGATTGTTTGGTTATCTTTGTAATAACTTCCTTTTCCTTCTCAGAAACAAACATCTGAGGAACTACTGAGATGAACATTCTTTTTTTTTTTTTTTGACAGGCAGAGTGGACAGTGAGAGAGAGACAGAGAGAAAGGTCTTCCTTTTGCCATTGGTTCACCCTCCAATGGCCGCCGTGGTAGCGCGCTGCAGCCAGCGCACCGCACCAATCCAATGGCAGGAGCCAGGTGCTTCTCCTGGTCTCCCATGGGGTGCAGGGCCCAAGCACTTGGGCCATCCTCCACTGCACTCCCTGGCCACAGCAGAGAGCTGGCCTGGAAGAGGGGCAACCAGGACAGGATCGGTGCCCCGACCGGGACTAGAACCCGGTGTGCCGGCGCCGCAAGGCGGAGGATTTCCTAGTGAGCCACGGCGCCGGCCATGAGATGAACATTCTATTTCTTTATATGTTAATGGTTTATTATCATTAGAGGAAGTCTTCATTGATTTCTCTCATCAGTACAATCCCAGACATTCTCCTTAAAATCCACCTCAGCAGTTCTTTGTTCTTTATGGTGGGAGCTTTTATGTTTAGATAACTAAAATTTGAGGGGTTCCAATGCTGTGGTGTAATGGGTAAAGATGCTGCCTTCAGTTCTGCCATCACATTTGAGTGCTGGTTCAAGTCCTGGCTGCTCCACTTCCAATCCAGCTCCCTGTCATGGCCTGTGAAAGCCCCTGCACCCACGTGGAAGACCTGAAGGAATCTCCTGGCTCCTGGCTTTGGATTTGCACAGCTCCGGCTGTTGCAGCCAGCTGGGAGTGATCAAGCAGATGGAATACCACCTCTCTTCTCTCTGCCTCTGCTTTTCTCTCTGTGTAACTCTGACTTTAAACAAATAAAGATTAAAAAATTAACATTTTGAGCTATGTTTTACTTTTGCCCAATAAGTTTATTGAAAAGTGCTTTGAGAAATCAAGTATAAAATTATCCATGAAAAACTTATTTATTCTTGCTAAATTACAGCTATTCTTACTATATTGTGCAGCTATGATTTTAATGTTTTAATAGTAAAACATACATTAGAGTTTTTGTATATTTTTCTCTTCTACAATTATTTCAATTTAATTCACACAGATGGTAATTATCCTACAGTAGAATGGAGAAGAGGTATATAGATAAAAATTCAAACATGTGCAAATTTTCAACTTCAAATATGTAAATAATTTCTTTTTCAAGATTGGTATTTATTTGAGAGGTAGAGTAACAGAGAGAGGAAGAGACAGAAAAGTCTTCCATCTTCTGGTTCACTCCCCAAATGGCTGCAACAGCCAGAGCTGAGCTGATTGGAAGCCAGGGGCCAGGAACCTCCTTGGGGTCTCCCATATGGGTGCAGGGGTCTAAGCACTTGGGCCATCTTTCAGTGTTTTTCCTTGGCATAGCAGAGAGCTGGATTGAAAGAGATGCAGCGGGACATGAACTGCTACCCATATGGGACAATGGTGCTGCAGGTGGTGGGTTAGCCTACTACAGTACTGCACTGGCCCCAGTAATCCTTTTGTAAGTTAAAGGTATCATATTTGTTAGAGAGATGCTCTTCACACTCACTCACTCACTCACTCACTCACTCATTTACACTCAACAGTTTGTAACCAAAAAATCTTACTTGTATTTGGTGTTTGGAAAATACAGCAAGAATATCTGCAATGAGATTTAAGCAGATCAAGGGTACACAAAAATGAGACATAGATTAGGATGACTTTATCGAGAAGGTGATCTGCATGAATGAGAGCTATCAGAATAAAATCTTCTGCAATTCTGGTCAAAGTTTTCTGATTGTTACTTTTATTGCTTAGTCTAATAGGAAATAAAATTGATATTTAATAGATGGTCTGCTTCATAGTATTACATACATTTTACTAACACTGGATGTGTTGGAAGTGACATTTTTAGAAAAAACAAGGTTGAGACTTCTAAAAGTAAATTACAGCAATCATTGAATCTTAAAAGGTGCTAATGGTTTTGGAAGGGAATTTTGGAAGGCGGAGATAACTACCAGTGATGATCTAGTTATACAGATTTATTCTTAGGAGTTGTGAGGCTTTATAAAGACTACAGGAGAAACAAAACTTTGTTAAGATTTGTAGTTCTATTTAGTCCCATTTAAAAAGATATGGGAGCAGAGGGCAGGGTCGTCACCCAAGTGCCCACTGGAGCCGAGGGTTTAGGCTGTAGAAGGGAAATAGGAGGTTGAGTCATCACCCACACCCACTGTTACCCAGACATAGCATCCATAGAGACAAAAAGCCTTTGCGAGTTGTGGCTGGTGCCCAGTAATAGGACTTCCATGTGAACATAGATGAGAGTAGAACCACAACTCGGAAGTAAACGTCACCGTGAGAATTTCCTGTTCTGCATCTTAGCTCAGAATTTGGAAGCCCAGTGTTTGGATGGAGATCATGGAGATTTTGATGTTGTGGAAGGAGTTATGGGGGTGTGTTTTGTCACTGGCAGAAATCCAGGACCCCAGAGTAGCTCAGAGATTCCCAAAGGGAGAGAGCAAAGTCACTGGGGGAGTCTGGATCTAAGTCATGGCACCAATGTAAGGCCTCCATAAAACACACCAAATACCAGAGTAAGGGAAAGAGTTTATGCTGGGAAACCCAAAAGACTGGAGGGAAGGGTTGAGCAAGAAAAGAGCCAGAAGGAGAGCGGAAGAGAGACAGAGACAGAGCTCCAGTTATTTCCAATGCAAAAATCATTACATATTTTTACTCCAATCCAGAGATGAATGTCAGCAAGCTACAGTTTTCTACAAGGCTTAAGATAACAATGTTAATCTTGAGTCATGTGATATGTATAAGTATTTTTACCACAGATAATTTCATAAATTTTCAATACTAGAGCCTAGTGTAAAAAATCACAGAGCATTGTGAAAAAGATCCATGTATTGTTTAGGATGCATACTGTGTGTATTTGCAATCATGACAGAGTTAGGGATAATTTCGCCTAGTAACAGATTTGCAAGTAGTATCTCTTCCCATACAGACTACTAAGAATTGCTATTTTAAATCTATTAGCCACTAATTTAAGAGAACTGCACTGGATTAAATTATTCCATGCTATCTCATTTGAGGGGTTGTGCTTTACTCCTCAGTATTTTTTTATATTTCTCAGGCTTCTCTCCTTATTCGTTCATCTAGCTCTGAAGGGTTATTCAGTTTTGTCTTGATCAGCAACCATGTGCATTACAAAATATGTTGAGAAATTCTGGGTTTTCTGCATGGGCTTGTTTTGTTTGTTGCTTCTGATACAAAAGAATAGATATCGTATGTGGTCAAGTTTCACACTTTCCAAAGCACCAAACACATCTTGTTTCCGTTTTGTCCCACTTTCAGACAGACTGCAGTAAACATCTTCCAAAGCTTCCTGTGCAAAATTGCTGATTCCAACTCTCCCAGCACTATTTATCTGTTGCTCTCCATTGGATTTATCTGTTGCTTTCTCATTGGATTATCATGTTACCGTAGCTACTGTAGGTGACAAGCTAGTGTTCCTGGTGTCCCAGTACACTAGGTACAAGATATATCCTGATGATGAAAGGCATCAGATCCTCCCACACTGAGAAGGAGGTGTTCCATGAATATGAGATCCTCAGGATCATTGGCAAGGGCAGCTTTGTCCAGGTGAAGCTGGCCCTCCATCTGGAGAGCAGAATCAAGGGGGCTGTGAAGATCATTGCCAGAGGTGATGGGGATTCTTCCGAGTTCCCACAAGCATGAGTAGAAGCAGATATTATGCATTCTGTGCATCACCCTCACATTATAAAACTGTTATAGGTAGACTACATAGCAGATAGAGCCTGTCTTTTCACAGGGTATTTTTTTGCGGGGGGGGGGGACCTTGGAAAGTATGTGGTAGGGTACAGCCTCCTTCAGGAAGGAGAAGCATATTGGTGTTTCATTCAGACATTAGCAGCAGTGGAGTACTGCCATATGCAGCACATTGTTCTGGACTATAAAACATCTATTAGGCTAATTGACTTGGACTTTAGCCAAAAACTGACTGAAGGCCAACAACTGAAGTCATTGTGTGGGACACTTGGATATTATGCCCCAGAAGTGTTCCTAGATAAGGAGTTTGATGGGTATAAAGCCGACATGTGGAGTCTGGGCCTGGTCCTGTACACCATAGCAACAGGGTGGCTGCCCTTTGAAGGGGAGAGCTTTGTGCACCTGAAGGAAGCTATCCTGGCTGGCTCTTAACCTAATCCCCTACTATATAAGCAGGGAACTGGAGAGATGCTAGATGGATAATCACTTTTGTCCCTGCTGAGAGGCCCACTTTGGCAGATGCTATGGGCTACAAGTGGCTCAGCATGGAGCAGAAAGGGCCCAAACCAAGTGACATTACACTTTTCAGTCTCTGAGTTCTGCCAAGAACCAGGAAATTCGTGAAGCTGTGGAGAACCTGGTGTCTCAGGAGGGCCTTAAAGAACAGGACAGCCCCACCACCACCACCATGCAATGCTGGGGAAAATACCAGCAAAGGCTTACAGAAGAGAGGTAGAAATGAAACAGACATGGGGATCCTAGGTTCTTCCAAAAATACTGAAAGTCAGAAATACCTGCCAGACCTTGTCATCCAGCTGAGCTGTGAAGAGGAAGATGGCCGCTTGTCCCCTGCTCTGAGCCAGGGAAATCCCAGACAAAGGCTTACAGCACACAAGAAGCCAACGAAATTGACATGGGGTTCCTAGGTCCTTCCAAAGTTGCTGAAGGTCAGCAATATCTGTCCTTGTCTTCCAGCTGGGCTGTGAGGAGGAAGGATGGCTGCTTGTCCCCTGTGCTGGGCTGTGGGAAATCCCAGGAGGGCTTCAGTGGAACAGCAAGAACTGAGCTCACTAAAGTGGAGCCTCTAGGATCTGCTCAGTATGCTGAGTCTCAAAACTACCTTGTGGAGCTGGGCTTTCAGCTGGGCCATAAAGCAGCCTCCCTGATGCCCAGTCTCCAGGCCAGTGCCATGTTCCCAGTGCTGCCTGAAGGTGACCAGTCATCAGGGCCAAATGCCTGCCATGAAGCCCGCAGGATGGATGGTTCCTCATCTGGTATGATGAGGATCCACACTTCCTGGCCAGTCCTCTGGTACAAGAGCCCCGTGACCTCCATGTCCAGTCTCAACACCAGCAGCAGTGAGACCTGAAGTTCAGATAGTCCTCAACCTGGCATAAGGAGGACCGACACTCCTGGGCCTCAGGTACAACAGCCTGGTGTCCTCCATACTGACTCTCAGCACCAGCAGCAGTGAGGCTAACAGGACAGATGGTCCCCAACCTGATGTGAGGAGGAAGACCTACATTTGCTGGCCAGTCCTCAGTTACAACAGCCCTGTGTCCTCTGTCTCCACCTTCAGCATCAATAACACTGTGGATCACTTAGCAGACAGGAGCTGTTCCCAGGGAGTGGCAGAGAAAGGGAGCCTCCCAGAAAAGCAACAGGACGAGGAGGCAGGGACTTCACCTGCTAAAGCAGCTGGGAGCTCATTTGGTCACGATAAAGGAACAGAGGAGGGAAGTAGGTGAACTAGGGGAAAACATGGAGTCCAGTTGGTCTATAGGTGGCTGCCATGGAGATTGGGGTGGGAGCTGGGTGGAGGATGGATATTGACTGGGTTTGGAAGTCAGGCTAAAGGGACCTAGAATGGGGGACCCTACTATCTGGTTGTGCTCTGGCATTGGGTTCATTGATTGACTAGAGAAAATTGAGGTGAGGCAGAAGGGTCAGCAGGGCCATAAGAATCATCTGGACAAGGCCAGAGGACCATGGGTAAGGGACTCAAGAGGTTGGTCACAGACAGAACACAGCTCCCTTGGCTAATGGGGAGATGAGGGCTGTAACTCACAGTAGGGATATCTCTGCCAGCTCTTTCTGCTGTGGGACCATCCTTAAGAAGATTGTCTTGGACATACAAGGACCAGGAGCAGTTGGAAGTGCAGTCATCCAGGCATTTGGCCATCATTCAACCTGGTGGCAAGAAACCACATCACTATCATGTACCGACCATACAATGCATGCCTGGGTCCAGGAAGCAGTTTCTCATCCATGTACATGAGGAGAAGGGCTGCCACATCATTCTTGCTCTGGGAATATTCTAGTACCTGCAAGAGCCAAAGTCATCATGGCCAAGCATCACCTGACAGGGTCAAGCTTACCTGAAAGGTCTCATCTCACCTGAAAAAGACACTGGCTTCATCTGGAAACATTGATCTCATCTGGGGGCCTGATGTGACCTGTGAGAGGCCTTAGGGAAGCTCAGGCTTAGGCTTGGGCTCAGCCTCCCATGCCACTGGGCATTGGACCTCAAGAGTAGGAGTATGTGCCTATATTCAATGACCGCAGGGAGACTCCTCCTAAGCCTGCACTCGGGCTGCCTGGGGTGGAAGGGCAGAAGTAAGGAGTGACCTAATCTGCCCAGAGGTCAGGACCTGGCAGGCCATTGTGCCAGTTTGGCACTACACCTATGGCAGGCCTTGAGCCTTGCACTCTGACGACATGACCCCCCAGGAAGAAGCACCTTAGCAAGGCCAGCCAGAGCCATGAGGACCAACAAGTTATGAAACTGCTTTGTTTGCATGCAGCCCAGGGCCCCTTGCAGCCATAAATTGAGTGCCTTTGGGAGGCTGGCTGGCTGTGAGTCAGGAGATTGCAAAGACCCAGGACTGACCATAGATACCCTCAGCTGTCTGCCTCAAGGGAAAGGTTTGATAGAGAAGGTCTGGGCACTGGCTTTCTTCAGGAGTGAAATTCAGATTCATGGACTCCCTACTAGAGCTGTGACAAATATGGTGAGAGCTGCAGGATCCAGACTCAAGTTTCGTGATCCCAACCAAGTCCATTGACATGTCCCTAGCTAGAGAAACATCATCCAACACTGCAAAGTGTATGGGGTTGATGGAGGCCCAGGAGGAAGGCACCACTTCTTATAACTTGTGGCCAGGTCCATAGAGGTCCCTTGCTTGTATATCCATTCCTTTTGTCTCAGTTTTGCATTAGAATCCATCCCCCATGCTTTGATTGAGTCTCTGTGACATAAGACCTCCTGACTGGAGTATAACCTGGGAGTCCCTTTTGGAATACTTAGAGTGCCATAGGCAGAATACACCAGAATCACAGGAAATGGGACTTGCCTCCTGGGAAAGAGAAAAGAGGGTTTGCCCGGTTTGCTGCTGAGGTCTAACATGCTCTGAGAGCGACACTGAAGTCCTGTTGCGACCATCTGCCAATAAACAGTGAGGCTTTCAGGGAACAAAGATGTTGGTTGAGCTTTGGAGTAACATCTACATATAATGAAATGAAACTCAGATGTACAGTTGGGTTCATTTTTGTCTACATGAGCAGTGTGTGGGAAGTAGAGATGCAAGGGCTAGAACCCACATGGGTGTCTCCTAACCAACAATGGTTTGAAGCTATGTGAGAGTGTCTCCTAAACACCAGTGGTTTGGACCCACATGGGAGTGTCTCCTTATCACCAATGGTTTGAACCCTCATGGGAGTGTCTCTTAACCACCAGTCCAACAACTGAAGTAGCAGCTCCTTTGCCTATAAGATTTCTGTGTGGCCCTTTGCAGTCAAACTCTTTGAATTCCAGTGGCCACTGACAACCATTCATTCATGTGTTCTCCATCTCTATTTGGCCTTTTCCCAGAATGTCCTATGAGTTGAACCATAGCATGTAGCCCTTAGGCTATGGCTTCTTTCTCTTAGAAAAATGCACCTGAAATTCAGCCCGGTCATCACATGACTTCACGGCTTGTTCCTCTCTCCCTGAATCCTGTTCCTCATTATGGATCTGGTACAGCTTGCGTATTCATCCCTCATGAAGATCATCCAGTAGAGAGTTTTTAGTGATTGTGAATAAGACAGTGAACATGGCAAGGGGGTTTTATGTGTGCTTGTTTTCCAGGTCAATTGAGTACATAGAGATACATATTTGTAGTCTGATGTTGTGTGTGTACCTTTGTAAGAAACTCAAATTATCTTACAGATTCCTGTTTTGTTTTGAATTCCTTTTTTTCAGTAAATGCATGTTCCTGTTACTCCACATTTTTGTCAACATATCCTACTACCAGTTCTGTTGATTTTACTCAAATAGACTTGCAGTGGTATTTCATCACACTGTTAACACTCAGTATAGTATTTTCGTGTGCTTATTGCAGGTAGTGTCCTTTTATATACTGTGCCCGTTGTGGGGTGGAAGGGTCACCTTTTTTCTCATTAAAATTTTTTTAGGGTTTGTTTATTTGAGATGTAGAGTTACAGACAGAGAAGGGGAGGAACAGAGAGAAAGATCTTCCATCTGCTGGTTCACTCCACAAATGGCTGCAATGGCCAGAGCTAAGTCTATCTGAAGCCAGGAGCCAGGAGCTTCGTCCAGGTCTCCCATGTGGGTGCAAAGGCTCAAGCACTTGGGCCATCTTCTACTGCTTTCTCAGGCCATAACAGAGAAGAAGAGCAGCCAGGACACCAACTAGTGCCAATTTGGGATGCTGGCACTACAGGTAGAGTCCTTGACCTCTGAGCTACAGTGCCAGCCCCTCTGCATTATATTTTAAGTGTTCAGTGTATAATCTGGATACAAGTCTTTCATTAGCTCTATATTTTGTAAATATTTTTTCCTGAGGCCAGCACTTTGGAGTAGCAAGTAAAGCTGCTGCCTGAAGCACGGGCATCCCATATGGGCTCTTGTTTGAGTCCAGGCTGCTCATTTCCCAATCTAGCTATCTGCTATGGCAAAGCAGTAAAAGATGGCCTGGCCAGCACTGGGGTTCACTAGGCTAATACTCTGCCTGCGGCGCCAGCACCTCAGGGTCTAGTCCCAGTTGGGGTGTGGGATTCTGTCCCAGTTGCTCCTCTTCTAGTCCAGCTCTCTGCTGTGGCCTGGAAAGGCAGTGAAGATGGCCCAAGCACTTGGGCCCTGCATCTGCATGGGAGACCAGGAGGAAGTGCCTGGCTCCTGGCTTTGGATTGACACAGTGCACCAGCCGTAGTGGTCATTTGGGAAGTGAACCAACGGAAGGAAGACCTTTCTCTCTGTCTCTCTCTCTCTGCCTGTCATAAAAAAAAAAGATAGCCCAAAGCTTTGGGCCCCTGCACCCACATGGAAGACCCAGAGGAATCTCCTAGCTCCTGGCTTCAGATCAGAGTGTCTCCAGCCATTGTGGCCACCTGGGAAGTGAACCAGCAGATGGAAGACTTCTGTCTGTCTCTGCCTCTGTCTCCCTCTAACTCCACCTTTCAAATAAATAAATAAATCTTTAAAAATTATATATTTTTCCCACTCCCTAATCATAACTCATTCTGTAGCTTTTTACTTCATTCTCTTCACAATATTGTAGGCAGAGTGAAAGTATTGAAGTTCCATTGATCATTTTTTCTGTCATTCTTGGAATATGCTTTTGCATTTATACAAAAACTAATCATGAAATCAAAGTAGATATCCTTCTGTGTATTTATGGAGTATTTATGATTTCATAGTTAATTAGGTCTGTGGTCCATTTTAAATCAGTTTTCTAGAGGTATGTATTGAGATTTTGTGCTTTGCTTTGCATACCAGTGCCAGATTGTTTCAGTATCAAATGTTAAAATGATTAACCTGAGCTGGCACTGCGGCTAACTAGGCTAATCCTCCACCTACAGTGCCGTCATTCCAGGTTCTAGTCCTGGTCAGGGCTCCAGTTCTGTCCCGGTTGCTCCTCTTCCAGTCCAGCTCTCTGCTGTGGCCTGGGAAGGCAATGGAAGATGGCCCAAGTGCTTGGGCCCTGCACCCATATGGGAGACCAGGAGGAAGCACCTGGCTGCTGGCTTCGGATCAGCACAACATGCAGCTGTAGCAGCTATTTGGGGGGTGAACCAATGGAAGGAAGACCTTTCTCTCTGTCTCTCTCTCTTACTGTATTACTCTGCCTGTCAAAAAATAAATAAAAAAAATAAAATGACTAACCTGGATCCATTGAGTTCTGTTGGCCCCTTAGTTAAAGATCACTTGAATAGGAGAAGCCAATATCTCCATTTTCTCCCATAGATCTATCTATGCATCTGTCGTTTCTTTAACACAGCTCTGTCTTCCTTACTTTACTTTTATAGTAGAAAAATCTAAAAAGATAGTGAGAGTCTCTCAACATATCTCCTTTGCATAAGCATCATTTTGGCTATTCTAAACCCTCTGCTTTCCATGTCCATTCCATTGTCTACTGAAAAGCTTGCTGAGACCTGGACTGGGTTTGGTTTGAATCCGCTCAACAAAGTGGGCAAAGCTGATAGCAGTTCTGGGCCTTCTTAACCATGGAACATAGTCCAAATCTGCATATATTTAAATCTTTTGTTTCTGTTATGAGTGATTTGTAATTTTCTGCAAACTGATACCCTAACATTTTGTTGAATTTATAACTCAGTATAGCATTTTTAGTGCAACAGTGGTAATTGTTATTGTTTAAAACATTTGAAAGTTTTTACTTTACTTGCTTATTACTAGCTTGTCTACAGATAATCTCCACATTCTGATGGAATATAGTTAGAGACTGGAAGGCAGTTAGGTAGATAGGAATACTGACTGGATATTGTAGACTTATAGCAATATCTGAAGGGTGATGATGCTCATGTTTAAAAAACAATTCTAAATTACTAATGCACACTGAGATACCTACAGATGCATTTGGCTTTGTTTTAAGTTATTTGCCACTGAGGGGATGGATGTGTGAGCCTGGGAAGGGAGACTGCTTCAGGTACCTGTGGGAACTATAAAGATGGAATTTGGGGTTTCTTACACTATTCATTCCTGATTGTTGTGATAGATTGGCATAGTCAAAATAAAAAAAGGCAGAAATATGAGAGCACAAATAATAAAATAAGGCATAATTTGGATGGCCCCCACCCTCAGTTCATTCCATGTATATCCTAGTCCAACCTGATTCTGTTCCTGGCTAGGTCTTGGTTGGCATAGACCCCTCACTCTTCACTGTGGCCCTTCTCACAACCTCCAGGTGGCCGAGATTTCCCATGGCCTCATCTCTCCAAGCTCTGCTCTCCAGGACACCTGTTAAAGCACAAGGATAACCCTGTCTCTCTAAGCCCAGTCTCTACCCTCACCTCAGGGGTTTCCATTCTACCTCACCCTAACACTCTGAGGCTCCTTTCCATCCGCCTACCCCAGGACCCCCACTTCTGTCCCTCCACTCTTTCCACGACCACCTCCATGTCACACTCTAGGTCTCAGCTTCCACTCTGACACCCAGGAGTCCCTCGTCCCTCGTCCAGACAGAAAGTCTCTTCCCCTGATCCACACAGGTCCTCCAGAGCACCCTGCTTTGGGCAGCATTGCTTTGCTTGCTGCTCTCATTCTCTATTAGTGAATGTCCTGGTCCCAATTGTCCCAGCTTGGGGCTTGGTAGCCCATAGCTTCTGAGGACATGATGATGGCTGATCTTTGTGCTAGGAGAGCTTTGGGTATGTGGTGCTACCCACATGTTCCAGACCCTTGATCCTTTCCAGGAATCCCACAACTCTCCCAAGACCCCTAACCTCTCTCAGGGTTACCTTTACTTCCAAGACGCTAGCCTATCCCATAGCACCCCAACCCCTCTTCCACATGTGACTGTAGTCTCAAGGTAGGAGGAATCTGTTCTTGGGCCTGGTGTCTGTGCTGGGCCAAGCTTCACAGAAAGGCCCATGAGGGAGAGAAGCAGGCTCTCTGTCATGGAATGTGGGTAGCCAGGGCCAGCCAAGTCTGGGAGAGTCTGAGAAGGGGCTGGAGAAGCTTCCAGAGAAAGGAAGGCAAGTCAGTCAGGAGGCCCTAGAAGTATTGGCCATCCCTTGGGCTGTACTTTACAACAGATGGGAGACTTTGGCTATGACAGTGTCTGGTTTGTTAGTGCTCCCTGTGTGAGAGTAGGTAGAGGGCCCATACCTGGTATTTTCCTGGACTCTCGGTCTTTACCTTGTTCATGTCTAGCAGCAGTGTTGAGTTCTTCCCCCACACCTGGGCAGTGATCCCCATGTCTGTCTTGTGACACAACTACAGGAATGGAGAGGCTTGGGTGAGACAAGGCCCCAGGGATGGAACAGGATGGGGTGGAGAACAGCTTTTGGTGCTTGGAACATGGAAGCCCTGGGCTCCATGGTGTCTTGGAGGAGATTGGTTCTGCCTGGACTCTGGCCTCATCACCCACAGTTTTGGGGAGGTGTGGGTTTCATTCCCAGTAGATTCACCCTTTTGGAGCACCAAAATGCATCCCAACCCTGGACCTAGTGGTGACCCGAACAGTGACATCAGCTTCCCTCCCTATAAGATGACCCTGCAGGAGATGAGCAGGAAGACTTTAGGGTGAGAACCCTTACCTCCAGCCATCTGAGAGCCAGGCAGGGCCCTGCCTGGAAATAGGCACTGCTTGCACCAACCCTGCAGGAAGCTGTCATAAGGGGACCCTCAACCTCCTCCTTACCTTGCTATTATTCTGATATTTGCTCCAGTTCCTCGGCATCTTTAGTCATTTCTTGAGTATGTGCGTCTGATGGCTAGGAAGGGAGAGGAGATGGTATAAGACTAGTTGCTAGCCTTTCTGCAGTGGCCCTTGGAGACAGCATAGGAGCCCTAACATGACTGAACTTAAAAGAGTCAGATCCTGAGACCCTAGATCTTCTAATTGGGTGAGTGTCTGTGGCCTTGTCTTTATGACCACAGGACACCCTGTCTTCAGGCCAGGGCCTCTAGTTGGATCCCAGCCCCAGGGTTGCATCCTGGTAACCAATGTCAGGAACCCCTGAGCTACTGTTCAGTTCTGAGAAGTCAGTTTGACCAAGCACCCAACCGGTCCGACAGGAACTGTTGTCCCTGGAGGAGTGTGTGGTGCTCCCCCTCACTGTAGCCCAAACCCACAGGCTGCCCAAGTCTGCCTCTCAGATGACCCAGTCACAAAGATGGGTCCCCACCTTTGACCTCAGGGCACTGCCATGGGTCAGCAACTTCTCACTGGGAGGCAGTGCCCTGAGGATCTACACTAGGCTGAGAATTGTCCACTAATGCATAGAGCCAGGGAAGGGCCAGTCTCTTCCTCATCCAGCCTGAAGCCTCAGCCCAGAAGACTGAGGTGAGGCAGTGGTGAGGCAGTGGTCCAGCAGGTGGACACCTATGAGGGGTTGTGAGCATGGAGGAGAAAAGGCCAGCAGGACCCTCCTTGTCTGGCAGAGGGGCTCTGGACTTGCCATCTACTGCCCTTCCTGGGCAGAAGTCATCACCCTCTGCTAGAGCTTAGTGAGGACTATTCTGAGAAGGGCTGGGCTGCCCAGGAGTAGGTTGGCTCTGCCCTCACAACAGCTGTTCCCTGAAGTGACCTTGACCTGAAGTGACAGGGTCTGGGGGCCTAGCCTGAGAACTGCTTACTGCTGAGAGCCTTCCATCTAGGCACCCACTCATCCTGGTACTACCACACCCCATAGAGGATGCCCCTTTGTCTACCTGCTTCTCTTGTATGCTTGAAATGCATCATGCCACTTCCTTGTCGGCCCCAGAAACTGTGACAAAGACCACACAGGCTGTGGCCAGCTTTTGCTCTGTGTCCTGTCAGATACTCAGGCAAGATACCCCCCCCCCACACACACACACACTTGGCTTTCAATACCTAAATCATCCATCAGTAAAGGTGGGTTTTTTATTCATTTCCAGAAAAATCCCTTGGGGCACTGTTCCAGTTGCTCTACCCAGCCCACCTCCTAGTCTCTGTGCTTCTGTTCAGTCCTGGGATGATGGTGTGAACAGATTCAAGTCCTGCCTCCTCCACAATAGGCCCCCCTCCCAGCACAGAACCAAGGGCAGGTCACTGTAAACTGCAAAGCTTCTTGTTCTGCTCCCCCAGAGATGGGGTCCCTGGGCAGCTTGTTAGACACAGATGCCACAGCCATGGCTGCTCCTAGGATCCTTCTACAAGAGGCTTTTAACCTGACCCCCTGGGACCCAGAGATTTGCTGGATACCTGCCCACAGGCCAGGCAAGGTGCCCCTCACCCCGTGGTTACATGCTCTGGAATGTTGCTGAACTGGGCTGGCTCCCAAGCAACAGGAAGGACATGCAGCTGCCCCCTCCCCTTGTGAATCCCTGAGCTCACAGCACCTGCTGTACCTCCACTCTGTCCCTACCAGCCCCCTTAGTTGCTTGTGAGTCACTCAGCTCTGGCTTAATGCTGGTCAGGCTAAGCACTGTGAGGGCAGCTGGGGGCAAGTTCTCAAACAGGTAGACACCTGTCCAGCTTCAAGAGATGAGTTTCTGAAAATGACCCCACTCCTGGGACAAAATGGGGACAGAAGACTCGCTCCAATATCCACAGCCTCTGTAGGGCCAGGCAGCTGCTTACTCCTTCTCTCTTACATAGGCTCCACCTGTGGCCCTCCATGGTGACTCTGCAACAAAGGGGGGGGGGGTGCTTGGTGAGAGGCCATGGACACTCAGGGGCTGGTGGAACCAGGGAAGTCCCTTGGTGCTCTGTGTGCTGAGGAAGCCCATGACCCTGCAGCTGTGTGGCAGCACATGAGACAGAACCCCAATTCGTCGATATGCAGCCTCCAGTTCTGTAACTGTAACACTCGGCAATGATGTGTGCTGCTTGCTGGGCCACCAAGACCTCCAAGGCCCACAGCTCCTTGAAGCTGAAAGGCAAAAATCCCATCATGACACAACCTCAAAGAACCACAAGGAACTTCTCCCCACAGCTCCTGTCCATCAGATCAGAGGTGGTATCAGCCACACAGGCAGTGCCTGATAGGGTCCCAGAATTGTGAACTGTGCAGAGGACAGGGACATGAATAGTCCCACCCCACTTCCCTAGGAAGGTCACTCTTTATCCTCCTTGGACATCCAGCTGTCCTCCCATGACCACCAGTGCACCTGTGCAGAAGGCTCTCACCCCACTCCCGGCTGTGGGAACCACATGCCTGGTGGGTTCACAGATGGGCTTACCTCACACCTGCATTCAGTGCTCACCATATTGCCTACCCAGACATCCGTGTCCTGACACAGGCTCACACCCAGGGCACACAGGCACCCATGCTCCAGGGTCACTCTGAGGAAGCAACGCCATGACTATATCCATGGTCAGCACACAATGGGCACCACTGAAGACTCAGCCAGCATCACCCTCAGCAGCAGCCCAGGGAGGCCACAGCCACCCACCTGAAAGCAAATGTCCCCAAGTCAGCAGGGCATGCAGAGCTGGATGGATCCAAACATGCCTCCTGTCTAGAAAATGAACCCCAGGTCAGTCAGTTACTGGACACAGTGGTCCTCTAACTGCCACAGAATGTGGAAAGAGGGGTTTCTGGGTAATGGTAGCATTGTGGAGTTCTACCAGCCCTGTCCCAGAGGCGCCCTCCCAGGTGTAGGAACTATCTGACTTTAAAATACTCAACAAATCTCTGCTTATTAAAACAGCATGATATTATCATAAAAGCACATACAACAAAGGAACAGGGGTCAACATTGTGGTGCAGTGGGTTAAGCTGCTGCCTGCAAAGTCAGCATCCCATATGGGTGCCAGTTCAAATCCCAGATGCTCCACTTTTGTTTCAGCTCCCTGCTAATGTGCCTAATCCTTGGGCTCCTGCACCCACCTAGAAAACCCAGATGAGTTACAGGCTCGTGGCTTTGGCCTGGCTCAGCCCTGGATGTTGTGGCCATTTGGGGAGTGAACCAGTGGATTAAAGATCCCTCCCTCCCTCCCTCCCCTTCACCCCACCTTCTAAGTAAATAAGTAAATCTTAAAAAAAAAAATCTAAAGGAACAGAGAGCCTAGAAATAAACCCACATATTTATAGCCATGTGACCTTTGTCAAGGTGCTCAGAATGTACTTTTGAAAAAATAGTCTCTTCAGTGAGAATCATTTGAGAAAACTGGGTATCACATGCAACAGAAGAAACTAGATGCTGTCTCTCAACATTCACATAAATAAACTAATATGTAGCAAAGATCTAAATTTAAGACCTGAAGTTATGAACTAGTAAAAACAAGCACAGAGGAAATTCTTCACTACATTGGAATGGGCACCCATTATTTTCATCAGACCCCAAAAGCATAGGAAAGGAAGCAAACATAGTTGAATGTGATTTAATCAAATTCAAAAGCTTATGCATTCCAAAGGAAACAAAGACTAGGGTGAAGAGGCAACTTACAGAGTGGAGGATATATTTGCAAGGTATACTTTGAGAAAGGATTAGTAATGCTATGTACGAAACAAACCAATAGCAAAAAAAAATGATTCTATTATAAAATGCACAGGTCTAAGCAGAAGTTATTTCAAGGAATACAGAAGTGACAATCAGGGAAATGAAAAAGTGTTCAACATCGCATCATCAGGGTGATGGAGATCAAATCCACAGTAAGATATCAATCATGACACTCCAGTTATCTCAGCTGTCATCAAAAAGACAAAAGGGTTCCATGTTATAGCTCTACTGAGCTGTACCCAGGAGATAGAAGTGGTGTTCTGTTTCACAGTAGGGTGACTACAGAAAACGATAATGTACTGTCCATTGAAAATATTAGAAGATAGGATTGTGAATATTTTCAGCATACAAAATGATACCTGTTTGAGGAGATAGGTTTGTTTAACCTGATTTGAACCTGTGTAAAAGCACTATCTATGTATCTCAAAATATAGCATAGTTCTCTATAAATATCTATAATTTTTGTCTATTGGTTAAAATTTTAAAAGTATATAAATAATAAAAAATGAAAGAAAAAGAGAAAAATAATCCTAAAGGAAGTAAGTTCAAATAAATAACAATGATCATAGCACACACCATACAATAGAATAATTAATAATTTGCAAAGTTACTTGAAATAAATCAACAAAATATTAACACTAGCAATGGAGAAGCTATTATTTTATTTATTCATCATATATTAGAATTATATAAGAGAAAATTGAGAAAAAATCAGTGTATTAAGGTAGGCCTCAGGATATGAAGTGAGCATGAAAAATTCACTGGCATTGCTATTAAAAAGAAATGAAAATGAAAATAATTTACAAAAGAATTAAAAATAAAATACTTGGGAATTTTTTAAAAAGATTTATTTATTTATCTGAAAGGCAGAGTTACAGAGAGGCAGAGGAAGGGGGTGGGGGCCTTCCATCCGCTGGTTCACTCCTCAAATGGCTGCAACCACTGGAGCTCCACTGATCTGAAGCCAGGAGCCAAGAACTTTTTCTAGGTCTCCTATGCAGGTGCTAGGACCCAAGGACTTGGGCCATCTTCAACTGCTTTTCCAGGCCATAGCAGAGAACTGGATGGGAAGTGGAGCAGTTGGGACTCGAAATGGCACCCATATGTGATGCTTTACCTGATATGCCACAGTGTTGGCCCTGGGAAAAAATAAAAGACATGTAATATCCCTATGCTAAGAACAAAAATTACAGTGAGAATTTAAAGAAGATCTAGTTGAATAGAAGAGATATATGTTTATGATTTTAGAAAAATGTTTTTGTGATATACATTCTCCAAAATTGATTTTAAAATATATAGAAATGCCATCAAATCCTTACAACTGTATGTGTGCATTCATGTGAAAATTCATCTGCTAATTCAAAATGTATTTGAAAATGCATAAAGCATGAAATAGTTAAGCAGATTTTGAAAAAGAACAAATATTGTGATATTGAACTGCCATTATCAAAGCTTACAATAGAGCTGCACTAATACAAATCTATGATCAAAAGAAGAGATGAAGGGGTCAAGAAAGAGAAACAAGCATGCAGGGCATGAGATTTCTGGTCATATGCTTAGGGGAACCTAGGCCTGGTTCCTGGGTACCTGCTGGGCCCAAGTTCTATTGGGTTTCCATGTCCACAGGCCCAGAGTCTCTGAGAGCAGCTCTTTGTGTCAACCTCAGACCAGCTGGAAGAACCTTCTGGGAAATTCTTAGCTGTGAGGAGACGAAGATGCATTCTGTTATTTATTTGTTTACAATACCGAACCATAGTATTTCCTCATTTCTTTGAAAAAAAATTTTTTTCTCAGAACTAGACAGTTTGGGAATTAAAATGTGGTAACCATGGAAATTAGAGTCCTTGGCATCTCAAATCATTTTAGGTAGTAATTCATTTCTATAGTGAGCTTATCAAAATATTTTTAAAGTCTTTAATTCCTGTGATGTGTGGTTGCTGAACTTTTTGTAGCATTATCTATGGTCATAGTGTTACTGATATTTTCTTAAACAGCAAACTGTTACAAACACTGCTTTAAACACAGACATTTCTGGTGGATGTGATGGTCACATTATGATAAAGAGTTTTCCCAGAGTTGATTCTGATCATGGTTTCTAACTTACTGGTTGCTCCAATGAAATGACATGTCCATGAGTCTTCCTAAATCAACATTCTATGTGGGATCTTCAGTTCATTTTATGAACTTAAGGGAAGATAATTATTTACTTATGGTCTGTGAAATAGAAAAGTTTTACTCAGGAAAATATAGGAAGTTTGTTACAGATTATATACGATTTTGTCATTAGAAGCAATAGAATAGGCAGCATATAGAAAGCAATAGAAAACCAACAGGAAATTTTAACTAGGAGTATATAAGTTTATATAACTTAAGAATTTTAAGCACAGTGAATCTGCAGTATGGAAAATGGAATACAGATGGTTAAGGGTATAATGTCAGATTCTAATAAGAGATATGTTAATACAAGACTATTAAATGAATCAAGAGCATAAAAGTACTATTTTCCTGTGTTCCAGAAGAGAGATTGTTGTGTATCAACTGTTTGCAGAAAATTGATATGGAGAAGTGGATGGAATTGAAATCAGGTTTTAATATAAAGTCAATAAAACAATTAATTGAGCACCTAGGTTTATTCAAATATGATGGATGGATAAGTGTGAGTGTGTGTGTGTGTGTGTGTGGAGAGAGAGAGAGAGAGAGAGAGAGAGCGAGCTGAGAGGGAGAGGAAGAGGTATAGAGTTAGACACAGGCACCAAGAGCTGGAACAGGTAAGTTTGGTGTTTCCTATTAGACATACTTTGAGTATGTCATGTAGGGGAGTGAATTTAGAAGACAAACTGAATATAAGTGATTTCAGCTTAGGGAAAGATGGATATTGATATCCAGATTTTATCAGCCTCCCAATGGTCTCTAAAGTTGGGAGACTGAAGGAAATTCCCCAGGATGCAAGTGTTGATTCAGGAGGCTTGTTTTGCCCTTTCCTGCAACAGATTCAAGACACAAAAATCAGTTACTTCTTACAGCTTCCAGCACACATGTCACTCCTGAGGGTAAGTCTTCCCTGATTTCTGCCCAATCAATGTTAATGTGTCCTTCTCTAAGTCCCCTGTAGACCACAATATATGTCTTTGTCACTGCAGTCACAGTATTGATCAATTCATACAGAGATGTTTCCATTGCAGTCTTTCCCACACCTCTGTGGGCTTCCTCATGGGGGTTCATGCACTACTAGTTCCAGGAATCTGGTGTGTTCTGTGTGTTAAGGCTCAACTCAGTGTTGTATTTAGGGGAAAGAGAGACCTGATCCATCCCCTTGAGCTACTGACCAATCCTTGAGACTCTGTAGAGACTGGGAAATGATTACCATGAGATCAAGAGGAGAATCCTGTAGGACCTTGCCATGTTGATTGACCTGTATCCTTGAGGACATATTCCCATGCCTTTTGCTCACAATGCACGCTGGATTAATTAACAGCACAATCAGTTTTAGCAGCAGTAACCTTCACTTGGGGACCTTGGGCTTCCATTAGTGGCAGGCATGGATCAGAAGAACCCAGACCTGCTGACCTCCAGTCTAATATCCACACAACCAAGATGCCAAAATTGGGATAGGTAAGTGGGCTCTTGGCTGGAGGACTCATTTCCAAATGCTCTACAGGGTTACAGTCATGGGCTCAGGAATTGCGAGTAAGCTGAGAAGATCCCTTTCTTCCCTTTCTTCATGGAGATTATGGATGAAGAAGATGTGAGCAGAAATGACATAATTACAAAGCATGGCCCTACAAATCCCAACAGTTGAGGTTAATACAGAGTTCAGGATGTGTTGGGCGCTGTCTGAGGAGTATTTGCATGTAGAAGTATTTTTGCTCTCACAAGTTTTGGCAGTGAGTCCCTAAACTCCAGGATAAGGTCTGTAACTCCTCTGGCCTGGTGCTGTAAGTGTAAGTTGACTGCCCCACATCACTGTACCTGTATGAGTACTGGCTTAGGGACATTTGGATACTTTCCATGGGAACAACATAGAGTTGACACCATTAGAAAAATGGCCTGCTGTCCTACTACTCAGAAGACTTGGGCCACTGCTTCCTGAGCCATAGAGCATGCCCTGTGTGTCAACCTGTAGCCACGACCCCTGTGCAAGGCTGAGCAGGCTTGCTCTTTGCTTTCTGATTGGTTGGCACCTGTGGGTGGTTATCCAGTCAGAGTTGATGTACTCTGTTGGCTACCGAGTTTATATAAAGGCTACTCAGGGGTGCTGTTGCCCTTTTGCCTGCTTGGAGTCCCATGCCGCGGGTTACTTTCTTCAGGTGGGTGCTGAGTGCTAGTGTGGATCCTCAGAACAAGGAATTGAACAGTGAAGAACCACAACTGCAGGAAGAGTGGTCCCGCTGGTGGAAGAGGCATGGCAGTAGGTTCACCAGAATCCACAGGGTCATCCATCCTGGCCGGGTAAGTGCTGTGGAAATCTGTGCATGTTCCCTATGTGGGCCCTGGCTGCAGTCCCAGGAACTCATGCCTTCAGGAGCAGGAGGCAGGAAGGATAAATTGGTTATTAGATTGTATGCTATAAATGGTAGGTTTTATTGTATGCTAGGAATTCTATATTCTATTGTACATGATAAAGTGTAGATTACATTGGCGAGATCACGTACAGTTGCAGGAGGGATTTAGCCTACTGCCTTCAGATGGCAGGTTGGGGAACTGCCAGGTGGGTAGTCTTTTGTTGAGTTGCGGGATTAAGATGCCCTGATGCTGTGGATTTCTACCACTTTTCATAGTTTTTTGAATCATTGATGCCATTCCTCCCACCAAACTCTGATTCTGTCTCTGTGATGTGCAGTGTTTCCCTAATTATGTGAAAAATTCCTGAGGAACATATCCTGCTCTAATTCCCTGTTTTCTATTCACTTTACAAATGTGGTAATATGGCCGGCACTGTGGCTCACTAGGCTAATCCTCCACCTTGCAGTGCCAGCACACCAGGTTCTAGTCCCAGTTGGGGCGCCGGATTCTGTCCCAGTTGCCCCTATTCCAGGCCAGCTCTCTGCTGTGGCCAGGGAGGGCTGTGGAGGATGCCTCAAGTGCTTGGGCCCTGAACCCCATGGGAGACCAGGAGAAGCACCTGGCTCCTGCCATCGGATCAGCATGGTGCACCGGCCACAGCGCGCCAGCCACGGTGGCCATTGGAGGGTGAACCAACGGCAAAGGAAGACCTTTCTCTCTGTCTCTCTTCTCTCACTGTCCACTCTGCCTATAAAAAAAAAAGTACAAATGTGGTAATATGAAGAGAAATATCATCTAAAAATCTATATCTTCCTTGTACATTTTTACATTTACTGGGAATATGGGGACTCTGTTTATTATCAGAGGCAATTCTATTAGAGAACTCCTCCAGAATTTTAGGAAGTAATGGCTGCTGGCTGATTACTCATTTTAGGAAATTTTAGGAGGTAATGGTTACTTGCTGAGTATGTTTGTTGCAGAAAGTTATAAAATTGTAGACTTCGAATAATTCAAAATAGATTATTTTTTTCTTACAAGCTAGATTTTGGAATATTGAAATAGTATCAATTATGGTATTTTTAGACCTGAGAGAAAAAGAGGGTAACCTTAGTGGGCTGGTCTCCCTCAAACCATATACTGGTTCCATTACCACAGATGCTGTGGCTGGAGCTGAGTAGGAATCTGGTAGAAACTGGCAGATGCCAGTTTGGCCTTCACCTACTGGCTCATGGTCTGGGTTTGTTGCCTGAAACCTGTCCTTCTGTGATTTGCTGACCTGTTCTGTCTGGGTTACAGGGTCCAGCAGGTGACACAGAGCAGCATGGCACACTGGGCTTGTCAGTACCCACATCTCAGGCAGAGACAGACTTGGTACCCACATACCAAAAGTTGATGCTGTATTGTCATGTTAGACCATATACAAAAGTGGAGGTGATAGGCTGATGGGGGATAAGAGATGAAGTCACAGTCATGTGTGGGGAGTGTGGAGTTAAGGTGGAGCAGGAGACCACACAGTGATGGAGTGCACCCAGAGGACTATGGCCGCATCCCGTGGAAGCTGGAGGTATTTCAGAATATTTCCAAAAGGTTGTGGAATGGCATTTGGCATAGTGAGAAAGACTGCTTGGGATACCAGAGGAAGTAGGTAATGGCATAAGTAGTTCCATTCACACTACCCAGATTGGAGACTGATACTGAATTCCCTGCTGCCAGTTTCAGTCTACCCCAGATAAGCTCTGCTTATTGTGGGCATGGAAGTGCTGTCTTCCTCTCTTTCCTGCTCTATCCACCTCTCTCACACATATACACACATATTCTCTCTCTGTTCTCTGTCTCTTTGCCTTTCAAACAAATTCAATTTTTAAAACTATACGGGAAAACATTTTGGATATTTGGTGCCAGTCAGAGTTACATCAGGAGTGAGTTCCTCTTGTCATACAGTACAATTGGGTGACTAGGTCACAGTAATCTAGTACATGTTTTATGAGAAAACAGGAGACAGGAACTCAAGGACTTCAACCATAGAATAATATCAAAGAAGAATAAATGTTGATTTGATCACCATACATAATATAAGGATATTGAAATGTCACACTGTAGCCCATAAGTGTGTACAATTGTTGTTAATAAAAATTAAGCTAAAAATACCAATATCTTATTTGGTGCATAGGGTTAAGGGGCTATAAAATATTTAATGTCATGCTAATATTAAAGTAGTTGGAAATATTTTAATTAATATTGACAGTGATAATAAATATGTAAATTGATTTTTATTGTCGTGCTGAGTGGAAAGACTGGAAATGAACATTTATTTTTGATTGTTTCATTAACATAAGAAAAATCATAGAGTGTTTGCATGTGTATTTGGAACTAAATTGTTTTACAGCAATATAAAAATGGAATATGGGATTAAAAGATAGGCTTATTTTTTGTTTAAAGTTTAGATTTTCCTGGTGTTGAGAATCATTACACAGACATTTCAATTTGTTCATAATTATTTTTTTAAAAAGGTGTATTTATTTGAAAGGCAGAGTTATAGAGGGAGAGACAGAGAGAGAGAGAGAGATGTCTTCTATTGGCTGGTTTACTCCCCAAATGACTGCAATGGCTAGCACTGGGCCAGAATGAAACCAGGAGCCAGCAATTTCTTCTGGGTCTGTCATGTGAGTGTGTGGCCCAAGCACTGGGGCCATCTTTCACCGCTTTACCAGGTGCATGAGCAGGGAACTAATGGAGCCGCTGGAACTGGAACAGGTGCCTATATGGAATGACAGAGCTGCAGGCAGCAGCTTAACCTGTTATGTGTTTGTCTTGTGGGACCCAAATACATAATTCTTTTTTTAATAAAAAGATTTATTTATTTATTTATTTATTTATTTATTTGAGAGGCAGAGTTACAGACAGAGCAAGAGAGAAAGGTCTTCCATCTGCTGGTTCACTCCCCAAATGATGGCAAAGGCTGCAGCTGAGCAGATCCAAAGCCTGGAACCAGGGCCTTCTGGTTCTCCTGCATGGATGCAAGGGCCCAAGCACCTGGGCCATCTTTGTTACTTTCCCAGTCCATAGCAGAGAGCTGGATTGAAAGAGGAGCAGCTGGGATATGAACTGGCATCCATCTGTGACCCCAGGGCCGCAGGTGGAGGCCTAGTGCACTACACCATAGCGCCAGCCCACCTATGTACATAATTCTTAACATACACACCAAAAATCTAAAAAGCCACAAATGTCATTCTTTTCAAATTTTTGTGTATTTTATTTTTGAGATAACATTTTAAATTTACATGAATTTAAAAGATTAATGCTGCACTAAAAATAGTTCAACAAGTAAGAAGTAAAAAGACCATGTTCAGCAGGAATAAAAGCAAGGGCTGTAACTATAAAGAATAATCCAATGAAATCAAGTGAATTTCACCTATGTGCTGTAAATTTTAAAGTAATCACAGATCATTAAAGTTATATTAGCATATAAATCTTGTTTTGAAAATATATGTAAAGGGAATAAATTTCATGTAGTTCATATATAAAATATATATGAAAATATTATTCATAGATAACTTATTTTCATTTAATTTTTTAAAAAATATTTTATTTACTTATTTGAGATGCAGAATTAAAGAGAGAGATAGAGAGGTTTTCCATGCATTAGTTTACTCCCCAAAAGGCTGCAACAGCTGGAGTTGGGCTGATCTGAAGGCAAAAGCCAGGAGCTTCTTCTGGGTCTCCCACAAAGGTGCAGGAGCCCAAGCACTTGGGCCATATTCCACTGCTTTTCCAGGCCATTAGTAGAGAGCTGGATCAGAAGAGGAGCAGCCAGGCCACAGACTGGTTCCCATATGGGATGCTGCTGCTGCAGGCAGTCTTAGCCTACTATGCCACAAAGTCAACAAGAGTCGGTGCCTCCTTATTTTTTACACTGATATACTTGTAGGTTTTTTTTTTGTATTTTTCAGTTTTGTTTAAGGAATAGAGCTTCATTCATTTGCCATATACAGATTTAAGAACATGATGATTCTTTCCCCCCTCCTCCCTACCACCCATACTCGTGCCTTTCTTCCTCCTCCCTTTTCCTGTTCAATTCCTGTTTTTTACAGAGGTAAATTTTCAGCTAACTTTTATACTCATAAGATTAACCCTATACTAAGTAGAGAGTTCACCTATTAGTAAGAAGAAAAACAAAAACAAAAAAAACAAACAAGAAAAACATTGTTCTTTAACAGTCAAGGCAAAGGCTCTTCAAAATCATCATATCTTCAAGTGTCAATTTTGTTCCTATACATTACATTTTTAAGTACTTCATTAGCTACCACAGATTCCAGAGACCATATAGTATTTGTCTTTTTGTGACTGGTTTATTTCACTAAATATAATGGTTTCCAGTTGCATCCATTTTGTTGCAAATGACAGGATTTCATTTTTACCACTGTGTAGTATTCCATAGTGTATATGTACCATAGTTTCTTTATCCACTCTTCAATTACTGGACATTTGGGTTGATTCCATATCTTAGCTGTTGTGAATTGAGCTGAAATGAACACAGGGGTAAAGATCACACTTTCCTATGTTGACTTCATTTCATTTGGATAAATTCCCAGGTATGGGATTGCTGGGTCATATCATAGGTCTACATTCAACTTTTTTTTTTTATATGGAACGCTTCACGAATTTGCGTGTCATCCTTGTGCAGGGACCATGCTAATCTTCTCTGTATCGTTCCAATTTTAGTATATGTGCTGCCGAAGCGAGCACAATACATTCAACTTTTTGAGATATCTCAATACTGTCTTCCACAGTGGCTGTACCATTTTACATTCCCACGAACAGTGGACTAAGGTACCCTTCTCCCCACATCCTTGCCAGCATTTATTGTTTGTTGATTTCTGTATGAGAGCCATTCTAATGGGGGTGAAGTGAAACCTCATTGTGGTTTTGATTTGCATTTCCCTGAAGGATAGCAATCCTGAGCATTTTTGTCATGCTTCTATTGGCCATTTGAATTTCTTTTCTTGGAAAATGTCCATTTAAGTCCTTTGCCCATTTCTTGACTAGATTGTTTGTTTAGTAGTGGTTGAGTTTCTTCAGTGCTTTATAGATTCTGGAAGTTAATTGTCAGTTGCATGGTTTGCAAATATTTTCTCCACCCTGTCATTTGCCTCTCCACTTTGCTGAGTGTTTGGCAGTGCAGAAGCTTCTCAGTTTGACATAATCCCTCTGGTTAATTTTGGGTTTGGTTGCCTGTGCTTCTGGGGTCTTCTCCAAGAACTCTTTGTCTATGCCAAGGTCTTGTAAGGTTTCCCCAAAGTTCTCTTTTAATTTGATGGTACCGTGGTGTAGATTTAGGTCTGTGATCCATTTTGAATGGATTTTTGTGTAAGATGTAAAGCAGGGGTCTTGTTTCACACTTGTACATGCAGAGGACCAGTTTTCCCAGCAGCATTTGCTGAAGAGACTGTCTGCTCCAGAGGTTGATTTTTGCAACTTTGTCAAAGATACATGACTGTAGATGCATGGATCAATGTCTAGAGTTTTTATTCTGCTGCATTGGTCTACACGTCTCTTTTTGTGTCAGTACCAGGCTGTTTTGTTTGTAACTGCCATGTAGTATGTTTTGAGGTCTAGTGTTCTGATTCCTCCAGCTTTGCTTTTGTTGCCTAAGATTACTTTAGCTATTCAGGGTCTCTTGTGTTTCCATATGAATTTTAGCATCATTTTTTCTAGATCTGAGAAGAATTTTGTTGATATTTTGATTAGTATCACATTGAATCTATAAGTTACTTTAGGTTGTATGGACATTTGGAAGATGTTGATTCTTCCAATCCATGACCATGGAAGGTGTCCCCACCTTTTAATGTCTATTTCTTCTTTTAATACAATTTTCATTGTAGAGATCTTTGATACCATTGGTTAGATTTATTTCAATAAATTTTTTGTAGCAGGCAGACCTCAGGCAGGACACAGAGTTCCCTGCCCCCACTCTGCGCTGAGAGGCCCCCTTGCTCCTGCTTCCAAGCCACCCCAGAGGGTGGGGGTCTCCAGGGCTTGAATATCACAGGCCTGGGACAGCAGGGACTGGGAGCAAACAATGCTTCCTGACCCCCTACTCAGTAAGCTCACCCCCAAACAGGAACGCTGCTGGGAGCTGTGAGGGATAGGGCCCACGAGCCCCAAGACCAAGTCTGGAGACTGTCTCCTGCAGTCCCCGCTGACTCAGAACACAGTGCCCCGTGCCCCTGGCTGTCTGCTCATCTGGGGCTGAGGACATGGTGGGGCTGGGCTGCAGGAGACCTGCATCTTTACAGTGGGCATCGCCTCTCAGGTCAGGGTCCCTTAACACCACTGGCAGCTGAGTCACTGCAGTGTCCCCATGCTGGTCCCAGCTTCCCCCAAACTCTGGGGTCTGCCAGGATCCTGCAACACACCCCCAATGCCCCCAAGATGGCTTTGTGCAAAACATCCCTGTCCTCATCCCTGTGGCCCCTGTCCTCGTCCTGTAGTCCCCGTCTGTGTTCCTGTGGCCTCTGTCCACCTCAGCCTTTCTTGTCACTACAAACCATGAAGGCTTCCTGAGCCCTAAGCTCTGGGCTTGGCTTCAACCACACATGGGCTTCTTCACTTCCTCAGGGAGACATGGCCTCGGAAACTGGTGTGTGCAGGAGAGGGGGTGGCTCCCAGCCCTGGATGACCAAGCAGGACTGTCAGACCAGGCAGTGCCTCCTGGTTCCACTGTCCATGGTGGCAGCCACTGCAGGGTCAACGCTGGGGCAACAGCCCTGCTGGGGGCTCCCCCCACATGACCCAGACCTGCTACTCCTTCCTCTCCTTTCTCCCACCTCCGTGGGATGAAGAGAAGGAGGCTGAGACGGCACAAGGCTGAGCCCCAAACAGGGACATTCTAGCATTTCTTGCTGTGGAGGGAGGGAAGGTCATCTGCACCCCAAGGCCAAGCCCCCTGACCTGGCCTGGCCTGGCCTGGCCTGGCCCAGCCCAGCCCAGCCCAGCCCAGCCCTAGCCAAAGCTCAGCCTGCCCTAGACCCAGCCCCAGCCTGCCCCAGCCCCAAGCTCAGCCCCAGCCTGACCCAGCACCAGCCCCAGCTCCAGCTCCAGCTCCAGCCCCAGCCCCAGCCTGCCCCAGCTCCAGCCCCAGCCCCAGCCCCAGCCCCAGCCCCACCCCCAGCCCCAGCCCCAGCCAGGTTCTCATGGTAAAGTTTGGGTTCTGATAATCTAGATTCACAAAGTTGATGGACAAAAAGGGATATAAATAAATATCCCTAGTCCACTCCCTGCAGGCGTGAACTTTGAATAATCAGAATTATACGGAGGACTAATCAAGATTTTCTTTTCCTTTTGCTATTTACCTCTGGGTTTCATCAGTGTCAGAACCTAATCAGTTCCCGATGTCTTAATTGACTCTTGGGAAATGCCAGTCATGGGAGAGCCCCCTGCCATCCCACTCCCCTCCTATGTGGAATGAAGCAGCCCCCCCTCCCAGCCTGCATCCTCCCCAAAGGCCCCCTGCCTCAGAAGCCTTGTTCTTGCAGAGACTCAGCATGCTGCCTCTGCCGCAGTTTGTGAAGATCCCACAGAAAGTCCTGGAAAGTCCCAGAAAGGCCACTGAGTTCTCCGTCCTGGGCTCTGCACACCTCCCCCGCAGCAGCTGGGGCCCCGGATTCACCAGCAGGCCACAGAGAGAAGATAAAAGCCTCCCTCCCAGCTCCACACCACACCTGCCACAAACCAACACCAGCCATTCCCTGGGGTGTCAGCCCCACCTGTCAGGCATGCTAAGGCCTGGCCAGGGGTACAGGTAAGACTGAATGTGCATAGGTGAGGGTGGTGTGCGCAGGTGGGGGGTCACAGGTGAGGAGAGTGTGCACAGGTAAGGGGATGTGCATAGGAGAGGAGGTGTGCACAGGTGAGGGGGTATGCACAGGTGCGGCAGGGTATCTGCAGGGGAGGGGGGCGTGAGTGCGGGGGAGGGGAGTGTACACAGGTGGGTGGTGTGCACAGGTGAAGTTGGGTGGACACAAGTGAGGGGGATATGCACAGTTGAGGGGGGATATACAGGTGAGGTGCGATGTGTGCCAGTGAGGGGAGTGTGCACAGGCAAGAGGAGTGTATGCAGGTGGAAGGTTCACAGTTGAGTCTTGAAGCCCTTGAAGGCTGCAGTGTCTGGCCAGGCTCAGTGCCTCCCCATCTGTGCCCCCCTGGCCTCCAGCCCAGCAGCTGGACCTGGGGCAGCTGTTCCCATGCCGAGACCCGGGCCTCCATTACCACCCTCACCCCCAGCTCTGCCAGGCCCAAAGCTGCCAGGCTGCAGGTCCAGTTGCAGCTGAGGGCAGAGCAGGTGGCAGCCTCGCCCCCTGGGCAAGCCCAGGCCCCACTGGGGGTCACTGGGTGAAGATGTTGACTTCCAGCGGCTTCTTCTGGCCTGGGGGAGGAGGGCCAGTCTTGGTGACTCAGCACCAAGGGAAGCCATGGGCCATGCCTGTGAGGGACCCAAAGCCCTTCTGGGTTTCCTGGGGCCACAGGGCAGTAGCCCCAGCAGCTAGGCACTCCTTCAGCACCTGCCCATCTCAGCCCCTAAGTGTGCAGGGGCAGGGCTGTTTTCTACCTGCCGCCCACCACCGGTGCCTCCACTTAGAGTCCTCACCCCACATACACACACACACTCCAGATTGGTCCCCTCAGCCCCTCCCATTTCTCCTCCTATTCCCCTGCCAGGGGTCCAGGTGCATCCTGGGAAATTCTGAGTGGATGCCCAGCCTCGGGAGACAGCTGCGTTGGGAGATGGGGTCTGAGGTGCTGAGGAGGGCACAGTCCAAAGGGTGGGCCTTGTCCAGATCGGATGGGGTCCTTACACTAATGGAGGACAAGGGCACAGACCCCACCCCCACCCACAGCCCCACAGCTCCTGCAGAGGCCACAGGAGAAGCTGACCCTGCAGGGCCTGTGCACCTGCACGTGGGACCCGGAGGGACAAATGCAGGGCTGTGGGGCCCCTGCTGCCCCCTCCTGTCTTGTCCAAAGGCTCTGGGATCTCTGGCCTGCTGGGGACAGTCCTTGCCCCTCATCTGGCCCTGGATCTAGGCCTCAGAGCCAGGCTGACAGCCCCACACATCTGTCCATCTGTCCCTCCATGGTCAGGACCCCAAGCCAGTGGCAGAGCCAGGAGCGGGACTGCCCCTTGGCTGGAGAGTGGGAGTCATCGCGGGGTGCACAGAGTTTTGGTCTGGTGTTGGGTCTCCTCCCTCCTGCTGAGGCTTTCAGTGAGCCTGGCCCCTTTGTGCAGCCCTCACCTCCCCATGAGTGAGCTCACGTGGGGAGCTGAGGCCACACAGGTGGAAGCGTCAGGAACTCAAGGGAAGTTTGGGGCTGCAAGGGGACCTGGTGGCCTGAATGTGAGCGCTGCCTCCCCTCACAGATTTCAACAGCTGCCAGGCATCGCACTGCACCTGGCCTGGGGCCTGTGCATCTCTGCCAGGGTGCAGCAAGGCTGAGCCCCTGGTGCACAAAACCCCACCATGGCTCAACAGCAGATTACTCACAGGCCGAATCCATGCTGTACCTGTGGGCTGGACACTCTGCTGAGCCATGCACCTGTGGCAGCCCCTGCCATGGAGCCCTGAGGCCAGGGTCCTTGCAGCACCGCTGGGCAGGGTGTACTCAGGGATACCTTCTTCCTGCGGTTCCAGAAGGAGGTATCTACATGTGTGCACGGGGGATCTACATGTGGGGTTGGGGGGTGGGGTGGGAATCTGCACCACGAGCAGCTTGGAGAGGCAGCAGGCAGCCACAGCTGTGGGAGAAGTGAGTTGCCAGATGTCAGGGTGAGCTGGAGCCCATTGACCACGTTTCAGATCACCAGTGCGGGGTGGGAAACCCTTGCAGTTTGTCAATCCCGAAAGACCTGGTCATCCAGGAAGATCTGAAGGAGGCCAGTGAGAATGCCCGGGTGGTGGAGGGGTAAGAACAGAGTCCCCCTGACCTTGTGGGCTTCGTGTTTGCCACTGACCCTGAGTCTTTCATTTTCCCCCCGCCCCCATCACAGTACCGTAGTCATCTCCCCACAAACCCTGCCCTGTGGGCTGGGTGGCATCCTGTAGCAGCAGGGCCTGGAGTCCCCTGGAGCTGCAGGAGAAAAAGTGGATCCCACCTGGGGCAGGCGCCAGTGGCTGAAGCCTCCGTCCCAGGTGGAAGCGTGGGGGTGGGCTTGGGGAGCCCTGTGGCTGGGCTGCCTCTGTATCTAAAGCCCCAGAATCCTGCCTTCTGGAAGTCTCTGTCCTCTGGGGTCCAGGTCCATGACTCAAAACCCCTCCCCTGGGGGGGCTCTGTCCCCTGACTGGGGAGTGAGTGGGTAGACCAGGAGGTCCCTGGGGCCCAGAGTGATGAAACAGGGTGTCTGGGGCCATCTCCCCATGGCAGAGAGAACACCAGCTGAAGACCCAGGCCCTCAGCTCTGCTGTGCTGGGGAGGACATGGGCAGAGCATCTGGACTGGGTCTAAGATGTCTCTAATTAGAGTCCCAGCATCTGGGAGCAAACCAGAGGCTTGGTTCCTCTTTAATTGGCCCACAGAAGCCCTATATGGCAGCGTGGGCATGGCCATCATTGCCTCGGCCTCTCTGCTGGGGGAGGGGCTCTCCCCACTCTCTCCTTGGCTTTTAGGCTTTAGGGCTTTCAAAGGCTGCCATCATGGCCCCACTAGGCCACCCAGCCCCCAGGCAGACACTGGCTGGGAAGCCACTCAAACTCAGCCCCAGGGGGCTTCGGCCTCAGTTGTGTGTGCTGGCCCAGGGGTCTCAGCTGAGCTGGAGGGGCTCACCCAGTGTAGGCTGGGGCAGTGGTCACTGCCGGCCAGGCCCTGGGAAGAAAAAGGGTAGGGATGGGGGAAGGGTGATGCCTGTGCACTGGCCAGCTCTGGGGTCCACGGGGGCTGCAAGGCATGCTGGGAGTCCAGGGACAGTGCATTTACCAGCCCCAGGCCTGGGGGGCTCACCATATCCAGCAGGGTCTCCCACCAGGGACCTGCCATCCTCTGCTTTAGTCCCGGTTCCTGGGGACTCCCTGAGGAGGGGAATCCATGGGCACAGAGTCCTCGGCCCAGTAGCCCCTCCTCCCAGACCCCCTTCCCCAGCTTCCATTGTCACAGCCCCAGCCCCTCCCATTAGGTCTCACCTTTGATGACATCTGGATCCCCGTGATGGTCCCCAGTGTCCACCTGACCCCAACACTGCTCACCACCCTGACTGCCACTGCCTGGCCCAGGCCTCCCCCACACTGGACATAGCCCTCTCCAGGGCCACTTTGATGGGAGCTGGCTTAGTGACCAGCTTAGGAACAGAGCATGGCCCAGTGGCTTCCAGGGTTGTGTCACTCCAGCCTTCCCAGTGGAGACATAGGGAGGACACTGTCCCCAGCTGCATGGGGGTAGCTGTCCTCCAGGGTCTGGGGAGAGGAAGACAGAAGGGACAGGAGGGGAAGGTGGGGCCCTCGGGTCCAGGGGTTCTCAAGTTAAGCTGGGTCTCCCTGGTGCTGAGCACACGTGTGGTCAGGGACGCAGAGTGATTGGAGAACAAATGGCTCAGGCCACCCTTGTTCAAAGACTTGACGGTGCTTCTGCAGCCTGGGTACATCGGCCCTGGTTCAAAACCCCCAGGCCCACCTCGGCAGCCCCACCCCTGCAGGTGGCACCCTGGCCAACAAGCATAGGAGGAAGAGCTGGTAGAGGCAGGGGGAACCCGGTGGGAGACTGGGACCGCGGCACCTGGGGGCTTCCATCCGTGGGAGAGGGCAGATCCTGAGGACATTGGGGAACGCGGGTGCCAGGAGGGCTGGAGTCCACCACAGGGTCTCCCTGTCTCTGTGCCCCACCCACCACCCACTGAGTCTGCTCCATGATTGGGCCTCCCTGGCCCAGCCCCATCCTCTTTATCAAACCAGTGCCACCTGAAACTGTCCAGAGCTGCTCAGAGGTGCCAGCACTGTGTGCCCACTCCTCACACCTGAGGAGGAGGGCCTGCCTGCTCCAGCTGCAGCCATGTGGCTGGCCACGGTCCACCCATGAGGGTTCTACCACGGGCTGGGACTTCATCCCACCAGCTCCAGTTCGACTCAGGCTCGGCTGGGTTTGTCCTCGTCGCGAAGAGGTCGTGGTGGCTCTGTGGCCAGCACAAGGCAGCTGGTAGGGTGCCCTGGGAGCCCACAGAGACGTGACCGTGGTCAGCATGTGGGGGTGCAGTGGCAGGAGGTTGGGGTCAGAAATAGGAGGTCCCTGTGCCCCCACTTACTTGAGCCTCACTGGGGAACAGCACAGCTTCCTGGTGGCAGCTGTGGCACAAGGGCCCACAAGTGGTCAGCAGAGAGGAGGATGGTGGCAGGGGCGAGGATGACGGTTGCTCTGTGCATCCTCAGCTGCAAATCGACCCAGCCCTGGAAATTCTCACCCTGAGCCCTGGCTGCTCCCATGGCTGGTATGCTCCCCCATCCCAGGGGGCATTGGGTCAGGGGCCCAGGAGCAAGCATCCCTCTAGTCTCCACTGCTCATCACTGCTGTGTCGTTCAGCTGGTAGGAAATCACATTCCTGGAGCAAGTTAACTTCTTGTGATCAGAAACGTAAAAGGTCACTTCCTCCAGAAATTAAAACTGGGGCAGCGTCTTCCCAGCTCAGCAACATGCGGGGACAGCAGTGGCTGCCCTGCTCATGAGCCCGGCTTCGTGTTGATGTTGCCTCTGAAGGATGCTGAGATCACTCTGTCACCCTCTGAGGGATGCCTCTGTCTGTCCTGGGGGCCTCCCCCCACACACCGCATCACCAGGGTCAGAGTTCTCTCCCTGGCTTCTTCCCAGGGACCCTCCCAGCACAGTGGGTGGGAGGGGTTGGGCACCATGTGCCCTGTAGCGCCAGAGGAGACCCCCTCCACCATACCCCTGTCCTCCCCTGTTCTCAGGCACCCCGTCCCCAAAGCTACACCCTGTCTGCATTCTCCCCAGGCTGTAGTCTGCCTGCCCTGCCTTGGAATGCAAAGCGGGCGCTGACGCATCCGCCTTGTCCCCTGTCTTGAGCTGAGCCAGGTGTCTGCTCTGTGGGTTCCCCTCTGACCTGGCCACCTGGGCATGGCTCTGAGGCTGAGGCCATGCCAGGATCCCCTGGCCACTGCTGGCTCTCACTGGCCAGGTCCCTGAGGCATGTATAGCACGGGTTTCAGAGCCTGAGAGTGGAGACCATGGACAGCCATGCCCACTCCCATCCATACCCATGCCTGCATGCACACACCTGTGTTTGTATCACACATGTGATTCACACCCATGTCTCCTGCTGCCTTCCTCCCACCCACCTGCTGCCCATGGCCCGAGTTCTCTGAGCCTACCCCGGCCATTCCTATGGAAGGCCTGGGCCTGTGGCACCTGCCTACCCTGCCTGGTGTCTACTGTCTTTCTGCCAGTCAGGTGGGAACAGGAGGCCCAGGAAGCGTGTGATGGACAGGTGGGGTGCAACACCCATCCCAGGCCCCACAGTGCACTCAGTACCCCTGGGGATGATCAATGGAGCAGCACCCAACCAAACCCTGCATGTGGCCACAGCCCAGCCTTCAAACTTAAGTACCATGGCTGCTGCTCCACTCTTGAGACCTCACAGCCCTGGTCCCAAAGTCCAGGTTTTGGCTCCTTCCCAGTGGCCAGCCAGTGCCGGCTGCTGTCCTGGGGTGGATGGGGGCAGGAGGGGCTGGGCGACCTTTCAGCCTGCACATGTGTCTGCCTCATCTTCAAGGCGCCCTTGCTCTGCCCCTGCCAGGGACCCGCGGGGAGAGCCTCACTCAGTCCCTGTAGCTCCCTGACCTCCCCCCACCTGGTGTCCTGGGAGTGGCACAAAGACCTCAGGGTCCCCCGTGTCCAGCAGGGGAGAGTTGCTGAGGCACCAGAGACCATGGAAGGTGCTGAAAGATGTTGGGTAGGCAGCTGCACACACAGCCAGGGGGTGGCTGCCCTCTTCCCTCCTCCAAGAGCACCCCTGGGTCCCCTCCCCATTCCCTGGTGCAGTGTGAGGACAGCCCCCAGGGGACCACAGAGGGGAAGGGCTCTAGGGGAATGGGGACAGTCCCTGGGGGACTATAGAGTGTAACCAGACATAGGGCAGGGAGGGAGGTACAGCCAGGGGCAGACACCCTCCACATAGCAGCCTTGGCTGTGATGGAGGAAGACCTGGTGGAGGCCAGAGAGACCAGGGGCTGGAGCAGGGGCTGCTCCACCCCCTCCTCTGCCATGTCACTCAGGCAGAGCTCAGGAGGGGTCTGGAGCCCAGTCCAGAGTCCTGGGGTGACAGCAGGACTGCAAGCCTTCCCTGGTGGACACCACCCTGCCAGCCCGGGCAGTCGGGAAGCTGGAAGACTTCAGAACAGGGAGTCCTGGGGTCCTGATGCTGACCCAGAGCAGGGAGGAATCACAGCCTCTGGGCCCTGGGCTGGGACACGGAGGCCACACAGAATCCCAGCAAGGTGTGGAAGACACAGAGACAGAGGAAGGAGAGTGACCGCTTTCAGGAACCAGAACCCAGTGTGGGTGCTGGGGGAAGGAGGGACACTTCATGCTCTGACCCTGAAGGCAGAGGCCAGTGCTGGCTGGGCGGGTAACCCAGACCCCACGGTTCAGAAGGGCAACTGTCACGCCCAAGTGGTGACCCAGGTTCGGTTGCCCAGCTCAGCTCCTGCCAGGGCCAGGACCACACACATGCAGAAAGGGGGAGGAACAGGCCATGGGGGTAGGACGGGGATGGGGTGGGCAGGTGCTGACCACAGAGAGGGTCCGAGGGAAGGGACAGTGATGGGAGTTGGGTGAGACTGGAACAACAGCTCCCCGGAAATCTTAGCTCGGCTTTGTAAGGGTCCCGCGGAAAAACCAACAGATGCATCCGGTCCCCACCCCCGTGGCCTCCTCTCCCCGGGTCCTGAACTTTAGGCCCATGCCCGGGGACACCTTGGTGCTCTCTAGGCTGGAGCTTCGGTCCTGAGCTGGTTCCCTTTTCTCCAGGGCCACCAGGAAGCTCAGATCTACATCTGAGGCAGAAACAGCAGCCCTGGGCAGGCAGGGCTTGGGGGCCACATGGAGGGCTATGATTTCCGGGACACGCACTCTTAGGCCCTGCTGTCTCTGGTCTCTCCTCCCAGCCTCCCCGGGCCGCCCCATCGGAGCACCCCTGGCTTCATCATCGCATGACTGCCCAGCAGGGAGTGACGTGGAAACGCGGGACACGCAGACAAAAATGGCCAGACAGGCAAGGCAGAGAGCGGCTAGGACAGATCCACCCCAGAGGAGGAGCCAGCCTGATGGACAGGGAAGGAGGCACCACCTCCCCACTGAGCTACGAGTCCCCACCCACTCTCGTGGTCCCAGCTGGTGAGCTCGTTCAGCGGCCTCTGCTGCCTCCTTGCGGGCTCAGCTGGCAGCACAAGCACCCCTGGCCTCCAGCTCAGCTCAGCGGGTCCCTGGGTCCACCTGTCCTGGCAGGCCCCTCAGCCATCAAGGTGCCAGGGTTTCGGGATTTAAAAAAAAAAAAAAAGCCTGAAGTAGGAGCCGGTGTGTGGGTTATCACGCTGTGCCTGATTCACGCCGGCTGCTCCACTTGCCACCCGGCTCCCTGCTGCTGTGCTTGGGAAGCACCCACGTGGGAGACTCCCAAAAGCCAGGCAGCACTTTTTCAAGGCTGTTTCCCTCCAAAACTTTGGAAATCCCTGCCGGCCGCCTTTGTGATTACTCTGAGGAGGTTGGGTTTTCTGTTTTCAGCAGCTCTGTCTCCACCTGAAGCTATCTGCTCTGTGTCTGAGCCAGCTCTCAGTGAGCTGCTGTGCACCTGCGGGACCCATGGAGCAGCTCCCTGCACAAGCTGAGTGAGGAGACATTTCTCTCCCGCACAGGTAGGCAGGTGGGCGTGAGATGGATGGATGATGGATTGACAGACTGATGGAAGGATGGATGATGGATGGGTAGATGGATGGATGGTGAGCACAAGAGTCCAGGTTGAACGGGCTGAAGCCAGGACCTCCATCTGAGTCTCCCATGTGGATGGCAGGGACACCAGTACTTGAGTCATCACTGCTGCCTCCCAGGGGGGCGGCCCATTAGCACCATAACTACACAGGGAATGCTGTGTCTGTGAGACCAGTTCCCAGGCAGACCGGTGGCAGGCCCAGCAGTCACAACAGCTGAGAGTGAGCCTCCAGCCGAGCCTGGGACATTGGCTGCCCAGGCATGGAGCCACCAGCGCTGCCTGTGAGTCCTGGTGGTTGACTCCCACACACTGCGTCCACTCTGGGACGGGGAGAACACTGGTTAATAATAAGCTTGCCATTCATGTTCAGGTGTTCCTGGGAGCACAAGACTCCCTTTCCTGGGGTACTGTCTGGGTGTGTGGCAGGTGCATGTTGGACTCTGAAGCTGCACACTTCTCTCCAGGCTCCTTTCCTTTTCTGTAGGGTATCTGAGCAGGAATAGGTGGGGGATGCCTGTGGCCATCAGCTCTGCCCCCTCGCTAGTGCCCCCAGGCGGGGCCTGACTTGGAGAGGCCACTGTGTATCCACGTGGGCACCCAGCCATGGATGAGCCTGCAAGGCTTAGTGACCCCCTCCCGTACTGGACCCAGATAAAGGAAATTCTTCTTTCCAGGGTCATTCAGCTCCCCGGGGAGAAATCTGACTTTCACACATGCAGGCCTAGGTCTGGTCTGCCTTCGTAATTCAAGTGGCTTCTAATCCTCTATGCCTGGAACACCACTGTGGCCAAAGGCTGCCTGCTCCGCCCCACCAGCTCAGAGCCATGCAATCAGAAAGCTAATTGCTGGTTTTGTTTGTCCACAAAGCCCGGTGCTGACAAAGGTGCTCCCTGCCACACCTGTGACCCTAAGTGGAGCCGCTTGGCCCTCAGGTGTGAGAACACTGGCACACGGCGACCTCAGAGGTGACCAGCAGGCCAGAGAGTCACTTCCCCTCACACACTGGACCAGGGCAAAGGCAGAGAAGAGAGCCCTGGCCAGGTCCACCGCCCCTGGAGTGCAGGAAAACCCCAGAAGGAAGGCCAGGGGCCAGCCCTCAGCCAGACCCTGGCCCTGCCCCGCAGCACGCCCCCGACTCTGCCCTCGGTGGTAACCCTGGTCCTGTCCCTGGCCCTCCCCCTCTATCATACCTGACCGGCCTGCTGTCTTTCCCTGGCTGTGTCTGTGGTCTTGATCCAATCCTGTGCATCCCTCCTGTGTGTCACTGCACCATGCCTTACTCTGCAGCCCCACCCTGTCTACTACCATTATCCTCCGCCTCCCCCTTGGCAGGGTTCAGCCCTGTGTTTCCTGCCCCACGGGACCTTCCAATGCTCTTTCCTTTGGCACTGGGCAAGTGCTGAGGGGAGAGGGATAAGGTGTGAACAGTGCAGTTAGCGTGCACAGGAAGGGACTTTGTCTCTCCATGGCCAGCCCACCTCTCTTGACCCTGCTGCCTTTTACAAGCCTCACGTCCTTGAAGCCTTGCCCTAATATTGCCCGGGATCCTTGCAGCCCTACATTCCCTGGCAGAAACACCACCGGTGTGCAGCTGCCAGAGCTGGCACCCTCATTACCACGAGGCTCATCTGATTGTGGCCCCAACTTCTTCAGCCTGGGACTTGCCTCAAAAATACGCATTATTTATTCATCCTGGAACTCTCGAGGCCGCCTTGGAGGTCTAATCACACACACACAATAAAGAAAGAAAACCCAGACTATTTTTAGACCTGGCTGGTTCTCCAGGGCCCCTCCCTTACTCGGATAGCAGAAGACTTGAGAGCTTCCTGTGCCGGGCTGTACTGTGCTCAGAGCCGAGGGCCACTCGTGCCTCTGGTTTCTCACCAAGCAAAACCACACTCTGGGGGTGAGCGAGCCTCATCCAGGGGAAAAGAAAGTCAAGTGTGACTGATGCCCACCCCAAGAGGTCTGCCTCCCCAGTGGAAAGGGCTCTGCTTCCAGCTGGACAGCATTCTTGAGAACCCTCAGATACAGAGTAGGAAATGGAGAGACAGATGCTCCAGGGGAAGTAGAAATGCAAGAATTGTACTGTGCTTTTATATCAGGAAATCTTGAAAAAGTGAGCTATTATCACAGAAAGATAAGCTCTTACAGACACACAAAAAGATGCAATTATGGACTTTACATTAGAGATTAAATGAAACGGAAATTCACCACATTAAATGCTGAGTGTGTTTTAATCAATGAGCAAACTGCTTGTGCTAGCAGAGTTTAGAGTGGGAAATATATTCCAGTAGGATTCACAAGGCCATCAGGAATGAGGAGTATGTCGTCCACACTATTACAGTCATGAGTGGAGTTACAGGAGTCACAGGGTTGATCGATGATCCTCCTGACAGCCACTTACTTATTCCTTAAGTGCCTTGCAGCCTGCGACAGTCCTACCTCCTGAAAGAGTGAGTGATACTAGACATGGGGTGAATTACACAGCTCAGGGACATCACAGCCTTTAGGAGTATTGAGGCATGTGATGAGGATTTCTGCATTTCCCCTCTCTGGGTTTTCCTGATAACATCCGGGGCTAAGTCTCAGTGTGGCGCTTTGTCACTTAATGCTCCCTAAACTTGCTACTTGTTATTCCTTCATGACAGAGAGACTGGGCATTAGACTGGGGCTCTGTCTTCAGCCAGATCTTCCTGGATGTAACATCAATTTGGTTTTGGTTAATTGTATTTTTGTGACTACCTTGCATCTGAAAAGTGATATTTCCCATTTATGATAAGGATAAGAAGTTCCCACTGGAAATATATTTTAGAAGCAATGTAATTAAAATACCAAGTACACATTAATTAGGAATATAAAATCCTCAGTGTGAAAATACTAAGTAAATGCCTTAGAATACGGGAAGTGATTCTCCTCGCTGTGACTGAAATTGCAGTCAGTGGTTGGATGACTTGGGTAACTGTCCTGGAGCCATGAAAGGAGCCCACAATACCAAGTTCTCCCAGGAACTTTGCTCTTGACATTTGGAAGAGTGAGACTTGAAAATTGCCCAGCCCTAGGTCAGGGTCATGCCGTGAAGCCAAGTAAACACATGGGATAGTGTGTTGAGGTCACAGGACCTGGTACTTCCTGTCCCTTTTCCAGCTAATAAGCTTTGTGATTGAGGATAGTCAAGCAGGAATTTAAAGCAAAATGGATTTAGTCTTGGAAGAATTAGCCATGCTAGGCTTGTGAAACATCTGGCAGGGTTTTCCTCTGCAGCCATAGTGAGTGCTGGAGTAGAGACTGCAGCAAGCCACTCCCCAAGCTCTGCCTTCTACGCTCTTCTTCCCTTCTCTTCTGGTACCCACGGGGACTGTGCCACCACAGAGCATGCCCCTGGCCTTCCCCTCCCACACTGCAGCCTCTTCCCCCTTCCAGCCAGCCAAGCCCCACCCCTCAGAGCCAGCCTTTCTTGAGCCACAGGTGGAGCAGTCCCACTGTCAATGAGCACCACTGAATAAACCCAGCCCACCATCCATTGCTTAGCATCTAACATATTGCATATGCCCAGCAAGAAAGGTAATTTCTCAGCTCCTGTCGAGCCACATGTAAGTGATTTTATGTAGAGAGGAAATGATGCCTGATGACAGTAATGAAAGAGGAAAAATGGGCTTCTGCTCTTGTCCTGACTCCTGAACTCCAATAAAATTTCCTCTGGTGTCTCCCTGCAACATGCATGTGACAGAAATGTTTTCTGAGGCTCAAAAAGCAAGGTGCATCCCGGCTTTGTAGTGCACATTGGGGCCACCACAGAGATAGAGGCGATTCTAGAGACAGACACAGCACCTGTCCAGGCTGTAGCACATGGCCAGATGTAGAGCCACGGAGACCTGATGCACACCAGGTAACCTATGCAGCCTTGGCTGTTGTCCCTGTGAGCTGGGTGGAGCTACACACTGTAGACTTTGGAAGAAGACACGAGATGACCAGGCTGACAGCAGTAGGGAACGCACACTTGGATGCAGGCATCCAGCCCTCACTCCGTCCTTTCCTTGCTGCCTCTGTCACCTGTCATGGAGGCCAGGGAGTGCTGCTTGATGCAGGATTCACAGAATTTTTGCAGACTTGCTGGAAAAGTCAGGCACTTTTTTTTAAATAACATGAGCTTTTTCTTAAAAGAGAAAATTCATAAAAATTAGTGTAGCTCTCCTTTGTGCAGCACGTGTCAGCAATTATTTATTTATTTATTTATTTATTTTGGACAGGCAGAGTTTGACAGTGAGAGAGAGAAACAGAGAGAGAAAGGTCTTCCTTCTTTTGGTTCACCCCTCAAATGGTTGCTACTGCCGGTGCTGCACCAATCTGAAGCCAGGAGCCAGGTGCTTACTCCTGGTCTCCCATGTGGGTGCAGGGCCCAAGCACTTGGGCCATCCTCCACTGCTTTCCTGGGCCACAGCAGAGAGCTGGACTGGAAGAAGAGCAACCGGGACAGAATCCAGTGCCCCAACCGGGACTAGAACCCGGGGTGCAGGTACCGCAGGTGGAGGATTAGCCTAGTGAGCTGCGGCGCCAGCCATGTCAGCTACTTTTAAATGTGAAGATGAAAGCGAGACTGTCATCAAGGGGGCTTTAGAGGAAGGGCTTCTGTCTGATGGGGTGTTGACAGCAGGAGGGTCTGGGGCTCTGAAGAACCAGGTAGAGCTGGGCATGGCTGAACAGAAAGACCACCGATGTGGGTAGAGGAATTGATATTGTCGCAAGAAACTTTCTGGGGCAGGCACTGTGGTGCAGTGGGTTAACGCCCTGGCCTGAAGTGCTGGCATCCCATATGAATGCTGGTTCAAGATCTTGGGCTCCTGCACCTGCGTGGGAGAACTGGAAGAAGCTCCTGGCTCCTGGCTTCAGATCAGTGCAGTTCCGGCCATTGTGGCCAATTGAGGAGTGAACCATCAGATGGAAGACCTTTCTCTTTCTCTCTCTGCCTCTCCTCTGTCTGTGTAACTCTGACTTTCAAATAAATAAATAAATCTTTAAAAAAAGCAGCATTCTGATTTTGAATTTGATAATGTCTGACGGTCAGAGGAGTGATATCCTTCAATTTCATAAGAAATCTGCTATCTGTGATGCAGCTGGTGCAAAATACATGACAGTTCTTAAAATGTAATCCTCTGGTATCTTTTCTAAGAATTATTTTACATATTTTAAATGCAGACTGACAAGAGACAGAGACAGAACTTCCATTTTCTAATTTTCTCCTCAAATGTCAGTGACTGGGCCAGGCCAAAGCCAGGATCTTGCTCTATTCTCCCACATGATTGCAGGGGCCCAAGTATTTGGGCCATCTTCCACTGCTTTCCCAGGTATATGGGAAACAGAGCAGTCAGGACTAGAACCAGTCCTGTGATATGGGATGCCCATGTTGAGTGTCATCTTAACCCGTCATGCCACAATGACAACCCTCTCCTTAGTATTTTTTTTTTAATTTTCCAATTGAGCTGTACCTGCTCCAGAAGAGTTTTTAAAATATTTTTATTCCAAAAATTGAGGGTGTGAAGCATGTTTCAGGGTCACTGGAAGCACACTGTGGGAGAAGGGCTACTAAATCAGACCTGGGATACTCAGTTAAACTTGAACTTCAAATAAAGCTGAATGCATTTAAAACATTGGGAGAAAACTGAATCTCAGATATTGCACAAGACAAACTTTTTTCTGAGATGTTGTTTATCTGAGGCTCAAATTTAGCCAGGAGTTCTGTGTATTTTGTTGCTACCTGGAAATCCTATTAAAGACATGGCTATAAATTTTCCCCATGAATGCAAAAGATCCAGTCTCTTGATTGCATTTGCCATTTAACTCATGGTTGTCTGGAGTGACCTATATCAGAAGAGTTGGAGTAAAAATTTTGATCCCTGAGAAATACTCTTGTATTTTGTTTCTGAGAATGATTATTGAAAATCATCTATATGTTTGGAATATGATCAAAAGTAATTTTAAAGATGATCACCTAACACAGACTTCCAAGTGCTGCTTTTAAGTTAGGAAGGCTCAGAAATCAAATTTGTTCTGAAAATAGGAGTACGGTAAAAACTATTAGTTCTTAATTTTTGGTAATCTTATGTTTTTTATCAACTGTTATATTAACACTATTGCATTCTTTCTTCTTCAACTGTATAGCTCTTCCCTCTCAGTGTCATGGCTTTGGAAGGCAAGAAGTTAAACCCAGAAAGTAAGAGGAAAAAATAGGGTGTAGGGGTGGGTCTTCAACAAGTTCACAGAAAAAGTGAATTATGAAAGTACTATGCATGGACTTCAACATCTTTGCACCAAAATTAGCCTATGTTTTTCCATGAGCTGGCTGAAGTCCCCTTGTGATGTGGCAATGGTGACAAGGCAGGCTGAGGACCATCTGGCCTTGGAAGCTTCCATCTTATGTTCAGTGCATGGGAACTGTGCCAAGGGCAAGGTACCGATTCAGCTTTGACAGGAGCCTGTGCTCTAGTAGCCTGCAGTTTAGTGGGGACTCTACACAAGTGACCTCTGCCTACTGTGGACAGAGTGAAGTCTGAGAGTGAGAGAACTTTGAGGCCAGGCTGGTGGGGAGGGGGAGCCCCACTGATTCCCCATGGGGCCAAGGAAGGCCTCACTGGGGCTCATGGGAGGGGTGTTGGATTTCAGGGGCAAGAGGAGGAGAAAGGGCCTGTGAAGCAGGAAAATCCACACATGGGACACGGAGCTGTGCAGTCCAGTGTGTGAGGATCAATAGGCAAGGGGCATGGTGCAGTTTGAGCAGGGGCCAGAGGGGCAATGGAGGTCAAGGGCTGCTCTAGAGCCTCAGCTGCCAGGTGAGGGGCCTTGGCGTTGGCTGCAGGCACTGGGAGAGGCCGGTGGATGGTGGGAAGGAAGCAACCAAGAACATGTGGGAGAGATGGATGGATGATAGATACTAAGTTACTTAATCATCCTAGGATATTAGTTACACCCAGATTGGCAAGTGGACTTTTGCACTGATTTTGGATCTAAAGTGTGTGTGTGCTCCTTGTCCCACTGGAATTTTGCTGGTTGGTAACCAAGTGCTTTGTCTTGGATAAAACCCCAGGCCAGCTGGATCCAGATGTGGGCTTCTCTGTCATGTCTGTAATAGCCAGCAGAGTCTGTCCCCAGCCTGAGAGAGCAGGGACACTACAAGCCAGGGTGGCCCCATTTTCACCACATTATTTACACCTATTATTTCCTTGATATCCACCAGAGAAGGGATTTATCTGTAGTCTGTTACTTGTCCTGGGAGGTCAGGGAATGGGGACAGTTCAGTGGTGGGCCCCATAGAGAGGACAGGGCAGCTCCCATGTGCCAGGCTGGCAGAGCAGTGGCGCCAGGATGAGAGGCTTGTGGAAGGCTCTCTGCTCTCCCAATAGTGCAGGCATCAGTGCATATTTGGCCTAGCTCCTTTTGATGAGATTATTGTGGAACAGGTAGGAGGAAACGAGTTAAATGCCATGGAGAAAGCTGCAGGTTCCCTTCTTTTCTAGATACTCACTGAGACTTTTATCTTTTTCCACCTAATTTCCATTGTCTCAAAAATTGAAGGAATTAAGTTACAGTTATGGGGACTTGAACTTTTTCTTTTAAAACAGTAACTTAAACCTTAGGGTATTAAAAAATAATCATTTCATCTTCTGGAATCTATTCTATCCTTTATTCTGTAGCCTCTTGCTCAAACCTCATCATCTATGACATGGTACTTGACCCCAGCCCTTTCCCCTCAGCCTCCTTTTCTTCATTCTCTCCCACCTTCTGTGCAAGCACACACACCATGACAAAGTTCCCTGAGAACTTAATGGGACATCCAGGGACTGCAGGGACCAGATTGGCCTGATCTGATTAACAGAGCATCTGGAGTAGCTTAAAATTTGCTCTTTAGTTGGCTCAACTGCAGTGTGTTTGTCTAGATTTTGTTTGGCCATAATAATATAAATGGGGAGAGTCAGTTTATACTATGGATCATGTAAAAAATGGGAAAAAATAGCATTAGTTTGTCTCAACTTTTTCCTCACAGCCTTGTTTCATGTTTATTTTCTAAGACTTGTTAAAGGCTTTCTTTTGCAAACCTCACTGTTCCATAGACAAAACAGTCTACAGAGGGCAAAGTCATGGAGACTGAGGAAGGCATCTCTGTTCTTGATGTCACATGTGAGAACAGCTTTATGTGCTGTAGGACTTGCCTGGAATACATAACAGACACCACTGCCCATTCGAGAAATGGGACAAAGAGGCTGCAGCTTCCAGAGAGACACCAGCTGTGCAAGACACAGGCAAACTCTTGCAAAGTGTATGAACTGATTGAAGGACAAAAAGGAGTCCCATGAGCCTCATTTGTAAGTTGAGGAGGAGCCACGAAGTCCATGAAATGTGCCAGGATGCCCTCACATGTAGTGGGTGCGTGGGATACGGGATCTTAATCGGTGTCAGAGAGTCAGTTAGACCCATAAGCTCCAGCACCACTGAGAGCTCTGTTGTTACTCTTAGGAGGACATTAATTTGAGGAGTGAAACCTGAGTTCAGGTCCCTCCTTCTAATCCAGAATCCGCAGGAAAAGAGTCTGGTCATGTGGAAATAGTGAAAGATGTTGGCACCCATGAACCCTGCTCTCTCAAATGCTGCTTGGCAGCTATGACAAAGCTTGAGGAGCTGATTTGGAAGAGACATGAGGTGCAGGCCTTTGCACAGGCAATGGCTGCAATGGTGGTCTCTGTGCACAGCCTGCTCCTCTTGTCTGGGGCACCCAGTTGCCCTGGGGCTAATCTAACATAGACATATCTCTGTAGCTCCCCTACAACCTGATGTCCATGGTCACAGATGGGGGAGTGTCTGAAATCCCCACCAGCATCTGTGCCAGGGCAAATGCAAAGACCACAGGCATCTGTGCAGCAGCCTTGGAGCCAGCAGGGTGGGTTGATTCTGACAGGAGCAACCACACACTGCTGTGGGGCATTTGTCACACTTTGGTTAGGTACCAGGGGAAAGTGAGACCTGACTTTCCATGAAAATGTCCCAGTGCTGGTTTCCTTGTTAGAGGACGATAGCCACAGGATAGAAACTATACAGGAGGTCCACTCAAAACTCATGCTCCCAGTACCAAGAAAGACTTGGTGCATTTACTTGTCATTTACTTTACAAATCATTTCAAAGTCTTGCTGAACACTGCCTCAGTGGCTCCGGGATTGGACTTGAAGCTGAATGCCTGGATGTGCCTTCTGGAATATCATTTAGGAAGTGCTTCTGGCACTTTAGTGAGCACAAGTATGCCCCGGAGGCCTTGTCTGGCCTGACTCAGAGATTTGGAGGCAGAAGGTCTGGAGAGAATAGCTGGATAGAACCACTATTTAGCAGTTTGGCACTGGTGAGAAGGAGTTGGTGCCTAATTGATCAGGGTCATGCCCATCTCCAGGTGGTCAGAGCTGAAGGCCCAGGGGCCATAAGCAAGGTGGAGAGGTGGACACTGACTCCTCCTGCAGTGGGAGCCCCCAGGGTGAGCCACATATCCCATCGCAGAAGTCTTGCAGCCCTCCAGGGCTCATAGGAGCCTCAGGAGCATTGGGGGGTGCTGGGCACCAACCTGCCAGTGAGGCTATGCCTCAAGCCCATCACTGCCCCTGGCCGATGGCAAGGCTGGTGTGCTGAGAACTTCAGAGGGGCCATGACATCAAGTTGACATGATCATGTCTGTGAATGCCCCTAGCTGTGACACCAGTAGAAAGCTGCACATTTGGGAGACACTGCTAGAAGGAACCTCTCTGATCTTCATTTGTACTTGGGCTTCTTTTCTGATCTGCAAAGTTGGTGGGTTTTTTTTTTTAAGATTTATTTATTTTATTTGAAAGATAGAGTGAGAGAGAAGGAGAGGGAGATCTTTATCTGCTGGTTCACTTCTCAGATGGCCACAATAGCTGGGGCTGGGCCAGGCCAAAGCCAGGAGCAAAGAGCTTCATCCAGGTTTCCCATGTGGGTGACAGGGGCCCAAGCACCTGGGCCATCCTCTGCTACTTTCTCAGGTGCATTAGCATGAGCTGGATCAGAAGCAGAGCAGCCGGAACATGAACACGTGTACATATGGGATGCTGGCACTGCAGGTGGTGCTACACCACAAGGCAGGGCCCACTTGCACACTTCTTGCTGGGGTCTCTGAATCTGCAGATGAAGGAAGTCTCCTCCCTGCAGTTCTACAAAGAGATCAGAGAGGTTCTCTGGGAACTGCTGACACTGCAGAGGTGGGAGCTATATGGAACGCTCCTCCTCAGAGCTCAGAGCCCAGCTGACTTATTAGCAGCTGAACACCTGAATGCTCGTGTCTTCCAGTAAAACTGGAATGCAAATAGTGTGTTGACTTGAATCTAAGTGACCCAAGGCCTTCAAACACAAAAAAGAGACTGGCATCTGGGAGGCATGAGTCAGGTTGGGAGCACTGGCAAGCCTTTTCAGTGGTGCTGTTCCCCCAGTGACACACATGAGCCTACCCTTCCCAAGATCCTCTCTCAGGAAACAAGGCCAGTGAGACAGGGATGGCCTCCCACCTGCCCGTGCATTTATTGGGAAGGCACAGCACCCATGCTACATGCACTGCCACACCAAAAGTGCCCTGGAGGCCAGCCTGTGGGAGAGTCCAACCTACTCAACACATCCTTGAAGGAGAGCAAACCCACTGTATTCCCAGGTGCATGTGCTTGTGCTATTTGGGGTCGATCATTAACATGATGCCCAGCACATCCCCTTATGCAATCAAAACAGAAGAAAATATGCATCACTTCTTTCACATCATAAGGACTTGAAAACCTAAAGGGGAAATTTTTCACTGGGACTTTTTTTGACAGGCAGAGTTAGCAAGAGAGACAGAGAGAAAGGTTTTCCTTTTCCATTGGTTCACCTCCCAAATGGCCACTACAGCCAGCATGCTGAGACCAGTGCGCTATGCTGATCCGAAGCCAGGAGCCAGGTGCTTCCTCCTGGTCTCCCATGCAGGTGCAGGGCCAAGTACTTGGGCCATCCTCCACTGCCCTCCTGGCAGTGAGCTGGACTGGAGGAGGAGCAACTGGGACAGAATCTGGCACCCCAACAAGGACTAGGACCCGGGGTGCCCATGCTGCAAGCAGAGGATTAGCCTAGTGAGCCGCGGCACCAGCCGGAACATTTCTTAATGTCAGTTAGGAGTGCAGGGCCCATGGGTAGGGGAGCGCCACATAGATGAGGTGTGCCTCCTGGTCACAAACCCTGCTGATTTGGCCTTGCTGATCAGTTTCTGCCACCTGAAACTCAGGAAGGTAAATGGGGAAATGTGTGAGTGGTGCCATGCCTGGACCTGAGTCACTATCCCAGCATCTCCCAGACTCTTTCCTCCCCACTTGCCTCATCTGCCCTGTGCTGCCAAAGCCATCTGCATACTCACAGTCTGGGTTTCCCAGGAGGTATTTGCTGCTCTGCTTATTCCTACCTGAAGTCACATCTGGTGTCGCAGGACAGTCATTGCCACAGCAACCAACTGTGATGTCACAACAGAGGGGGAGCAGGGTCTAGTGGGAGGGAGGGAGGAAGAGACAGGGAGTGGAATCTGCAGGCCAGGGTTGCTGAGCTGTGAAGCCATGGCTCTGGCTTACAAGATTTCGCAGCGAGAAAACCCTAGGAGTAGGCTGCTCACTGCAGGGTCAGTGCCGCCACAGCCACAGTGTGGAGCTATTGTCAGGTGGGCTGTGGTGGGAGGTGGCCAAGGTTTTTATTCCGGTTCATTCTAAATCTGTGCCATGAGTTTCTGCCAGAAAAATGCATTCAGTGCATTCCAGAAAGAACTGATTTAGGAGATGGGAAAACATGTCCTCCGAGACCAGAGAAGGCATGTTTTCAGCGTTGCCCTGGTGTCCATGTTAGAAACCATGTTTGTGTTTTTCCAGAGCTTCCATGGCCTGCAGAGCCACTAACATCCTCAGGCACTAAGTACTCCCGAGGCAGGAGGCCAGGCATCAGACTTTTTTTTTTTTTTTTTTTTTTTGGCTCAGACATCCAGCACACAAGACCTGGAAATTGTGACCTGTGGGAATCAAAAGCCCCAGCGTGCATCCTGATGGGTGCAGGGACTAACTGGGCGGGTGGGAGCAGGGAAGGTAGCATACCAGTTAATGCCATGCAAGGTATGTAATCCTCATTAAATGAAAGAGAGCACTCTCTGGTGCAAGCAGGCTCTAAGCATGGTAATAAAGAGAGCTGGCATTCCCTGGTCTTTTTTTCTGAGCATTCTTGCCATTCTGAGAGGAAATGGCCACACTGGAGCATTAGTATATTACCTGAACTTCAGTGTGGGCTATGTTTTGTATTTGGGAGGTGATAAAGACTCCCCATAAACCTTTATTATCTGTGAACCTAGTTGTTTGCATTTGCAGTAAATAACTGTTTTCTGTAACTTCTTGACATAAACATTTTTTTTTCCCAGACGGTGGCCATGGTTTCCAGAAGGTGGTCAGAAAAGACCCCTACAGGAGCCTGCTATGCTTGTGATTTGTGCATTTAATGGCTTTCCCCAAAAACGTATCAGTTACCCCAGTCCTAAGAGGGAAGGCTGAAAGGAGAGAAACCAATGCCCATAGCCAAATTATGCCTTACCCGATGAAGCCAAACCAGTAGACGTGATGGGAGGGCACGGAGGATTCGATGCTGGGGCCCTGGATTTCTGTTACCCCATTATCGGTTGACCAACCACCCAGCAGCATTGAGCAGTCCTGTCCGCTCACTTCCTAACCTACTGTGCTGTGTATTACAGGACTGATGTGTGAGAGTTACCTTAAAGACCACGGCCAGCTGGTTCACATGACCTTCCTGCCATCGCCGCCATCCTGGCATTCGTCATGGGAGCCATGTTTTCCAGCATCATTGTCTACTGCATGTGCAACCACTGGCGCAAGGATGGGGCCTCAGGGCAGCGCAGGGACAAGGAGCTGGTGCATTCCCACCAGGCCTTCATGAGCAGCGTCACCAAGCTCAGTGGCCTCTTTGGGGACTCCCAGGCCAGGGAGCTGAAGCTGGAGGCCATCTTCATGCTGTTCTTGCACAATGGCAAGCTGGCCATGCCCAGCAGCATGGCCAAGGTGCTCATCAAGGCTGACCAACATCACCTGGACCTCACCGCCTTGCCACCCTGGAGTCCACACCCTTGCTGCAGCAGAAGAGGAAGCCAAGCTGGGGCAGCAGGGTGTGGGAGTGGAGCCAGAACCTCATTAACTCCTGCACCAAGGTCATGGCACCCCTAGGCTCACCTGTGATCCCTACAGACCTGCCACTATGGGCATCATCACCCAGCCTCATCTCCAGGGTGGCGGTGCTGCCCATTACTGTACAGCAAAACTACTAGCATGAGTTCATGGAGCAGCCCAAGATGAGTGAGGTGGTCCAGGGGGTGCTGGAGGAGCAGGGAGCCACACTGGAGTACAAGACAATCAAGGAGCACCTGGGCAGCAAGTGTCCTGGCCCCCTGGTGAGCCTCCTGGAGCACCTGGATAGCCTGCTTCTGAAGGGTCCCCAGCATGAAGCCTTGCTCAGCCTCCCGGCGGCATCTCTATTCCAGAATGGGCTGAGCAACTGGCTAAAGATGCACCACTCCTCCTCCTATGGCTACCCCAACAAACTTGCTCATCTGCAGCCACCAACCCGCCCCTGGCTCCCTCCCCCACCCCACAGAGGGCAGACTCCATCCAGGGTCAGCCCTGGGGGACAGTGGCTAGGCAGCTGGACCTCAGCAGCTACAGCTTGCTGAGCAAACCGGAGTTGAAGTGTGTGCCCTCTTTAAAACCTGATGTGCCCCCCAAACCCTCCCTGACCTCCATGAAGCCCAGTGATGTGTGTACATAATCCCAAGGGGAGGGGTCAGGAGTCCACCAGCAGGCCCAGAGGTGCCCCCAGCAGCCAGGAGGATGCACAGAGCTGAGGCCGCAGGGCCTGCCTCCCCAGAACATGGGTACACAGAGAGCAGGGCAACATGGCTTGGTGGTGAAGGTTTGCCACGGCAGGACTCACCTCAAACCTCCTCCTCGGCTTTTCCCCACACCCTGCAGCAGGTGTCATCCACAAAGGATGCTGGCATCACAAACATGAGCCAAAAACATGCACCCACTCATGCTCTGTGCACACCACACAGCACACACACATGAACAGGAACTACAGAGTCTTGTCTGTGACTGCACAGGCTGTTTCCAACAGATACATTTTTTAATCATAAAAATCAGAAAAATACCAAGAAAAGAACTCCTTGATGATTCTAACTTAGACTTTAACCCTGGCAGAAGCTCCCTGTGCACAGATACTGTGAAAGGCCTCCCAGTGTTATAGCTCTCTGTTCTAGCTCATAAGTGCCTGCTGGGTGTTGATGTCATATATTTCTGCTCCTCTCACTCTAATGAAATAATGTGACTATTAATGCAAGTCACTATTTATTGTTGGCCCTTTTTCTTTTTCCCTAAGGAAAGGACTCTTCCACATATCATCCTATGAACAGCTCTTCTGAAGCTCAGTGAATGTTAAACTATTTAACATGAAATCCATTAATTGGAATAATTGAGTTTCTTTACTTTTACAATAAATTCACTGAGTAGATATGTTGTAGATTGAATTTGGAGGCTGTGTTTGGAATGTTTGGTCTGTAGCTACAGGAAAAAGTTAAGAAGGGAATAGTTGTTAAAACCTACCACTTAATTTGCTGGTCAGGTCTCCTCTGGCCTATAACATGCAAAAAAACCAAAATAATGAGTTGACAAGTCCTTCCAGATTCAGACTTCAAAAGCAAGCAGGAGAGAAACTGTTGGAGTGGCATCCAGTGCCCACTGCTGCCAGCCTTGCTTTGCCATGGGTCCCTGTCTCTGTGGAGGCACCAGCTTGTGGGTCACTGCTCATTGTACCTTGCATTTGAGACAGCAAAGTCCACCGACAGTGTGAAGCAATGGTATGCCAGCTGCTCTCTTGCATAAGCGAATGATCTGATCACACGGGATTCTTGTGGGGTGACATCTCTGAATAGTCTGTTTTCCACATGTAAATTTGTGCCTTATACCCTGAGTTGTGTTCACTGTGAACTGTCCATATGATCAGCATTCCCCACCACCACCAATAACCCTTTTGAAATAAATGCAGGTATTGACACTCCCTCATCCCTCCAGTCCCTTGGAAGACTGGAATCAGACAGAATAAAGGAGAATGCAGGTGTGGTGGTTGTGATGTGGCAGTCTGGGCATGCCAACTCACCCACCCTGAGACTGCCAAGCATGGGCCCCTGGGCTGTGGGTGACAGATCCCCCTCCCACCTCCAGAGCCCCCCCCCCCATCCCTTACATCCTCAGACCATTTCAATCAGGCCATGTTCTCATGAGCCAGCAAACCCCCCTACCAACTGGCTGGAGACCATGCCATGTACGGTTGGGCAGATACCTGGGTGGTGTCTCCAAGCTGGGTGCCGTGCATATACATGCAATGCACACAAGGCAGAGAAATGAAAATAGACATGGTGGGTCAGCCTCTGCTATGCTCACCAAGGGGCCCCAGTGCATGGCCAAGTACCACAGTGAGTGGGAGACACTGCTGGGAGAAAGAATTTGTTTTTAGTGTGTGTGTGTGTGTGTGTTTATCTTTTTGTTGTGGTGGATAGAGGCGCAGCAGGGAGTGTGTTTCCATGCCACTTGATTTTCATTTGTTCAGCAGTGGGGCAGGGGGCTTTTGTAGACTCTTACTAGGAACAAAGGGCGCTCTGCAGGCCCCAGGCACCACTGTGGCCTATAGTGTGTAGTTGATAGCCTTTGTCTTTTATCTCCATGTTCATCATCTGGGTTGTGGCACAGCAGCAGCTCACGGGCTGCATCTCTGCCTTGCTCAACATGCCTTTATCCTGGAAGCCCTTCAGCTCCTTCATCCCAGCCAAAGCTAGGCCATGGACAGGAGCTCCAAACTGTGCAGTACAAGCTGGCACTGACCATCTGGTGGCCTTTGGTACTGGTCTGTTGCAGAGGTGACAGGGCCTCCCAGGGAGGTGTCTGCTCAGATGGCACAGTCCAACTTCTAACTGCCATGTCTGTGGGGGACTAGGGTTGGAGTTTCTGCAGAGGTCTTTGCTGTTGCCCCTGCACGGTGGCTGTCCCTATGCTGGGCATTCTGGAGGCCCTGAGCTGACATATAGGTCCTGAGTGTTTTTTGCAAGTGCTGGGCCAAGTCACACTGTCTGGTCTCCATTGCTCAGCCTTTTAGTGCCCCAGAATCCCCTGCCCAGCTTTCACTGCAGAAGCAAAAGCTCTTCCAAAACAAACAGACATTCAACTGGTGCAAGAGTCAGAAAGACACCCAGTGTGCTAAGGAACTGAACCATGTGATTAAGAACAGCACATCTCTGGGCTGGGCTGTTGGCCCCAGGAGCTAGGGCCCCACTTGTCTCAGGACTAGGTGGCGGCAACCCTGATCCAGAAGTGGCACAGGAGGGCTCCCATTTACTGATTGGGGCCACCAGACAGATGGGGATCTTTAGCATTGCACTGGGAGGATCACAAGTCCTTCTCACTGACTCCCCTGGGGGGTGGGGATGGGCCCATGACCTCTCAGAGGGTGAAGGCTGAACTGAGGGCATTAAACGTGGCTGGACAGGAAGATGTGCAGATGTGCCTCCAGTGAATGGAAATGAAACCTGAGAAAATGAAGAGAGGCAGCTGCACACATATACACGTGCACCCATGGATGCCACTCAGTGCCAGCCCTGCTGTGGAGGTCAAAATGTGGGTTTGGCAGCTGCTATCCCTGGCAGCTGCAATCCCCAGCTGGGGTGGCCAATGACTTTCTTACTCATCCTAATCAGCCTCCCAAGAACCATTAGTATTTTTTTTTTGACAGGCGTAGTTAGACAGTGAGAGAGACAGAGAGAAAGGTCTTCCTTCCATTGGCTCACTCCCCAAATGGCTGCTATGGCCGGGGCACTGCGCTGATCTGAAGCCAGAAGCCAGGTGCTTCCTCCTGGTCTCCCATGCAGGTGCAGGACCCAAGGACCTGGGCCATCCTCCATTGCCTTCCTGGGACACAGCAGAGAGCTGGACTGGAAGAGGAGCAACCAGGACAGAACTGGCACCCCGACTGGGACTAGAACCTGGGGTGCTGGTGCCGCAGGTGGAGGATTAGCCTAGTGAGCCATGGCACCAGCCTGAACCATTAGTATTCTGAGAGCAGTCATTCTCAGCTAGCGGTGATCTCTCTCGGCTGCAGCAGTAGGGAGAGCAGGTAACTGTGAAATCAGGAGCATTCTTGAAGGGTGGTTTCCAACAACAGGAGAAAAAAAACAGATAAAGGTGACCTCGGACACAAATGCCAGGATACCAGCAGATAACGGACACAGACACAATTTGACCCCCAGGGGTTTACTAGGACAGGAAAGAACAGATAGAAATCCAGGCTGGCATCCAGTCACTCTCTTTCCGATGCACAGGTCACAGAGTGGTGAGAATACAGGCCCAGCTCAAGGTCATTTCTCCGGTGCAAGGACTGGACACTTAGTACATGCAGTCCCAAGTCACTGCAAAAGCGTGGATTTCAGCAAGAAAATGGAAAGGGGAACAGGCCCCTACACAGGGGGGCAGGGCTTCCAGTTGTCACTAGCAACCACAGTTTACATCAACAGCACCTCCAGTTTGCATCTTAATCTGCTCCATGGTGCTAGTGCCAGTGGAGTAGGCAGCACAGACACGAATGTCTCCACATTTTTACCTTCACTGGAGGCCAAGAATCTCCAGCTGGGCAATCAGCACAAATAAACCCAAGATGTTGAGACACCAGAGTGAGAGGGTGACAGGAAGGACTACATATGTGAAGCAGCTGCTGGCTTTTCATGCCAGCCCTCTAGGCCACTCTGCCCAAGGAGCACTCCGACATCATTGCTGATGGACACGCTGAAAGATTGAGCCTGGAAGAGCCTCCAGTGGGAGATGGAGGCAGAGGTAGCTCCTCCCAGCTATTCCTCCTCCACATCTTGGCCCCACAATCCCTGTCACCACCCCACACTCACCCCCTGCAGTCTGTCAGCCGTGAGTGCCCATGGCAGAGATAGGCTGACCATCTCCTCCCTAGTGTCACCACATGGAGTTCCTGCTCAGATACCCCCCACCCAGCACTCAACACATGACCTCAAGAAGACAAAAGCCTTTCACAGTCCCAGATATGCCTGCTGGTCAGTATGGGGACATGGAGGGCATCTACCAAGGCAGCTGTGGGAAGGAGCACATGTGCACTCTGTGAAGAGAGGCACTGTGCAAACAGCTGCCTCCCACCCATCTCATGGGTCGCAGTCAAGAGCCTGCAGTTAAAAAGGAAGTTACATATTCCAAAGTGTGCACTGCATGGGCTGTACTGTTCTGAAGATCTGCCCTGCCTTTGCAGGGGACATGACAGTGATGTGTTGTGGGGGGTGGGGAGAAAGAGGCAGAGGAGCAACATGGTTGAAGGTTGATATAAGTGTGGCTGCTTTGAATTCTTACTGATGTTTAATTTTGTTGACGAACTGCAGCTTAATCCCATTCGGCTTCCATGGTGAAGGGAAGGGCTGTGGTGACCTCTCTTGCTTGGGGAGAGGAGATGATGTGAGACTGGTGTGTATGACTAGAAGCAGCTACATCTAGCCATGTTGTCTGACTCTAATTTAAACAGTATAAGTTAGTAGGGCAAGGTTGGCGCGGCAGCCAACGTAAGCAAGGTGAAAATTACTATGTCTTGGAGCATCTGCATCTCATTTTAACTGGGTGCCTGCAAAGCAAGATCAAAACCTTTCCTTGTCACTCCATCTGCAGGGCTTTCCAAACAAAAACCAAAGGGATGCTCTTGTAATTGGGAGACAGTGACCCAGAACAGTCCTAATGACTCAACTGGGGCTCACAGAGCCAGCTCCAGCCCTAGCATGACTCACCTGGTGACCATCATCTCTAAGGTGGTAGCCTGGTGTGGCTTCCAAGACAGCAGGTCCTGTTGTGAGTCTGTGCACCTGGGTTCCAGTTAGAGCTGGCCTGGCCATTTGGGCCAGTAAATCCAACTCTTGGCACCGTGTTGTCTACATCTGCAAAAAAGCCTTTGGTGAGGAGAGGAAATATCAGCAGTGGGGAGCATTCTACCAGTGCTGGCAAAAATGTACTGCACCTGCCTTCACCACATAGTGCATGGACAAGCCCTCGGCCTTTCAGACATCACATTAAAGGACGTGAGCCCCCATCCTACTGACCATGAAATGTCTTTCTCTGTCCCCTATTCTTCTTATCTGTCAACAAAACATCAAGGCGGGCCTGGGGATACAGAAGCCTTGCTGGGCCTGATAAAGAATTCTGGTCTTTTCCACAGGGGTGGCCATCTCTATCCTGATGCCCACTCCAGGCCTGGGATCTCTGAACACTGTCACTCAGTTCCCTTTGTTCCCAGATGTACAGGGTCTGGGGAGAACTGGCCATTCCCTCCCTGATCTCCATGTCCCCTACCCCTAGGGCTCTTCTGCCTGATTGGCCTCATCTGTGATCTCTGGGCAAGACCCTCAGGTCTTGAGAAGGTGGCAGAATGCACAGCAGAGAGCACAGCTGGAAATCCACCTGCTGCCTTATTTCATGGTGCCTGTGACCAGCAAATGGCACCAGCACACCTGAGCTTATCTGTCTGCTATGGCAATTTACTATTTCCGTTTTTAGTTTACTTATTCACTTTTTTGTTGATTTGAAAAGGAGAGAGATAGATAGATAGAGAGAGAGAGAGAGAGAGAGAGAGAACCTCCATTTGGTGCTTTGTTTCCCCAAACACCCACAACAGCAGGGGCAGGGGCAGGCCAAAGATAGGAGCCAGAAACTCAACTGGGATCTCCCATGTGGGTAACAGGGACCCATGCACTTGCGCTATCACCAGCAGCGTGTGCATTAGCAGAGAGCTGGAGTCAGAAGTCTGGAACTCCATGTGGGTCTCTCACATGGGTGACAGGTGCACAAGGACTTGAGCCATCACCTGCTGCCTCCCAGGGTGTCTACTGGCAGGAAGCTAGATCAGAAGCAGAGACAGAACTAAATCCCAGGCATTATGAGATACAAGTGTCATACTCTACAGGTTCACCAGCTATACCACAATGCCAGAGCTGATTCCCTCACAACTGTTTCCCCAAATGCATCTGTGTGCTCCTCTGTCTGGGCCTGGAGAGTTTCCATCTTCAGCTGCAGGTGGCCCCAGGGGGGAAGTGCTGCTCCCTCCATCCTTAGCCTATTCCTGCCTCCTGCCATGAGTTCTTGCCACTCCTTTCAACAGGAAGACTCTGTTTTCACTCTGAAGCAGCACATGGAATATGAGGGCACATCTCATGGTGCCCAGAGACCTGGTTCAATAGCTGTCTTTAAAGATGAAGAAATCACAACCTGAGAGTTGCTTGCCACACACTAGTGGCAAAAAGGAGGTGTCCCCATTTCTAATCCACCGCACTGCCAAGACCATCCTCTATTAGCTTCTGAAAATAGTAACTCAGAACATGCAGTCTGAAATAGACAAATTTGGAGTGGGCACTGGGCACAATCAATAAGCTGCCGCTTGGGATGACCACCTCCCATGTCAGAGTGCCTGGCTGGAGTCCCATCTTGTTTCCTGCTGAAGTGCACCCTCAGAAGCAAATGGAATGGCTGAAGTCTTTGAGCCCCCTACCACCCACGTGGGAGACACAGATTCAATGCCAGGCTCCTAGCTTTGGCCTGGTCCAGCCCTGGCCATTGCAGGCATTTAGGGAATGAACCAGTGGGTGGAAGATCTCTATGTATCTGTACATCTGTCTCTTTCTCTCTCTTTCTGCCTTTTGGATAAAATGGGGGGAAAAAGAGGAAAGAAAAAAATGAAAAGGAAAAAAGGTAGAATTTGATCTACCTCTCAGGTGACAGCCCCAAAGCATGTGGTGCAGGGTTGGCAGATGGCTCCACAGGCTCAGTTTGTGCCATCCAGCTTCAGACTCTAATTGGATTCCAGGAGCTTTTCTAATTGTGCCAGTCTCTCAGTGAACAGGAAGGGCAGAGAGGCAGTGGGTGCAACAGACCCAGTAATTTTTACTAACTAACCCAGGAGCCACACAGAAGGAACACTTTCACTCACATCCCACGGGAAGGCACGGAATCCCAGAGCCACACCAAACAGCCAGAGAAGCAGGGAAATGAAGACTTTGGGCCATGTGCACTGATAAAACTCAGCAGATTGTATTGCTTTTAAAAGGAATGCAGAGTAAAGATTACACATACAGTCTGAAGGTACAAAACCTCTAGAAGAAAACAGAAGGAGGAAGATTCCTTGACACTGACCTTGATGATAACTTTTTATATAGGACACTAAAAGAACAGGCAACAAGAGCAAGAATAAACACATGGGACATTCAATTGAAAAGCTTCTGTACAGCAATACAACCAGTGAAAAGAATGGAAAGTCAACTGTGGAAGAGCAGAATATACTTGCAAACCATATTTCTGATTAATATCCAAAATTTATAAGGAATTCACAAGACTCAATAGCGAAAACTACAAATTGAATTTTTAAAACTGGTAAAGGATCTCATTCCAAAGGAAATCTAAAAATGGCCAACAGATCTATGAAAAGGCACTCTACATTGATACTGATCAGAGAAACTCAAGTCAAAATGGCACAGGGAGATGTCACTTCACATCTGTCAGATCACCACTGCTGGGAAGGACATGGAGAAGGTGACACTCCACACACTGTGGGTCAGAATGTACATTACTACAGCCATCATGGAAAACAGGATGGAGGACCTTCAAAAGTGACAAGCAGATCTGCCATCCAACCCAGCAGTCCTACCTCTGGGTCTGTATTCGTTAGCTTTTCACAACATTTCACAACACCTGACAGGAGCAGTTTCAGAGAGGTCAATTTCAGCTTACAGCTCAGGGGGCCACAGTCTGAGGTGCTGCACCTGGGGGAAGCTGAATAAAGCAGATGCGGGGCAGAAGCGCACTCATGGGGCAGGCCAGGGAGCAGGGGCTGGAGCAGGCTCTTCCTTCAAAGCACATGTCTCTCTCCAAAGAGCCACATAGAGTTGATCACAGGACTCCAGCCTCTCATCCTCACCCACTCTGATCACTTTCTAAGGCCTCTGCTTCTGAGATCGAAATTGGATTGAACACAGTGCCCATAATGCATTCATATAAGACTCTGGGGATCAAGAGTCCAACACATGGGTCTCTGGGGGACAACCAAATTACTCCTCAAACCACAACAGGTAGGGGTCCCAAAGAAGTGAGATCAGGGTGTGGAAGACTTATCTGCATCCCATGTCCATTGCAGCACCATCCACAATAGCCACAACACAGAACAACATAAGCCTCCATAGATGGATGAATGGACAAATTGTGGTGTGTGTATAAAATGGACTATTACTCAACTATTAAAATAATGAAATGCAGTCACTTGAGACACAGGTGAATGTAGACGACATTATGCTAAATAAATTAGGCCAGACACAGAAGGACAAATACTGCATGACCTCACCTACACATGGAATCTAGCAAAGTAGCTGGCACAATAGCAGAGACTGGATTGGTGGTTGCTGGGGTGGGAGAGCCAGGGAGATGTTGGGCAGAGGACACAAACTGTTACAAGAGGAACACGATCTGGATGTGTCGACTTGGTCATAGTGACCAGTATGCCAGATCATCGTGTTGTGCACCTTGAGTGTAGTCAGCCTGTGTCAGGAAACCAGCATTGTACCTTCCTCTGTCTCACAGGAACACACAAGACATATGGTGCTCCTGCCCTGCACATGGTCTGGGTGCCCTCTCCTGGCACATCACCACACATTGCAAAGCTCTGCTCCCTCTTTAGATTATAAGCATGACAAGAGCAGAAATGGTACCTTTTTCACCTCTATACTTCCATGTCTCTCTGAGCCTGCCAGGTTGGAGGTGCCCAGAGCACCATTTGCTACATCAAGCTCTCATTATCAGATGACACATGGTGAGGAGCAGTCTCCACATGGCACCAAAAGTGAGCCACTCCCCACGGAGTGTCAGCTGCACACTCAGCAGGGCCAGTCCCTGCGCCAGGTTTCCTGGGCACCAGGCCACTGTATCCTCCCAAGAACCACATCAGATAGGTTCCTCTGTCATGTCCATTCAACAGATGTGGCAGCTGCACTACAGAGATGTGAAAGCTGCCATTCCTACCATGAGGTCACCCCGCAGCCAGTCCTTTCCATCTCTGTCTCATCGGCTGGCTTGGGGCTCGGACATGTCAGAAGCGGCCTCGGTCGTTCCCCCACCAGGGGTGGGATCCCACCAACACTCAGGGCCATGTGCCCAGGAACAGCTGGGGCACAGGTAGCCAGGCTCTCATCCTGTTCTCTGGTGGCTCTCACTGATGAGGTGTGCAGGCTGCAATGCCCACATCTGAAACTCAGGGAAAACCTGCCTGTGCCCTTCACCTTCAGCAGATCCCCAGCCCAGTGCACACCCAATACCTCAGCCCTTTGCAAAACCACAAGATGAGCTGGCCATGCTGAGACCAGGACACCCATCAGAGGTGACCAAGACTCTGGTGGATTCCACCCTAGGGTAGCACTGGGGACCCCAGGCCCCTCGACTCTGTACAGACCAAGCACTCACACAAGCCTGATATGTGAGAGGGGAGGCAGGGATGGAGAAGAGGATGGACAACAGAGGGAGGGAAAGAGGGAAAGAGGATAGGAGAGAGGGGAGGGGAGAGAAAAGATTGTTTCCCTTCCTTAATGCTCTGTTGTGTAAACACTGATAAGAATCTCCTAAGACTACTTCAGCAGTCAATGCAATTTGTGTGTCTTGAAGGGAAAAGACTCAGGATTTGGAGGGAAAAAGACAGCAAGATTTGATTTCACAGACACTTCAGAAATAATGACATCGTCTCACCAGTTTTCAACAAATATAATCTGTGGTATTCAGCCTGTGAGACAGGTGCACTGCCTTGAGCGCAGCAAACTGCAAATTAAGTTTTTCTTAATGCTGTGCAAATCTCCTATGAAAAAACCTTTTGTGAGTTTTGATGTTTCAAACAATTTTACCAAGAGCAGAAGACAAAGAATATATTTTCACACTGAGCTAGTTTCCTAGGAAACACAGAAAATGTAATCGATATCTCTTAGAGGAAATTTAAGGACAAGGACTCCTCTTTGCTTATTTAATTTTTTCCAGCAGTGTTAATAACAGCCTCTGACTCCCCTGCAGTGGGGGCAGACCATGGTGCTGGTGCCCTGTGACTGGGGCAGAGGGTCCTACAGTGAATCACGTGCCTGCACCACACAAAGAAAGAGCAGCTGAGTCTAAGGCAGCCCCCAGGATGGTCTAGGGGAGAAATTTCAAAACTAGGATCCGAACCTCTGGCTCTCCCATGGCGAAACACTCCTACACCACAGCTCAGATCCAGGAAGAAAACCTGATGACCGTGCCTTTTCCAATGGTAACCAAATTCATCTGCCTCCAGGTCTCCAAGTGCCCCTGCTGTTTATTTCAGCTTCTTTCATGAGCCGGTTCTTCCCTGTCTCTGTAATTTGCCTGCATGTGTGCGCTGATTCAGCAGCACTCATATTAACAGGGGTGCAGGAACACAGGGAGCCCAGGAACACAGGGAGCCCAGGACTGGTGGTAGGGAGCCTGAAGGCAGGAGAGAGGTCTGGGGGTGCATGGTTGCCTGCACCAACACCTGGGCTGGTCCTACTGGCCTGCACTCCGTTTTCCAGAGGAAATTAAAACCAGCAGGGGGAAGGAACATCTGGCAATGTGGGAAGCAGTTAAACCTGATTTTAAAATAAATAAAGCATCAAAGCTTCAAGTTCTACTTATGCAGAAATCTGGGATAAAAAGTGAAATGTTGAATGAGAGAAGTCTGGGGCCCCTGTGTAGCTGGGCAAGGCTTGTCAGGGAAGGGGGCACAGCCTCATAGGGAGCTCCTGGCTCTGCAGGGACTTCAGCCAGGGTCACAATGTGGTGCTGGTGGTAGGCTTGCTCCTGGCATGAGTCCACCCCCTGACTCCATGGCCCAGAGATGGGGAGAGTCAGGGTGTTCACCACACAACTCTACAGGCACTACACTGCAACAGGTGCCCAGGATGAGGGGGAGCCAGCACATCAGCAGTCCAGGTGGGAGCTGTGCCAGCCATACCAGCAGGGGCAGGGTGGGCTGCACTGTGTCCCTGCTGGAGGGACACCACAGCCCCTGCCTCCAACACATTTTCCACACAGGTTGAATGGGGCTGAAGTGAACCCACAAGAGCTTGAGTAGACACAGCCTGGGGGGAACTGCAGGGTGGGGAGAGATGAGGCATCCTCCCCCATGCCCCCATCCCCCGACCCTGGAACCCTGCTGTGCCCAGGAGCCTCAGGTGTGGAGGAAGTCTGGATGCTGAGTTCACTGGCCTTGTTCTCCACAGCATTATCTTCAGAAAATTAAGGCTCCCTTTTGTGTATCCTTGATGGGACTACATGACAGTAGTTTTCCTGCCTTTAGCTAAGAGGTGACTGACCAGGTGACCCAAGACTTCTTCGAAAGTCTGGAGGACTGGAGAACTGAATGCAGGGGTTCCCTGGGCATGCCCTGCAAGGCAGCAGCCCGAGATCCACAGCTAGAAGCTGCTCTGGAGAGACGCTCAGCTGTCCACAGCTGTCAGGAGTGGGAAGCACAGGGTGAGAGAGGATGCCCAGGTGGGAGCAAGCACCAGTCCAGGACAGGTGGGGGCATAGGCAGCGACATCTGGCAGAGAGTGCAGCCAGGGGCCCAAACTCTTGAGGCAGAGTCAAGATGCAAATGGTTAGATAACACAAAAACACTCAGACCTGGTGGGAGGAGGAAGCAGGTGTCACCCAGGGACATCTCAACAAGCCCCTTGCAGGGCTCCATTGGCCTCATGGGGCCCTGGAGCCCAGAGCCAGAAAGTCAGAGAGCAGGGCCTTCTCTATGCATCCAAAAGCCCTTGGTCCCATGCAAGCTCAGGTCTGGAAAGTGCTGTTATTGATGTACTGCAGGTGACCACTACCAATGGCCCCTCCACAATCCCCACTCCTGCGGAGATGGCCCAGGCTCTGCACTCAGCCTAGGGACTCACAGTGGAGCCCAGGGCTTGGCTGTGGGGCCGTCAGAGGAGGCCTGAGAGCTCCCCTCTGCTCCTGGAGGCCTGTGCAGGTGCAGGCCACACCTGCCTCTTCTGAAGCTCCACAGAGAGGGGCAGAGGCTGCAAGTGGGGCTGCTTGCAGCAACAACCTCACCTTCCTTTGCCTCAGTTTACCTGCTGGAAGAACAAGGAGAGGGCCAGAATTTGGCCCCCGGGGCCTGGAAGTCAGCACACTGCCTCGAGCTGGCTGTCACCTCCAGACTGCACACTTAGATATCAAACCAAAGGCAGTGCTGTGATCAGTGGCCAGGAGTAGTGTGTTCAGAAAGAAAGGACACGGTGCACAGTTAGGGCAATGAAGCAGGTGCTCAATGCATTTTCATTCCTTGATGGTGACATTAAAATTCTGTTCTTCCCAGGCTAGCAGAGCCTCAGCTGACAGGCCAGGTGGGAGTCTCAGGCCATGGATGGTGTTTGGAGGAGGCTCCATAAGTCTCACTCTGGTCTCTCTGGGTGCAAAGCTGACACAAATCCCAACACAATTCCAGTGGCCACAAAAAATGGGCCCATCTCCCCAAAATGCCTACCAGGAACCTAAAGCACAACCTTGGGGTTTGCAGGAGCATGACACGGGCCTGTGAAACCCTCAGGAGCCAGAAGAGAATCCCTCAGCAGCAGCCAGCAGAGGACCCCCCAGACTGGGGCCTGTGGGGGCTTTAAGGAGGCTTTGGGGAGGACGGGGCCTGCCCAGCCTTGTGTTAGAGGCGGGGCTGAGGTCTGGGACTGTGGAAGGCATAGTCCTGAGGGAGACAGAGCACAGCAGTACAGCCCCAAGGGAGGCGGTTCCAGAATCTGGTCAGCAGCCAGGCGTCCATGTCATTGAGGAGCATGGCCATCCACAAGGAGGTCTGCACTCAGTGGTGATCCTGGGGTAGCCCACCTGTGCCTCTTCAAACGTGTGCATGCACACACACATACATGGACAGAGCCCTGTAATGCATGCACACACACACAGCCCCTTCACACACATGAACACACAAGTACACACTCAGAAATGTACGTACATACACAGATGTATGTACATAGCCCCATAAGACACACACACTCACACACGCATGGACACAGCTCCATAACGTAAACAGCCCTGTCACCCTTGCACATGCATATACACAGCCCCATAATGAATACAAACACATATGCACACATGCAGCCTTTTCACACACAAACACACAGACAGATAAACACAGCCCATACACACCACCTGCCCGCCCTGCAGCACCCTACCTCTCTGAGTTTGGCCAGGCTCAAGGATGCTGAAGCTCCTCATGGTTTTAGCTTCCCTGTTCTGAACATCACTAAAATTAAGCTCCTTCTTTGCTCAGGAAAACAACAGGAGAACACTGTCTCTTCTGTCATGGGGCCATTGCCTTACTTCATGTTTGTATGTGCATCAGGCAAGGCTTTAATCTTGTCTTCCAAACAGACACACGTTGCTCCAATGCCATTTATTGAGTAAAGCAATGCTCCCCTCCTCCCCCCTGCCTGGTGACCCCAGTGACTTGACACAGCTCTGCCAAAGCAGCTGGTCTGCAGCTCTGTCTCCCAGAATCTTTTCCCAGTAAGGTTATGGGCAAGGGATGGCTACAGAACAGATCTGGAAGCTGGGGTGACAGCACAGCCTCTGTACCTCTAAGGGCACTGCAGGTGCAAGGTGCTGTTGGCAGCCCTTGCCTGCTGGCTGGGGGCAGCACTTTACCTGCACTCTTTTTCTCCCAGCAGACCTTGTCCCACAGCCTCTGTGAGCCCCAGCGCTCCATGGCATCAAGGGTGCAGGTGGAGAAAGACTGCTGAGGTTCAGGCATCCTCGTGGATTGCAGTCTGCCTTTTGCACCCGGGCTCCTAGTGCTTTCCTCACTGGCTTCTGACCAGGCTGACAGGAGCAGGCAGCCCTGCACAGCCTTCCCCATGGGCCCTAGCCCACTCTGTAGTGGCCAGTCACACCTTCCTGCTAGCTGTGGCTTTCAAAATTCTGCAAGCTCATGACAAGAGCCTTGGGTAATTACTGACATCATAAATAAGAGTGTCAATTGTTAAATCAACAACGGAAGTCACTGTGCACCTGCTCTCCATGTAGGATCTCTGTCCTTAATGTGTTGTACTATGCGGATTAATGGTAAAACTACTACTCAAACAGTATTCTGTACTTTGTGTGTCTGTGTGGGTGCAGTCTATTGAAATCTTTACTTAGTTGATCTTCTGTATATAAAGATAATTGAAAATGAATCATGATGAAGAATGGGATGGGAGGGAGTGTGGGAGATGGGATGGTTGTGGGTGGGATGGTGGTTATGAGGGGAAAGGCCGCTATAATCCAAAAGTTTTACTTTGGAAATTTTTATTTATTAAATAAAAGTTAAAAAAAAAAGTCTGCAAACTTTCCCAAACATGCCCTGGGGGACGAAATCCCACCCACAGAGAACTTCCACTCTGCATCCCTGGTGGGGCTTCTGAGTGACATTGTGGCCTTTATCAAGCCACATCACCACAGTCATTCCTACCCACCCATGACTTTTCCCATTAGCACCAGTGTCGTGCCTTTCAGAACACAGTGGTTGCACCATAGGCAAAACCATGCCGCCCCTGCATCCACATGTTTCCCGGCACGGATTGCGTAGTCACACGCCCATGCTACCATGTCCCCTCACAGCCGTCCTGTACACTGAACCCCCAGTCCACATGGGAATGCAGTTAAGCTGGGTTGTGGGCAGGACTGTTGTGTAGGGTGGGCATCTCCCATCACTTTACATGTTCAGACTCTCCTTCCTAAGGGACTTTCAGCACCCAGCAGGCAAATCAGGGGAGTCTTTCTGGTAGCTTTGGGATCCACAAGGAGAAAAAGCCTATACTTCTGGGAATGGAGAGTCCCTACTCCCACATCCAGGGAAGAATAGTCCTTGTCAAGGTCCCTGCGGGTGCCTAAAGGTCAACCAATGAGGATAAGACCTGCCTTAACCTTTAACCCCCACACCCTGTATCTATAAAAGGAGCCCTCCCAACCTTTGACACGTGACTTCCCCAGCCCCCATGCTGTTGGGACCAGGGAACCTCGCCCAGGAGTGGAACCCCAATAAAAGCTTGTGAATTAATTGATCCATCTGCCTGGGAAGATTTGTTATGCACCGGACACCTTGCAGATGGTGCCAAAACCTGAGAAAGAAAGTTTTAAAATAAGGACATAACTTTCCTGACAGGCATTATCTGCCTCAACATAAACCATTATATAACATGCCTGGGACTATAGACTTCTAGTTTAGTCCCCCAAAGATTAGAGATGGGACTTGAGCACCCCGTTGACTTGCATCCTCTGGTCTGCTTTAACAAAATTCAGGAGGAATAGAAAGCTAGGCATCAGAAGCAATGTAAAGATAGGTGGCAGGACTATTAAATGTAACTGTACAGAGATCTGCCCTCAAGGAGACCAAACAGGCCAGTCTATTGCAATGGCTTTCCATGTGGCAAGCCTGGGCTTCAGCAGAAGTCAGCTTGTGAAGAGCCCTGGCAGCTCTGCCAGCCAAGAGTTGGATCACTGGAAATGGAACTGCCCTGGAGTCGAAGGACTTCAGGTCAGAGCCACAGATCTTATTGGCTCTAATCTGAAAAGCCCTTCACTCAGCCCAGCTTCCAAAGTGACCACCACTGTTGAGGGGAGACGGCCAAGTAGGGTCAGCAACATTACAGGCAGAACTGTAAATTTCCTGTTAGAGATGCCACCTGCCTTTACCTGGCCAGCTCTCCTCCCAGGCCAGGTAGGTAATGGAAGTCAACAGGGTGCCTTCTCCAAGGAAGTTCACACCTCCCTTAGGATGTACCCTATGTGAAGAGAGATAAGTCTAGGTCTCATAATTTACAAGGGCTTAAAGCCCACCTGATTAATTATTAGGCCCCTTCTCTCAGTTTCTATTTGGCTGAGACAGCATCTTTCTTGGGTCCTCTAATAATGACTTTGTCCTTTGTTCCACACCCTGTCTAGCCCACTTGGGCCTCATTCCTTTGTAATCATAGCCTCTACTCTAACATCAATGGCTCTACTCCCAACCTGTGTACTGATGGTCCTCTCCTCCACTTAATGTTGTATGATTATTCAGAATTTCTCTACAGACAAACCCCTCTACCTGCAAAAGTTGAGTGGCCTTTCCCCCAGTCTTGGCTGGGATCAGATTTAAGCCACATCCATCAAACAATCCTCACAAGGTTCCAGAGACCCCCCATTTTCTCTCCTCTATGAAATCCTTTCATTACCTGGTTAATGCCACTCTTAGGATCACTGGTTGCTATTCTTACCCTGACTTATGTACTACAGTGTCTGTTTAAGTGTTTACAGCAGGTGATAATGGAATGAATCAAGGCCTTCAGCAACCAGGCAATCAATCAGGTGCTTCTCCATCCATACATGCCTATCCCTGCAGAGCCCCAAGATACCCCCAGCAGGCCCCTGTAGATGATGTCCCCAGTCAGCAGGAAGTAGTGAGAGACTCATCGTTGCCCCCTTTCCTATCATCAAAAGGTTGGGATGGTAGCTTTGGGATCCGCAAGGAGAAAAGGCCTATACTTCTGGGAATGGAGAGTCCCTACCTGTATTTCTGGGGAAGAAAAGTCCCTTTCAAGGTCCCTGTAGGTGCCTAAAGTTCAACCAATGAGGATAAGACCTGCCTCAACCTTTAACCCCCACACATATCTATAAAAGCAGCCCTCCCAACCTCTGAAGTGCAGCTTCCCCAGCCCCTGCTCTGTTGGGACCAGGGAACCTCACCCAGGAGTGGAATCTCAATAAAAGCTTGTGAATTAATTGATCCATCTGCCTGGGAAGATTTGTTACACACCAGACACAGAGCCTGGTGCTGTGGCATAGAGGGTAAAGCTGCGTCCTGCAGTCCCAGCACCCCATAGGGGTGCTGGTTCAAATCCTAGCTGCTCCACTTCTGATCCATCTCCCTACTAATGTGCCTGGGAAAGCAGTGGAGAATGATCCAAGTGCTTTGGCCCCTGTGACCACGTGGAAGAACCAGAAGAAGATCCTGCCTCCTGGCTTCGAATAGGACCAGCTCTTGCCATTGCAGCCATTTGGGGAGTGAACCAGTGCATGGAAGATCCTCTCTCTCTGCCTCTTACTCTCTGTAACTCTGCCTTTCAAGTAAATAAGTAAATCTTTAAAAACAAAAAGAAACTAAATTAAATTATACTTCTTACAAATGAAATAAGGAACACTGCATCACATCTTTTTTTTTTTTAATGATATTTTTCTCTTTGGGACTGGCTTAATTCACTCAGCATGATGTTTTCCAGATTGCTCCATCTTGTTGCAAATGACTGGGTTTCGTTGTTTCTTACTGCTGTATAGTATTCTATGGAGTACATGTCCCATAATTTCTTTATCCAGTCTACTGTTGATGGGCATTTGGGTTGGTTTCAGGTCTTAGCTATTATGAATTGAGTTGCAATAAACATTAATGTGCAGATGGCTTTTTTGTTTGCCAAATTAATTTCCTTTGGGTAAATTCCAAGGAGTGGGATGGCTGCGTTGTATGGTAAGGTTATATTCAGGTTTCTGAGGAATCTCCAGACTGACTTCCATAGTGGCCTAACCAGTTTGCATTCCCACCAACAGTGGGTTAGTGTCCCTTTTTCCCTACATCCTCTCCAGCATCTGTTGTTGGTAGATTTCTGAATGTGAGCCATTCTCACCGGGGTGAGATGGAACCTCATTGTGGTTTTGATTTGCATTTCTCTGATTGCTAGTGATCTTGAACATTTTTTCATGTGTCTGTTGGCCATTTGGATTTCCTCTTTCGAAAAATGTCTATTGAGGTCCTTGGCCCATCTCTTAAGTCGGTTGTTTGTTTTGTTGTTGTGGATTTTCTTGATTTCTTTGTAGATTCTGGTTATCAATCCTTTATCTGTAGTATAGTTTGCGAATATTTTTTTCCCATTCTGTTGGTTGCCTCTTCACTTTCCTGACTGTTTCTTTTGAAGTACAGAAACTTCTCAATTTGATGCAATCCCAAATGTTAATTTTGGTTTTGACTGCCTGTGCTGTTGGAGTATTTTCCAGGAAGTCTTTGCCTGTGCCTATATCTTGCAGGGTTTCTCCAATGCTCTCTAATAATTTGATGGTTTCGGGTCGTAGATTTAAGTCTTTAATCCATGTTGAGTGAATTTTTGTGTAAGGTGATAGGTATGGGTCTTGCTTCAAGCTTCTGCATGTGGAAATCCAATTTTCCCAGCACCATTTATTGAATAGACTGTCCTTATTCCAGGGATTAGATTTGGATCTTTGGTCAAATATAAGTTGGCTGTAGATGTTTGGATTGATTTCTGGTGTTTCTATTCTGTTCCATTGGTCTATCCATCTGTTTCTGTACCAGTACCATGCTGTTTTGATAACAACTGCCCTGTAGTATGTCCTAAAATCAGGTATTGTGATGCCTCCAGCTTTGTTTTTGTTGTACAGGATTGCTTTGGCTATTCAAGGTCTTCTGTGTCTCCATATGAATTTCAGCATCATTTTTTCCAGATCTGAGAAGAAGGTCTTCGGGATCTTAATGGGTATTGCATTGAATGTATAAATTGCTTTTGGGAGAATAGACATTTTGATGATATTGATTCTTCCAATCCATGAGCATGGAAGATTTCTCCATTTTTTGGTATCCTCTTCTATTTCTTTCTGTAAGGTTTTGTAGTTTTCATCGTAGAGATCTTTCACGTCTTTGGTTAAGTTTATTCCAAGGTATTTGATTGTTTTTGTAGCTATTGTGAATGGGATTGATTTTAGAAGTTCTTCCTCAGCCGTGGCATTGCCTGTGTATACAAAGGCTGTTGATTTTTGTGCATTGATTTTATATCCTGCTACTTTGCCAAACTCTTCGATGAGTTCCAGAAGTCTCTTAGTAGAGTTCTTTGGGTCCCCTAAATAAAGAATCATATCATCTGCAAAGAGGGATAGTTTGAGTTCGTCCTTCCCGATTTGTATCCCTTTAATTTCTTTTTCTTGCCTAATAGCTCTGGCCAAAACTTCCAGAACTATATTGAATAGCAGTGGTGAGAGAGGGCATCCCTGTCTGGTACCAGATTTCAGTGGAAATGCTTCCAACTTTTCCCCATTCAATAGGATGTTGGCCGTGGGTTTTTCATATATTGCTTTGATTGTATTAAGGAATGTTCCTTCCATACCCAGTTTGCTTAGAGTTTTCATCATGAAAGGGTGTTGTATTTTATCAAATGCTTTCTCTGCGTCTATTGAGAGAATCATATGGTTTTTCTTCTGCAGTCTGTTAATGTAGTGTATTACGTTGATTGTTTTGCGAGTGTTGAACCATCCCTGCATACCGGGGATGAATCCCACTTGGTCTGGGTGGATGATCTTTCTGATGTGTTGTTGCATTCTATTGGCCAGAATTTTATTGAGGATTTTTGCATCTATGTTCATCAGGGATATTGGTCTGTAATTCTCTTTCAATGTTGCATCTCTTTCTGGCTTAGGAATTAAGGTGATGGTGGCTTCATAGAAAGAATTTGGGAGGATTCCCTCTTTTTCGATTGCTCTGAATAGTTTGAGAAGAATTGGAGTTAGTTCTTCTCTAAATGTCTGGTAGAACTCAGCAGTGAATCCATCTGGCCCTGGGCTTTTCTCTGTTGGGAGGGCCTTTATTACTGCTTCAATTTCTGTGTCAGTTATGGGTCTGTTTAGGTTTTCTATGTCTTCCTGGCTCAATTTAGGGAGGTTGTATGTGTCCAAGAATCTGTCCATTTCTGATAGATTTCCCTGTTTGCTGGCATACAAGTCCTTGTAGTAATTTCTGATGATTCTTTTTATTTCTGTGGCGTCTGTTGTTACGTTTCCCATTTCATCTCTGATCCTATTGATTTGGGTCTTTTCTCTTCTTTTCGCTTTCTTTTCTTCTCTCTTTCTCCTGCAAGCTAGGAGAGAATGGCGAGACATAGCCCAGGTGCTAAGAGAGAAAAACTGCCAGCCCAGAATATTATATCCTGCAAAGCTCTCATTTATGAATGAAGGTGAAATAAAGACCTTTCACAGCAAACAGACATTGAAAGAATTTGTCGCCACTCGTCCAGCCCTGCAAAAGATGCTTAAAGATGTGTTACATACAGAAACACAGAAACACGGTCACCAATATGAAAGAAGGTAAAGGTAGGAAACCTCACACCAAAAGATCACAGGAATCTCAAACCATATATTAGAAAGTATCTTTGGCTAATGGCAAGGCAAAGTTACTCCTTCTCAATAGTCACATTGAATGTTAATGGCTTGAACTGTCCAGTTAAAAGACACCAATTGGCTGATTGGGTTAAGGAACAAAACCCATCCTTTTGCTGCTTACAAGAAACCCATATATCCAACAATGATCCATACAAGCTGAGAGTGAAAGGCTGGAAAAAGATATACCACGCCAACAGAAATGAAAAGAGAGCGGGCGTAGCCATCTTAATATCGGACAACATAAACTTTACCACAAAAACTGTTAGGAGAGACAAAGAGGGGCACTATATAATGATTAAGGGATCCATTCAACAGGAAGATATAACGATTATCAACATATATGCACCTAATTACAGGGCACCAGCTTATTTAAAAGACTTGTTAAGGGACTGAAAGGGAGACTTAGACCCCAATACAATAGTACTGGGGGACTTCAATACTCCACTCTCAGAGATAGACAGATCAACAGGACAGAAGATCAACAAGGAGACAGTAGATTTAAATGACACTATAGCCCAAATGGATCTAACAGATATCTACAGAACATTTCATCCTACATCTAAGGACTTTACATTCTTCTCAGCAGTACATGGAACCCTCTCTAGGATTGACCACATACTAGGCCATAAAGCAAGTCTCAGCAAATTCAAAAGAATTAGAATCATACCATGCAGCTTCTCAGACCACAAAGGAATGAAATTGGAAATTGGCAACTCAGGAATCCCTAGAGCACGTGCAAACACATGGAGATTGAACAACATGCTCCTGAATGAACAATGGGTCATAGAAGAAATTAAAAGAGAAATCAAAAATTTTCTGGAAGTAAATGAGGATAACAGCACAACATACCAAAACCTATGGGATACAACAAATGCAGTGTTAAGAGGAAAGTTTATATCAATAGGTGCCTACATCAAGAAATTGGAAAGGCACCAAATAGATGAGCTTTCAAGTCATCTCAAGGATCTAGAAAATCTGCAGCAAGCCAAACCCAAACCCAGTAGGAGAAGAGAAATAATTAAAATCAGAGAAGAAATCAACAGGATTGAATCCAAAAAAACATTACAAAAAATCAGCCAAACGAGGAGCTGGTTTTTTGAAAAAATAAACAAAATTGACACCCCATTAGCCCAACTAACTAAAAAAAGAAGAGAAAAGACCCAAATCAATTGCATCACATCTTTTATGCATTATTGTTCTTAGGTCAAAATTATACATGATTTTAAAGTATCTAAGAAAAACAAGTATACATTTTGCAAGCAAGAAAATGTTAATGACTCTGAAAACATCTTTAGTTTGTTTTTACCAACAAATGTGAAGGAATTTAAAGTGTCACTTGAGCCAAAATATATTTGGATTAATTTAATAGTTTTAATTTATGTGAGTTATCACTGATGTATATCACGTAAAATAGAGCTCTTAAGGAATTTTTACCATGTAGATGCAACATAGAACATATGCACACACACACATATATGAAACACATATATCATAAGACAGAATAATAAAGCAGTTTCTATAGGGTTGGTGTTGTGGGCTAAGCCTCCATCTGTGGCACCAGCATCCCATATGGGAACCAGGTTTGAGTTCAGCTGCTCCACTTCTGATCCAACTCTCTGCTACCTTGTGGGAAGGCATAGAAGATGACCCAAAGTGCTGGGCCCTGGCACCTACATGGGCGATCGGGAGGAAGCTCCTGGCTTTGGATTGACTTAGCTACAGCCCTTGTGGCCATTTGAAGGAGTGAACCACTGGATGGAAGATCTTTCTCTCTGTTTTTCCATCTCTCTGTCTGTAACTCTATCTCTTGAATAAATAAATAAATCTTTAAAAAAATAAAAAAGCAGTTTCTGTAATAGCTTTTTCAAATCTTAATCTCTTTTTAAAATTATTATTGATTGATTAGAATTATTTATTGCTCTTAGTAACCTTAATTACTCATAAATTTTCCTCAGTTGCAACCAGCAGGAAAAAAAAATCACTTGTGCAGTTTAGAAAATAACTTTAGTGGCTGGCGCCATGGCTTAACAGGCTAATCCTCCACCTTGCGGCACTGGTACACCGGGTTCTAGTCCCGGTTGGGGCGCCACATTCTATCCCGGTTGCCCCTCTTCCAGGCCAGCTCTCTGCTATGGCCCGGGAAGGCAGTGGAGGATGGCCCAAGTCCTTGGGCCCTGCACCTGCATGGGAGACCAGGAGAAGCACCTGGCTCCTGGCTTCAGATCAGTGAGATGCGCCAGCCACAGCGGCCATTGGAGGATGAACAAATGGCGAAAAGGAAGACCTTTCTCTCTGTCTCTCTCTCTCACTATCCACTCTGCCTGTCAAAAAAAAAAAGAAAGAAAAGAAAAGAAAAGAAAAGAAAAGAAAAGAAAAGAAAAGAAAAGAAAAGAAAAGAAAAGAACTTTAGTTTCAGTAAAGGAGCTGAACATTTTTACCTGTACAGAAAATTATGTGTTCATTTCAGATTCAGCTGTCACTCTAATAGTTACAGAAATGCTTTGTGTTGCATTATTTTTGATTCTTATTCCCCACTGTCATTTACCTCAGGGGCTCTTGTGGAAATGAAATTGGACATGACCCCCTAAAACCTACACTGAAATGTGGCTCTTTAAAGTTTCCCAGAAGTGCTATCTGGGGTGCCACATGTGCTACCAGAATTTGGGGTGCCATACGATTTCACCATGGGCTTATTACTAAATCCCCAATATTAATAAGCCCAAGAGGGTTCTTGCCTAATATTTAGAGAAGAATTCTAAATATCGGCACAGGTAAATGAGGCAGCATGGCATATGTTAAGCCTTTATTTAGTGAGAAAGATGCATAGGAGAGTGAGAGCTTTATTTAAGAGAAAGAGGTAAATAGGGGTTCATACTGAGCACCAGGATCCAGCCACATGGAAGAGCATATAGGCCTGTATCAGACAGGAAGCCTAGGGCATGTGGCCCAAAGGCCATGTGCCCTGGAGTCCTGGGGCCACAGCAAGCCTGCCTCCTGGCAAGAGTCCAGGAAAGAATAGCAGGCCAGACCACACTGAGTCCTGGTTTTTAACCCACTCCAAAGGGGAGTGGTCAATTAACCTGATGGGCTGGTGGGCACTCAGGTGTGGCCAGATAGGGGAATGAGGCCACACAGGGGCACGGTGAAGACCTCAGGTAGGGGCTTGAGGTCACACAGGGGCGTGGCAAAGGCGTGATCTTCCAGTTCACAAATCTAATCAATTTTAGCTTGTATGCCTGCCTACTTCAGAAAGTTATAACTGTTTTTAAGAGATCATAGGGGGCTGGCGCCACAGCTCAATAGGCTAATCCTCTGCCTGTGGTGCTGGCACACCAGGTTCTAATCACGGTTGGGGTGCCGGATTCCGGATTCTGTCCCAGTTGCTCCTCTTCCAGTCCAGCTCTCTGCTGTGGCCCGGGAAGGCAGTGGAGGATGGCCCAAGTCCTTGGGCCCTACACCCGCATGGGAGACCAGGAGAAGCACCTGGCTCCTGGCTTCGGATCAGCGTGGTGCGCCGGCCATGGCGAGCTGGCTGCAGCAGCCATTGGGGGGTGAACCAATGGAAAAGGAAGACCTTTCTCTCTGTCTCTCTCTCTCTCACAGTCCACTCTAACTGTCAAAAAAAGAGAGAGAGAGAGAGAGAGAGATCATAGGGAACCCTTGGGCCACCTCATTCTTTAGAATATAACATGAGCAGTATCATCAGTTTCTCATAGTCAGTAGGGACATAACTATATACTACCCTAATCAGTTAGGATTTTGGATGCAATTACATTTGATTCTCCCATATGTCACCAAAGAGAAAGAAATTTTCACACAAACATAGCCATCTGCAAGCCCAAATCTTCTTGTGGAGGGCCTGAGGTAATGGTCTTAGAATCCTATCCCCACTGACTGGTACCAGAACAATCAAGCTAGATACAAATGAAGTGAAGCCCAAATGATAGAAAAAGAGGGTCCTTACCCAGTCTCACATCCTGTTGACTCCGTCACAAGCACAGTTTCCCTGTACCGAGAAGCTTTTCCAAGACTCCAAGGCAGGGAGAGAATGGAGAATCCCCAAGAGAAAGACTTTGTAGCTCCTTGGCTGCCTCAGAGTCAGCTCACCTCAAGCAGCCTGCACACATCAGAAATGAGAGGTGATGCAGGAGGCAGGATGTTTATTAGCATGGCCAGCAGAGACCGCAAACTCTGTGGTGCCAAAGACCTCTTCCTGCTTGCATGTTAACTACAGGGCCTTTACAAGAAAAGAGAGAGTTTGGGAACACAATTAACAGGTTTCTGGGTGCTCTGAGTTCTCTTTCATATGAGATCAAGTGCAAACCCAAAGGCCTGTCACAAAATCCTTTCTTATCTGGGCTCTTTTGTTTGGTCAGCTCCTTGAAACTTAGTTTTTGTTAATTACAGATGTGTAAATGTGTGGCTTGTCCCAAGGTCAGAAAGGAAGAAAGGAAAGTACAGTGCTGTTGTATGTAAATGTAGAAAAAGAGTAGATGCCCTCCCCCCTCAGTCTTAGGGGATCAGGTGCTCCCCTGAAAGGACTTTCTTTTTTTTTTTTTTTTTATTTTTATTTTTTGACAGGCAGAGTGGACAGTAGAGGGAGACAGAGAGAAAGGTCTTCCTTTTGCCGTTGGTTCACCCTCCAATGGCCGCCGCGGTAGGCGCGCTGCAGCCAGCGCACCGCACTGTTCCAATGGCAGGAGCCAGGTGCTTCTCCTGGTCTCCCATGGGGTGCAGGGCCCAAGAACTTGGGCAATCCTCCACTGCACTCCCGGGCCACAGCAGAGAGCTGGCCTGGAAGAGGGGCAACCGGGACAGGATCAGTGCCCCGACCGGGACTAGAACCCGGTGTGCCGGTGCCGCAAGGCGGAGGATTAGCCTAGTGAGCAGCGGCACCGGCTTGAAAGGACTTTCTTAACCCTGCTGTCTCCAATGAAGAAAGACCCAGTGAAGTAGGCAGGCACACAGGTTAAAATTGATCAGATTTGTGAACTGGAAGACCACATCCCTGTGTGACCCCATGCCCCTACCTGAGGCCTTTACCATGCCCCTGTGTGGCCTCATTCCCCTACCTGGCCACACCTGGGTGCCCACCAGCCCATCAGGTTAATTGACCACTCCCCTTTGGAGTGGGTTAAAAGCCAGTATCAGTGTGGCCCGGCTGGCTCTTTTTCCCTGGTCTCTTGTCAGGAAGGGGCTTGCTGTAGCCCCATGCCTCCAGGGCACATGGCCTTCGGGCCATGTGCTCCAGGCTTCCTGGCCTAGATACTCTACCACTTGACTGGTTCCTGGTGCTTGGTATGAACCCCTATTTACCTCTCTCCCCTACATAAAGCTCTCACTCTCTTATGCATCTTTCTTACTAAATAAAAGCTTAAAATATACTATGCTGCCTCGTTTATCTGTGCCGATATTTAGAATTCTTCTCTAAACATTAGGCAAGAACCCTCTTGAGCTTATTAATATTGGGGATTTAGTAATAAGCCCATGGTGAAATCATAAGGCACCCCAAATTCTGATAGTATATGTGGCACCCCAGATAGCATTTCTAGGGAACTTTAAGGGGCCATATTTCTGGGTAAATTTTAGGGGGTCTTGTCCGATTTCATCAAGAGAGTAATTCAGGGGCTGATATTCACTTCACACTACAAAAGACTTGGCCACTGTGGGAATCTTGGGTTATCACCTACAGGCAGTTATGAAGCCCAGGACAAGGAGTAGATTGAAGGGTGTGTTGAGAAGACAGCATTCTGTAAAATTTCCCAGGGGAACCTAAAACAAAAGACATTCTGATAAAATGTCTACTGTTAAAATAAGTAAAAGGAGATGTGCAAAGATTTGAAAAAGTAATTTATTTTATTTATTTCAAAGCCGAGAGAGAGAGAGAGAGATAGAGAGAGAGAGAGAGAGAGAGAGAGTATTCATTCATTGGTTTGTTCCCCAAATGCCTGCAAGAACTGTTAGGTAGCAAGTCAGAAATTTAGCCTATGTGTATATGAGAAAGGCCTGAAGACCAGCACCTACTGCGGAAGTTCCAGAAGCCCAGCATTTTGCACTTCAAAGTCCTGCTCAGACATTGATAAACCTTCCTCCAAGGAAAGCTTCTAGGAGAATTCCCTCTCTTCAGGACCAAAGGGTATCCAAGTGGCATCTTAACCCCTTCTACATGCATGCACTCCAATACAAAGGGTTTTAAGACTGGTGTGTCAGATAGGGATTGTCTGTTTTCCTCTAATGTGAAATGTTCACAAACAGAAAAACAACTTTTAAAGAGTTACTGATTGTCCTGTGGGAAAATGAGAAGTATATTTTAGCAAAGATGAGTGGGAAATGTTCTTGTTCTCATGAAAGAAAGAATTCAGATGTGGTACAGAAGAGTTGTAAGCAATGTAGCATATTTGTTGGGGTAGAATGGGGATGGACAGCTCTCCAGAAAGAATCTGAGAGGGTGCCCAGTAATTCAGACTGGAAAAGCAAGGTTGCATAGATTAGTGTGGAGAATACAACTTATAGGCCAGACAGGTGGCTCAGCCAAGAGTTGAGCACCAAGTATGTATTCAGACTGGGGCTTATAAGGGAATGAGGTCCCGTTATTTTTTCCTTTTTTCTTTTCTTAAAGAATATTTTAATTTTTTGAAAGGCAGAATTACAAAGAGAGGAAAGATAGATCTTCCATCTGCTGGTTCATTCGCAAATGGCCACAAGGATGGGTCTGCTCCAGCTTAAACCCAGGATCCAGGAGCCAGGAGCTTCACATGGGTCTCTCACATAGGTTCAGAGGCACAAGGACTTGGACCATCTTCCGCTGCTTTCCCAGGTTGCATTAGCAGGAAGCTGGATTGGGAATGGAGCAGCTGGGACCCAAACTGGTGCTCCTATAGGATGCTGGCATTACAGGAGGAAGCTTAACCTGCTACACCACAACACTGATCCCTGGGGCCCAGTTCTTCCCAACACTTTTCTTTCCCCTTCCCTCTTCTGGGCAAAGGACTTGCCAGGTATGAAATAGGTAAACTAGCCCCCAAGGTTTTATTACTGAATGTTATTAGGTTGGTAGCCCAGATGGTACCAGGAGATTCCTCTGGGGAGCTTATCTTGGGAGAAGGCTAGGACCACCAGTAATGTTATCAGGGTAGGAGCAGTATTCTATGGTGGAAAATACTAGGCAGCTTCCAATGTGTGCTTCTGAGGCTGCTAAGGGCTGCTGCATTGCTCCCCCTTCTGTGGTGCCTTGTGTTCCTTAGGTCTCTCTTACATGCATAGGCTAATTGTTATTTCCTACCTAACACATTGAAGCTGAATGAAGTGTGTCATAGAGAAAAATAGTTGATAGTTTTGGAAGTATTAGGGGAGAAAGTTGCCAATTGGTAATGTGGAAAAAGATCTGGAAATATAGGCATTTATTGCCAGGCTTATTGCTTGGATTGATCATGTTTTGTCCACTATGACAGTAATTGGGAGATCGAATCCTAATAATGAGTTATTAAGAAATAGAACTAGATGACATCTTATAATGTTATGGGCTAGGTTTAGGGCCTAAATTAACTTTCCAGGTTCTTGCCTTTACTTAGAGAAGAATACTAAACACAGACCCAAACACAGCATGCCATGTGATAAACTATTTACAAAGTGAAAAACACACACACAAACGGGCTTATTTAGGAAGAAAGGGGGCCAAAGAAAGGGAATTATCATAACCTGCTCTGCTCCTCCTGAGTCTAGGTGGAGGACAGAGAGTTTCTGTTCTTCCTATCTTGTTATACTCTTAGAAAAATGGAAGTGTTGGTGCCCACACGATGGCGTAGTGGGTAAAGCCGCCACCTGCAGTGCTGGCATCCTATTTGGGTGCCAGTTCATATCCTGGCTGCTCCTCTTCCTGTCCAGCTCTCTGCTGTGGCCAGGGAGTGCAGTAGAAGATGGCCCAAATCCTTGGGTCCCTGCACCTGTGTGGGAGTCCTGGAAGAAGCTCTCAGCTCCTGGCTTCAGATCAGCACAGCTCTGGCCATTGTGGCCAACTGGGACATTAACCATCGGATGGAAGACCTCTCTCTCTCTTTCTTTCTCTGCCTCTCCTTCTCTCTATATATAACTTTGGCTTTCAAATAAATAAATGAAACTTAAAAAAAGAAAGAAAAAACGGAAGTGTTTACATGGTACAACCCCCATGTCCTGGGTAAAAGGAGGTACTTCTGGGGAGAAGTCCCCTGATTGACAGGTAGATGAATATGACAACACAAAGTGAATTAGGTGTGGCTTCCAGCTCATGAACTTAAAATTACCAATATAATCTTCACCACATCAATAAGAGGTGATTAGGATAAGTCTGTTCATGTGATTAATGAGTTATCGCCAGAGGTCTGCTATAGAAATTACTTTGGGGGACTGGCTTTGTGGTATAATGGGTTAAGTTGCAACCTGCAAAGCCAGCAAGCCATATGGGTGCCAGTTCAAGTCCTGACCACTCCAATTCTGATCTAGTTCCTTGCTAATGTGAGGGTGGTAGGGGATGTCCCAAGTGCTTGCCTCCCTGCACCCATGTGGAGATGGGGTTGGCATTCCAGACTCAGCATTGGCCTCATCCAGATCTGATCATTTTGACCACTTGGGGCATGAACCAGTGGACAGAGGATCACTCTGTATGTGTGTGTGTGTGTGTGTGTGTATCTCTTAACTCTTCCTCTCAAGTAAATAAATATATCTTTATTTAAATATTTTGTTTATTTGAGAGGCAGAGTTACAGATAGAGGGAGAAACAGGGAGAAAGGTCTTCCATCCACTGGTTCACTCCCCATGTGGCCACAATGACCACAGCTGCACCAATCCAACACTAGGATCTTCTTCCAAGGTCTCCCATGCAGGTGCAAGGGCCCAAGCACTTGGGCCATCTTCTACTGTTTTCCCAAGCTATAGCAGAGGGGTGGATGGGAAGAGGAGCAGCTGGGACATGAACCAGCACCCATATGGGATTCCAGCACCACAGGTGGAGGCTTAGCTCCTTACTCTTCAGCACCAGCTCAGCAAATATATATATATATATATATATATATATATATATATATATATATATATATATATTGACAGGCAGAGTTAGACAGTGAGAGAGAGAGACAGAGAGAAAGGTCTTCCTTTACCATTGGTTCACCCTCCAATGGCTGCTACGGCCAGTGCGCTGTGGCCAGTGCACCGCGCTGATCCGAAGCCAGGAGCCAGCTGCTTCCTCCTGGTCTCCCATGCGGGTGCAGGGCCCAAGGACTTGGGCCATCCTCCACTGCACTCCCTGGCCACAGCAGAGAGCTGGACAGGAAGAGGAGCAACTGGGACAGAATCTGGCGCCCTGACCGGGACTAGAACCTGGTGTGCCGGTGCCGCAGGTGGAGGATTAGCCTATTGAGCTGTGGTGCCAGCCTCAGCAAATATATTGTTAAAAAGCCACTTTGTATTGGCCTCTCCTGCATTCCCTTTTTAGGGCCACATAGCCTCTGTGCCACATCTAGACCTCTGCCAAAAAGAACACTGCAACCATAGGCTGCTCCCAACCTTGGATTTGAGCCAAATAAAGCTACTTTTTTATCACTTACACTATAACTCTATAGTATTGTGTTATTAGCAAGAGAAAACAGCATCGGATCCTGAGGAAGGGCTATGCTAAGAGAATTGGGTTGTGGGCTTGATGACCTGTTTCCCAACTAAGAGGAGTCAGGTCACCCCTGGAGAGAAAGGAGGGAGAGAGGACCCTATATGTCACAGCTTCTCTTCCATACATGATGAAGTCTGTATTCTCCCTGAGGATTCTCTCATCCTCACAACACAATTTGGCAAGATTGGCTCTAGGACTGAGCCAAGGAAACTAAATGCAGGGACAAGAGAGGATACTCACAGTCCCAGCTGCCAGCCCAGCTCACATCCTGCAAGCTTGATGGAATTGTTTCCATATACTCTCTATTTTTCAGCTTCTGAGGTGTTTGGGAATCCTGAAGGCTCCTGTGGTGAGGGGAATTCACAGAGCAGCAAAGACTGAGCCACCTAGAGCCTCTCTTGGGAGCAGACTAGAGAAGCTGTGTTTGGCAACACCAAGATCAAAGATCCCACATGGTACTGCAGTGTTGTCTCAGCATACCTGATTGGACACAGTTTGTTCAGCTGGTGATTATGCATGACATCAGAAAAGATTCAACCAATGAGAATTGCCCTGGCATAGGGGTAGTCCTTTGGGCAGTTTCTGATGGGGGACATTCAGCTCAAGTCTAACGCCACCTCATCCTCCTGGGGGCTGGCTCTCGACAGCAGCCTGTACTGTCATGTCCCTGATGATTGCACCTGAGATCCCTCAATCCCCACCATGTCTGTGATCCTGCTGGGATCTTGTGACCTAGAACTGAGCATCACAGTCACAATTCACTAACATTTACTAAATCTAGCCTTTCAGTTTCTTTTTCTTTTCTTTTTTTTTTTTTTGACAGGCAGAGTTAGGCAGCGAGAGAAAGACAGAGAGAAAGGTCTTCCTTTTTCCGTTGGTTCACACCCCAAGTGGCCACTACGGCCAGCGCACTCTGTGGATCTGAAGCCAGGAGCCAGGTGCTTCCTCCTGGTCTCACATGCGGGTGCAGGGCCCAAGGACCTGGGCCATCCTCCACTGCCTTCCCAGGCCACAGTAGAGAGCTGGCCTGGAAGAGGAGCAACTGGGACAGAATCAGGCACCCCAACCAGGACTAGAACCTGGGGTGCCGGCGCCGCAGGCCAAGAATTAGCCTAATGAGCTGTGGCACCGGCCAGAGCCTTTCAGTTTTATCAGGTTCTTGGCATACTTCTCTTTAATGTTACTTCAGTATTTTTTATTGTTTTGAAGAATATTTAAAGATACTGCAAAGACTTATTTGCTTCTAGTCTGAATCTTTTTCCTTTAAAATAGATTTCTATTTGTTTCTTGGTGATATATAGTAACCCCATTGATGGTATAAGTTGATCTTGTACCCAGGATTCTTGTTTAGTTCTCCTATCAGTTTGTTTTAGGATTATCTCTGTATAGATAGTTTTGTTACTTAAAAATTAATCTTTGAGGCCAGCTGCTGTGGCACAACAGGTTAACACCCTGGCCTGAAGCGCTGGCATCCCATATGGTCGTGCCAGTTCAACCCGGCTGCTACACTTCTGATCCAGCTCTCTGCTATGGCCTGGAAAAGCATTGGAGAATGGCTCAAGTCCTTGGGCCTCTGCACTGGTGTGGGAGACGAGGGGGAAGCTCCTGGTTCCTGGCTTCGGATTGGCACAGTGCCGGCCATTGTAGCCAATTGGGGGAGTGAACCATCAGATGGAAGACCTCTCTCTCTCTCTATCTCTCCTCTGTGTAACTCCGACTTTCAAATAAAAATAAATAAATCTAAAAAATTTTTATACTCAGTGTTCAAATTTTATTGTTTCATTTCCCTGATTATACTTTTAGTACAATATTGAAAAGAGAGACTGGAAGGAGGCCATCTCATATGGGTCTGCTGCCAGAGAAAAGAGCTTTCTTTCTTTTTTTAAAAAAAAAAGATTTATTGATTTATTTGAAAGGCAGAGTTACAGAGAGGCAGAGACATAAGAGAGAAGTCTTCTGTCTGCTGGTTCACTCCCTAAATGACCACAACAGCAAGAGCTGGGCCAATCTGAAGCCAGTAGCCAGGAGCTTCTTCTAAGTCTCTCACTCAGGTGCATGGACCCAAGTGCTTGGGCCATCTTCTGCTTTCCCAGGCCATAGCAGAGAGCTGGATCAGGAGTGGAGCAGCCAGGACTCGAATCTGGTGCCCATATGGGATGCTGGCACTGCAGGTGGTGGCAATACCTGCTAAACCACACTGCTGGCCCTTGAGAAAAGAGCTTTCAATGTTCCATGTTAACTTTCCTGTTTATGTTCATTATAGACAATCTTAACTATAATAGGAACATTCCTATATTTTACTGCTCTGCTAACAGTTGCTTTTTTATGGTCAGATGCTCAACTTAATTGATGCTTTTAAGCATTTAGTTTAAATAATTGTGATTTTTCTTTTTGTATTTTTTAATGGTTTATTTGAAAGAGTGACAGAGAGAGTGAATTGGAGAGAGAGAGAGAGAGAGAGCACTTCATCAACTAGTTCACTCCTCAAATGGCTACAACAACCAGAGCTGGGCCAGGTTGAAACCAGGAGCCAGGAACTTCATCTGGATCTCCCATATGAGTGGCAGGAATCCAAGTTCTTGGTTCATCTTCCACTGCTTCCCCAGGAGCATTAGCAGGGAGCTAGGTCAAGTATAGAACATCCAGGATTCAACCCTGGCCGACCTGGCATGCTGGTGGTGTGACTTGGTGCAGCATGGACAAGTGGTTAAGCGGCCACAGGGAGAGATCTGTTCTAGAACATTGATGACACAGAAGTTCATTTCCACCGCTGCCATGTGGCACGGGGTCAGGGAGGCCGCTGCTTCCTGCCCCTTGGCGCTGCCTTCAGTGTGTGCCAAGGTGATCCTGTGCCGCGTCCAGGGAGGAAACATCGCCCACCGGGTGTCAGGTGTGGGGCCACTGTTGGCGTCCAGGCTCCTGGCAATGTGGTTTGCTGCATGCCTCCTTCCCGGTGAAGCCCCCAGCTGGAAGGGGGCCACCTTGGCCCGCCAGGGGCATGGGAGGCACCTGTGGACTCCAGGTGGGGGCTCACCTATGCAGGCCATTCTCACAGCCCACTGGGCATGTGTGAGCCGTGATGGCCTGAGGCCTCCACTTGGGGTCGTCTCAGCCTCAGGCCAACTCATGCAAGTGGGGGCTTCTCCTTTGAGTTCACATCTCTCTTCTCGATTATCGTAAGACAACCAGACAAACTGAACTTCCTGGTCAGTTGGCCTGGGCTCCTGTTCCTGCCCAGCCCTGAATTCCTGCAACTTCAAAATGAGGTCAATGTCACCCACATTCAGAGGTCACTTCCCAGAAGTCTCAGGCTAGAGCTCCCAGGGATGGCCAGGAGCATTCCCTTAGGGTGAGGAGGGTAGGGGAAGTGAGGAACCTGAGAGGGGGGACCTCGGCCTTGGAGAGGCAGAGCTGGCCTCAGAAGGTGCCGTGTGCAGTAGGAGCAGTAGTGTCATGTGTAGCTGATGGTGCCATGTGCAGCAGATGGTGCCGTGTGCAGCAGAGGCAGCAGGTGGGGCCATGTGCAGCAGCCTCTGCCACCTTCTCCAGGACTCTATCTCCCCAGCCCAAAGCTGGGTGCCCCACCCCTGGCAGTCCTGCTATGCTTCCTGTCTCTCTCAGGTCCTCCTGTGAGTGAGGGCTACAGGTGTCCTTTGGCATCCACTAATGTCACTCACACAACACCCCAGGCCCGAGCACAGGAACTTCTTTGCTCTGTCCATCTGTCCGTCCATCGGGGGACAGCTGCCTTGTTCTGCACGGTGGGGGCCAGGTCTCGGGAGACTTGGACTTAGCTCTGGGGTGGGCACTCTGCTCGGCCCTCGTCTGCTGATATGTGGCCCTTGCTGGCCTGGATCTGAGTGATGGTGATGTCTGGAGTGGAGTCTGGCTGTTCTCTGGGTTCCTGGGCGAGAATCCCTGAGGTCAGAACGCACCAGCATTTCCTCACCGGCCAGAGGTTGCCACTGTCCCCTGGTGCTGCATGTTTTTTTGACTTAACTAACTTACTTGAAAGACAGCTCTGCCTGCTGGTTTACTCCCTGAATGCCAAGCCACGTGGGTGCCCGGGAGCCAGGTCCTTGAACCACCTCCCTGGTGGCTGTCAGCAGGAGGCTGGAACTGGGGGTGGAGCTGGGACTCGAACCCAGGCCCTCCGGAGTGGGCTGTGGGCCCCATACCTCCGGGGCCAAACAACCATCTTGATGTTGTCTTTGACCTGCAAAAAATTCCCATCAATGTGGTTCTCACGGAGCACACACAGGGCACAACCAGGGGGCCTGACAGACACTGCAGGCCAAGTTCAGTAGTGTACACACACACACACATGCACACGTACACGTGTGCACACATCACACACACGTGCGCACACATGTACGCACACATACACATAAAGCACATTACACATGTGCCCACACAAGCACACATGTGTGCATGCATGCACACGTGTATATCAACATGTGTGTGCACATACATGTACACAGCACATGTAAACACATGCATGTGCACACCCGTGTGCACAGTTCTGTCAGGTCTGGAGCTGGATATACATGGACGACGGAGCTCCTGCGTTTTGGCTAAACTTGCTGAGAGCCCAAGGTGGGCAGCTCCAGGGGCAGCAGCCAGTCTGTGATGGATCGGTCATTCAGCTGCAAGGTGGCCTAGCCCTGCCTGGCTCCACAGGTGCTGCCCGCACATGCTGGGGCTCCTGGGCAGCCGCGGGCTGGGAGGGCCACCAGGTGGGCACTGTGCAGCCCCTACGTGGCCCCCCTGGAAGGGGACCTGCCCTGACTGGTGCTGCCTCCCCAGGGGCCTTCATGATCCCATTCCTCATCCTGCTGGTCCTCCAGGGCATCCCCCTGCTGTACCTGGAGTTCGCCACGGGGCAGAGGCTGTGCAAGGGGCCTGTGGGCGTGTGGAGCGCCATGCACCCGGCCCTCAAGGGCGTAGGTAGGCCCCTCCATGGGCACCTGGGGGGCATGGGCAGTGTCGGCACAGAGTGGAGGGGCACAGCCTGACTGCTCAGAGGAAGGGCCCAGCAGGGGGCACTGGCCACCTGCTCAAGCAGCCTCCATCCACTCCCACACCTTGCCAGCCCCGGGGGTCACTCATTGACCAGCTCTGTGACTGGGGCACTGGCTCACTCAGACCTCCAGCCAGGGCACCGGGCAGGGTCCACTGATCAGAACTCCTGGGGCAGGAGGCCCCTGCCCTGAAGCCCACGATCCAGTCCTCCCTGGCTGCCTCTCCTGGTCCCCTCACGCTTGGTTCTGTTAGAGGCAAGCACCTGTAGGAGCCCCTGCCCCACCATGCATGGAAACTCCCCTGAAGGCCCCTCCCGCCCAGGCAGGCATCACCGCCATGCTGGCATCCTTCATGGTTGGGCTGTACTACAACACCATCATCGCCTGGATACTGTGGTACTTCTTCAACTCCTTCCAGGACCCGCTGCCCTGGAGCCAGTGCCTGCTGGGCCAGAACCTCACGGGTGAGCAGCGCCACCTGGGGCCAGAGCCAGGGTCCTAGAGGGATTGGGGGCAAGGAGCCCCAAGACTTCACTCCCCTCAGGGCAGCAGAGGAAGAGGGAGGCCGTCAGGGGCCAGGGAGCATGCAAGCCTGGCATGGGTGTGTGCACGTGTGCTGCTCCTGCTGACATGCATCACGGCCGTGACCCTGCAGGCTACACTAATGAGTGCACGCTCAGCTCCTCTGTGGACTACTTCTGGTAGTGCTCTGGGCTCCCATGCTGGGCACAGCCCTCCAGCCGTCTGAGTTCTCAGTGCCCACACCTGCTTGGAGGGGCACAGGTGGACTCCTGCCCAGCCCACTTCCCAGCAGGCCCTGGGTCCTCATTCCTGGGTCCGGCAGTGGGGTGATGCCTGTGGGGTGATGCTGCTCTCACCACAGCAACAATTGTGAGATGGACTCGGGGATCACCTCCATCAATGGCTTCACATCCATGTACATGGCCACAGTGATCTACTCCATCATTGGTTCCACGCCACCTAGTGCTACGACGACTGCTTCAGCATGTGAGTTGTACCGCCCCCACCACGCCCCGCACCTGGTGTCATCCTGGCTCTGCTCCAAGGAACCTCCTGACCTGTGCCTGCACACACCTGTGCCTGCACACCTGTACCTGTGCACCTGTGCCTGTACACCTGGCCTGCACACACCTGGCCTGCACACACCTGTGCCTGTACACCTGGCCTGCAGATGGCAGCCCCAAGGAGCGACCTGCTGGACAGATATGTGGGCTCCATCCCCCTGCTCATCATTGCATTCTGCAAGATGTTCAGGATCCTCTACGTGTATGGCATTAACAGGTATGAGGGAGGAGGCGGTGGGGAGCCGTGCTGGGGCTGGCCTTGGGGGGCACAAGGCAGACAGCAGAGCAGCAGCCCTGAGTCCCAGGAGGGAGCTCCACAGGGCCCCCCAGGGGCAGTCCATGCCCCTCTGGCTTCCGGATTCTCCTACACCTAGCTGTGCAGAGCAAGCACTGACAGCAGCATTGTTAGACCACCCAGAACTTGGGGTGTATGAGCATGGAGACCACGGTGTGAGCAGACCCTCTGCCACTCAGCCAAGCAAGAGCCTTGGTCTGGGTCCCCCACAGCAGCCTGGGTGCAGGTGCAGCAGAGGAACAAGGGTGGGTGGGCAGTGGGGCTGGGGCCCTCGGCCTGGGGTACCTATGTTGTAGTGGGGGGCTGTTATCTCCCTGGAGCTCCAGGCCTTTCCAGAGGGGGGCCTTCAGCCCCCACTGGCCAGACATCTGGGTACTCACCTTGCTGGGTGGGGTGGCCACCAGAGAGCAGCCTGAGAAGCTATCAAGGTGAGCTGCTTCTGAGACCAGGTGTGCAGGCACAGGTGTGTGCGGGCCAGGTGTGTGCAGGCCAGGTGTACAGGCACAGGTGTGTGCAGGCCAGGTGTACAGGCACAGGTGCACAGGTACAGGTGTGCAGGCACAGGTGTGTGCAGGCACAGGTGTGTGCAGGCCAGGTGTGTGCAGGCCAGGTGTGCAGGCACAGGTGCACAGGTACAGGTGTGCAGGCACAGGTGTGTGCAGGCCAGGTGTGTGCAGGCACAGGTGTGTGCAGGCCAGGTGTGTGCAGGCCAGGTGTGCAGGTACAGGTGTGTAAGCACAGGTGTGTGTGGGCCAGGTGTGTGCAGGCCAGGTGTACAGGCACAGGTGTGTGCAGGCCAGGTGTGTGCAGGCCAGGTGTGCAGGCACAGGTGTGTGCAGGCACAGGTGTGTGCAGGCCAGGTGTGTGCAGGCCAGGTGTGCAGGCACAGGTGCATAGGTACAGGTGTGCAGGCACAGGTGTGTGCAGGCCAAGTGTGCAGAGGCCATGTGTGCAAGTACAAGTGTGCAGCTGAGGGGCAGGCCAAGGTACACAGGGTTGGCCATGCTCTGGTAATATGCAGTGCGGGTTTGGCCATGCACCTGGCCCCACAGCTGTGCAGCTGTGCTTGGCACTGTATGTGTCCACACGTCCATCTGTGAAAGGCCCAGAGTGCAGGGCAAGGCAGGCGGTCAGTGTCTCACCCAGGTCAGTCGACACCGTACCGGCCTCTGCCTCCAGGTTCAACAAGGACATTGAGTTCATGATTGGGCACAAGCCCAACATCTTCTGGCAGCTCATGTGGCGGGTGGTCAGCTCCCTGATCATGCTGGTCATCTTCCTCTTCTACTTCGTGGTCAAAGTCAGCAAGAAGCTAACCTACAGCATCTGGGACCCCAGCTACGTGAGTGCCCAGGGCCACCACGCCAGGGAGGGTCACAGGTCATGGCGGAGGCCCTGCATGTGCTCAGGGGAGGGTCGCAGGTCAGGGCAGAGGCCTTGCGTGTGCTCAGGAGAAGGTCGCAGGTCAGGGCAGAGGCCTTGCGTGTGCTCAGGAGAAGGTCGCAGGTCAGGGCAGAGGCCTTGCGTGTGCTCAGGAGAAGGTCACAGGTCAGGGCAGAGGCCTTGTGTGTGCTCAGGCGAGGGTTGCAGGTCAGGGCGGAGGCCCTGCATGTGCTCAGGGGAGGGTCGCAGGTCAGGGCGGAGGCCGTGAGTGTGTTCAGGGGAGGGTCGCAGGTCAGGGTGGAGGCCATGTGTGTGCTCATCTCAGGCCTGGTTCTCCCCCAGGAGTTCCCCAAATCCCGGCAGGTCGGGTACCTGCCCTGGGTGTACGTGGTGGTGGTGGTCATGGCCAGCGTGCCCAGCCTCATTATCCCATGCTTCGCCATCTACAAGCTCATCAGAGGCCGCTGCCAGTAGCCAGAGGAGCAGCAGGGCCTGGTCAGCACACAGTCCACAGCCTCCATGAACAGGGACCTCAAGTACTGAGGGGCCCAGCCCCAGGCTACATGTGTCTGCATGTGAGTGCATGTGTGCAGACATTCATGTGTATGTGTGAGCATTGCATACATGTGTGCACTAGCCTGAATGTGTAAACACGTATGTTGTACATGTGTATATTCATTCATGTGTATGTGATGTTTCTCCATATGCATGAATGTCTATGCACACGTGTGTGTGCATGTGAGTTATGTCAGCATTGTGTGCATGCCTGGATATGTATGTATTATGTGCACGTATGCCTGTGTGCATACATGTGCATGTTTTATGGGTGTGTGCATATGCATGCATATGTGTGTATGTGCATCTGTACATATGTAGCTGTATATTTTGTGCACATGTGGACATGTGCATCGTGCTTACACGTATACACACACTGCTTGTATGCACGTACATGTGTGTGCATCTCCAGGTGCACACATGTTCACATACATGTGTGCATCTGTATTTACATATTCATGGCACACACGTCCACCATGTGGGCCCAGTCTCCTTGTCATGAACATGGTGCAGCATGCCACACAGCCCTGGGTATGTCCCCCAAAGTCAAGAGCTGAGGGGTGGGGAGGCTGCACCTGCTGCACCCCAGATTGTCATGGATGGCCATGGAGCCTGGAGCATGGGCTACTGACTCGGCCCCTACAGCCATTCTCATTTCCCAGCCCCCACCCTGTGCCCTCCCCTTAGCTACAGACCCTTGACCTAGAGACCCCTGAGGTCAGGGTTTGGGCCCTTTTACCAGAAGCCCATAGAGCCTATGGTGACAAGGCCACACCCCCCATGCCCTGGCCCCTCCGCCCCTGGCTTAATGAATATTCACCATTTAATCATTGCTTCTGCCTGGCATGGACAGACACCCTGAGTGCAGCTCAGTGTGGCCCAGCCAGAGAAAGACAACAGCTGTTTTCTTACAGGGACATTAATTGTGAATTGTTAGCCAGATGTTGGGAGAGAGGGTTACAGGGTAACTTGGCCCTGGCCCCTGCCACCAAGGATGCTGCATGCCTCCTGGCCCCCCTGGAGCCCAGGGCTGGGTTGGGGTGGATGGCCCTGGGACTTGGCACCAACCTCAGCCCCACGCGAGCTGTACCTGTGGCATCTGCTTCCACAAATGGCCACCTCCATGCTCTGCAGAAAAGCCTGGGTGCTTCCCTTCAAGCAGACTTTCTAGAATTATCACAAGTTGGGCTGGGATGCTGGGGGGTCCCCTTCCTCCCAGAGACCCTGGCCACAAGCTCCAGTCCTGCAGTTCCAGCCACCCAGCCCACCGCAGACATGGAGCAGGGCAGAGCTGGGACGTGTTCTGACCACTCAGCACTCACCCCTCCATTGCCCTGTGGTGCCCCTGGCAAGACCTGGCCAGGTGTGCCATCCAGGAGGCTGGTGGTCATGTGACACCTCTGGAGCACAGTGCTGCAGCTTGGCATCCTTGTCAATGTGACAGACAGGCAGGTTCATGGACATCAAGTGTCCCCGTCTAAATAAACCACTGCATCTGCTGTTCTCTGTGTATGTCTAGACAGGCAAGTGTGTCCCCAGGATCGGTGTGGCTGGCGGTCAGCTCCACTCCCCTGTGGGCTGCAATCGGGATGCTGTCCACAAGGCCACGTGTTGTGGCCGAGACAGGCTGGGCATTGGGCAGGACTGTCTGCCTCCCAAAAGCCCTGTCCCTGTTGTGCTCAGTGGGGGTCACCTCAGGGACTCCTGTAGCTCTGGGGAGGGTGTGGGCTCCACTCTGAGGGCCCCAGGCTGGGCTAGGGAGCAGGTGCAGCCCCTGGTACAGGCCACATAGGACTGGCCAGGAAGCCATGTTCAGACTCCCGAGGTGTCAGGAGACAGGTGTGGCCTGAGGACTAAGCCCCCTCCTATGCTGCCCCAGAAGCAGGGAAGCCACAGCCACCACAGCCACATGTGGCCAGGCAACAGCCTTTATCTGCTGACCCTGTCGGGAACTGTGTGGCATGGGGAGGTCAGGGGCTGCCAGGGTCCTGGGTGGAGGGTGGGGCTCCCTGGTGATGGATGTTCTGGGTCTTGAGGTGTCCACATCCTTGACTCAGCTTCACAGGCCACCTTGGCAAACCGAGGGGGGGGGGGAGGGGAGCGGGGACCTCTGACCCTGTCACCAATGAGCATGAGTCTGCATTACCTCAACATCAAAACACTTGTTACAGATAAATAACTAAAACCAATTCACCATGCCCCTGAACATCCCCAACAAGAGCACACGGCTGTCGCAGGGACAGCTCTCTCCATGGTGGTACCAGCCTGCAGCTGACATTGGACATGCTTGTGGGAGAAGGGCTGGGGATGCGGGCATGGCCAGGCACCAGGTTACCAATTAACCAGGCTCCACCGGCTTTCCTGTAAATAAACCAGAGGACGCGATGGAGGGGACGCTCAGGCTCCAGGACAGCAGAGGGTGCAGGTGCAGTGTGGTCTGGATGCTCCCTGAGCCACTGGACTGCTATGGCCCAGGACCTCAGCCCAGACCTAGCCATGGATGCGCAGGAGGATGAGAGGCCCTGGTGGGACAACAAGCTCCAGTACCTGCTCAGCTGCATGGGGTTTGCTGTGGGGCTGGGGAACATCTGTAGGTTCCCATACCTGTGCCAGACCCATGGTGAAGGTGAGCCTGCCAGCCACATCTGGGTAGCCAAGGGGCTGGCCTTCCCCACCCCTGACCCCTGGGCAGCACCACCATCCCAGGAAACCAGACACATGGGGCCCCAGGAAGAGCCTGGCCTTGGTGTCTGAGCCCCGGGGAATTCAGGGGCCTGCACACGGGGTCCCAGGCCAGCACACAGCTCCATTCCCAGCGGCGCTGCCCCTTGGTGTGGAGCCAGTCTCCAGGGGGCAATCACCCTGGTGTCCACGTTCATGGGGGCTGGCATATCCCAAGTCTCCTTGTGGGGTGACAGGAGCCCCAGGCTCACCAGCATCATGGATGCACCTGTGCTGCCACATGTGTGCACCAGCCAGGGGCTGCTGCCCTCAGGGCTGTTGTTGCCCAAGTGCCCCCATTTAACGAGCAGGCCTGGGATGCCCATGCCCGACCCTCTCCAGTGAGGAACCTGGGGAGATCCCCCCAGGGGCCAGGGCCTTGGGGACACAGAGGTCAGGGGAGGGGGCCTCTCATCAGGGATGCAGGTGAGGGAGGAGCAGCCGCCCCAATGCGCTGCTATGGCACCTGTTTCCAGATGCAGCAAGCATGGCTGAACATGCCGGAACATTCTGTCTTCTTACTCCCCTTCCTCCCCAGGCTGTGCTGAGGGGCGGTCTCACCCCAGCCACTCAGTGCCCATCACCCGTCACTTGGAATTTTGTAAAGAATACCTCCACATCTTGCATGGCCGCACTCACCCTCCTCGCTCCTGGGCAGTTCCAGGGTCTTCTGAGCTGGTGGCCCTTCCTCATCCTCATGCCAGCTCCTGTTCCAGGTGTCTGCTTGCCTGCTCCACCTGTCTACACTGGCCATGCCCACTCTGCCTGTCCACACTGGCCATTCCCACTCCACCTGTCCACACTGGCCACATACACTCTGCCTGTCCACACTGGCCATGGCCACTCTGCCTGTCCACACTGGCCACATACACTCTGCCTGTCCACACTGGCCATGCCCACTCCACCTGTCCACACTGGCCGTGCCCACTCTGCCTATCCACACTGGCCATGACCACTCTGCCTGTCCACACTGGCCACATACACTCTGCCTGTCCACACTGGCCGTGCCCACTCTGCCTATCCACACTGGCCATGACCACTCTGCCTGTCCACACTGGCCACATACACTCTGCTGGTCCACACTGGCAGTGCCTGCTCTGCCTGTCCACACTGGCCACTTACACACTGTCCACACTGGCTGCGCACACTCCTGTCTACACTGGCCACACACACTCTGCCTGTCCACACTGACCACACAGACAGCCTCTGAGTCTGCCCCACAGTGCCGCCCGGCTGGTTTATTCTCCCACGAGGCTGAGTATGCAGCTGGCAGCTATGCCAACCACACTCGGCCAGAACCAGGGTTGGCCGCCAGCAACACACCAGGTGCCCCAATGGGGAGCAGAGGGTGGCCATCCCCTGACCTCTGTGTCCTGGCAGGGGCCTTCCTCATCCCCTACTTCATTGCGCTGGTCTTTGAGGGGATCCTGCTCTTCCACATCGAGCTCGCCATTGGCCAGCACCTGCGCAGGGGCAGCACTGGGGTGTGGATGGCCATCTCCCCCTACCTGGGCGGCGTAGGTAGGCCACCCCCTCCTCAGCTCCCCAGGAGGACCTGCTCTGCACGTGGCGGCACCGCTCCTCCCCTGCCATGGGATGCGTTGTCCTTGCTGTCCGCAGAGCTGGGCTGCTTCAAGGTGTCCTTTTTGTCAGCCTGTACTACAGCACCTGGGTGCTGTGGTACTTCCTCAACTCCTTCCAGCACCCATTGCCCTGGAGCTGCTGCCCTCTGGATGGCAACAAGATGGTTGAGGGCGTGGCCAGTGTGGCCAGGTGACTTCTCCTGGTCACTGGTCCTCTCTGGACCCAGGGGCCACCCAGATCCCCATCCGTTCACACACCAGGCCCTGGGCCTCATTTCCCCATCTCAGCCTCATAGGGAGGTGAGAGAGCATGGCTCGGCTGAAGGGTGGGGGCCACTCCATTGCAGGGTCAACTGTGCTGGCACCTATGGCCCTGCTGGCTCTTGGGGCAGGGTGTGCATGCCACATATGGGCTCTGCTACCTGTTCACCCCTAACATAAGTGGAAGGGGGCAGGGGGCACCCAGTGGGCAAAGGATGAGGGCCTCGGGGTCTCAGCAGGGTCGGGGCAGGGACTTTGGTCTGGGGTGTGTGGACTTGTGCACCTGCAGGAAATCCAGGTGCTGACAAGGTGGGAGTGTGGGGGAGGGGCCAACTGGAATCAGCTGTCACCTGGGGCAGAAGCGTCCAGCAGGTGTGGCACACAGGACCAAAGGGCTTCTCCTTGGAGTCTGCAGCGCTTCTAGACCATTCCATTGGTCCAGGATCCCAAGGGGGTTTCCAGGGCTGCTGACCACCACCAGGAATCAGCTGCACACCTGGGCATGAGGCTGTCTCTCCAGACACCCAGCAGTGGGAAAATGGGGCAGTGGGTGCAAATGCCCCTGCCCAGGGGCCTCACACAGCCAAAGCCACACGTGGGAGAGGGCAGGGAGCATACCCTGGTTGGAGTCAGCTCAGATCTGGTTCTAGGCCCCACCACCAAGTGCCAGCCATGCTCTGCTGTGGGCCTGATGAAGGCACAGCTTGCTGGCTGCATCACAGAACAGGGGAGCCATGTCAGCTGCAACGCCAAGCAAGCTCCCTCCTGGCACAAAGTCCTGAACGGTTCTTGGAATCTGTACAGGTCACACCTGGTTGTGGTGTGACCCAAAAGGGCCAGGGAACGTTCTGGAATAGCATCTGCTGTGTTCACATTCCAGATGCAGATTCTCCAGAATGTGCGGGTGTGGCTGGATGCAGCCACCCAGATCTTCTCTCTGTCCCTGGACTTCGGTGGACACATCGCCTTTGCCAGCTACAACCCGCCCAGGTGGGTGGCTGCCCCAGGATGCTTGGCACCCTGGCGCTGCAGTGCCAGCCAGCAAGGGCTGAGCTGGGGACGGTGCTGTGGGACCTGCTGGCCTGGGGTGGGCTCCACCTGGCTTGTCTGTTCCAGGAGCTGCTGTGTGTGCCCAGCCTGACTGTGGCCTGGGGCAGGTCTGGGGCCCACAGGGTGCTGAGTGCAGCTCTGAGCCTTTCCACAAACGGTGAAGGAATAGAGTGAGGCAGTGGGGCGTGGCCCAGGCTCAGTGGGGCCCTAGGGGAAGGCCCCCATGTCAGGGTCCCAGGCTTGATGGGCAGGGGGCCCTGAATGCAGCCCCTGTGTGAGGGGCCCAGGCTCAGTGGGCAGGGGGCCCTCCCGAGGCCCTTAGTACCCCTGTGTGAGGGGCCCAGGTCAGTGGGCAGGGGGCCCTCCCAAGGCCCTGAGTGCCCCCATGTGCAGGAACAACTGTGAGAAGGATGCCGTGGTCATCTCCCTGGTGAAAAGCATGACTTCCCTGTAAGCCTCTGTTGCCATCTTCTCTGTCATGGGCTTCAAGGCCACCACGGACCACGGGTAGTGCCTGGACAGGTGAGGCTAGGCCATGCCATGGGCAGGCATGCCACCATTCCTGAGGACTCTCACTGGAAAAAGGGTCTCAGCAGATGAAACTCAGGAATGGATGGAGCTGAGGTTGCCCTGGGGGAAGTGGGCCCCGAGTCAGGGACAGAGGGGTGCCCCCTGGAACCTCTGGGGGGCTGCCACTGAACCCCGTGCGCCTGGGGCCTCCAGGATCACAGGAGGCCTCTTCCGCTCTGAGATGTGCACAGTGCATGGCCCTAAGGCAGCCCCAGTACGCCGATGCCGCCCGAGCAACCCTGAGGCCCTCCGCCCGGCCGTCCAGACATGTCTCATTTGGGGTGTTGGATGGGCTGCAGCCTCTGGCATAGGGAGCCCTGCTCCCGCAGAGTACGCATTCCCAAGAGGGGGCTCCAGGCACCCAAGGGTCCTGCTGAACCCGTTGGCACTCAGGACGGCCCCCACATGCAGAGCCAATGGGTGGTGCCTGTGCCAACCCCACACCGCTCAGAGGGAGGAGGTAGAGGACAGGCCAGCCATGGGCAGTGCTGCTGGAGCCGGTGCCCCAGGAGCACTGAGCATGTGTGTGCTTCACGTGTGTGTGTGCCTCATGTGCGCCTGTGTGCTTCCCATGTGTGCACCTCATGTGTGCCTCATGTGTGTGTGCCTCACCTCAGCGCCACCCTCACCAGTGTTGAAGGAGCTTCTCCAGCTCCTCCACCCAGACCTCAAGGACAGGGTCCTGTCACATCTCAGCCTGACTCCCGGGGTTCCATGGAGCATAGCAAGTGGCGGACATGCTGCACCATGCAAAGATGCTTCTCTCTGTTCCAAGGCTCCCACTCCCTGGGTCTCTGCCAGCACTGAGTGAGGGGGCACTGGGCTGGGGCTCCCACTCTGGCGGCCATGCCCACACTGGGGGCGCTGGGCTGGGTGCCTGGGGCATCAGGATGAGGCTCGTACTTCCTCCCCTGGCTGCACTTGTCCCTACTCTGTGTGGCTGCGTGAGACCCTGCTTCATACAAGGCACCGACGCCCCTGCACTGAGCGTGGTCAATGGCGCTGTCATGCCTGGCACCCACCTGACACGCGGCTTCCTCCGTGAGGCACATCATGGCCTCCCGCATTTAGGACACTGGACACGGGGCCTTCTGAGCAGCCAGACTGGCTGCCGACAGAACACAGCAAACCTGCGGAAGACATGGCGCTTGAGCGACCCAGAAAGCTGACAAAGGAAGGCTGGGCTCTGCTGGGACCCCAGCCGGGAGCCTCAATGCCCAGATCAGGGCTCAGTGGACTGTGCGGGAGGGCGACAGGAGCAGCTATGTGGACAGCGAGCCCCAAAGCCGACCTCGGGAGCTGCATGATGCCGGGTGTGGGCGGACAGGGGCTCTCAGGTCACGGGGCGGGGGTTCTCAGCCCCTGAATGCTGACCTGCGAGTCCTGAAAATGGGAGGCTGGGCCCTTCAGCTGAGCTGCAGAAGACAATGCCCCTGTGCCAGCCCGGGGCTTGAAGGATGAGGCTGCCCCCTCCCGGAACAATAGTGCACACGGGTTCCCCGCAGGAGCAGAGACGTGGGCGGGCTGGGCCCCCAGGGTGCCATGGGCCCTGTGCCTGGACACATCTGCTGGCTCAGGCAGTGGGTGGTAACACAGGCCCCACAGCTCCACCCTGTGTCCCCGCAAAAACATCCTGGGCCTCATTGATGAGTTCAACTTCCTGGAACAGAGCATCTACAGGGCTAGCTAGGAGGCCGTCCTCACACAGCTCAATGCCACACAGCCAGAGAGGCTGCCCCTGCTGCCCCTGAGGGTCTGCCACCTGGAGGACTTCCTGGACAAGGTAGTGCATGCAGGGCTGCAGGGCCACCCTGGGAACCCCAGGCACTGGGCCAGGCCAAAGGGCTGTGAGCCTGCCGGAGTCCAGTGGAGCCCTTGTCCAGTGGGGTGGCTTCAGGGCTGGGCTGATGGGCAGCCGGGCACAGATCCTGGCTCCAGGCACCTAGAGCCTCCTGGAGGGATGGTGGGCATGGCATCCCTGCAGGCACACCCCTGGCCCACACACGTGACCCACCTCCAGGTTGCAGAGTGCTTGGGGCCCCGGGCTTCATCATCTTCATGGAGGCCGTGCTGCCCATGCCGGGGGCGCCCATGTGGGCCGTGTTCTTCTTCGGGATGCTCTTCACCCTGGGGCTCTTGTCCATGTTCAGCAACATGGAGGGGATCATCACGCCACTCTTGGACATGGGGGTCGTCCCCACGGGGGTCCCCAAGGAGGCCCTCATGGGTGAGTGCACAGCTCAGCCATAGGGATGCCTGCCGCCTCCCCTACAGAGTTCAGGGGCACCAGGCCAGCCTGCTCCCTGAGGACAGCCCAGCAGCTCTGGGCAGGATGCAGGTGGACCTGCCCTGACTGTGGCCAGCTGAGGCCAAGCCCTCGCCCACCTCTGGCAGGCAGGGCAGGGTGGGGGAGAGGGGTAGGTGCAGGACTCCCATCCAGCCCCCTGCACCCCAGGGCTGGTCTGCCTGGCCTGCCTGCTCTCGGCCACCTGCTTCACGCTGCAGTCCAGAAGCTACTGGCTTGAGATCTTCGACAGCTACACGGCCTCCCTCAACCTCATCGTCTTTACCTTCGTCAAGGTGGTGGGGTCATTTACGTCTACGGCCTACAGCGGTGAGCTGAGGTCCATGAGGAGCCTGGGGGGTGGGGATGGCTCCGCAGTGCCACTGAGCCCAGCATCTGTGCAGGTTCTGTGATGACATCGTGTGGATGATAGGGCGGTGAGCAGGCCTCTACTGGTGTGTGGCGTGGCTTGTGGCCAGCCCTCTGCTCCTCCTGAGCATCTTCCTGGCCTACCTCATCCTGCTGGCCCACAGGCTGCCCAGTTACTGGGCCTGGAACCCCCAGCATGTAGGTCCTCCCATGGTGATCAAGGGGCCACAGTGACCTGCAGGGTGACCCTGGTGGGACCGGAGCCTCTCGAGGGCCTCAGAGAAGTGTCCAGACCCTGGAGACATTGGTCCTTCCAGCCCACACTTTCCACTTGCTGTGGGGACAGGCAGCCAGGGAAGCAACAATTCCAGTGTCTGGGAGAGGTCGGGAGGCAGACTGGAGAAGGGTCACTCCCTGCCCCGTCCACACAGGTGACCATGCAACACCTGGCCTGGGCCACCCCTCCCAGAGTGAGCACCGGAATCCCTCAGGGTCTGCCTGGGGGAAGTGAGACTTTTCTGCTTTATCCCTGGGGTCTCAGACCACACCTCACCTGTCCACAAGTGTTGGAGGCCAGTGGGTAGGGACCACGTGCCCCTGCCTGCCCTGAGGGCTTCCACCCAGAGGGAGCCTCAAGCCCCAGCTCCCTCATCCCTGAGCACGCACCCAGGATGCTGCCCTCCTGTAGTCCCAGGGAGGAGCTGGGGCTGCCTCCGTGCACAGGTGGTTGGGTCAGCCTCGCTCTGCCCAAGGCCTGGGGTCTGGAGCCCGGGGTCTGCCCCCTCCAGGCTGAGCTCTCTCTCTCTCTTGTGCCCCCTGCAGGAGCAGTTCCCCTCCAGACAGGAGAAACTCTACTCTGGCTGGGTGCAAGCCATCTGTGTGCTCGTGTCCCTGCTGCCCGCACTGTGGGTCCCAGGCATCACACTAGCCCGGCTGGTGGCCAAGTGCAGGAGGCAGCAGCAGGACACATGGCTGGACAGGAGCCTGAGGCTGCAAGACAGCAGGGCCCACTGAGGGGCAGGGATGGCCGTGGGTGACCTCATCATGTCCTCCCACCGACTCTGCAGGACTCTTGGCTCCCCATGTCTTTTTTTTTTTTTTTACTTTTTTTATTTTTTATTTATTTTTTTTATTAAACTTTTATTTAATGAATATAAATTTCCAAAATATAGCTTATGGGTTACAATGGGTTCCCCCCTCCCATAACTTCCCTCCCGCCCGCAACCCTCCCCTTTCCCACTCCCTTTCCCCTTCCATTCATGTAAAGATTCATTTTCAATTCTCTTTGTATACAGAAGATCAGTTAAGTGTATATTAGGTAAACATTTCAACATTTTGCCCATAAAGCAACATCGAGTGAAAAAACTACAATTGGATTACTAATTATAGCATTAAATAGCAATGTACAGCGCATTAAAGACAGAGATCCTACATAATTTTTTTTCAAATTAATTAATTTTCTATGCCATTTCCATTTTAACACCAGGTTGTTTTTTTTTTTTCATTTCCAATTCTCTTTATATACAGTAGATCAATTCAGTATATAATTAGCAAAGACCTCATCAGTCTGCGCCCTCACAGAAACGCAAAGTATAAAAATACTGTTTCAGTACCAGTCATAACATCACTTGGCTTTAGACGACACATTAGGGACAGATCCCACATGGGGTGTAAGTACACAGTGACTCCTGTTGCTGACTTAACAATTTGACACTCCTGTTCATGGCGTCAGTAATCTCCCTAGGCTCTAGTCATGAGTTGCCAGGGCTATGGAAGCCTTTAGAGTTCGCTGACTTTGATCTTATTCTGATAGGGTCATACTCAAAGTGGAGGTTCTCTCCCCCCTTCGGAGAAGGGTACCTCCTTCTTTGACGGCCCCGTTCTTTCCACTGGGATCTCACTCACAGAGATCATTCATTTAGGTCTTTTTTTTTTTCCCATGATATCTTGGCTTTCCATGCCTGCTATACTCTCATGGGCTCTTCAGCCAGATCTGAATGCCTTGAGGGCTGATTCTGAGGCCAGAGTGTTGTTTAGGACATCTGCCATCCTATGAGTCTGCTGTGTATCCCACTTCCCATGTTGGATCTTTCTCTCCCTTTTTGATTCTATCAGTTAGTATTAGCAGATACTTGTCTTGTTTGTGTGATCTCTTTGACTCTTAGACCTATCAGAGCTATCAATTGTGAGCTGAAATTGATCACTTGGACTAGTGCGATGGAATTGGTACATGCCATCTTGATGGAATTGTGTTGGAATCCCCTGGCACATTTCTAACTCCACCATTTGCGGCCAGACCGATTGAGCATGTTCCAAATTGTTCATCTCCTCCCTCTCTTTTTCCACTCTTAGATTTAACAGGGATCACTTTTCAGTTAAAATTTAAACACCTAAGAATAATTGTGTGTTAATTACTGAGTTCAACCAATAGTACTAGAACAACAACAACAACAAAAATACTAAAAAGGATAAAGTATTACATTGTACATCTAAAGTCAGGACAGGAGCTGATCAGTTCATTGTTGCTTATAGTGTCCATTTCCCTTAACAGGTTTCCCCTTTGGCGCTCAGTTGTCACCGATCAGGGAAAACAAATGATATTTTTCTCTTTGGGACTGGCTTAATTCACTCAGCATGATGTTTTCCAGATTGCTCCATCTTGTTGCAAATGACTGGGTTTCGTTGTTTCTTACTGCTGTATAGTATTCTATGGAGTACATGTCCCATAATTTCTTTATCCAGTCTACTGTTGATGGGCATTTGGGTTGGTTCCAGGTCTTAGCTATTGTGAATTGAGCTGCAATAAACATTAATGTGCAGATGGCTTTTTTACTTGCCAAATTAATTTCCTTTGGGTAAATTCCAAGGAGTGGGATGGCTGGGTTGTATGGTAGGGTTATGTTCAGGTTTCTGAGGAATCTCCAGACAGACTTCCATAGTGGCTGAACCAGTTTGCATTCCCACCAACAGTGGGTTAGTGTCCCTTTTTCCCCACATCCTCTCCAGCATCTGTTGTTGGTAGATTTCTGAATGTGAGCCATTCTCACCGGGGTGAGATGGAACCTCATTGTGGTTTTAATTTGCATTTCTCTGATTGCTAGTGATCTTGAACATTTTTTCATGTGTCTGTTGGCCATTTGGATTTCCTCTTTCGAAAAATGTCTATTGAGGTCCTTGGCCCATCTCTTAAGTGGGTTGTTTGTTTTGTTGTTGTGGATTTTCTTGATTTCTTTGTAGATTCTGGTTATCAATCCTTTATCTGTAGTATAGTTTGCGAATATTTTTTCCCATTCTGTTGGTTGCCTCTTCACTTTCCTGACTGTTTCTTTTGAAGTGCAGAAACTTCTCAATTTGATGCAATCCCAAATGTTAATTTTGGTTTTGACTGCCTGTGCTGTTGGAGTATTTTCCAGGAAGTCTTTGCCTGTGCCTATATCTTGCAGGGTTTCTCCAATGCTCTCTAATAATTTGATGGTTTCAGTTCGTAGATTTAAGTTTTTAATCCATGTTGAGTGAATTTTTGTGTAAGGTGATAGGTATGGGTCTTGCTTCAAGCTTCTGCACGTGGAAATCCAATTTTCCCAGCACCATTTATTGAATAGACTGTCCTTATTCCAGGGATTAGATTTGGATCTTTGGTCAAATATAAGTTGGCTGTAGATGTTTGGATTGATTTCTGGTGTTTCTATTCTGTGCCATTGGTCTATCCATCTGTTTCTGTACCAGTACCATGCTGTTTTGATAACAACTGCCCTGTAGTATGTCCTAAAATCAGGTATTGTGATGCCTCCAGCTTTGTTTTTGTTGTACAGGATTGCTTTGGCTATTCGAGGTCTTCTGTGTCTCCATATGAATTTCAGCATCATTTTTTCCAGATCTGAGAAGAAGGTCTTTGGGATCTTGATGGGTATTGCATTGAATGTATAAATTGCTTTTGGGAGAATAGACATTTTGATGATATTGATTCTTCCAATCCATGAGCATGGAAGATTTCTCCATTTTTTGGTATCCTCTTCTATTTCTTTCTGTAAGGTTTTGTAGTTTTCATCGTAGAGATCTTTCACGTCTTTGGTTAAGTTTATTCCAAGGTATTTGATTGTTTTTGTAGCTATTGTGAATGGGATTGATTTTAGAAGTTCTTCCTCAGCCGTGGCATTGCCTGTGTATACAAAGGCTGTTGATTTTTGTGCATTGATTTTATATCCTGCTACTTTGCCAAACTCTTCGATGAGTTCCAGAAGTCTCTTAGTAGAGTTCTTTGGGTCCCCTAAATAAAGAATCATATCATCTGCAAAGAGGGATAGTTTGAGTTCGTCCTTCCCAATTTGTATCCCTTTAATTTCTTTTTCTTGCCTAATAGCTCTGGCCAAAACTTCCAGAACTATATTGAATAGCAGTGGTGAGAGAGGGCATCCCTGTCTGGTACCAGATTTCAGTGGAAATGCTTCCAACTTTTCCCCATTCAATAGGATGTTGGCCGTGGGTTTTTCATATATTGCTTTGATTGTATTAAGGAATGTTCCTTCCATACCCAGTTTGCTTAGAGTTTTCATCATGAAAGGGTGTTGTATTTTATCAAATGCTTTCTCTGCGTCTATTGAGAGAATCATATGGTTTTTCTTCTGCAGTCTGTTAATGTAGTGTATTACGTTGATTGTTTTGCGAATGTTGAACCATCCCTGCATACCGGGGATGAATCCCACTTGGTCTGGGTGGATGATCTTTCTGATGTGTTGTTGCATTCTATTGGCCAGAATTTTATTGAGGATTTTTGCATCTATGTTCATCAGGGATATTGGTCTGTAATTCTCTTTCAATGTTGCATCTCTTTCTGGCTTAGGAATTAAGGTGATGGTGGCTTCATAGAAAGAATTTGGGAGGATTCCCTCTTTTTCGATTGCTCTGAATAGTTTGAGAAGAATTGGAGTTAGTTCTTCTCTAAATGTCTGGTAGAACTCAGCAGTGAATCCATCTGGCCCTGGGCTTTTCTTTGTTGGGAGGGCCTTTATTACTGTTTCAATTTCTGTGTCAGTTATTGGTCTGTTTAGGTTTTCTATGTCTTCCTGGCTCAATTTAGGGAGGTTGTATGTGTCCAAGAATCTGTCCATTTCTGATAGATTTCCCTGTTTGCTGGCATACAAGTCCTTGTAGTAATTTCTGATGATTCTTTTTATTTCTGTGGCGTCTGTTGTTACGTTTCCCATTTCATCTCTGATCCTATTGATTTGGGTCTTTTCTCTTCTTTTTGTAGTTAGTTGGGCCAATGGGGTGTCAATTTTGTTTATTTTTTCAAAAAACCAGCTCCTCGTTTGGCTGATTTTTTGTAATGTTTTTTTTGGATTCAATCCTGTTGATTTCTTCTCTGATTTTAATTATTTCTCTTCTCCTACTGGGTTTGGGTTTGGTTTGCTGCAGATTTTCTAGATCCTTGAGATGACTTGAAAGCTCATCTATTTGGAGCCTTTCCAATTTCTTGATGTAGGCACCTATTGATATAAACTTTCCTCTTAACACTGCTTTTGTTGTATCCCATAGGTTTTGGTATGTTGTGCTGTTATCCTCATTTACTTCCAGAAAATTTTTGATTTCTCTTTTAATTTCTTCTATGACCCATTGTTCATTCAGGAGCATGTTGTTCAATCTCCATGTGTTTGCACGTGCTCTAGGGATTCCTGAGTTGCCAATTTCCAATTTCATTCCTTTGTGGTCTGAGAAGCTGCATGGTATGATTCTAATTCTTTTGAATTTGCTGAGACTTGCTTTATGGCCTAGTATGTGGTCAATCCTAGAGAGGGTTCCATGTACTGCTGAGAAGAATGTAAAGTCCTTAGATGTAGGATGAAATGTTCTGTAGATATCTGTTAGATCCATTTGGGCTATAGTGTCATTTAAATCTACTGTCTCCTTGTTGATCTTCTGTCCTGTTGATCTGTCTATCTCTGAGAGTGGAGTATTGAAGTCCCCCAGTACTATTGTATTGGGGTCTAAGTCTCCCTTTCAGTCCCTTAACAAGTCTTTTAAATAAGCTGGTGCCCTGTAATTAGGTGCATATATGTTGATAATCGTTATATCTTCCTGTTGAATGGTTCCCTTAATCATTATATAGTGCCCCTCTTTGTCTCTCCTAACAGTTTTTGTGGTAAAGTTTATGTTGTCCGATATTAAGATGGCTACGCCCGCTCTCTTTTCATTTCTGTTGGCGTGGTATATCTTTTTCCAGCCTTTCACTCTCAGCTTGTATGGATCATTGTTGGATATATGGGTTTCTTGTAAGCAGCAAAAGGATGGGTTTTGTTCCTTAACCCAATCAGCCAATCGGTGTCTTTTAACTGGACAGTTCAAGCCATTGACATTCAATGTGACTATTGAGAAGGAGTAACTTTGCCCTGCCATTTGCCAAAGATATTTTCTAATATCTGGTTTGAGATTCCTGTGATCTTTTGCTGTGAGTTTTCCTTCCTTTACCTTCTTTCATATTGGTGACCGTTTTTCTGTGTTTCTGTATGTAACACATCTTTAAGCATCTTTTGCAGGGCTGGACGAGTGGCGACAAATTCTTTCAATTTCTGTTTGCTGTGAAAGGTCTTAATTTCACCTTCATTCACAAATGAGAGCTTTGCAGGATATAATATTCTGGGCTGGCAGTTTTTCTCTCTTAGTAGCTGGGCTATATCTCGCCATTCTCTCCTGGCTTGTAGGGTTTCTGATGAGAAATCAGCTGTAAGTCTAATTGAAGATCCTCTGAGAGTAATCTGGCATTTCTCTCTTGCACATTTTAGGATCTTTTCTTTGTGTTTCACTGTGGTGAGTTTGATTACGACGTGTCGTGGTGAGGATCTCTTTTGATCATGTTTATTAGGGGTTCTCTGAGCTTCCTGTACTAGGATGTCTCTGTCCTTCTCCAAACTTGGGAAATTTTCTGCTAGTATCTCACTAAAAAGGCCTTCTAATCCTTTCTCCCTTTCCATGCCTTCAGGAACTCCTAGAACCCGAATGTTGGGTTTTTTAATAGTATCCTGTAGATTCCTGACAGTATTTTTTAAATTTCTGATTTCTTCTTCTTTTCTTTGATTTGACTGTTTCCTTTCCTGTTCTCTGTCTTCTAATTCCGATATTCTCTCTTCTGCTTCACCCATTCTGTTTTTAAGGCTCTCTAATGTGTTTGCCATTTGATCTATTGAGTTCTTCATTTCATTGTGGGTTTTTGTCATTATCGCAAATTCCTGTTCCACTAGTTTTTTCATTTCATTTTGATTCCTCCTTAATATTACATTTTCACGGGAGAGATTTTCTATCTTGTCCATTAAGGATTTCTGTAGTTCAAGAATTTGTTTTTGAGAACTTCTTAATGTTCTTATCACTTTTTTGAAATCTGCTTCCTCTATATCTTCATCTTCATAATCCTGCATTGGCGTGTCTTGTTCACTTGGGGGCGTCATAGTTTTTGGTACCTCCGCTTCTATGTTTCTTGCTTGGCATGTTAGAGATAATTTGTGGTGTTTTTGTTTTTGTTTTTTTCTCTCGTTATACTATGCCTCTAAGTGAGCTGTCTGCTTTGTTGGAGCCTTAGGGGCTGTGTTGGGTGTGGCCAGAGAGCTATGCTTATTTCTTGAGGTTTAAGGCTGTGTAAAGAGCGACTCTCCCAGATTACTTGCTCCTTGCTGGCTCTCTCTCTCTCTCTCTCTCTCTCTCTCTTTTTTTCTTTTTTTTTGACTCAGTTGGGAGTGGAGTTGAGGGTAGTTGAAATCTGGCCTCTGTGAGTATTCGTTTGATCTACCCCTGGGACCATACACAGAGTTTATGCAGCCCTCAATGTGTTCTCCAGTTTCGCTAAAGATACTGAGTTTGGCTGAACTTTACATATGTAAAATCGCGGTGCTGTTTGTTTTGCTTGGTGAGTGAAGGGAGAGGCCTCTGTTCCCCCTCCCCCCAATGTCTCGGACTTCTCAGGTCTTTGTCTTACCGTCCTCCGTTCCCGCGCTGGCGAAATTCTGTGGCTCTGGCTCCTCTCCCGCTGCTGCTCGGCTCGTCTCGGTTGGTTTTCCACGCGGTGGGTTCCCTGTAAGTCCTCTGTGTCTCATCCACAAGATCCGGAAGCGTTTCCTCTGCAGTTTTTTTCTTGAGTCTTTTCCTGAGGCTACAGTAATTCCACTTTTATGAAAGTTTATTTTCCCAAACTAAGGCACACGTCCTCACTATCCGCCATCTTGGCTCCGCCCCCGGCTCCCCATGTCTTGAGCCTGCTCTGTCTGGGGTCCACTCTGCCCTCAAATGGGAGGCCAAGTCCACTCAGGGGCACCCCAGGTCCTGGCTGCCATGGGAGGCCCTCTGTGTCAGTGCCACCCACACAGTCCCACAGGGCATGGCCCACACAGCCTCAAGCTGCAGCAGTGGACAAAGGGCAGGTGTGCTGATGGCAGGCCAGGCCCTGCACAGCTTCCCTGCCGGGAATCCAGCCCCAGGCTGACCCCCAAGTCCAGCTCAGGATAGGTGGCAGGGGTCATCTGCACACACATGAAGGGGACACACGGGTGCTGGGAGCCCAGCCAGGGAGGACTCCGGGAGACACCGCCAGTGTCAGCACCCATGCTTGAGGGCAGAGGCTGCTGAAGTCAGAGTTCCTACCATGGGGCCTCACCAGCTGCCCTCCCCCACCAAGCACCCAGGCAGTCAGCCCCCACCTGCCCACCCCACCCCTGCTTCCTTCTGACCACAGACCCTGGCCTCACACTGCCAGACCAGTACCCACAGAGCCCCTAGCCTTTTCCCGGTGCCCTGCAGAAACACACAGCTGGCCATGCCCCCTGTGGCACCCAAGAAGGCATGTGTGTGTTATCACCCAAGGAGCGTCTGTGCTGGGAGCAGCTCTCACCGCCACAGGTGTGACCAAGGCCCGGCTGCAGAGGAGCTGAGAGCTAAACACCCCCTCAGCCCCAGCACTCCATGCACATCTGAGCCCACAGTGGGGGAGGCTGGCACTTAGCCCTCCTTCGTGACACCTCCTCCCCACGCCATTCTGAGACAGGTGGCGGTGAGCATGGGGTGTCACACAGGGGAGCCCATACCACAGGTGGCATCCCAGGGCTCAGCCCCATCCTGCTCACTTGAATGTCACTGCTGACAGCAGCTCTGAGCAGACAGCTGAGGGGACAGGAGCTCGTGGGACCCACAGGCATCTGCCCTACCCTCAGCTCTGCCCTGCAGTGTCCCTTCAGTCGGCCCTCCCCTCACATGCTGTAGAGACCTCGTGGTTCACGACCTGCCCTCTGCACAGTGGACAGTGCAGGCAGGGCCCCCCCCCCACAGGGCTGGGAAGTGAGGGCAACGCTGTCCCAACACTGTCCTGTGGCCTGCAAACCCTACCATTGCCTTGAACGGCTCCAGATCTGCCCTTCCTGACCACACCTCGCCTGGCCACTCCATGCCCAGGAGCTTGGCCTGGAGGGGCCCTCAGGGGCTGGTGGTAGTGTTGGAGCCAAGAGTGGTGGTGGTTCAGTGGCCAAGAGGGAAGGGGTGGGGCATGGGGACAGAGACCCAGTGGACACCTAGCCTCCAGAAAACTCAGCCATGGATGTGTGGGCAGATGGACACTCACACGTGAATGTGGACATGGCTTAGGGGCTACAGAGGGCAATGGCCGACCCATGTGACACCCCCATGGGCATAAGCCCTCGATGTGACATCTCTGACTGGCAGGGGCTGGCACAGGAGCAAATGCTGCCCTCATGTGGCCAGATGTGGCTGGAACAGAGGAGTCCACAGAGGGCCCCTCCCTCCTGGGCACCGTGTCCACAGGCAACAGCCCCCAGGGGCAGACAGGGCCACCACTACCACAAGGTCAGCTGATGGGGACTACAGTTAGCACAACCAGCAGGGGGCGCTGGAGAGCAGGGCACAGGCATCTTGGTTTTGGGGGGCGCTATCCCTCACAGTCACAGCAGCCTCCACAGGTGACAGCAGTGAGCCCGCCCCCTGGGGGTTCTGCCTCTGCCCCCCCCCCCATCAGGAGCTGCTCATTGCTAAGGGCAGAGCTCGGGCAGCAAAGAGGCTCATGCTGTTTCACCTGTGGGGATCCCGCAAAGCAGCCACTCGACATTGCATCCCCTGTTGGCACTGGCTGGAGTCCTGGCTGCCCTGCTCCCACCCAGCTCCCTAATGGCCCTAGAAGGCAGCAGAGAGTGCCCAAGCACCTGGGCCCCTGCTACCCATGTGGGAGACCCGGATGGAGCTCCGGGCTCCAGCCTGGCTCAGCATTGGCTGTGACAGCCACCAGGGGAGCCAGTGGATGGAAGCTCTCTCCCCCCCACCCTGTCGCTCTCAAATGAACCAATAAACCTTTGAATTATGAAAGCTCAGTTTTTTCAAAGTTTGGCATTTGGTGAAGCCTGAGAACCTGAGTGACAGCACAGCAGGGCCTGGGGTTCCCCATGGGCACATTGGCTTAGTCACAGGACAGTCTGGGGTCCCCTGGGCATGTCAGCTTAGTCACCAGGACAGTCTGGGGTTCCCTGGGCACATCAGCTTAGTCACCAGGACAGTCTGGGGTCCCCTGGGCACATCAGCTTAGTCACCAGGATGTCTTTTGGAAGCAGCAGCAAAGGGGCACATCCTGTGCCATAAAACCCGGCATGAGGCACCAGGAGCCCTGTCTAAGGTCCATGTCCATGTCCCCAGCTGTGACATCCTGGTAGGTTCTGGAATTGCTCACAGCAGCTGGCATGTCACACAGGTGCCAGCTTGGCCAGGCTTCAGGCTGCCCAAGCCACCCCTGCAGTGGGGGTCACTCCTTCACCAAGATCCGGCACTGATGCTGCCCTTCCTGTTCTCAGTTGGGTCCTTGGGACACATCCGGTCCCCTGCACGCTGGGGCCTGCCTGGGGAAGGGGGCTCCCTGCTCATCCTTGCCAGGCACTAGGCAGCGCCACACTGCCTGAGATGCGTGGCTCCAGCACGTGAACAAGACTCCCCCACGGCGGCCATGCCTCCACCTGCCCTGGCATCTGAGGACGGGAGGGGAGCCCACATGCACTGCTGCTTCCCTCGGCAGCCCTGGATCACGTGGGGGTGATGAGTGGGCCTGGGGTGAGACACATGCTCACAGGCCCATGCCCCACAGCCAGGTCTCCCATGAGCTGCCTTCTGGCTGTTAGTGTTAGGGTCGTGAGAGGTCTCAGTGGTGGACTCTGCTCCCCTGAGGACAGCAGGGAGGGGACTGACCTGAAGGAAGAAGGCCCCAAGGACAGGCCCTGCCCTGTGTCACAGATGACCCCTCCCCCAACAGCGATGTGCCCGGCTCCTCCAGCCTCAGTCCAGTAAGGTCTTGAAGTCTGCGTCAGGGCTGGGTCAGCTGCGGTCTCCAGGGACTCCTGGTGGAGCCCAGCACAGAGGCACCCAGCAGGCCGGGCCACTGCGCCTGCTCATAGTTGAGCATGCTGAACAGTGTCTGGATGCATGAGGTCCAGGGCTGGGCCTGGGGCACACAGGATGCAGCCTCAGGGGGGCTGCAGAGTGGCAGACAGCCCCAAGCCCACCCAGCTTCCCAAGGTCCTGGGAAAGCCCAATGTAGAGTCAGCCCTCAGCCCACAGGCTGGGACCTTGGGGTTCCTGTCACTGTACCCCAGGAACCCTCGCCTGGCAATACACGTGACCCTCAGGGATGCTAGGCACCCATCCACCTCCACCTGAGCAGCTGCCTGGGGCTGGGGTCTGCAGCACCCCCACCCACAGAGGCCAGGTCCTTGGAGTGACCACAGCAACATTAACTGATGACAAAATCACACCACCGTGGCAGAGGCACCAGCAGCCATGGGGGCAAAACCACAGAAAGAGCCACGGGGAGCAAGGGGAGCCACAGGACGAGTCCCGGGGTCCTCAGGGGGCAGCAACAGCTGTTCTTCCCACCCCTCCACGTGATGCCATGGCAGAATTCTGAGGGCCCTAGCCAGCTGCCCCCTGTGGGCTCCCAGGTCCAGCTGGGCACCTCCCTCAGCTCCTCATCCACTCACAGTAGGACCCATCTTTGGGCACACAGGCACGAGCCCGTGAGCTTTTGTATGGAGTGAGATGGAGGCCGGGTCACCTTCTCCCTGCAGAATGTTCTGGCTCTCACCATGGAGTCTGTGTTCACGATGGGCTGCAGGCCTCTGGGCTTGGGGATGAAGTGCAGTCTGGCTGAGGTCAGGGCCAACCTGGCCTGCTGCTGGACCTCTGTGTCCGACAGCTCCCACAGCTGCACCCGCTCCAGGCACTGCCTGCAACACGCTCGGGCCCGTGGTCAGGGCCGGGGTCAGGGCCGACCTGGCCTGCTGCTGGACCTCTGCGTCCGACAGCTCCCACAGCTGCACCTGCTCCAGGCACTGCCTGCAACATGCCCGGGGCCGGGGTCAGGGCCGGGGTCACGGCCAACCTGGCCTGCTGCTGGACCTCTGTGTCTGACAGCTCCCACAGCTGCACCCGCTCCAGGTGCCGCCTGTAACACGCTCGGGCCCGTGGTCAGGGCCGGGGTCAGGGCCGACCTGGCCTGCTGCTGGACCTCTGTGTCCGACAGCTCCCACAGCCGCACCTGCTCCAGGCACTGCCTGCAACATGCCCGGAGCCAGGGTCAGGGCCGGGGTCAGGGCCGACCTGGCCTGCTGCTGGACCTCTGTGTCCGACAGCTCCCACAGCCGCACCTGCTCCAGGCACTGCCTGCAACACGCCCAGGGCCGGGGTCAGGGAACCTCGGTCCCCATGGACACAGCACACTCTGCAGTGTGGGGTTGGGGCTACAGACGCCCTTGCCCACCACAGACACCTCCCAGGAACCCCCACACGGGGGCCCAGGGCTCCCATCCCACACCCGGCACAACTTGGTGTAATCAGTCCTGATCCCTCAGTCTGACTCAGCAGAACCAGGAGCCAGCATCTCCGCCACTCAGGCCCCATCCCCCGATGCCACCCCACCAAGGTCATCCAGAGAGGATGCCTGTTCCCCCAGGTGTCCCTGCAGTGACCCAAGTCCCTCAGAAGTGCCCTGAGGGGACTGAGCCCAAGCATGAGCATACAGGGCCACCGTGGGCCAGCACAGGGCCTCCCCGCTGTGGACCAGCATGGGGCCTCCCCTCCACAGGCCAGCACAGGGCCTCCCCTCCGCGGGCCAGCATGGGGCCTCCATGGGCCAGGATAGGGCCTCCCCTCCGCGGGCCAGCACAGGGCCTCCCCGCTGTGGACCAGCATGGGGCCTCCCCTCCGCAGGCCAGCACAGGGCCTCCCCTCCGCGGGCCAGCATGGGGCCTCCCCTCCACAGGCCAGCACAGGGCCTCCCCTCCGCGGGCCAGCACAGGGCCTCCCCTCCACAGGCCAACACAGGGCCGCTCAGCCTGTGGGGATCTGAGACACGGACACCACACACGTACCTGAGGCCCACACTTTGCAGCCTGCTCCAGATGCTCCTGCAGTAGAAGAGGAGCCGGTTCTTCTGGAACGTGGTCTCCTCAACATAGAAGAAGGACCTGAGCAGCCCCACCATGCAGGCGTCCAGCAGCCACAACAGGAACCTGGCCAGGATCCCCTCCCTCAGTCGATGCTCCATGGCCCGGGATGTTGCCACGCCCTGGAACGAGGCAGACCCCACAAGTGCACCCTCACAGGGCAGCCACGGCAGGAGTGCAGGGCACAAGGGACCCCTCACAGGAAGTCTTTATCCCTGCTCCTCTCCCCTGCCCAGCACATGACCCAACGTCCCCCACCCCACCCTGTCAGCACGGGACCTTCCAGTCCAGTGAGCGCGGGGCAGCCTCACTCACCACCCCCTCACCTCCTGGCTTGGCATTGGCCGACGCCCACTCACCTGGGCTCCGCACCCTCACCTTCCAGGTCAGCTCCTGCAGCAAGAGCTTGGAGTGCTTCCCCAGCGAGATGAACTTCGTGTTCCTCAGGAAGCAGCGCTCCTTGTGCCTGGAGCCCCAGAGGCCAGGGAGCACCAGGCAGCGTACGCCCGCAGGTATGCGTGCACCTGCCACACTGTGCTGCTGCAGGAACCGCACCAGGCGCCAGGAGCCCGCGTCCTTCCGGGGGTCGGCGGCCGGCCTCGGGGACCACACCTGCGTAGCCGGCCCACGCAGCATCAGGAAGAGCGCGCCGTATGGGCACCATGCGTGGTTCGCAAGCAGCTTTTGGAACAGGGTCCGCATCCTCCAGTAGCGCGGGGACAGCCAGCGCAGCCTGAGGCTACCCCCGGACCTCGGCGTCCAGCCCAGGAAGATGCCCGGAGGCGCCGGGCTCCCGCTTGCAGTCCACTCCCTCAGATGCCCTGGAGGGCGTGGTCTCCGAACACTCGGCAGGTGTCACCGCGCAGGCCGCAAAAGGCCCGCGCCCCGAACTGTAGGCGGGTGAGCCCAGGGGCGCCCAGGCCTCGCCACCGCTGCTGTTCCGAACCCGTCGCGTGGACGCGGGGCCCGTCTGGATCCCACGCGCGCGGTGCAGGGGGCCGGGTCTCGGCTACGGTGCCGAGCTCGTACAAAGGCTGCCCGCACACCTGGTAGGCGCAGCTCGGGCCACCAGCAGGTAGAGCGCGCAGCGCGCCAGCAGGTGCACGAGCACGTCGTCGCCTACGCGGTGCAGCAGCAGCCCCCACGCGCCGCTGCCGCACCGCGTCTCGGTCACCGTGTTGGGCAGGTAGCTGCGCACGCAGGTGGTGAAAGCCCAGGGCGGGCCGCCGCGGGCGCCGTCCAGCAGCGCGAAGCCGAAGACCAGCACGTTTTTCGCGCCGCACTCGCAGAGCCTCTGCACGAACCTGGCCACCAGCTCCTTCAGAGAGGACACCTGCAGGGAAGGGGCCTGAGTCCCCGGGCGCCGCTCTGCCTCCGCCTCCCCGAAGCGGGTCCCCTGGGCGGCCCACCTGGCGGAAGGAGAGGGCGGCGAGGGGCGGCTGTGCGTCCCAGGGCACGCACACTAGGCACTGGGCCACCAGAGCGCGGAAGGCCGCCGGGTCCCGGCGCCGCACGAACGTGGTCAGCGGCAGCACCTCGAGGTAGCGGCTGCGCAGGAGCGCGCGCACGGCTCGGCACTGGGGCGCGCGTGGCATCGAGGGGCCGGAGCCCGGCGGCAGGGCCTGGAGATCCGGCCGCCCGCGCGGGGGCTCTGGCAAGCTGTGCGCGGGCTGTTAGAGCCCCACGTGCCAGGACCCTATCGAGTGGCTCGCGCACGCCGGGCGGCCAGGCTCCCGCCGGTGCGCTAGCGCAGGGTGCAGAGGCGGCGGGCCTGGGCGGGGTCCCCGTGGAGGAGGCGGGGCGCGGAGGGGAAGGGGCTGGGCCCTGCTGGGCGGGGGCCAGGGTCGCGGAGCAGGGTCCTGAGCCGGTGCCTGCGCTCCGCCCACTGCCCTCCTTTTGCTACGCGAGGAGGGGCGCCCTGGAGGCCGTTCGCCCTTCTGGAGCTCAGGCGCTGAGTGTCCCGTGGCTCTGGGGTCATCAACCACGAGGCGGGGGCCCTGGCGGGCGTCTGGGTCCTACCCCGCGGCTCCGCACCTTCCCAGATGCGTCGGGGCCTAGCGAGATCAGGAGGGCGTGGACGGACCCAAGGGCTCCAGACCGTGACTCACTGCCAAGGGTCTGGGAACCTCGCCAGTCTCCGTGCCCGCGAGCACCGCGGGGTCGACCTAGCAAAGACGGGAGCGCCAAGCCTGTGCTCAGCCAGGACACCTGCAGGCGGCCGGGAGTGGTCGCAGAGAGCAGCATGGCCCACGGGCTGTTGGCGTTTGAATCTCTGGAAAGCGGGAGACACATGGGGCTCCAAGGCCCCTCCACGCTGGGTGTGCAAGCACTAAGTGCTCATAAACTAGCCCTAGCTGGCCGGGATTGCTGTTACGGTGGTGGTGGCGGTGGTGGGCGCCTGCGGGGCCACCCTTGCAGGCGCTTTCTGCTTCTCCTGGGTGCCCGCTGCCCCCGATGGCCTCTCTCCCGGTGCACGCTATCTCCTCTCCCCCGTGTGTCCGCTGTCCCCCGACGCCTCTGCCCCGGGTGCCCGCTGTCCCCCGACGGCCTCTCCGCTGTGTGCTCATTGTCCCCCAATGGTGCCCGCTGTCCCTCGACGGCCTCTCCCCCGGTTCCTCATTGCCCCCTACGGCCTCTCTCCCAGGTGCCCGCTGTCCCCCGACGGCCTTCCCCAAGGTGCCCTCTGTCCACCGACGGTTGTCCCCCGATGGTGCCCGCTGTCCCCTGAAGGCCTCTCTACCGGGTGCTGGCTGTCTGCTTTCTCCGAAGTGCCCGCTGTGCCTGATGGCCTCTCCTCCAGGTGCCGGCTGTCCCCTGATGGCCTCTCCCCCCCCCCCGGGTGCCCGCTGTCCCCCGACGGAATGTCGCCCAACGGCCTCTCCCCTGGGCGCTCGCTGTCCTATGATTGAGCCCGTTGTCCTGCAATGGCCTCTCCCCCGGGTGCTCGCTGTCCCCCAACGGCTTCCCCGGGGTGCCCGCTGTCCCCAGAAGGCCTCTCCCCTGGTGTCCGCTGTCCCCCGACGGCCTCTCCCTCAGGTGCCAGCTATCTCCTCTCCCCTGGGTGCCCGCTGTTCCCCCACAGTTGTCCTCCGATGGTGCCCGCTGTCCCCCGATGGCCTGTCCCTCGGGTGCCCACTGTTCCCCGACAGCATCTTGCCCGGGTGCCCACAGCCCTCAATGGCCTCTCAACCGGGTGCCCACTGTCCCCCAACGGCCTCTCCCCTAGGTGCCCACTGTCCCCCAATGGCCTTCTTGCCCGGGTGCCCACAGTCCCCAACGGTCTCTCCCCTGGATGCTGGCTGTCCCCCAATGGCCTCTCCCTCAGGTGCCAGCTATCTCCTCTCCCCCAGGTGTCTGCTGTCCCCCGACAGCCTCTCCCCTGGGTGTCCGCTGTCCCCCGATGGCTTCTCCCCCTGGTCCCCTCTGACCCCGATGGCCTCTCCCCCGGGTGCCCGCTGTCCCCAGATGGCCTGTTGCCCAACAGCTTCTCCACTGGGTGCTTGCTGTCCCATGATGCAGCCCATTGTCCCGCGATGGCCTCTCCCTCAGGTGCCCACTGTCCTGATGGCCTCTCTCCCAGGTGCCCGCTGTCCCCAGATGGCCTGTTGCCCAACAGCTTCTCCACTGGGTGCTTGCTGTCCCATGATGCAGCCCATTGTCCCGCGATGGCCTCTCCCTCAGGTGCCCACTGTCCTGATGGCCTCTCTCCCAGGTGCCCTCTGTCCCTCAACAGCCTCTCCCCTAAGTGCTCACTGTCCCACGATGGCGCCCACTGTCCCCCAACATCCTCTCCCTCGGGTGCCCACTGTCCCCCCGATGGCCTATCCCCTGGGTGCTTGCCGTCCCCCAGTGTCACCCGCTGTCCCCCGACAGCCTTTTCCCCAATGCTTCTTTCCTGGGTGCTCCCTCCCCCAACTGCTTCTCTCTGGGGTAACCACTGTCCCCCAATGGCCTCTTCCCCAGTTGTCCACTGTCCCTAGACAGCCTCTCCCCCGGGTGCCCGCTGTCCCCCAACGGTTGTCCCTTGATGGTGCCCGCTGTCCCCTGATGGCCTCTCCCCCAGGTGCCAGCTATCTCCTCTCACCTGGGTGCCTGTTGTCCCCTGACGACCTCTCCCCTGGGTGCCTGCTGTCCCCAGATGGCCAGTCACCCAACGGCCTCTCCACTGGATGCTTGCTGTCCCATGATTGAACCTATTGTCCCGCGATGGCCTCTCCCCCAGTGCCCACTGCCCCCGACGGCCTCTCCCCTGGGTGTCCGCTATTCCCACATGGCCTCTCCCCCAGGTGCACACTGTCCCTGCACGGCCTCTCCTCTGGGTGACCACTGTCCTCTGACGGTTGTCCCCCGATGGTGCCTGCTGTCCCCTGATGGCCCCTCTTCTGGGTGCCGGCTATCTCCTCTCTCCTGGGTGCCTGCTGTCCCCCGCAGGACTCTCCCCCAATGGTGTCCACTGTCTCACGTTGGTCTCTCTCCCAGGTGCCCACTGTCCCCTGACGGCCTATCCCCTGGGTGCCAGATGTCCCCCAAGGGTTGTCCCCCTATGGTACCTGCTGTCCCCCAATGTCCTTCCCACAGGTGCCCACTGTCCCCCAACAGCCTCTCCCCCAATGGTGTCTGCTATCCCACGATGGCCTGTCCTCTGATGCTTCTCCCCTGGGTGCTCCCTCCCCCGACTGCCTCTCTCCCAGGTGCCCGCTGTCCCCCGATGGCCTGTCCCCCAGTGGTGTCTGTTGTCTCCAAACGGCCTCTCCCCTGAGTGCTCGCTGTCACCCGATGGCACCCGCTGTCCCCCGATGGTCTCTCCCTCGGGTGCCCACCCTCCACCGACAGCCTCTCCCCAGGTTTCCCGCTGTTCCCCAATGGCCTGTCCCCCCATGGCCTCTCCCCTGGGTGCTCGCTGTCCCATGATGACGCCTGTTTCCCCCAATGGTTGTTCCCCCATGGTGCCCGCTGTCCCGACAGCCCCTTTCCTGGGTGCCAGCTGTCTCCTCTCTCCTGGGTGGCCGCTGTCCCCCGACGGTGCCCACTGTCCCCCGACAGCCTCTCTCCCGGGTGCCCACTGTTCCCCAATTGCCTCTCCCCTGGGTGCCTGCTGCACCCAATGGCATCTAACCCGGGTGCCTGCTGTTCCCCAATGGCCTCTCCCCCTGGTGCCTTCTCCTCTGGGTGCCAACTGTCCCCCAATGGTTGTCCCCCGATGGTGCCCACTGTCCCCCTATGGCATTCCCACAGGTGCCCACTGTCCCCAGACAGCCTCTACCCAATGGTGTCTGCTGTCCCCCGACGGCCTGTTCCCCGATTCTTCTCCCCTGGGTGCTCGCTCCCCTGACCACCTCTCTCCCGGGTGCCCACTGTCCCCCAATGGCCTGTTCCCCAGTGATGCCCACTGTCCCCCAACGGCCTCTTCCCCGGGTGACCGCTGTCCCGACAGCCTCTCCCTGGGTGCCTGCTGTCCCCCCACGGTTGTTCCCCAATGGTGCTTGCTGTCCTTTGAAGGCCTTCCCACAGGTGTCTGCTATCCCCCAATGGCCTCTCCCCCGATGGTGTCTGCTGTCCCCCGATGGCCTGTCCTCTGACGTCTTCTCCCCCGGGTGCTCATTCCCCCAACGGCCTCTCTTCCTGGGTGCCCACTGTCCCCCGATGGCCTCTCCCCCTGGTGCCTGCTGCCCCCCGACGGTTGTCCCTTGATGGTGCCTGCTGTCCCCCAATGGCCTCTCCGCCAGGTGCCCGAGTCCCCTGATGGCCTCTCCCCTGGGTGCATGCTGTCCCACGATGGTGCCCATTTTCCTCCAATGGCCTGTCCCTAGAGAGGCCCGCTGTCCCCCAACGGCCTCTCCCCCAATGGTGCCCACTCTCCCCTCCCTGATGGCCTCTCCCCCAGGTGCCCGCTGTCCCCCAATGGTTGTCCCCCAATGGTGCCCACTGTCCCCCTACAGCCTCTCCCTCCCCCAGTGGTGCCTGCTGTCCCGACAGCCTCTCTCCCAGGTGCCCATTGTCCCCAATGGCCTCTCTCCTGGGTGCCCGCTGTCTCCTCTCTCCTGGATTCCCACCATTGCCTGACAGCCTCTTCCCCCAATGGTGCCTGCTGTCCCGACGGCCTCTCTCCCAGGTGCCCATTGCCCCCAATGGCCTCTCTCCTGGGTGCCCGCTGTCTCCTCTCTCCTGGATTCCCACCATTGCCTGACAGCCTCTTCCCCCAATGGTGCCCGCTGTCCCCCATGGCCTCTCTTCCAGGTGCTCACTGTCCCCCATGGCCTTTCCCCTGACTGGGCCTGCTGTCCCCCCACGAACTCTCAGGTGCCTGCCGTCCCCTGACAGTCTGTCCCCTGGGTGCACGCTGTCCCCTGATGGGCCTGTCCCCAGGTGCCCTCTGTCCCCCGATGGCCTTCCCACAGGTGCCCACCATCCCCAACAGCCTCTCCCCTGGGTGCTCGCTGTCCCCGATGGCGCCCACTGTCTCCCGACGGCCTCTCCCCCAATGATGTCTGCTGTCCCCCGACGGCCTCTCCCCCGGATGCCCAAGTCCTCAATGGCCTCTCTCCCCGGTGCCCACTGTCCCCCGATGGCCTCTCTCCCCGGTGCCCACTGTCCCCCGATGGCCTGTCCCCGACAGCCTCTCCCCTGGGTGCCCAATGCTCCTGATCACCTCTCCCCTGGGTGCCCGCTGTCCCCCAATGGTCTCTCCCACGATGGTGCCCGCTGTCCTCCAGTGGCCTCTCCCCCAGGTGTCTGCTGTCCCCCAACGGTTGTCCCCCAGTGGTGCCCGCTGTCCCTCTATGGCCTCTCTCCCGGGTGCCCACTGTCCCCCAATAGCCTGTTCCCCTGGTGCCTGCCATCCCTCCATGGTCTCTCTCCTGGGTGTCCGCTTTCCCCCAGTGGTGTCTGTTGTCTCCAAATGGCCTCTCCCCTGAGTGCTCGCTGTCACCCGATGGCGCCTGCTGTCCCCCGATGGCCTCTCCCTCGGGTGCCCACTATCCCCTGACGGCCTCTCTCCCACTTGCTTCAAGTGTTCCATGAAAAGAAATTATTTCAGATCTGTCACGTCACATGCCTCAGTTTCCCTACATTTAGAGTATTACATGTCCTTCTAGTTCTAACATTCTCTCTTCCCCTGTCTTGCCCACTCTCTCCTCATTTGGTTTCAGTATTGATCCACACATTCATTTTTGATTAGAGATGAAAAGTTTGTAATTCACACCTTTCATTTTCACAATACAGCTTTTAGGGTTAAATCATTTAGACATTCCTTAAGTGGAGAAAGTCATTCTGACTCTGAAGATCAACAAAGATTTGAAATTATACAGTTAGCTCAAATGAGAAATTACTTTTAACTATTCATTAACTAGTTTATTTGAATATACCCTTAGAAATTATGGAAACTCCAGTCAGAAATTCTCTCTGAAACCAGATGTTACATGAGGGAACATAATAAAGTTCATGGAAAATGCAATAAAAGGTTAGTTTATTCCGGTGCAGTTTTTAAACTTATGCAGCTTTTTTTTTTTCTATTTATTTATTTATTTTTATTCTTTTTATTATTTAAACATGACAGATCTGAAGTTATTCTTGTATTCAATAACTGATGCAGGTCCTGCATCCTCTATCCCTTACACTGGAAATTCTGATTCAGTAGATTTGGGCTGGGATTTAGAGCCTGTCTTTAAAAAGTAAACTAAGTGATCGCTCAGAGACTTACAGCTCATAGTGCTACTTGTCGTCTTTTGGATAAATCCATGATCAACTTGATAAAGAAAAAATGGAGGGCAAAAACCTTAAGACTTCCTCTTCTCTACTCCTCTTTTATAATGAGTGTGGATGGATCCTACTCCACTTTGAGATAGTTAGGATTATAGAATCACATATTGAAGAGTCATGATGTACCAAACACCCCTCATGACAGATGCTCATCCAGTCTCTCCAGTTATTTCAGACGTGTGTTTTCCTACCATTTTATTGGTAGGCATGCATTAGACATGAGTTTATTATACATGCCAAATATGATATCAAGCTCAGAGCTGGCAGTCAATTAATGTTTGTTGAATGAATAAGCTTGTCTCTTAACAAATCAAAGCAACTGCATACTAAAGCTTGTTCAAGAAAAGTGTAATTTCAATGGCATTTGTAGCTGGTATTTTCATGTTTTCTTTCTTCTCTCACTTTTGTTCCAGTTTTCCATTGACCTTGGACTAGTTCTATCAAGCCCTGACTCTTCAGAGAAAGAGTATTTTCAGTCTGTTTTTCCAATTATAATAGTTTGGTACATTCCTTTCATACATAAAACTGCTTTTGAACTAGAAAGTTAGAAGCCAAAATAACTTGATTTGAAAAAGCTCAATGGGAGAGGAGTTTTAACAGGTGAAGTATAGGAGATATTTTTAGGGCATTGACACTCTTCGTATGATGTGTAGCATGTAGTGGATGCATGACACTGTGAATTTAAGTACATGGAATTTTACAGGATGCAGAATAAACTTTATTACTACATTTAAAAATAATTTAGGATGTTGTGATCTTAGGAGGGATGTAGAATATAACTGTGTTACAAATGTGTGAAATAAGCTTACTTAAGGGGAAAAAAAAAGATATTATTGAAATTTGTCAACTAGACTCTCTAGGAAGTAAAAGTGACCATGAATTAAAACCCCAAAATGCAGTGAATTATTACCAGTTGGTTATTGAATTTTGTAACTGATTTTGTGGGCAAATGGAGCCGCAGAGGAGCTGAGGGAATACACCTGTCATCTGGGCACTCAGAAAAGGGAACATCCATATTTTTCTGTAACTTGAATCCCTGCAGGGAAATCTTGTGATGTTTCTTCCCAGAAGCATAGACTGTGTCGCTTCTCTGAAATGAGGTTCCTGGTTCAAGGTCTTTCCAAAATTTAGTTTCTTGTGCATCTTCAGGCAGTGTGGAAGTCCACCATGGCATCCTTCTATCTGACAAACAGTCATCATTGCTGCATACATTGTGCCCTGGGGGATGGATGGGCTCTCGTGGCAACAATGTTTGTCCCTACTGGGAAACTGCATCTGAGTGGGAAGAGACTTTGTGGGGTTGTGGCTGAATTTAGGAGCATGAGGAACACTGGATACATGTGTCACTACAGTGTCTGCCATACAACCCTTGCCAAATCCTTGCTTTCCCAGGAGCACTACTCAAAACTGCCAGGAATTCTGCATGCTCAGCACAGGACCAGCTCCTGAGGTCCTGGCCCCCCTTTAATGTAGTGATGTCATTATACCATTGCATGTGCTGGGTAGATGCTTCTGTAGACAGAAGCAGGAAGATGCTCACTTATTTCTGATGCTCACTGTGGAGGTCATGCATAAATCACATCTTTCTGAGTACTCACTGTTGAGAAGCCACCCCAAAGACACCATACAAATCTGTCATAAAGATCTAGAGTATTGGAAATGTCACATCAAATATCTCTGCTGTCATAAATTTCAGACAATACTAACCTTTATTAGGACAGTATACTGGATATTAAGGCAGTTTAGAGTGTGAAGCAAGTTTTGAAAATTGGAGGATAAAAACCTGGCCAGTAAAAATGCCTGCTTTCAACAGCTTAACTGTAACCACCTCTGTGAGTCTTATCCTTGTGTTGAATACTGTCACTCTTTCAGATAAATAGCTCTTTATAAAAATCTCTCCTGCGGCTGGTGTTGTGGTGCAGCGGGTAAAGCCACCATCTGTTATACCAGCTGCACTTTGGCTGCTCCACTTCTGATCCAGCTCCCTGCTAATATGCCCAGGAGAGGACTGGAAGATGACCCAAGTGCTTAGACCCCTGCACTCATGTGGGAGACCCAGAAGAAGCTCTTGGCTCCTGGCTTCAGCCAGGCCCAGCCCTAGTCCTTGTGCTCATGTGGGCAGTGAACCAAAAGATGGAAGAGCTCTCTCTCTCTTTCACTCTCTCACTGTGTAACTCTGCCTTTCAAATAAATAAAAATAAATTAAAAAAGAAACATCTGGAAAGAAAGAGAGAGAGAGAGAGAGAGAGAGAGAGAGAGAAACCTCTCCTTGCTAAATAAACCATTTGGAAATATCCCACTTTACAGGGAAGTTAACTTTGGCAGACTTCTTTGTCAAATGAAGTGTGTCGGAAGTAGCATAAAAAGTACAAGAGGATATTGGTACAAATATTGCTGCACATGCCCACTGTAACCAATACACACTGGTATTCAGGCATGTGATGAAGACATGAAAGTGTTAGTTAAGATGGACACCAATGGTGCTAAATGGTGGTGATTATATTCAGGGTTAGAGTGTAAATCTAGGACTTATTTTATGTTATAGGTGCTTATACTGCAAGCATGCATATTGTATAGGTTCATGAGGCAGGATTCTGTATGCCCAAGATCTTTGTCTGAACTCCTTTAGCTGAATAATATACATAAAAGTGGAAAACTGCGATTATTTCAACTTTATCATTCAGCATTGCTTAGGGCTTACAAATCATTTGTTTACAAACCATTTATTGTTTGTTTATAAACAATCTGTGCAAAACAGTTTAATGGAAATCTTAATGGAATTGGCCTAATAATCAAGTTAACATGAAATAAATGGATACCTAATATTCAACTTAACAGATCATAAAATTCAGTATATATACAATAATTATATTTTATTTGACTTTTTTCAATACTGTTAAATAGCTTTCTGAGTATATTTTCTGCACATATTTTGTTTGTGTTTTTACTTTTGAATGATACTGCAGGTGGCAATTTTAATATTCAACTTCTTTTTAGGACTTATAAATTTATTTGAAAGGCAAAATTATAGAAAGGGGGAGAAAGAGAGAGGAATCTTTCATCTGCTGGTTCACTCCTCAAATGGCCACAATGGCCAGGACTCAGCCAGGTTATAGTCAGGAGCCAGAAAGTTTATCTGGGTATCCCATATAGGTTAAGGGGCCCATGCACTTGGGCCATCTCCCGCTGCTTTCCCAGGCACATTAGCAGGGAGCTGAGTCAGAAGTGGAGAAACTGGTTTTGAATTGGCACACATATGGGATGTCAGCATTGCTGGCAGCAGCTTAATCCACTGTGCCACAATGCTAGCTCCCACATTCAAATTCTAATTCTTCACTGGCAGCCTAGACCTTTGTCTACTCACAATATACCTTGGTTGCTATTGCCTCCCTCTACTGTCATCAGTACATGAGATACTGCACTCCATCTTTTTCATTTCCAAAATTATGACATTAAATATCTAAACACCACCTTTCTATTCAGTCAGGGACCTAGCAGGGGAAAGCCAGAACCATGAAACATGGTTCTCTTAAGTAGCAACCAAAATGTTCTCATTTTCTAGAAAATTCCTGCATAGGTTATTAAATACATCCTCACATTGATTTAATAAAACTTATTTTCCAAAATTATGCAACATGAGGGGTTTAATGTGTACAAATCATGCATGGTATGGTGGTTTTATTATTTTGCAGATTAAGAGTTGTTCAAGGAAAGAAATCCCAGCACAGGTTTGGTAAGGGGCCAGCACAGTGTGACAGATTTTATGGAATATTGGGAGTTTACTCTCCTGAGTGGGAGATAGGTCACAGCCAGCTGGGCAACAATGAAACCTTAAGTAAAGATAAAGATATAAACTCCTATCTATATGCTGTCAATAGTTTTAAATTGTTCCTGAAAACAAAATGGTCCTATAAAGCTACAAAGCATTTCAGAGAAACACCTACTGGGACCAGCCTGAAGAATGTCTCACAGAGCTACTTTTTTAAAAAAGACTTATTTATTTATTTGAAAGTCAGAATTACACACAGAGAAAAGGAGAGGCAGAGAGGTCTTCTATCCTCTGGTTCACTCCCGAGTTATATATTTAGGATAATTCTTTGGTGACTCTCATTTTCATTTGAGTTACCATGTTTGGTTTATCATTCTTGTCAAAGAGTGGTCAGTTTCCCTATATGTAGTGCAGCAGAAGTTTCAGCAAGGTAAATATAATTCAAAGTCATTATTTCTTTTTTTTTTTTTAGAAGATTTATTTACTTGAAAGTTGGAATTACACAAAGAGAAAAGGAGAGGCAGAGAAAGAGGACTTCCATCCTCTGGTTCACTCCCCAGTTGGCTGCAATGGCCAGAGTTGTGCCCATCTGAAGCCAGCAGCCAAGGTCTTCTTATGGGTCTCCCATGTGGGGGCAGGGGCCCAAGGACTTGGGCCATCTACTACTGTTTTCCCAGGCCATAGCAGAGAGCTGAATCAGAAGTGAAGCAATTGGGTCCTGAACTGGCCCTCAATATGGGATTCCGGCACTGCAGGCAGTGGCTTTACCTGCTACACCACAGAGCCGGCCCCCAAAAGTCATTATTTCTAAAGCATCCTGAAGTTATTCATAAAAACCTAATATGCATGCTATAGAATACTGGTTCTTCAACATAATGTATAATTACATGTGATATATAATATTACAAATAATTGATTCGTGCCTTGATTATTTTGTATACTAGAAGAAAAGAAATATTTATTGATGGATTGTGATTTAACTGCTTTCCTCATTTTAGAGATAACAGAAGAAATTTGAATAATTAAAGAAGAACATGGGTTCTTTTTTTATTAATTTATTTATTTGGAAGTCATAGTTACACAGAGAGAGGAGAGGCAGAGAGAAAGGGAGAGAGAGAGAGAGAGAGAGAGGTCCTCTATCCGATGGCTCACTCCCCAATTGGCCGCAATGGCCAGAGCTGTGCTGATCCAAAGCAAGGGGCCAGAAGCTCCTTCCAGGTTTCCCACGCAGGTGCAGGGGCCCAAGGACTTGGGCCATCTTCTACTGCTTTCCCAGGCCATAGCAGAGCTGGATCAGAAGTCAAGCAGCTAGGACATAAACTGGCACCGATATGGGATGCCAGTGCTTCAGGCCAGGGTGTTAACCCTCTGTGCTAAAACACCAGCCCCAATACATGAGTTCTAACAAAGTAAATAGTAAAAAAGAGATACAGTGCTGAGATGAATGGCCACCAAAAAAATATATATATATGTAAATATGTCCAACAATAAGAGAAATGAAAATTAAATCCTAAAAGAAGTATGATTTCTTACCCATTACTGTGGTATAAAAAGTACAGCAATTACATATTTTGGTGATAATACAGAGATTTTCAAATACATGTTTACTATGAGTGGAAATGTAAAATGGTACAACGATTATGGAAAACAGTATGTAGGTTATTTTTTTTAAATGCTTATTTACTTATTTGAAGGGCAGAGTTAGAGAGAGACAGAGACAGAGACAGAGCAAGTAAGATCTTCCATCTTCTTGTTAACTCCCCAAATAACCTCATGGCTGGAGCTGAACCAGACTGAAGCTAGGAACCAGCAACTTCCTCCATGTCTCCCACATGGGTGTAGAGGCCCAAGTACTTGGGCCATCTTCTGCTGATTTTCCAGGCAATTAGCAGGGAGCTAAATTGGAAATGGAGCAGCTGGGACCTGAACTGATGCCCATATGGGATGCTGGTGCTGCAGGTGGTGGCTTTATCAGCTACGCAACAGTGCCAGCTCCCAGTATATAGGTTCTCAATAAAATTAAAGACAGAAATTTTATATGATCTTATGATCTCATTTCTGAGTATATATCTAAAAGTATTCAAAGCACAATATAAAAGATGTGTGAGTTTTATTCACCATAGCATGACTCACCATAGCCAAGGTTTAGAAGAAGGGTAGATGTTTGTAGAAGGGCAGTTATAATTTGGAAGGAGAGTAGTGAGTTTATAGAGGAAATGTGGCATATACTCACAGTGTGATGTTATATAGCTATGGAAGAGATGGGAATTCTGGGACATGGATGAACTTTGAGGACATTGTGCTAAGCAAAATTTCTACTAAAATAAGTCACAAAAGGACAAATACTGAGATTCCACTCATATGAAGTATTTAAAGCAGTAAGAATACTAGAAATAGAAAGTAGAAAGGTAGTTATGGGTGGTAGGAGGGATTTGCTATCCAGTAACAATGGAGTTTGTTAGATGATATTCTAGCAAATTATTGTTGTGTGTGTGTGTGTATGTCTCTTTGTGTAACACTACTGAGCTGTATATTTAGTCTTTTTTAAAAAAAAAGATTTATTTATTTATTTGAAAGGCAGAGTTACAGAGAGAGAGAAGGAGAGACAGAGACAGAGATCTTCCATCTCTGGTTCATTCCCCAAATGATTTCAGTGACTAGGGCTGGACCAGGCTAAAGCCCATAGCCAGGAGCTTCCTCTGGGTCTCCTACATGGGTGCAGAGGCCAGTGGAGAGGCAGACACTTCCTCCACAAGTTCAATCAAGCTAGTGTTAGAGGTACTTGGAGAAGGCTGAGCAGCCTTGAGTAGGGAGAGAAATCAGAGAGTTGGACAGAAGAGCAAGAAAGAATCACTATTTGTGTTCACTTATTTAAACTTACAGAATTTTTTATGGGGTCCATCAGAACATTTTGGTAAATTCTTTAAAGGACAAACTCACTTTATCTCCATTGTCTTTTACAAAAAGTTACACTATTAGTAATTAACATCTGTTATGATTTTTAATTATACTTTTCACTTATTTGAGGGGAGAGCATGCACATGAGAGACAGAGAGAGGGAGAGAGAGGGAGACAGAGAGACAGAGAGAGAAAGATGGGGGAAGGGAGAAAGAGAGAGAAAAAGAAAGAGAGAGTGAGAAGATGAGCTCCTTTTCACTGGTTTTCACTCACCAAATGTCTGTAATGTCCAGGACTGTGATCCAGAAACTCAATAAAGGTTGGGTGAATAACCATGGCTTCTACCAAGGGACCAGAAAGAGGGCCACCAAAAAGTTGGGGGTTAATCAGTATGCTTTTTAAAAAAATCATACAGAAACAGGGTCAGCATCCTGGCAGAGTGGGCTAAGCTGTCAACTGCAATGCCAGCATCTCATATTACAGCATTGGTTTGAGTCCCAGTTGCTCTGCTTATGACCCAACCCTCAGTTGATGTGCCCAAGAAGGCAGCAGCAGGTTGCCCAAGTACTTGGGCCTCTGTCACCAACATGGGAAACCTGGATGGAGTTCCAGACTGCTGACTTTGCCCTGGTCAACCTTTGGTTATTGTGACCATTTGGGGAGTGAATAAGCAGATGGAAGATCTCTTCCCTTCTCTGCCCCTATGCCTCAGTCACCCTTTCAAATAAATAAAATCATAAAATACATACAGAGCTGTATTACAAAGTATGTAGACAATGCTCTGATAGCCACTCCTACTAAGGAAACCTCTTATGAGAACACTGATAACCAGGTTAAACTTCTTAGCTAGTGAAGATTATAAATTGTCTAATGAAATGGCACAATTATCTAAAGACACTATAAAATGTCAGGGCTCATTTTATAAGTGCAAACTCCCTTTCTCAATAGAAAAACAATGATAGTATGCCAACTTGCTCTACCAAAAAATTATGAGCAGCTAAGAATTCTTGCGAATCCCTGGCTTTTTTGACAATTGCATCCTTTAACTGATTGTTAAGCCTTACCATGACAAACTACAGGGACCACACTGAATCTTTTTTTTTTTTTTTAAGATTTATTTATTTATTTGAAAGTCAGAGTTACATAGAGAGAGAAGGAAAGGCAGAGAGAGGTCTTCAATACACTGGTTCACTCCACAACTGGCTGCAAAGGGCAGAGCACCAATCCGAAGCCAGGAGACAGGAGCTTCTTCCAGGTCTCCCACATGGGTGCAGTGGCCCAAGGACCTGGGCCATCTTCTATTGCTTTCCCAGGCCATATCATAGAGCTAGATCAGAAGTGGAGCAGCCAGGACTGAAACCAGTGCCCATACGGGATGCCAGCACTGCAAGAGGCGACTTAACTCCTTATGCCACAGCACGGGCCCCACAAATGAATCCTTTTAAATGGGATAAGCTGAGTCACCAAGGTTTCACTGTGCTAAAAGTCTGCTTTTGGAAGCACCTGCATCATTGGACTTGAATAAACTATTTGATTTTATATCCATGAGAGGCAGGAAATAGCTGTAGGGATATTAACCCAAATATTGGGACCTTTAAAAACAGTAGTACCCTCCTTCTCAAAGCAGTCAGACATCAGGACAAAACCATAGCTCTGGTGTTTGTCACTTATCTGTTAATTAAATGAGTGGGGAAGCTGGCTATTGGCAACCAATGCTAATAAGGACTTGCCATCAGCTTTCCAGTTCACTAGAGTCTAACAGTTATCCAAAAATGAGGACTACAAAATCCAGCCATGCCACTGGACTACACTAAGATCTCTTTAAACACTGCCATGACCTGCTACCCTGTTCCCTGATTCCAATGGGTATATCTTACCCATGTCTTCCCAGAGGTACTCAACAAAATGTACTCTATCTAACCAGAAAGATGTTGAATGAACCATTATCTAATGCTAAGGATATATGGTTTATGGATGGGAACTGTTTCATGAATACTGAACAGAGAAGTATAGCTTAGGCAATAGTGCCCCTGCATTAAGCCATAGAAGCCAAGGCATTCACACCAGGCACTCGGTGTAAAAAACAAACAAATAAATAATAAAAAAAAAAAAAACTTGCATTAACTAGAGATTCAGAATTAGAAAGAAGAAAACTAATAATAGATAGTTTCCAAGTATGAGTTTTCTGTCAATCATGCTCACAGAGACAAAGAGGCTCCTCAAGAGCAACAGTAAACAAATTAAAAATGAGGAACCAGGGACCAGCACTGTGGCGTTATAGGATAAGTCTCTGCCTGCGGTGCCAGTATCCCATATGGACACTGTTTCATGTCCCAGCTGCTCCATTTCAGATCTAGCTCTCTGTTAATGGCCTGGGAAAACAGTGGAGGATGGCCAAATACTTGGGCCCCTGCACCTGCGTGGGAGACCTGGAAGAAGCTCCTGATTCCTGGTTTTGGATTGGCCCAGTTCTGGCCATTGTGGTCAACTGGAGAGTGAGCCAGCAAATAGAAGACCTAGTCTGTCAATAATTCTACCTCTCAAATAAATAAATAAATCTTAAAAAAATTAAAAATGGAACAGAGATGGCCACAACAGAATGTTCTAGGCTAGGCCAAAGCCAGGTGCTCTATCCAGGTCTCCCACATGTGTGGCACAGGTCCAACACCTGGGCCATTTTCCAAACTTGGACCAGAATTATAGAGGGGACATAAATCAACATTCCATTATGGAATGCCAACACTGGAAGCAGTAGCTTAACCACTATGCCTCAAAGCTAGCCCCAAAACGATTCCATTTAAAATCAAATGTACATCATAACTATACAGATCTAGTTGAAATTTAGGCAATTCTTGTACAAAATAACTACCCTGGACTTAACACAAATTTATCAGCCTGGAAGTAATGAGGAACAGTTGCCTCAGATTTTGCCCCCTCACCTTTCTGTTCATATATCGAGGCTGTCCTGTAACAGCCCTCCTCCCAAAGATGTCCTTATCTCCTGAACCTGTGAATGTGTTAGCTTACATGGCAAAACAGACTGCAAGTGCGATTGTGTCTAAGTTCTTAGGATAAGAAAATTAACCCGGATAAAGTAGGTGAGACCATTCTCAGTACATGAAGTCTTGTGAAGAAGCCTTGCTAGCTGTGGTCAGAGGAACATTGGACTGCAGAAGGACAATGAGATGGTGGAAAGAGCCTCTAGTTAAGGAACGCAGGCATCTTCCAGGGGCTCACAAAAGCAAGCAAACAGATTCTCCCATGGAATCTGTGAAGAACTGTGGCCAGCAAAAGGAAACTCAGGCAGTGAGGACTGCCTTGAGCACTAATAATGAGCATTTGGTGCCAGGAGTGCTCCCCAGACACTACCATAACTGAAAAGGCCCCCCAGACTTTCAATGTCCCTGAGGTAGTGCAACCCAGTCCTAGCTGAGAATCATTGCATTCATGAACAGCGGCTTGTCAGAAACATTGAGAATGAAATAATCAGATTCTAAGACAGAAACTAAAATATTCTGATTGATGTTAATAATTACTTTTAATGTACTTGTAGGCCTTATTTTCTATTATAAATAAAATATTCAAAATTAACACACATCATATTATTTATGTATTTCAATGAAATACATGTGGCAAGCAATTTTATTCCTTTCTGGTCAATTTCCTTTCCAGGTCAGCCATTCATAACCCATCACTAGAATGGAATCTACACTTATCTTAGCCAAAAGGCTGAGAAGCAATTAGAATGGAATCTAATGGAAGCCAAAGGGAAATATATTTTTTGACTCTAAAAGAGTATATGGGAGGAAATGTGGCACAGCAGGTAAAGCCACCATTTGGGACACCTGGTCTGTCACATATATTCCCTCTACACCTAATTTGGTGAGGGTTTTTATAATAAAGGGGTTTTATATTTTTTAAGGTTTATTTTTTATTTATTTGAAAGCCAGAGTTAGAGAGAGCGAGAGACAGAGAGAGACAGAGGGGTCCTCCATCTGCTGGTTCACTCCCCAAATGGCTGCAACACCTGGGGCTGGGCCAGGCTAAAGCCAGAAGCCAGGAGCTTCATCCAGGTCTCCCAGGTCAGTGCAGAGGTCCGAGCAAAAATAGGCCATTTTGGAGTGCTGGCTCAAAGTCCTAGCTGCTCTGCTTCTGATATAGGTTTGTGCTGATGCACCTTTAGAGGCAGCAGGTGTTGCCTCAAATGTTTGTGACCTGACCCTGACACCCACTGCCAAAACCCAGATGGAATTCCAGGCTTCTATCTCTGGCCTGGCCCAGCAGAAGCAGTTACAGTCATTCATGGACTGAATAAGAAGTTGGAAAATCTGTCACTCTGCCTTTCAATTAGATTAAAATAAACATTTTTTTTAAAAAAAGAAACACACTCATTTAAAACCATTTAAAAATAAATTCAGTATGATGAACTTCACTCTCAACAATTTGATTTTGTTATTGCGCTGAATTATAATTTCACATATGAAATATGAAGTGGAAGATTTTACTGTAGGGGCTGGCGCTGTTGTGTGGTGGGTTAAGCTGCTACCTGAGACACCAGCATCCCATATAGGCACCAGTTCAATTCCAGGCTGCTCTGCTTCTGATCCAGCTTCCTGCTAATGCACCTGGGAAGGAAAGGAAGATGAATTTGGTCTAGCCCAACTCCTGCTATTGCAGCCATTTGGGGAGTGAACCAGTTGATAGAAGATCTCTCTGCCTCTCCTTCTGTAATTCTGCCTTTCAAATAAAATAAATAAATCTTTAAAAAAATAGATTTTGTTGTACACACCTAAGGAGTTAAAAAGGAATAATATTTTGATATTTCAAAGTTGAATAGCTTTTTTAAATATTAAGTGACATAATATATGTGAGGGCTTCAAAAATTTCTTCAAAAAATGCAAATCGAAAGGAAGGGTAGAGGAGGGAAGTGTCACTATGTCCCTAAATCTATATATAATATATTAAATTTGCATAACTTAAATGATTTTTTTAAAAAATACATATTTTCCATAAATTTATTGATGGAAATTTAACTTCTGTTAATGTATTTGTATCATCTTAAAATGACATAATTATTTTTATGGTCTTGCAAATAATGAGACTTTAAGGACCTTTATAGAGCTTAGCAGGAAAAGGAGAGTCGGTCAGTATCAGCACTTCAAAACTCTGCCAAAGAAGGATTCTGTGAAAAATCAGCAATTTGGGGCTTGGTTTTCACTTTTGCTTGGCCATTCTGGTTATCTGAAGGTTTATTTCATTATTTGCATTTGTGACTCTAATACTATACCAATGAAAGTACATGTAGGAAACTGCATGAGACAGGATCAGGGCATCAGGTTGAGGCAGGAGACAGCTGCAGCTTAATTAGGGAAGCAAAGAGAGAGAGGAAAATTCCGAGAGCTTCAAAAGGTAAAAACAACTTGTTTTTCTACTTGCTTCACATAGGATAAGTTACTTAAGGTTACCTACATAGGGTTAATTTTGGGGAACATCTGTACAGTGACATTTCCCAAGGATTAACAGATGTCACAAAACTGCTAATTAAGTTAAATCCTGAGGAATATCTCTTCAGATGAAAAGGTTATACAAAGACCCATATGTATCACAAAGATCAAAACAGAAAATTCCACCAACTAAAACAAACAAAAATAGATGCCTGAGATCCACCTTGGTACTGTAAAGAGAAAAAGCTATGGCCACAATCTTCCATGAGAACTTCTAGAAAAGAGAAATCAGCTCCATGACAGCATCAGCCCACCTTCAAGACTCCTTACCTAACAATCAGCCTTATAGAAACCTCTGCCCCAACAGTCTCTAGGATCCTTGAATTCTTTCAAAATAAGTAAATCTAAAAAAAAAAAAAAAGTTCTTTCTGGCTTACTTTTCCAGCTTACTCTTCTCCCAATCTACATAAATGGCAACGTGTCAGTTAAATTTGCAGAAGTGGCTGCTTGAAAGCATGTCTTCAGCCAGTGCTACTTGTCCCTTTACCCTTATTCAAGAACCTGCAGTGCTTATTGCCAGAAACATTTTCCTCTTTATTTACCTGTTTATATAAAGGCCTCTCACAGCTTGGAGAGAGAATGTCTCTCTGGTTCAGTTGGACAAGCCTCAAAAGATTCTGGCACAAGGAAAACACTAAAAAGATACATAAAAATCAATAAATTAAAAAATCAATAATTAATAAAGTAATATTGTAAGAGGCTCATCCAAAATACAAAAGGTGAGGCCAGCATTGTGGCATAGTGGGTAAAGCTGCCAACTGCAGCACTGGCATCCCATATGGGTGCCAGTTCAAATCCCTGCTGCTCTATATCTGATCAAGCTCCCTGCCTAATGCCCCAAATACTTGGGCCCTTGCACCCACATGGGAGATGTGGAAGAAGCTCTTGGCTCCTGGCTTTGGACTGACCCAGCCCAACCACTGTGGCCATTTGGGGAGTGAGCCAGTCAAAAAAAGATCTCTGTCTCCCACCCCCCCCCCAACTATACCCCATAACTTCACCTTTCAAATAAATAAAATCTTTAAAAGGAAAAAAAAAAAAAAGGTTTCCTCATAAGGGTTCCTTCCCTTGACCTGTTAGCAAAAAGAAACCAATTTCTTCAACCTTGTTATATGTCACTAACCACATGCAAATTGTTTTTTGAGAGGACAACTGCTACTTCTTTCAAAAATATCTCCTAGGACAGATGTGTCCAAGTATAACAATGCAAACATACGTTATCACTGATCACAAGAGCAGATCACCTGAGAATCTTCCAGTGCACAGAAGAACAAACATACAAAGCCATTCCTGAAAGCCCAAGACTCCTCCTGAATTTTCCCCAGCTTCTGCTTCTGTGCCTATGGCAAAGCCTTCCCTGAGCAACAAGGAAACAGGTGGTTTGGGACAAGAGCCCTTACCTCCTATGCTGGCCACCCAAGTAAACTCTTCTGTAAGAACTAGTGTCTTGGACTTGCCCTCTCATTTCAGTGGTAGAGTCTGAAGAAGACACACAGAAGTAACAGCTCACAAAGAGAAGGAAAAGAACAGGTCATTAGCTGGGATACCAGGTTTCTGAAAGAGAGAGTATCTTTGGTATCTGTCACTTCTTTGCATCCTTCAATAACACCTTTGTTCATGTCACTGTTTGTCAAGGAAACCATTTGGCAAGTGACAGGTGGGACAAAGGTGAAGGCTGACCTAGACAAATCCTCACCATATGCTGCCATGTTGGCTGTCCGGACGTGGCCCAAAGGTGCAAGCAGTCAGGCATCACTGCCCTACAAATCAAACTCTGGGCCACAGAGGAAACAGAACCAAGACCCCTGGACCTAAGGCCCAGTTAGCCCACTTGGGTATGATTGAGGACGTCACCCCAGACGCTCACACAGCACCCACAGGAAAGGCGATAGTTGTGGTTGCTGACTCACCAGATGGCTTTCTGTTAATAAACTGCCATGATGGAAGCTAAAAACAAACTGGTGTCACCAACTATGCCTTATAAAGAGCACCAGTGAGAGATGCCCTTCATTCAGTCCAACATGGACTCTGACACTGACAGCTTTAAGACCAGTGACTTTTACAAATCATTTTCTCCTAAATAATGTAAATTGTGATTCAGTTTAAGAGTTTTAGACTTTTAGACTACCTAGCCAAGGAACATCTTTAGAAGAGTTTTCCTAATGCTAATTTCTAACTTATTGAGATATTATGTGAGAATATTTACAGGTGACCTGTAATGGTCTGAGTTGCTGATTTTCACTTTTCAGATCCTAGGCCTTCTAAGATTCTTTTTTCTCAAATGCCTAAATCTGATCAACTTACACCAAAAAGTTTTATAAAAGAGAGAACTAATGCTGTAAAAAGATTATACCAAAAATGTTGCTTTTGCATCTATCTGGAAATACGAATAAAATGTAATAAGACAGAATGCTGACACTGGAAAAAATTCTGAAATTTATAGGGATGCCGGCACCACAGGCACTGGCTCCCAGAACTTTTATCTTAGAATTACATACAATACTATACTAATGTAGAACAACTATGCATGACTCATTTCAAGACTTTACTTCTGGGCTGGCATTATGTTACAGCAGGTTACATATCTGGGTGCCAGTTTAAGTCCTGACTAGGTTTTTTTTTTATTATTATTAATTAATTTATTTGAAAGGCAGAGACACAGAGAAACAAAGGTAGAGGCAGAGAGAGAGAGGTCTTCCATCCGCTGGTTCACTCCCTAAATGGCCGCAATACCTGGAGCTGTGTTGATCTGAAGCCAGGAGCCAGGAGCCTCCTCCAGGTCTCCCACACAGGCACAAGGGCCCAAGGACTACATGCATTTTTAGATTTATGCAGACTTTTATCTTTGCTGGATTCTTAATTTCATCATTGCAAGTCAGGTTACTTTATTAATTCTTAGCACATGCCAAGTGTTTAAAATCGTACCCAATTTCATTATAACGTGGTCTTTCAGTTGCATGTAATTCAAAAGTTCTTAAAACCATTAAAGTTTATTAATCCTGATAAGCAATCCTTACTAGAAATAAATTGTAATAGGATTATCTTCTAAACATAATCTACCTGGAACATATGTGTAAGAAAATAAAGGGTGGGGGCAGACAGGGAATAAAATGTCCAAAAAATCTCCATCCAAAAGCAGTATCTCTGGGTCTGGTGCTGTGGGGTAGCAGATAACACTACTGTCTGCTATGTCAGCATCACTTATGGGTGCCAGTTCATGTCCCAGCTGCTCCACTTCTGATCCAGCTCTCTACTAATGGCCTAGGAAAAGCAGTAGAAGATGCCCAGGTGTTTCAGCCCCTGCCACCCATGTGGAAGACCCAAAAGAAGCTCCTTGCTCCTGGTTTCAGCCTGACTCACCACTGGCCATTGTACCCATCTGGGGAGTCAACCAGCGTATAGAAGATCTTTCCATGTCTCTTCCTCTCTATCTGTAACTGACTTTCAAATAAGTTATTTTTTAAAAAAATCCAATAGACCTCAATATTTACATCAATCCTTATTTTGTAAATGAGCCTTTCTGACTGCCTGATATCAAGGTCCCCTGCCTTATACACCTCAGGTCTCTTTGTAAATGAGTAATACATAAGGCATTCATTGCCTTGTCATTTTTAATACAGAGAGGAAAATATCAAAGAGAATGTCCCACAACAAAGCACTTTAGCATGATCACTGAGCTGTTAGATAATATGGGCAAGAGCAGACCTGACCAGAAGCTTCCCATTGGGAGAAACTGACTAAGAGGCCTCCAGAGTTACAGAGGGAGGAGTGTTTTGGTTCTTTCCACATTGCTGAGACCAAAAGAGATGAAAACCACCTAACAGCCCAGGGAGCAGTGGTGACTGAACAGAACTGCTTAATTCTTCCACAAACCAACTAGAGGGCTTTAAAAGTTAAGCAGCTAAAAGCAAAAGATGTAAAATATATATACACACAAATGATCTCACTAAGTAGAATTATGAAGACAATCAAATTTCCTATATAAACTACTTTGAGAGGCCAGCACTGTAGTATTGTAGGCTAGGCCTCCACCTGTGGCACCAGCATCCCACACGGGTGCCAATTCATGTTCTGGCTGCTCTACTTCTGATCCAACTCTCCGCTTATGGCCTGGGAAAGCAGTGGAAGATGGCCCAAGTGCTTGGGCCTCTGCATCCACATGGGAGACCCAGAGAAAGCTCCCAACTCCTGGCTTCTGATCAACCCTGCTCCAGCCATTGTGGTCATTTGATGAGTGAACCAGCAGATCAAAGACCTTTCTCTCTCTCTCTCTCTCTCCCTCTCTGTATCCCCACCTCTCAAATAAACAAATAAATAAGTAAAATCTTTTAAAAAATAAACTACTTAAACTATAACACCTTCAGGTTAAACAGTATTTCCTTACACAAGGCCAAAATACATTCTGAAATGTGTTATCTATAACAAATATCTACCTTTTCTACAGTATAGAAATATAAGCTGATATCATCATCATACGTTTTAAACAGAGTATCATGAAGATTATATAAAGTGTATTATGAAGATTAAATAAAGTGCAGCATTTAAATAATAAAACTAATTAATGGATATTTATTTTACAGAAAAATATAGATTATTTAAATTTGTGAAGCCATTTTAAGAGTACACAATGTTGGCAAATTCAGCTACATTTTCATTATAAATGGCACTCAGACCACCCTGTAAAGTGTTCTCTCTGGTACAGAATTTACAATATGACTCTGACATCCCTCTGCAGAGATCATCCTTGTTATTTTTGGATTTTACAGTTCCCTGCATCCTGATTCCCTTTATTGTCATAAGAATATAGACCATAAATGATATTTCTGGCCTCCTGATATTGCAGATCTAGTTTGAGCATTTGATCTAGTGATTGCTCTAGTGATTAAGATACAGATTTAAGATGCTCTTGTCCCATATTAGGTTATCTGGGTTCAAATACTGGCTTGTCTCCCACCTCCAGCTTCCTGTTAATGTGCATACCAGGAGATACCAAGTTATGACTCATTTAATTCTGTCTCTGCCACTTACATGGAACAAAAGCACTGTGCTTCCTGTCCTTGGCCTGTGCACTGCAGAAATTTATATATAAGTTGGGCTGGGAGGTGGGAGACTTATCTGTTTCTGTTTCTCTTATCTCTGTCTCAAATTAAAAAAAGGTGTCAATTGTCTGTAAGTACCTTCCAGCTAAAATTTTTTTTAAAGACTTATTTATTTATTTGAAAGTCAAAGTTATACAGAGAGAGGAGAGGCAGAGAGAGAGAGAGAGAGAGAGAGAGGTCTCCCATCTGCTGGTTCACTCCCCAGTTGGCTGCAACAGCCAGAGCTGCACCGATCCCAAGCCAGGAGCTTCTTCTGGGTCTCCCATGTGGGTGCAGGGACTCAAAGTCTTGGGCCATCTTCTACTGCTTTCCCAGGCCATAGCAGAGAGCTGGATTGGAAGTGGAGCAGCCAGGTCTCAAACTGGCACCCATATGGGATGCCGGTGCTTCAGGCCAGGGCGTTAACCTGCTGCACCACAGTGCCAACCCCTCCAGCTCAAAATTTTAACAAGAGTCAAGAGAAGTTGATTGTTCACTCAGCCTATCATCCTTTGCAGCTGTAGATCTTATACAGATCAATGTGCTTAGTCTTCTAATTTCCAGCTTTTCAACTAGATCCACAGCTTTTTAAAATTAACACTTTGGGTGGTTATAAGGCTTACCTATGGTCCCCAAATAACTTACGTTTGAAAATTAAACAGATCAGGGCTGGCATTGTGGCATAGCAGGTTAAGCTGCCACCTGCCCCACTTCCAATCCAGCTCCCTGCTAACGTGCCTCAGAGTGCAGTAGAGGGCAGGCAGCTCAAGCACCTACATGGGAAACCTGAAAGAAGCTCCTGGCTCCATGCTTTGGACTGACCCAGCTCTAGCCATTGTGACTATGTGGTGAGTGAACCAGTAGATAGAATATCTCTGTCTCTCTGTGTAACTGACTTAAAAATAAATATTTTTAGAAAGCTAAACAACCTTAATTTTTGTATTTTTAAAATTATATTAATTAATCTACTTGAGGGACAGAGAGCTTCAGATAGAGAGGAGGGAGTCCTACTGGGTGGTTCACTCTTCAAATGACTATAATGGCCAGGGATGGGCCAGGCTGTTATCTAGAGCCATGAACTCAATTCAGGTCTCCAAATGGGGTGATGAGAAATCAATGACAGGTGTGCATCAGCAGAAAGCTGGAATTTGGAGAGAACTAAGACTCAAATTTAGACACTCTAACATGGGATTTAGGTGTCTCAGGTACTATCTTAACCACCAGGCCAAACGCCTGCCCCAGATCCTAATTTAAATCATATTTTGGCTGCTTACTAACAGTGATCGTTGATCATAATCTGTACTCTCTTTATCTAGTTTTCACTATCTGAAATGAGATAACAGAAATATAGTTAAGCTCAAAATATGCACATAGAAGTCCAGTCAATAGGTAGTAGGAATGCAAAATTAAGGTTTTGGCTGAATGAGTTCCACTTGACTACAGAGTATTTCCCTCTCAGCAGAGCTCACACATGAGTGGATCTAAAGTAGCAGACACTGACGTGCATACAAGAAGCTGACCACAGGGTGCCTCCACATCTTTCTCATCATGTACTGCTCACGGGTTACATGTAGCTGCCTCACACTCTGAGATGATCACAGTGCTGTCTTGATTGAGTCCCAAATCCAGTATATCCTTTCAGTCATTAGGCTTATTCTTGAGTGAACAGACCTCTTGAAAAGCACAGTAGGGAGGGGAAATTAAAATTAATGGAAAATCATGGCTTTTACATCAAAACAGCATCCAATAACAATGAGTTACATTGATTGACTGAGTCCATAATCAGATCATTTTACCATAGTAGTCTTCAGTCTTGAGAAAAAGAGCTAAAGGAATGTTCTGAGTGTGTGTATGTGCACATATAAAACTACATGGCTCATTCCCTACAAACACTCATAGAACTTTCTGCAAAATCACTAGAAGTTCACTACAAACACTAATGGGGTAAGACAAAGCTTTGCAAGCAGTAAAGTCTTGATATTTACCTTCCTTCTAAAGGAAACACAATGACTGTGTCCATGGCTAAAGTGAAGTGCTGGAGGCTAATTCAAAGCACATCCATTGAATTCTGCATGATATACTTTGTCTTTTGAAGCACAGGCCCATAGTAGGCCTCCTCCAAGAAGTTAAGCACAGAATTTGAGTCTTATACTAAACCTCCCAAGCTAAAGTCTTTGCCATACAGGAACCCCTGAAAATTCTACATTACAAAGCTGCAGACTATCAGAGCCACATTTTGTGGGTAACATTTTCATATGTTTAGTCCACATATATAAGCATAGCCTGCCTTTGTTTTTTTTATAACATATATTAGAAAAAAAAATGTAGCATCTGTGAGCAATATACAAAAGAAATCTCTTACTGCATTGAAGTGTGTAATTCTAATGTAATCTGATTGGAAAGGACACAGAACTGACTCACAGTCTAATGTGTCAGCAGCTAAAGGCTCAAAATAGATAAAAAAATAAAACCCTCTTTGGTAGTAATGCTTGTCCAGAGCCCCCTTCTTCCTGAAATGTTCATTAGAATACTGCTAATATTAATCTACTATTAGAATAATAGGATAATAATTCTAATATTTTTATAGATGTAATCTTTTATTAACAAAGCACACTTCACAGTTCCTTGGTGCTTGTATTTTCCCAGAATAACCAGCACATAATATTGAAGAGCAGTGAATTTGGGGGTAGTATATTCTGGTTTCCTACTATCATTTTAGGGGTGCTGTGTCTAAAGCCTTAGCAACAACAACAGAAAACCTGAAGAACACATCTCTTCATTCTGAGACCTCAAAAGTATCTGGGAGATAAGTGGTAAGAGATAAGTGGTGTCACCTCAAAAAGACCCACATAAGGGCAGGTAAAGCAGGATGGACCATTAAGTATGACTTCAAGTGACTTTCAATTGCTGTTTCCAGTGCTGTTACTTGACGTCTGAGGATGTCTACTCTTTGTCACATTCTGACATGAACATGTGCATTCTCACCAATAAGGCTGTAATATGCCTACAGTGAGGACATTCTGGCCAGGGGCATTCCTGTGCTACAGACTGTGCTATAGACAAAGGGACATTTACTGTAACATCATGCACCCTAATGAAGTTGCCATAGGCTTTGACAGATTAAGGGGGAACAGACATGTAAGGGAAAGAGATGACAAAGTGCATGCCTAGTACAAGGCCAGATGAGAGAGTACTCCTAGGAGTCTATGTCCCAAATGACTTCTCCATTGCACCTGAAAGTATAGAGCAACTGAGCTAAACTGTTATGTGATACCTGTGTTCTCAGCCTTCTCAGTAAACTCATTTCCCTTTCAAAATGAAAACAAAAGTTCTAGGGTCTGATGGAAATGTAAAAACACAGAAAGGTGACAATGGTCTAAGGGCTGGGACCAGGAGATGCAAGCTGGAGGGTTCTGTTTAACCCATACCAACACTGTCACAGCAGCCTTGGCATGTGGAGGGGAGCTCTATGCAATAAGAAAGGGGCAGGTGCCATCCACATGTCTACACAACTGACTTATTCCTGCACAATAACCATCTTAATGACAGTCATGGGAAGGACACAAGTGAAAGTCACTTTTCACCAAGAGGAGGGAGAACAAAAGGGGAATGCCCAGGAGAAGAGGGGGACAATGACACAAGGAAGACTGTGACAAAGACTCTCCTTGGAGAGGATATGTGTAGGTTTTGGAGAGAAGGCTGCTAAACACTGAGATTCTGCCCTCTAGGGGCATGACACTGGTGTGCTGATCCCCATATTCAGTGCCAGGGAGTGACTGGAATAGCATGAATGCTAGAAAACCAGGGTCACCAAGGATATCCTAGCTCTGTCCCATGCATGTATCTGAGCTCTCCACAGGGCAGTTACCATCCTTGGCAAGCAAGTATATCTGTATGAAACTTCCCCAAACTGCTGGTGTACTTTCAACACCTTTCCCAAACATTTCATCTACCCCTTTCCTATTGTGCTTCCTGCCTCCCTGCCCTGCCCCAGACATGTCTCCTTAGGAAGAGACTGCCCTGAAGAAGCAGGGATCCCTCAGAAACTCAGGCCTCAATATCACCCCCACCTCCCTAACCCTTGGGATGAATCCAGAATGAAGAAACCAGTGCAGGGTACCTTACCCAGGAAAATTTCAGACAGGGAGTAACTTTCAGCAGATCCAGTGAACAAGAGGCACAGCACCATCCCTGCCTGCTGCTGTGTGCGTCAGAGCAAGTCAGGGCCTGGGGCTGGAGCATAGGACTGTGGCATGAGCATAGGAGATGCAAGATTCCTGCTCTGAAACTTTTGAAGAAAGGAAATTGGTTCATTTTGGGTTAAGAGTAAAGAAAGGAGGGTGGAGGACAGAGGGTCAGGGAAGGAAATGCATTTTACATTAAAAGGAAGGTTTGAAAAATTGGCTCTTCACTTAAAGACATAAACAGACTTTGGAGAGTAGTGTTGGAAACACAACTCACTGTGTATAATGGAACTGCAATAAAATTGTCAATATATTTTTCAGCAGGAACTTTGCAGTCCAGAGGGAGTGGTATGGTTTATGCAAAGTCCTAAAAGAAGTAAACAAGAAAATGTGAATTAATGTATTATTTTCAGTGATCCTGTATTTCAAAAATGGAACATAAACAAACTTTATTAAAAAAAAATGGTAAAGGTGTTTATCACCGTTCACTGGAAAAACTGCTAAAGGAAATTCTTCAAGGGAAAGGAAGAGGATACTAACCAATATAAAGAAATCATGTGAGGGGCTGGCGCTGTGGCTCACTTGGTTAATCCTCTGCCTGCAAGTGCCGGCATCCCATATAGGTGCTGGGTTCTAGTCCCAGTTGCTCCTCTTCCAGTCCAACATTCTGTTGTGGCCTGGGAGGGCAATAAGGACAGCCCAAGTGCTTGGGCCCCTGCACCCGCATTAGACCAGGAGGAAGCACCTGGCTCCTGGCTTTGGGCCAGCACAGTGCCAGCCATAGTGGCCATTTGGAGAGTGAACCAACAGAAGGAAGACCTTTCTGTCTCTCTCTCTCACTGTCTATAACTCTACTTGCAAAATAAATAAATAAATAAATAAATAAAAGAAATCATGTGAAAATACAAAGCTCTTCAGTCAGTGTGCATTCAGTATCAGATTCAAACTACTAATATTGTAATGATGGAGGACTGATAAATTGTATCACTAGTAAAAAGTTAAAAGACACTCTATAGGGGCTGAAGCTATGGCATAGTGGGCTAAACCTCTAATTGTGGCACTGGCATCCCAGGTCAGCACCAGTTCTTGTCTCAGGATCATGTCTCGGCTGATCTGCTTCTGACTCAGCTCTCTGCTATGGCCTGGGAAGGCAGTAGAAAATGGCCAAGGTGCTTGGGCCCCTGCACCTGCATGAGATACCTGGAAGAAGCTCCTGGATCCTGGTTCCTGGCTTCAGATCGCCCCAGCTCCAGCTATTGTGGCTATTTGGGGAGAGGACCAGTGCACAGAAGACCTTTCTCTCGGTCTCTACTTCTCTCCATCTGTATCTCTACTTCTTAAATAAAATAAATAAATCAATGAATAAATAACTATAGCTGCAACATTTCCTAAATAATACAAAGTATAAGGTGAAAATGTGACATTCCAACATAAAATGTAGGAGGAGGGTGAGTAAAAGGATAGTCTGTGAGTGATATCAGAATTAAGGCTCTCAACCTAGAGGTTTTTTTTTTTTTTTTAAATAGAAGAATTAGGGAAACTACTAGGCAAACAACTATATCATGAGGGATCTCCTAAAAGTTCAGGAAAATGTGTAATTTCAAAATGCTATGCAAATATTTCAGAATATTTTTCACCAAAATAAACTTATATTTTAATTCTAATTTCATTAACTTTTTGAAATAGCCTCAGAGATAACAAAAAGATTTTTTAAAAGATTCAAAGTATATCACTACAGGCCGGTGCCGTGGCTCAATAGGCTAATCCTCTTCCTGTGGTGCCAGCACACTGGGTTCTAGTCCTAGTCGGGGTGCCAGACTCTGTCCCAGTTGCCCCTCTTCCAGGCCAGCTCTCTGCTATGGCCCGGGAGTGCAGTGGAGGATGGCCCAGGTCCTTGGGCCCTGCACCAGCATGGGAGACCAGGAGAAGCACCTGGCTCCTGGCTTTGGCCGCAGTGCACCAGCCACAGCATCCATTGGAGGATGAACCAATGGCAAAGGAAGACCTTTCTCTCTGTCTCTCTCTATCTCACTGTCCACTCTGCCTGTCAAAAAAAAAAAAAAAAAAAAGAAGAAGTATATCACTATAGAAAATCATCAAGTCATAAAGGATATAGGTTAGAGATGAAAAAAAGATGAATTTATAAAACAATAGTATCAATAAAATAGTAATAAATCCTCACCTGTTAATAATTGTTTTGAATGTAAATGAATTCTCTAAATAAAAGGCAAACAATGGATGGAAAATAAAACAAAAAAAAATAAAGATATGACTATATAGAGGCTACAAGAGGCTCATTCACTTTAAAGGACATTTATAGATTGGAAATGAAGGGCTGGAAAGAGATAATCAATGTAAATGAAAACCAACAATAATCAGAGGTAACTATAAGTCAGATCAACTAAATCAGACTTTAGGCCAAAGCTGTAAAAAAAGAGACAAAGGTCACTGTATAGTGATAAAAGTATCAGTTCATCAAGTGGATATAAAATTATACCCACACCTAAGCTCAGAACATCTCTCTCTCTAAAACACAGGAATACAGGTAAGAAATCTAAAGGAAAACAGACTATCACACAATAAAGGCAGGGATTTCAAATCCCCATTTTCAACAATAGATCATCTAGATTGAAAATCAACAAGAAAACATTGGGGCTGAATTATGCATTAGGAACAAATGGTCCTACCAGACATATATAAAACATTCTGGGGGCTGGTGCTATGGTGTTGTGAGCTGAGAATCTGCCTATGGCACAGGCATCCCATGTAGGTGCCAGTTCTAGTCCTGGTTACTCCTCTTCTGATCCAACTCTCTGCTATGGCCTGGGAAAGCAGTGGAGGATGGCCCAAGTGCTTGGGCCCCAGAACCCTGAGGGTGACCTGGTAGAAGCTCCTGGCTCCGGGCTCCGGGCTGCAGATTGTCTCAGCTCCAGCCATTGCAGCCATTTGGGGAGTGGACCAGCAGATGGAAGACTTTTCTCTCTGTCTCTCCCTTTTTGTAGCTCTGCCTCCCAAATAAATAAATAAATAAATAAATAATTTTTTGAGATTTAAAAGCAAGATTTATTAGAATCAAAGACCTCATGATAAAACTGGAAGCTCCCAAGGACAGGTACTTCTGACCTTGCTAAAGGTAACTTTTGGGATAAATAAAATCTAAAAAAACAAAAACAAAAACAAAACATATTTTGTCCAAGAACAATACAATAAAATCAAAAGTCATCCAAAGTACACATAGAATATATGTGGTCATACATTAAGCCACAAAAATAATGTCAACAAATTTAAGATTAAAATCATATCAAGTATAATTTCACACCCTAGTGGTCTGAAAATAGAAATTAATAATAAGTGAATTGGAAAATTTACAAATATGTAGGAACTAAGCCATATACAACCCTATACAACTACAGGATCAAAGAAAAACTAAAGAGGGAAGCTAAAAATACCTTGAAGAAAATAAGGAAACACAGCATACAAAACTAATAAGATGTAGCAAAATATAGTACAATATCACCACAACAAAAAAGAAGATACCAAATAAACAATTTAATTATCTAATGTTATAGCTCAACAAATTAGGAAAAACACTAAATAAGAAAATCATCAGGAAAAAGAAATGACAGAGATTAAAGCAGTAATTAAAAATACATTGCAGGGGGCCACACTGTGGTATAGGGGGAAAGCTGCTGACTGCAGTGCCAGCATCCCACATGGGCAATGGTTCTAGTCCTGGCTGCTCAACTTCTGACCAGCTCTCTGCTATGGCCTGGGAAAGCAGTAGAAGATGGCACAGGTCCCTGGGCCCCTGCACCCACTTGAGATACCTGAAATAAGCTCCTGGCTCCTGGCTTCAGATCAGCCCAGCTCTGGCCACCACAGCCAGTTGGGGAGTGAACCAGTAGATGGAAGACTTCTCTCTCTCTGCCTCTGCCTCTCTGTAACTTTGCCTTTCAAATAAATAAATAAATAAAAAGTTAAAATAAAACCCTCATTTAAACATCATAAAATAAAACTACTTATGACTGAATTAACAAATAAGGAAAACAATCTGTATACTCAAAAGTGTGACATATGGATAAAGGAAATTGAAGACAGCAGAAACAATGGAAAGCTAATCCATGTTCATAGATCAGAAAAATAATACTGTTAAAATGTCCTTCCTACCCACACAAAACAATGTAGATATTCCATGCAATCTCGATCAAAATTTTAATGTCATTCTTCACAGAAACAGAAAAAATATTAAAATTTGTATAAACAGGAAAGACTAAGAATCGCCAAAACAATCTTGAGCAAAAACACCAAAGCTAGATTTATTACAAAGCTACAGCACGGTACTGGCACAAAAACAGAAACATTGACTGATGAAATAGGATGGAAAGCCCAGAAATAAACCTAAAAATTGACAGTGAACTCATTTTCAAATAAGGTACATAAATGTAGTGAACATAAAATGTAGTAAGAGTAGTCTCTTCAACGAATACTGCTGAAGAAAATGTGTCATCCACATGCAAAATAAATTGGATACATCTAAATATTTATATGAAATCACTAAAAAAATAGATTTCATGCTCAAACATAAAATCTAAAACTACAAAAGTACTAACAGAACAGGAAAAAGCCCCAAGACATCAGTCCAGAAAATGATTTATTGGATGTGATGCCAAAAACCAGGCATTAAAAGAAACACAGATTACTGGGATTATAGGAAATTAAAAAAGATTTATACTGCAAGATAAATGACAAAGTGAAGAGAAAAGCCACACATTAGAAAGAGGCTAACAACAAATATGTATAAGGGAATCTAAGTACTCAAAATAACTCAAATATCTTTAATAAAATAGGAAAAGGACCCACATAGACATTTCTCAATAGAAGATATATAAATGGTCAACATATGAAAACATCTTTGATATTATTAATGATGAGACACAAATAATACAAAAATATTGCATCACTTTTCACCTGACAGAATAGCTACTATCAAAAAGATGCAAAATTGTAAGTGTTCATAAGTACAATAGTCTCATTGTACACTGTGGAAATGTAAATTAAATCAGGCAGCTTAGAAAGTAGTATGATGTTTCCTCTAAAAACATAACATAGAACTTGCATTGGATGTATTAATTCCATAACTAAGTACATATTTGAACGTGAAACCATTATATTTAAGATATAGCTGTACTCCCATGTAGAGTACGTAAGACATAAAAACTATGAACACGTTCACCAACACATAAATGGACTTAAAATGTATTCTACTCAGGTTGAAAAAGAAGAAAATTCTGCCACATGACAAGATACATGAACAGAACACATTACGTTATGTGACACAAGTCAGGCACAGAAAGGCAAATACATTATCTTGTTTATATCTGAACTCTGAAAAGTCAAAATGCATATAAGATTCACTAAGTCATAAAACAGAATAAATAAATGTTAAAAGGACTGAACTCACATGAGGTATTTTCTGATTATGATGGATCACAAGAGAAAATCAGGGGTGCACATTTGGCCTAGTGGTTAAAATGCCACTTTAAATGTCCATGTCCTGGATTTGAGCCTTGGTTCTGCCCAATATTCCAGCTTCCTGAAAATGTGCACACAAGTGATGGATCACGTACCTGAGTCTCTTGTGTGCATGAGAGACATGAATGGAGTTTCAGGATCTGGGCCTCACCCTGGTCTGGCTCTGGCTGTTGTGGGCACCTAGAGAGTAAACCAGTGAATGGGAGATGTTTTAAAAACAATATCTGATATCAGTAAACTACCCTTCCACCTTAAGAAACTAGAAAAATTGGAAAAAGCTAAAGCCAAACCAAAGAGGAAGAAGAAATATAGAGAGTAGAGTGGAAAAAGACAAAGAAACGATGGTGCAGCAGTGGCTACTTGCAGGTAGGGAACCAGGGGCTAGGGATGATGGCACACTGTGAGATCTTTCTGCCCAGCAAGATCCTGCTCTCTCCGCACCCAGCCATACTGTACAGGATCTCTCCTTGACCCCAATTTGCTCTACTCATTCCTGTCTCACTTTTGCATTCTGCTGATTCCTCTGGGACAGCCATGATGCTCACAGAAAGGCCATGCAAGATTCACAACCCACTTGCTTGTGTCCACCCAACTCCTGGCAGGCTTGCTTAGCTTGCAGTGTCAAGAAATGTGTAGTGTGTAAGCCAAGTTCACATGTAAGCAGCTTGAGCATGTTTGAATCTCCTGGATACTAACAGTATATCTACAACCCTGGTAAGAGAAAGAACTACACTACTCACTGATAAATTCAGAATTTCTTCATCAGGAAAATGATCCCCATGTCTCATCTGGAGACCAAGGAGATATGCAAGGATCTTGATGAACACTGTATGAGTGGTGATCAAGAAAGGCAGAGAAATCACAACCCTAGTCCAGTCACAGGAGCAGCTGCACACATCTCAGAAAGCAAAAGCAAATGAGGTCCTACCCACTGCCATTGGTGGTTCCTGTACCAGGTGACCAGGTACTGAAACTGCTCCACCTCAGCAGACAGATCAGACTCACAGTGTGGACAGAATGTGTGCAGCCTTATCCATAATCCGTGCTGCACTCACAGTGAGTCCCATCGTACCCAGTCACTCCCTCCCTCTACCTCTTGACCTCCTTTTTGAGACATGCAGACTCAGGAAGAAGGCCCTGAAGTCAGTACCTTCCCAAGTTAGCCTGGTTCCAGCTCTGTCCAAATATATACCTCCCCACTTCAATCCACTCCTGACCCCTCTCGGAGCCTGGGTCTCCTCCAAACTGCCTGAAAGATATTCTGGGGAGCAGAGATACTCTGCAAGATGCTTGTCTGATATAAAGCAGTTCCAGGACAGGACCAGTGCTTTTGGATCATATCTTCCCAGCTTGGTGAAAAATTTAAAAATGAGGGTCGATATTTGGGGCACCCAGTTTGAATAACTAAAGCTTCCATGTCCAGGTCCTACTTTTGTTTTCTTGCTTCTTTTCTGTTTCCTACCCCTATTTCCTTGCTGTTCTCCATCTATAAACCCCATGGAGAGAGGTGACTATGTCTCCTACTATGATCTGCCAGCTCCCTTACACTAATTTTCACTTTATTTGTGAGTTGACAGAAACAGACAAAAAAAAAAAAAAATTAGAGTTTTTAAATCCACCTAATTAAACCTTTTAAAATAATTGATTTTTCTCAGTCTCTAAAAAATGACCGTTAAATCAAGTCTAAGGTAACAATAGCTACCTTGCCTTTGTTTAATTTTTTACAAAACACAAGTAAGCATTTATTTACCTTTAAATATGTTTATTCTTGTATTGGAGGTCTGCATCTCATGACTGCATTTGGGGGGTCCTCCAAGGCCATGACTAGGGCTAACGTGCTTTTCCCAAAGGGTAGCAGTGGAGGTGGGAGGGTGATTTGCAGGACTGTCCTCAGGATGCACAAGAAAGGCGTGACCACAGCTAGAGCACCCATCAGCATGCAGCCCGGTCACCTGGGAAGACCTGGGTGAAGTGTCCGTGCTGACTGGGGATGTGCTGAGAGCTAAGCTAAAGGCAAATCCAATCAGAGTTCAGAGAGGACCTTGTGGTTGGGAAACAGAATTTCACAGCAACTTTAAATGAAACTGAGGCTCAACATGAAGGGGGATAATGACAATAAAACGACTAAAATCCAAGTAAAACTACTATAGCACCACACACGACTGTCAATATGTACAAGGGTATCCAAGAGGGTCAGAGAAGGAAATAGAGGTCAGACTCGGACCAGGATTCCACGACTAACGGGACTAACCCGTTTCAACAAAGTGTAGACAAAAAATAAAACACCGGCACAGTCAGTGACAACAGAACACGAGGAGGATGGATGCACACAGGAGAGCCTACCATGGAGACTGCAGATGCCGGTGTCTGACGCCTGAACAACTCTCAAGACCGGGACCGCAGGACGAACCGGGAGAAGCGCGCAGCACCTCCGCTGACTCCTCCTAGTCCCAGCCTCCGACTTGGAAGGCGCTGACGGACCTGAGAGGCTCAGGCGAGGGCTTCTTCCACCACCACAGCTTTATTCCTGGCTCCAACTTGGAGGCCACCTCACGGCGGCTAACGCAGGAACCTGTTAGGAGGGGAAAGAATCCTTAACGCCAGGCTCCCGGCCACCGGACCGCCGCCGCGCGCTTTTCGCCAGTTCTGCTGCGCCTGCGCGGAGAGGCCGCAAACCCGGCGCGCTTGCGTCACTTCTCTCTTCCAAGTTCCCAGGGCTGTGCCGCTCTGCACCTGCGCGAGACAGCCGGCGGCTCAGGTTGCAGGCTCCCGGGCGATACCTGCTGTCAGTCAACGGGTCGTTTCTCCGCCCTCCCTCCTCCATCCCAGTCTCTCAGGGAGGTGCGGAGCGGCCTGGATCCCCGGGTTCCTGCCCACGACCCGGACGGCGGATACAGGTCCGTCCTGAGGACGAGGGCTCCGCCTCCAGCCTCCGCTAGTTCCCATCCTCTCAGGGCAGAGTGTAGTGGCTGCAGGAAGAGCCCCTCCACCATCCCCGTTCCAACCCTCAGCCACCAGGGCTTCCCCTGCTGCTGAACCCCTTGCCCTCTGCTCCCCTTCTCTCTCCACTCGCTGCAGATTCTGGGAGCCCGTTCGGTCTCTACCCGCGGTGCCCCGCACCCTACACTTCCCTGCTACCCCTACCTTTAATCGGGCTCAGGCCACTGTTTGAAGGTCACTCTCTGGGTCCCCTACACTTACCCCGTAATCACTTGCAGACTCTGGTGGTCCCTCACCTCTATTCCAACTCAGCCCTTACGTACTTGTTCCTCCCCATCTTGCTAAGCCCCTTGGGTTTTTGACTTTGCAGATATCTTAACAACTTGCCCCTCACCCTTCTTTCTCTTCCTAGCCTACCCCTGAATTATTGCATCTCTCCCTGGTTGGCACTCCAGCTCTCTACTCCACCTCATCCCTCCTAAGGGCTCTCTCAGTCCCACGCTGTATTCCTAGTGCCTGTTTCCTGTGTTGCAGTCTAGAGCCAGGCAGTTCTGGTCTCTCTGAATATTACAATTCCTGCCACATTGTGGGGCTGGGAGACAGACAAGTGCACTGAGGGAGGAGGGGAAGCATTTATCCTCTTCAGAAGCTCAACTGAAAAGAGGGTATTTATACATGTGGGCAAACACAAAAACATTCCCCGCCTACACTCTGTCTGGAGGTTTGGAAAAGCTGGGAGTATTTATATGGTCATTTAAGGGGTGGGGTGCCCTGGAGATCTCACAAGGGAGGGACTGATTAGAATTAGGAAAGGGTTGAGGAGAAACAACTGCAGCAGGCAGTTCCTCAAATACAATCTAGTCTAGTTGTACTTTATGCTGGCATTGTGGCCCAGCAGGTTAAATCTCTGTGTACAATGGGTCCTGGCTGCTCCACTTCCAATCCAGCTCTCTGCTAATGCGCCTGGGAAAACAGAAGATGGCTCAAATATTTGGGACCCTGCCCCCCATGTGGGGGAGACCCAGATGGAGTCCCAGGTGCCTGGGTTCAGTCTGGCCCACACCCAGCTGTTGTGGTCATTTGGAGAGTGAACCAGCAGATGGAAGAGCTCTCTGTAACTGTTCCTTTCAAAGAAAGCAAGAAAAGGGGGAGGGGGTAAAAGAGAGAGGGAGGAAGAGGGGAAGGAAGGAAGAAGGAATTTGTCATCATTAAGTCAAATTCTTTGAAAGACGATGGCTTGGGTTCAGGAGATGTGCAACAGAAGGGCCAGTTTAAATCCTTTGCTGGAGAATGTGGATACTCATATACTTCAGGGACTCAAATCCTATGCCTAAATAAAATTACACCTTATTAGGTGTAATTGCTTATCAAATAGGATGAAATAGGTAGATTTGGGTATGACTGGGAGTGTCACCCAAGCATGGGAGGCTGCTGTAGATTCCAGCATCAGATCCCTGTACAGGGTCCTCTGAGCATTGTCCAGATGCTGTTACTCACACTGGGTGGACCTAACAGTCTGGTCTTCAAATGACACCAATATCTTTTACAGAGCATTTGTCTTCGGCATTTCAGCTCTGAGTCACAATACAGGCAAATAGGCAATCCACTCTCTTGGTGTGTCTTATGTGTCTCTAATGTAAGATGAAGCCTATTTTGTGCTCTGTATGCTGACAGTAAGAAAAATCACAGTGAAAATATATTCCATCTGTGTTAATTTTGTAATTACAAATATACTATAAAAGTTTTCCTTATATACCTAGAATTAACCTTCCCCACAAGAATAGGAACAATGGAATTCTTTTTTTTTAATTTTTATTTATTTTTATTTTTTGACAGGCAGAGTGGACAGTGAGAGAGAGAGAGACAGAGAGAAAGGTCTTCCTTTACCGCTGGTTCACCCTCCAATGGCCGCTGGGGCCGGCACGCTGCAGCTGGTGCACTACGGCCAGCGCATAGTGCTGATCTGAAGCTGGGAACCAAGTGCTTCTCCTGGTCTCCCATGGGAATGCAGGGCCCAAGCACTTGGGCCATCCTCCACTGCACTCCTTGGCCAGAGCAGAGAGCTGGACTGGAAGAGGGGCAACCGGGACAGAATCCGGCACCCCAACTGGGACTAGATCCCGGTGGTGGAGGATTAGCCTATTGAGCCATGGCACCAGATGGAACAATGGAATTCTGACTATGTAAAGAGATCACAGTGACAGGCTAGTGGGGCCATCATGTGGCTGGCCAGAGGCACACTGGGGAGTGGTTGGAAGGCTAGCCTCAGTGCTTCGGGCATCTGTAGGTGCCTGCACATGACAAGGTTGTGGCCCTTGGCAGTTGGGAGTGAGAGGGTGGGGCAGCCACCCAGTGCCTTCAACTAGGCACTGCTATAGTTCGTGGTGTGCCTCCTGTCCAAGAAGCTGCTCAGATTTGAAGCATCAACAAATGAATTGATTAATGAAGAGTTGGGAATAGCCTATCCTGTCATTGATGGGATTCCTAATAGGATACCACAGGCACTAAGGATGATCTATCAAGATAAGAAGAAAAAGAGCAGTACTAGATCATGATTTTTTTTTTTTTTTTTTTGGACAGGCAGAGTGGACAACAGAGGGAGACAGAGAGAAAGGTCTTCCTTTTTGCCATTGGTTCACCCTCCAATGGCCGCCGCGGTAGGCGCGCTACGGCTGGCGCACCGTGCTGTTCCAATGGCAGGAGCCAGGTGCTTCTCCTGGTCTCCCATGGGGTGCAGGACCCAAGAACTTGGGCCATCCTCCGCTGCACTCCCTGGCCACAGCAGAGAGCTGGCCTGGAAGAGGGGCAACCGGGACAGGATCGGTGCCCCGACCGGGACTAGAACCCGGTGTGCCGGCACCACAAGGCGGAGGATTAGCCTACTGAGCCGCGGCGCCGGCCTAGATCATGATTTTTAAAAACCACAGCAACTAAATGTTGTTAATACCATATCCATTTTAAAAGAAAGTGACAGGTAGTAAGTGGGAGAAGAGAATGTTTCTGTCTCTTTCTACGCTGACTTTCCTTGTTCCACTGATTTCTCCTGAAGGAGTTCTCTATTTGGCCTTTGTGGAATAAAGCTTCCCACAGGGCTGTACCAGTACCTCCAGCCTCTGTTTCTACCATCTGCTCCTGCAATGACCTTACCAGTGTGTGTGTGCTTCCACCTTTGGATGTGGGTGGCTATTAAACTCTTCAGGAATAACTAAGGCAGCCAGAGCCAAGGTGGTATATAGATTCATCATATGTCTTGGGCATCCACCTCTGAAAGTTAAACTAGGTAGAAATGCTGGAGACTCATTGCATTTGCAGAAAAGATGCTTTGCCTTACTTCTCAAGAGGATTGGGGCTACAAGAGACGCAAGTTGCAGAAGTTTCTTTTATTGTACCCTAGTTTTGACAGCCCTTGTATTTTGAATGTTCTGACGTAACTGTCAGAAGGAACCTTTGAACAAAGTGCCTTGTTGAGGGTTAACACCCTTAATCATCAACCGATGACCATTTCTTACCTCATTCATCTAAAAATTGGCCATTTGTAAATTTGTTTAGTTTCAAGCTTGTTGGTAAAGTCACATGGTAAGGATGACTGAAATAATCCCAAAGGACCTATATTGATGTAGTTATAGAGAAATGCATTTAAACTAGTGTGGCATAAAACTGTACAATAAAATGGAAATTTCATATATTTAAAAATTCTGGGTTTGTAAAATCACTTTCATTCCTTTGGTGTCAAATGTTTATATTATTATTAATAAAATGATACTTTCCCATAAAAAAGAGATCAGTGTAGTCTGTGCATATAAACTTTAATATATACCTGAAATAACATGGTAGATCAACTGTGACACATGTTCAATGTAGATCAAGATAACAGTTTTTTAAAGATTTATTTATGTGAAAGTCAGAGTTACACAGAGAAAAAGGAGAGGCAGAGAGAGAGAGGTCTTCCATCCTCTGGTTCACTCCCCAATTGGTCGCAATGGCCAGAGCTGTGCCCATCCGAAGCCAAGAGCCAGGAGCTTCTTCCAGGTCACCCATGTGGGTGCAGGGGCCCAAGGTCTTGGGCCATCTTCTACTGCTTTCCCAAGCCACAGTAGAGAGCTGGATAAGAAGTGGAGCAGCAGGGGCTTGAATGAGTTTTTCATTGTTACACGTCACTGAAAAGCTGAGAATTGTTAGATATTCTACATCAATGTAATCTCACAAATGTGAACATGCAGAAGGCAGATGGCAAAAACACAAAGCACGAAACCCAGGTGCATGGGACTACAAACAGCACCAATGCCAGGTGAGTTTTCCTAGGCTTTGAGGAGAGGTGAAGGCAATAAACATGTTCAAGGAACTGATAACTAGTGATCCTTTACTTACATTCTTGACCTAATTACAACAATAAAAATTCCCTGTATTCACTGTGAAAATTGCTCATAAAGTATGTTCATAACTATCCTTATATTTTCTCCAGAAACCAGCATAATTTCTAGTGCTCACATGAGAGTGATCACCTATTTCCTAAAACACTAGGTGTTTTAGGTATTAATAATATTAATTAATTAATTAATTAATAATGAGGGATTAATAAAAAGTGGCAAGTTATTTAAGAAACTTACTTTTTTTAAGATTTATTTTATTTGAAAGACAGAGTTAGAGAGAGGAAGAGACAGATCTTTTATCCACTGGTTTACTCCCTAAATGGACTCATCAGCTGGGGCTGGGCCAAGCCGAAGCCAGGTCTCCCACATGTGTGCAGGGTACCAAGCACTTGGGCCATCTTGCACTGCTTTCTCAGGCACATTAACAGGAAGCTGGATTGAGAGTGAAGCAGCCTGATTGTAATCTGGTGCCCACATGGGATGCCTTTTCTGCCAGCAGTGGTTTAACCTGCTATACCACAGCGGCAGCCCTACACCTTATGTTTGTAAAGTCAGCCCCTGGAAAGAGAATGGGAAAAGTTAGAAGGACAAATAAAGAGGAAGAGATCCAAGTAAGACATGACCACTGACCATCAGGACACAGAGCGGCAAGAATACTGAATGGAAAATGCATTATAAAAATGAAAAAAAAGAAAACAGGAAGCAGGAGCAGAACTCATTTCTAATTTGTTGTGTGCAGGGTAGAAGTGGGATTTAATTTCATGTTGTACGCATGAGTCCTGCATGGACTATGGAATTGTTAAATAAAATAGAAAAAAAAAGACAAAGAATATGATGGAATGAAATGAAGCTGGTCTTGGATACACTGAAATTTCTTTGGGCAAATATGTGAACATGTTCAACTGTCAACTGGACATAGGAGCTCTTTGGGAATTTCTGTGGTGTTTCAAACCATCACAGTGAATAAAATGTTTCAAAGAAAAGCTGAGATAGAAAGCCAAGAAAAGGAATGAGTACATAATCTGAGGAAACATTGACATTTACTGATAGAGGAAGGGAAGGAATTACCAGTAGAACAGGATACCACAGAATGAATTTTAAAGTTTATTCCAGGAATAAGGAAAAGCTCTAACTTAGGAAACCTGTAGGGTCTTAGTCCACCCATACAGGATGGACTGGGTCCGAGGAAAGGTAAGTGTGCCACTCGCCCGTTCCCCAGCCTCCCGATCCTGGAGACAATCAGATGCAGAGGGGAGCCAAGTATAGTAGCAAGGATTCATTTACTTTGTGCATAATAGTACCTTTTATAGCACAAAACTGCAGATTCATTGGGGCAGGGCTAAGGACCAACCAATCACTTAAAAAATCACCTTATGGGGGGATTTCTATAGGACTAGCCCTATGTCTATACACTTATTACTAGTTTTGTTACCTCCCCTGATGTTGCGCAGCCAATTAGTTTTAGTGGTAAACAACTTTGGATTCCGCCCATCTTACTTCCTCTGGGTGCCATCTTACTTGGCTCCGTGTGGCTCCATTCCACGCAGCTCTGGTGGGGGCACCTGGGGGGCAGCTGCACAAGCGGAGCCCCCAGGCCGGGCCTGGCCTGGCTGCGCCATGGCCACGCTCATGCCCCACAGATTCCCCCTTTTTGTTTTAGCACGCGGTTCCTGTCTTAGGTTGCCCCAGCCGTCCTTGCCCTTACCCATCATTGGTAACCCAGGCAGATTGGCCATGAGCCCTGTCTTAGGTTGGTACAGGACGCTGGGTGCTTTACCCATCTTGGGGTGTCGTATGACTTGTAATTATGGGAGCGTGGTGAGTTTTCTCCACTGCCTGTCTTAGGTTGTTCTGGTCCATCCAGAATCTTACCCGTCATTGGCAATGTGGAGAGCACCAGGGGCGCTTCCCCAGTTCAGGGGATTGTAGCCCTCTGTGGCTAGCAGCCTCTGGTAATGAACCTCAACCTGTCTTACCCTTGTTGCCTCTATGCGCTGTTGTATAAACTGTATAAGCCTATTCATTATGCATGGGCCAATAGCAAGGATTAAAAGCAGGGCAAGAAGCAGTCCAAGAAGAGAGAAGAAGTAGGGAAAGAGTCCATTAAGGCTCATCCAAAAGGGGCTTTCTTGGAGTTCTCTTCATCTTTTTTAGGTCCTCCTGAAGTGTTTTGATGATCTTGTTTGGGTCATCGAATCCCCTGTCACTGGACCAGGCACTTCTTGTCAGGATCACAGTGAAGAGTAGCATCCACATCATCACCTGCCTTTTGATTTTGATCTCCATCCATTTCTGGAAGAGGAAAGACAAAGGGATCTCCCTCAGGGGCAAACTGCTCCCTGGGTGGGTTGTTACTTGCATCGGGCATAGGCCTGATATTTCTGGCCAGTATTCAAATTGGAGTCAACTCCCCTATGGGGAACACACAGCCAAATCCTCTTCCCAACTGAATCAGCAGGTCAGGCCCTCTCCAGAGTCGGGTGAGAGGGTCTCTCCATCTAACGAGCATCTGAGGTTTAGGGGTTAAATGTCCCCAATGTTTTTGGAACCTTGACTCCCTTGACCCTTTCAAAAAATTTAAAATATTGATGGTAAACAAGGCCTTATGTAACTGTAGATGGGGGTAGCCACTCCCCCTTTTTGTTTTAATAACTGTTCCTTGAGGCATAGCCTGTCCCTGTGGGTTGTGAGGAATTTTAATAGAGTGTTGAATCATTTTATATCTTGGCAGCACTTTTAATTTAAATATCCCGATTGGTTATTATCTCTGTAATATGAGAGATATATCTTTTGACATCTCCAGGGGCCCTTTTGGAGATACCAAAAGTTTAGAGAATTTAGAACTTTGATTTTTAAAAAGTTTGTTAAAGGTGCCAAGAGTACTTAGAGTATCTGGTTAGAATAGAATTTTTTAACATCCTGAAATGATAGCCCTTCATTAGGATGATCTTAACACTTTTAGAGCAGATCTAATTATAATGATATTTAGCAATGCTTTTTATCAATTTGAACTTAACAGAGACAGTAGAGTACCCAATAGATTACCTTGACAGAACATGAATTTTATGTCTCTTGTTGTCGAATAAACCAGAAATAAAAAAAAAACCTTGCACATAAGAGTTCACATAATTCAGAACTATTTAACAGAGTCAAAAAGAGCTTACAGGACCTAACTCTAGAAATGGCAGAGCAACCGATTAAGCAGACACTGTTAAAATAGATGTTACAGTTTCTGCAAAAACAGATTCCAAGATGTACGACTTAGACCATTTCCAGATATTTACTAACATTAGTGCACATTTTTTTAAAAACCTCATTGTTGTAACAGAAGATCAGACTTCAACTTTAGGTCAATGTAATTTTGGCATTAGCACTCAACTTAAAGAAAACTCTGTAAACAATTTTAAAGTTGTAAACCTTTTAAAACCTTTCATGACTTGCTCACACCTTCTGAAACTTTATACCTGTAGTTACTTTTACATAGTCTTGAATTGTCATGTATGGACAATCTATGAAAATACATGCTAACAAACTCAAAAAGTCTCTCTTATCGAATTTAAGATGTGAAAAGTACACAATACATTTTCCCACATCTTGCTTAGCATTGATGCCCAGATGGCTTAAGACACTGAGTTATTAATGAATACCACACCATTATCTGAATTAAAAGTCAAAATTACATTTCCATGCTTTTAAGTAACATAAGAATAACTCCTCCTGGACAGCAAACATGGACACTAGTACATGTTTACAACTTTGAAAAGATCTTCATGGTTAAGAGAAACAAGTTGAAAGCATATCAAAGACATGTAAAACCGAGCAAGTGAGCTACCAAGCAAACCGAAGAGCTTTTGCATTAACTTAATTCTCTGAACCAATCTGTATTGGCTTACTTTAGTTAACAACATAAGGGCTTGTATACACAGAATTTACTCTCATTTTTATAAGACCACTCTAGCTGGAAAGCAAAAACATGAATACAGCATAGGTCTGACATCATTCACAACATTTTAATACACTTTGCATAATTTGAATTGACTCAAATAGTTGTTACTTTAACAAATTTAGAGTCCCATCCTTTGAGAGTTCCAGGGATCCTACTGGAAGCCCCAAAGTTGTTAGACTCTACTTGAGAATTTAAACTGTTAGAGAGTCCAACCGCTCAGCCAAGAACTAGTAACCAAGGCTGTGGGGTAGATCTGATCAGAGTTAGGTAATCACTCAAACATTAAAGACAGACAAATCCAATGAAACATGAAACCTTTAAGACACGTGCAAACTTTCAGATAATTTAACTACAGCAGCACAGAAAAGAGCTGGTCATCAGCATAGGAGCCCATTGCTTAGGACAGGGAAACACATCTGAAACAAAGCAGCAGGGAATGAGAGACTTCCGTAGTGCTGGAGAAAAAGTTTTATTAACTGCAAATAAAGACTTATTAGGTTGGAAAGGGTTAATGGATTGAGGTTTTTGTTTTTTTAGGTAAGGCCAGTGGTAGCCAAAGGCATTTTTTCTTTCTCCTCCTAGTGAGGAGGGCATTAAATTGTAAATGGAGAGGAAAAAAGCAGCCCTAGGGACTAGTCTCCCTAGAGTATCTGGCCATGGCCTGCATTGGTGCAACAGGCTACACTGACTGGAACAGAGTGCAGAGAAAGGCAGTGGTCCCCCATTTACAGGGAAGACTGTGAATGTCGGAGCTTAGCAGGACTGGCCATGGGGTTGGGTAGGCACGCTGTTTACAAGATGGTGGCAGGCGATCCAATGGAGGGGAATAACCATAAAGGGGTGGCCACATGGGCGGAATTGGAGGCGCAGTGCATTGAGGCAATGTTGGGCTTTTAGGGGTTGCCGCCACACCTGAAGGCTCCACCTTAGTTTTAACTGCCTCTGGGGATTTACGAGCCTCCCTTAGGCCAGTGCAGGCCTTTCGATGATTAGCATTTATTGCTTTCCAAACAAGCATTTTAACAAACTGGTCCTGAAGGTTCCCAGCCAGCAACTTACGATGGAGACTGTGTTCGACCCTAGCTACCAAATCTGGCTCTCTGGGCTTTTGTCGTACCCCCACGATGGGAGATTCGGTGGGCCCCTCATCCAGCTTGTACCAAGCATTAAGTCCTGCCTGCCTCACTTGTTCTCGGTAAGGAGCAGGTAGCTCAGCTTGCTGGATCCCGGTAGAGAATCCTTTCCCCATCCCAGCCAGCATAGCTTATGTAACAGGGATAGCTGGCTGGGCTGCTCGGTTAGCTTCGGCCCTCACCTGGCACTCCTCCTTAAAAAAGGTGCACCACTTTATGAACTGGGAACTTGTGAGGACTGCTTTGGCCACGTCCAACCAGTCCTTGGGGATGTATGGGTGATAGGCTATATCTTGTAGCAATGTTTGGGCCCAGGGGGAATTTGGCCCGTCTTCCACCACTGCCTTGCGAAGCTCCTTTAAGTCCTTCCCTTCCCAGAGATACCACTCCAGAGCTCTGTTGCGGCCTGGAGCTAAATTAACAGGGTAGGCCTGAAGCAGCAGGTTCCCTGGCCCAGAGTTCACTTCCCTATGCTGCTTTATGTCCACCAGATAAGCTTCCGCAAAGGTCGCCTCATTTCTCCTCTCCCCTCCTGGGCAATTATAAGTGCCCAGATCACAAAGCTCCCTCCATGGCTCTACATAGGGGGAGGCCGCCTCTGTCCCGGGGAGGTATGGGGGTGGTCCAGGCCCTTCTAGGGTGGATGGGCTAGGTGGGACGATTTTTACTTTTGTTTTTACCTCAACAGTTCGTGCCTCCACAGGCTCTCTGCATTCCTGATCAAACTTAGCCCATTTTCTCCCCCCACCATTTTCCTCTGAGGCTTTAGGCTCTCCCAAGTCCTGCACTTCCTCTTTCTCCCTCTCATCCTCTGAAGTTAGGGTTATAGCATCTGGGTGGAAGGATGCTTTAAGCGCGGTATCTAAGTGTCTCTCCCTCTTAAGGGTGAGTTTTTCCACCCATGACCAAGTGCTCCAAGAAAAGAGATTGGCCGTCTGAATCCAAAGGGCCAAAGTTATGACAGCTACCCAGACACTTTTTAACATATAGCGTAAGGCCTTTAAGGCCAGGTCCTTTTGGGATGAAACTGCATAAACCATACTAAGGTTTCACTTACCCTGAGAGACCGCTTAGCCTCGGCCGAAAAGTAACTGTTCATGCCCCACGTTGGGTGCCAGATGCAGGGTCTCAGTCCACCTGTACAGGATGGACTGGGTCCGAGGAAAGGTAAGTGTGCCACTCGCCCGTTCCCCAGCCTCCCGATCCTGGAGACAATCAGATGCAGAGGGGAGCCAAGTCTAGTAGCAAGGACTCATTTACTTTGTGCATAATAGTACCTTTTATAGCACAAAACTGCAGAGTCATTGGGGCAGGGCTAAGGACCAACCAATCACTTAAAAAATCACCTTATGGGGGGATTTCCATAGGACTAGCCCTATGTCTATACACTTGTTACTAGTTTTGTTACCTCCCCTGATGTTGCGCAGCCAGTTAGTTTTAGTGGTAAACAACTTTGGATTCCACCCATCTTACTTCCTCTGGGTGCCATCTTACTTGGCTCTGCGTGGCTCCATTCCACGCAGCTCGGGCGGGGGCACCTGGGGGGCAGCTGCGCATGTGGAGCCCCTGGGCCTTGCCGGGCTGGCCTGGCCGCGCCATGGCCACGCTCATGCCCCACAGAAACCTATTAATTTAAGCATGCAAGATTTCAACATTTCCAGGGCCAAAATGAACTTACATATTTTTAAGATTTATTTATTTATTTGAAAGGCAGAGAAAGAGAGAGAGAGAGAGAGAGGCAGAGAGATCTTCCATGCGCTGTTATGTTCAGGTTTCAAATTTAACTTACATTTTAATTCTACTTCCCACAACTCTTGAAATGATCCTCATATATTTCATCATATTTTTGAGTCAATGGAAAGAAAATTCTATGATAGTTCACAGAGACATTGAGAAAATATAATTTAAAATATTCCATTTATAAAACAAATCCTTGGCCAGCACCGCAGCTCAATAGGCTAATCCTCCACCTTGCGGCGCCGGCACACCGGGATCTAGTCCCTGTCAGGGCGCCGGATTCTGTCCCAGTTGCCCCTCTTTCAAGCCAGCTCTCTGCTGTGGCCAGGGAGTGCAGTGGAGGATAGTACAAGTGCTTGGGCCCTGCACCCCATGGGAGAGCAGGAGAAGCACCTGGCTCCTGCCTTCGCCTTTGGATCAGTGCTGTGTGCCGGCCACAGCGTGCCGGCTGCGGTGGCCACTGGAGGGTGAACCAATGACAAAGGAAGACCTTTCTCTTTGTCTCTCTCTCTCACTGTCCACTCTGCCTGTCAAAAAAAAAAAATCTTCCCACATGGGTGCAGGGGACCAAGGATGTGGGCCATCTTCTATTGCTTTCCCAGGCCATAGCAGAGAGCTGGATTGGAAGTGGAGCAGCCAGGACTTGAATCAGTGCCCCCAAGGGATGCTGGCACTGCAGGTATCGGCTTTACCTGCTATGCAACAGTGCTGTCCCCTCTTTTTCTTTTCAATAAAAATTCTAAAAATTGAATGCTTACAGTGACTATGCTGCTTGTGTTCTATGCCTGCACATTGGGTCCAGAGAAACATAACTTGTCTGCTCAACTCACAGGTCTATGGATCAAGAAAAGCCACATCTGGATATAACATAATTTCCTGGCATCACTCAGATTCTAAATTTGAGTGCAAAGTGATAAATAGATGGCACTTTAGGACTGTGTTATTGAATATGAAATGTGGTTAAGATACATGTGCGAGGAGAGAAATACCCATGTGTGGGGACCACTACCCACTCATTTTCAGTGTTGTTTCCTGTGAGAGGATCACATACTCCCACTCTCACTCTGGAAAAAGTCAGAGAAGGGCAGAAATATGACTCTGGTCAAGCAAATATGGTGGAAGGGACATGTTTCACTTCTGAGAACAGCACACTTTTGGTTCCTTGCCCTCTTTAGTCACAATGATCAGCAATGTTCTAGGAGAGGCCATTCTATCAGCCTGAACTTAAAATGAGATTTGATATACATCTTGAATGTGGAAGCCCTGAAGAGAGTAAGAGTCACTGCATGTCAAACCATAATCTAGTTAACTGCCCTGATATCCTGAGAAATCAGCAAGAGAGCACCAGTTAAAGCAAATTGCCTCCTGGGATATCACTGCAAGTCTATGGATTGGGCCTGTGGACTTTTCATTAAGTTTTCATGAATACATATACAGAATAAAGCAAAAGGTGATTCCACAGTTCACATAAAGTATACAAAAATTTGAGAAATATGTGAACTGCCTGACTTATTAGTATCAAAATTTCTTATAACAAAATTAAATGAACAGAAAACAAGATAAAAAAAATGACAAGTTACACCACAGATTATTTAGGTTCCCAATAATAAAAATCAGACATTGATACAAAAAGGAAGGAAATGGCATCTGAATGGAAAACTGAACAAAGGATTACAGCTTACTTTCTGTTTTGCAAAAACCAATCTTTAAAATTATGAAAATATAAATTGTTGTAAGAAAGGAAATACAGGGGCTGGTGCCATGGTTCACTTGGTTAATCCTCTACCTGCAGCACTGGCATCCTGTATGGGCGCCACGTTCTAGTCCTGGTTGCTCCTCTTCCAGCCCAGCTCCTCTTTGAGTCCAGCTCTCTGCTGTGGGCCTGGGAGGGCAGTGGAGGATGGCCCAAGTGCTTGGGTTCCTGCACCCACATGGGAGACCAGAAAGAACCACCTGGCTCCTGGCTTCAGATTGGTGCAGCACCAGCCAAAGTGGCAATTTGGGGAGTGAACCAACAGAAGGAAGACCTTTCTCTCTCTCTCTCTCTCTCTCTCTCTCTCTCTCTCTCTCTGTCTGTCTATAACTCTACCTGTCAAATAAAAAAAAAAATAGAAAGGAAAGGAAATACAAATTAAAATTATACAGTGTATTGTTTCAACTAATATGTTTCTTAGATTCAAACTTTTGTATCTTGTTTTACGATTCAATAGTTAACCATGATCATACTGTAGCTCTAGTTGCTAAACATACCCCATATTGGACCAATCTGTATCAGTACTACTGTAATTACTGTTATAAAAGCTACCATAAACTGTCACCTTTGTGACACTAGTGGTTACTTAAATTGATTCTGTACTTCCAAACTTTCCCTGAAAGAGACCTAAAGAAGAGAAAATCTAGCAGATTGGCAGCTGTGGGAACTCAACCCACAGACATTTTTCATGTTATGAGAGTTTCCAGAGTCTGAAAAAGTTCAAGGTAGAAATTAATTCAAGGTAAAAAAGGTTGAAAATCAGACTATTTCATTTATTCTCATCTCACTGAGGATACAAAATTATATCAGGGAAAATGGCAACATTAATGAGATCTCAGATGAAAACACTGGATATTATGTGATTGGGGCAGCATCAGACTTCCCTGGAGGTGGGGTCTGAAAATACGCAAAGTAAAAACAACATTTTCCAAATTTGTGGGTTTGTCCTGTGAGGCCCATGCTGTCGGGATGGTGGGGTGATGGTGTTCCTCAACAAGAAGCACTATAGACAGTTTTGGTGAACATGTCTGTTTATTAGCATTTAGGCACAAGCTTTTATAGGACAGGCAAAGGGGTGTAGCTAGCTCAGGGTAGCAACACTAATTCTATAGGATAAAGCTGATACTGGTGCCACTATACTACTCCAATCAGCTTGAAGGTTATGTAGCCTATGTAGCCTTCCAGGTGGTCTTATGGATCTGGGCCACATCTCAGAGCTGATCATTTAGCTGACAATTAGAAGCCCCCCCCAACAGGAAGTGGGGGTGGGAGATATGTGCCTGGGGTCCCTGCTGTCTGCCAGCAGTCATGCCATATGTGGGTCACAGTGTGCTGAGCCCTCACCCAGGGTTTTTCCCATGGGGCATGGTGTGCTATGTCCTCTTGGCCTCCTGCATAAGCTAGGCAGGCAGTCTTCCAGCCAGGCACAGGATCACCCACACAAGCTTACTGAAAGTCATAAGCTCACTGAAACAGAAAGCTTAGGCTAGAGATCACAAGCTATATAAGAAAGGATATGTTTCTCAAAGAAAGGATTGGTCCTTGGCTCAGCTCCTGGCAGGTTTTCTTCCAACATTTAGAGTGTGTCACCTGGAGGATGACTTCGCTGACTTTCAGGTTTTTGGCCACATGGATGCTTTGCTTCTACAATGTAATTCTGGTGACAGGTTTTGGGCCATGTGGTATCAGTTTTATCTCTGGATGTGCTAGTGACTTACAATAGCCATATGGGTGTGCAAACATCTCTGTTATGAAACCTCAATATGGACTCTGAACACAGGCTCAGATAAGGTTCATTGTCAATGTCCCATGGGTATTATCACCCACTGTTGTTGGGAGTAGCAGGCAATGACAATAGGGCTCCACAACTGGAAGCTCATCCCTTGGCTCACTGCAGCGGGTCCTTTTTTCAGTAATAAACAGAAATTGTAAGTATGAAGATTTCTGAGCAACAAAGCAACCTTGAAAAAGTTACAACAAATGAATTCAAAGGCCACACCAAAATAGGAAGTGAGCTAAATCTGGCACATAGGATTATTTCCCTATTTCTGCTTTGTAAAATTATCCCTATGCAAAAAATATTTCACTTGCACAGTAAAAAATACACCTGAAGCAGTGACTCCTGGGACAGAAAAAAATGAAACTATGAATAATGAAGAATATTAAATGTACAGGACATATTTTTAAATATAAATAACTAAAGAGTATCATAGTGATAACAACATATTTAGCCAGATTAACCTTTGACAGAGAAATAAACTGAAATTAGAAGAAATTTGTAGCACAACTATCTGGGGAAGAGAGGAGGAATCAAAAAGGCAGGAACTGGACTGAGGGGACATATAAAGGGGCAACTCACACATTTGGGGGATTTTACAAGAAGACACACTCCTGTACACATACAGATCAAGGAAGTAAAAGTTGCCTTTTCATTAACTCAGGATGTAACAGGGAAAAATTCAGGGCTGAGAAGACAATAAAAAAAACTGGGAACAGAAATTTAACTACTGTAGAAGAGAAAGCTTCTAAAATTGCATGCAAAATGAAACAAAATTACTGATTCTTATGCTGCAATCATATGGGAAATTTCAAGGAACCAATAAAAAGCATTGGACTATTGGAAGGTGAAATAAATAGTTACTGGGATCGGCACCATGGTGCAATAGGTTAATCTTCTGCCTGCATCCCATATGGGTGCCGGTTCTAGTCTTAGTTGCTCCTCTTCCAGTCCAGCTCTCTGCTGTGGCCTGGGAAAGCACTGGATGATAGCCCAAGTCCTTGAGCCCCTGCACCCACATCAGAAACTGGGAGGAGGCGCTTGGCTCCTGGCTTCAGATTGGTGCAGCTCCAATTGTTGCGGCCATTTGGGGAGTGAACCAACGGAATGAAGACCTTTCCCTCTGTCGCTCCCTCTCACTGTCTGTAATTACCTCTCAAATAAATAGAAAGAAATAGTTACTAATCACTGTAAAAATTCAAAGTTTGGGATTTAAATTGAACCAAGTAACTGCCTTATGAAACAGAAATCATTCACCTAAGAATCTAATAGTGTCCACAATTTCTACATTTCATTATTTATAATAGTCAGGATAAAATTCAGAATCAGTACATGTAAGAAAGAAAAATTAACTCATACTCAAGGGAAAAAAATCCCTAGAAAGAAATGTATTGAGATGTTGTAAATAGCAGAAAAGACAGCTAAACTAAATACCTTTTAGTATTTAAATGACAAGATAAATATAAAGGACAATAAATAATGAAAAATTTAAAAAAACCATAAATTTATTTCTATAGCTATAAAATAGAACAACTACAATAGAAATCTACATATAGGCTAAATAACAGATTGGAATAGAAAAAAACCCACAATATTGGAAATTGAAAAAACCCACAATATTGGAAATTGAAAAAACCCACAAAATTTGAAATACAATCTGACCTTATCATGTCCTCCCAAAAGAATCTGTTGGAAACCTAATTCTCAAGGTTTCTGTCCTTAAGAGTAAGTTAACCCAAATTTTAAAAGAACTTCAGGCTATGAGTTCCATCGCTTGCTCTCTCACCATGTAATGACATCTGCCATGATAGGATGCAGGCATATGGCCTCTTGACATTGGACTTTTCAGCCTCCAGACTGTAATAGTGTGGTATTTTTATGAGACAAAATAAAATGAGACAAAAATAGATTGATATTGCCTAATCTTTACGAAAGAGAGAAGGAAATTGGTTGGGAAACCATGGAATAATTTAAAGACAAATTTAACAAATGGAGGTGGCACTATGGCATAATAGGTTAAGCTTCTGCCAGCAGCAGGGGCAGCCCATGTGGGCACTGTTTCAAGTCCTGGCTGTTCCACTTCCAATCCAGCTTTCTGCTAATGGCCTGAGAAAGCAGTGGAAGGTGGCCCAAGTACTTGGGTTCCTGCACCCACATAGGAGACCTAGAAGAAGCTCTTGGCTTCCAACTTTGGATCAGCCTAGCTCTGGCTTGTTGTGGCCATTTGGAGAGTGAACCAGTAGATGGAAGACTTCTCTATCGCTTCCTCTTTATGTCTGTGATTTTGCCTCTTGAATAAATAAATCTTTAAAAAAATTAACAAACAAGGTTACTTTAAAAACTTTTCAGAAAGTGAAATTAAAGATAAGTTCACCTGACTAAGAACATTTTTAAATCCACATGGACCCAGGTCCGGCATTGTGGTGAGTGGGTTAAAGCCCTGGCCTGTGGCATTGGCATCCCATATGGGTACCAGTTCAAGTCCTGGTTGCTCCACTTCCAATCCAGCTCCCTGTTAATGCACCTGGGAGGGCCACAGAGAATAGTCCAAGTGCTTGGGCCCCTGCACCCACATGGAAGACTGGGAAGAAGCTCCTAGCTCCTGCCTTTGGTCTGGGCCAACCCCAGCTGTTGCAGCCATTTGGAGAGTGAAACAGCAGATGGACTATTTCTCTCTCTGTTTCTCCCTCTCTCTCTATAACTCTGCCTTTCAGATAAATAAAGTAAGTCTAAAAAATTTATATGGACACTTTTTAACTTTTAAAATTGTTTGTTTAGTTATTTGACAGGCAGACTGACAGCAAAAGAACTTTCATCTGCTGGTTCATATCTCAAATGTTTGCAAAGGCTGTTATTTTGTCCAGGCTGAACCAGGGAGCCAGGAACTTTACCTGGGTCCCTCACATGGTGGCAAGGCCATCTGCTGTCTTCCAAGGTATACCACCAGAGAACTAGATCAGAAGCAGAGAAGCTGGTACCCAAATGACACTCTGACATGGAATGCCAGTGTCCCTAGCAATGGCTTTACCTGCTATACCACAACATTGTCCTCATCAATGAACTTCTCAAGAACTCCTTGTATGTGTGGATTTCAAAAAAATTTCTTAGAGCAAAACAACCTCATTTTTTATTTCAACTTTCCACAATCTTTTTTAAAATACCCTCATACGTACCACTGGACTTTGGGAGGAAAAAAGAATGAATGAACCACAAAATGTATGCTTAGACATGGCTAAAACTTCCCAAGCTTTGTAAAAAAAACATCAATTTTTAGAACATTTTATTTATTTGAGAAGTAGAGTTATAAACAGTGAGAGGGAGAGACAGAGAGAAAGGTCTTCCATCCACTGGTTCATTCCCCAAATGGCCACATAGGCTGAAGCTGGGCTGATCTGAAGCCAGGAGCCAGGAGCTTTTTCTGGGTCTCCCATGTGGATTCAGGGGCCCAAGTGCTTGGGCCATCTTCTACTTTCCCAGGCCATAGAAGAGAACTGGATTGGAAGAGGAGCAGCCAGGACTAGAACCAGTGCCCATATGGGATGCTGGTGCTGCAGGTGGAGAATCAACCTTCTATGCTACAGCACCAGTGCCAAAAGACATCAATTTATCTCATCAAAATGTCCAACTCCTTATTCAGAAAAGATAGAAAATTATTCTAGGCAAACCACAAACTGAAGAAACCCAAATACAAAGAAAAGACCTTGAAAGCAGTGAGAGAAATTTTAGCTGGTGACATACTGGGCACAACTAGACTTAAATGATAGCTGAGTTCTCTCCAGAAATAATGAGATGATACCTTCAAAGTATTCAAAGAACATCTCCTCCCATCTCTGATTCAGTATCTCTAGATACTCTTTTAAAATGTGAGGTGAACAGGAGTGGGTATCATAGTGCAATGCACTAAGCTGTTGCTTGGGATGTCCACATGTTGTATTTGACTGCCTGTGTTCAATCCCTACCTCAGATTTTAATAAAGTTTCTGAGTAGTGTGCACCTAGGGAGGCAGCATGTGATATCCCAAATGCTTGAGCCCCTGCCACACTCTTGGGAGACATGGATTGATTTCCAGCCTCCTAGCTTCAGCCTAGCTTTGCCCAGCTGGAATATAGGCCACTGAGCCAGTGAATAAAAATCTGTCTCCCTGTGTGTGTGTGACTTTGATTTTTAAATAAACATTGAAATATGAGGTGAACAAGACATTTTCTAATGAAAAAACTCTAAATTGATTATCAGTAGAACTATACTATAGAATGCTAAGGAAGTTTTCCAGATTAAAAGAAATGACTGTACAGGAAAATCAGGATAAAAAAAATGCAAACATATATGTGTTTAAAGATAAGAGACTATATACCTTTTTAAACTCTTAATTTAAAGCATAGGTGATTATTTGAAGCAAAATGTATCACACTAAGGCACACATATATTGATTTCATATGTAAACATAGGTATGTTTATAATGAAATAGTACAATATGTAGGTGTCAAAAGGACTATTCCACTGAATAACTACTATATTGTATGTGAAGTAGCACAGTATAACTCCAAGAATATTATGATAGATTATGCATATTCTAAATCAGTAGAGCAATTATCAACAAATTAATGAATAAAATTATCATGCCATTCAGAGAAAATTAATGCAACAAGCAGTGTATTTTTTTAAGTTTTATTTTATTTTATTTGTAAGGCAGAGAGAGGGAGAGGCAGAGAGAGGGAGATTGTCTATCTGCTGGTTCACTCCTCAAAAGGCTGAAGCCAGGAGCCAGAAACTTCATCCAGGTCTTCCACATGGGTGCAGGGGCTCATGCACTTGAGCCATCTTCTGCTGCCCTCCCAGGCACATAAGCAAGGAACTGGATCAGAAATGGAGCAGCTGGGACTAAAAGTGGTGCCTATATGGGATGCTGGTATTGCAGGAACCTGCTATGTCACAATGCTGGCCCCAAAGCAGTGTATTTGTTTGCTAGAGCAGCCATAATATGGTACCATACATAGATTGGGTGCCTTGAGCAACAGAAATTAGCTTTCTCATAGTGTTGAAAAATTAAAATTCAAAATTAAGGGTCAAAGAGAAAGATTCCTGCTGGTTTGCTTTTTATTTAGGCCTTTCTATTTAGTATGAAGATAGCCAAATTCTCACCATGTAATCTCTTGGTCTTTTTTCTGCATCATCTCATTCCTGGTATGTGTCTTACAAAGTCACCAGTTGAACTGGATTAGGACTCACACAAATGTCCACAGTTAGCCTTAATTGCCATTTGGTGGCCCTATCACCAAATACAGTCATTTGGAGATTAGAGATCTACAAATGGATTTTGGGGAGAAAATAATTCAGTCTATAAATAGTCAATATAAGTACCACAATAAAATATTTAAGATAGTTTATGAGTGCAGACATTCAGCCTAATGGTTAAGATGATAGTTAAAATGTCTGTGCACCACATTGAAGTACCTGGGTTTGACATCCAGCTATGCCTTCCAACTTCAGATTCCAGGATGGGTGAACCCTGGTAGGCAGTGGTGACAGACAGCAAGTAATTGAGTTCCAGACACCCCGGGGAAGGATCTGTATTGAATTCCCAGCACTTTTTAAAAAAGATTTATTTATTTATTTGAAAGGCAGAGTTACAGACAGGCAGAGGCAGAGACAGAGAGAGAGGTCTTCCATTCACTGGTTCACTCTCCAGATGGCCATAATGGCTGGAGCTGTGCTGATCCAAAGCCAGGAGCCAGGAGCTTCTTCCGGGTCTCCCACATGGATGCAGGGGCCCAAGGACTTGGGCCATCTTCTACTGCTTCCCCATGTCATAGCAGAGGGCTGGATGGGAAGTGGAGCAGCCAGGACTGGCACTGGGATGCCAGCACTACAGGCAGCAGCCCTACCCACTATGCCACAAAGCTGGACCCCCCCCCCCGCACTTGGTTTTAATTTGCCCAGCCACTGTAGATATCTGAGGAGTAAACAAATGGATGGGGCCGGCGCTGCAGCTCACTAAGCTAATCCTCCGCCTTGCGGCGCCGGCACACCGGGTTCTAGTCCCGGTCGGGGCACCAATCCTGTCCCGGTTGCCCCTCTTCCAGGCCAGCTCTCTGCTGTGGCCAGGGAGTGCAGTGGAGGATGGCCCAAGTGCTTGGGCCCTGCACCCCATGGGAGACCAGGAGAAGCACCTGGCTCCTGCCATCGGATCAGCGCGGTGCGCCGGCAGCAGCGCGCTACCGCGGCGGCCATTGGAGGGTGAACCAACAGCAAAGGAAGACCTTTCTCTCTGTCTCTCTCTCACTGTCCACTCTGCCTGTCAAAAATAAAAAAAAATAAAAAATAAAAAAAAATAAACAAGTGGATGGGAATTCTCTGAGTCTCTGTTTCTCTGGTTCTGAAGTAAATAAAAATTTTGAAACTCAAAATTTGATGATCCCAACAGAGGGTAATTAAGGGAAAACACAGGAAAATTCTGATGTGAACCACAGAAAATACATAGCCATCCTATCATCTGTATGACCAATAAGTTTCTGTTTCAGACTTCATGTTCCACAAGAACCTAGACTATTCTGTGAGCATCAACTTGAAGCATGTAACAATTATTTCTTTTTGATATGGCATCAGAAAGAACAGATGGTAACCATTTAGAGATGCACTTGAAATTTAGACAATTCATTTTTTAAAGATTTATTTATTTATTTGAAATTCAGAGTTACACAGAGAGAGGAGAGGCAGAGAGAGATAGAGAGAGAGGTCTTCCATCCATTGGTTCACTCCCAAATTGGTCGCAATAGCCGGATCTGTGCCAATCTGAAGCCAGGAGCCAGGAGCCTCTTCTGGGTCTCCCACATGGGTGCAGGGGACCAAGGACTTGGGCCATCTTCTACTGCTTTCCTAGGCCATAGCAGAGAGCTGGATCAGAAGTGAAACAGCTGGGTCTTGAACTGGCACCCATATGGGATGCCAGCACTGCAGGCGGCGGTTTTACCCACTACACCACAGTGCCGGCCCCTAGACAATTCTTTAAAAAAAAAAAAAAGATATCTTGGATTGAATACAAATACATCACACTGGAATTAGGTAATGAAGAACAACTGCCTCAGATTTAGCCCTCTTCCCTTTTCTGTCTTTATGTCTAGTCTGCCCTGTACATACATTTCAAGGACAGGTGGGAGGAATCCATGGAACATGACACCAAGTGGACATCAAGGATCACAGGCTGTGACAGTAGCAGAGTGTCATGATGATTCATCATTTAATGTTGCCACTTTAACTTCTTTCAGACACAAACTATAAAATAGTTGAAGATAGGAGGAAATATTGAGTGTTATAAAAGTCATTTAGAATGCAAATTAAAATCTCAATTTGGTTTCGAGGCCCCATATTCTGTCCTCCCATTGAATTGTTCCTCAGCAGTAAGGCCATTAAAAAAAAGTGAAAGGAGCTGGAGCTGTGATACAGCAGGTTAAGGCCACAGCCTGTGGCATTGGCATCCCATATGGGCACTGGTTCAAGTCCCTGCTACTCCACTTTTTTTTAAAAGATTTATTTATTGGGGCTGGCACAGTGACACAGCAGGTTAAAGGCTGGCCTGAAGTACTGGTATCTCATATGGGCACTGGTTCAAGACCCAGCTACTCCTCTTCCCATCCAGCTCTTTACTATGGCCTGGGGAAGCAGTAGACAGCTCAGGTCCTTGGGTCCCTGCACCCACGTGGGAGACCTGGAAGATGCTCCTGGCTTCAGATTGGCACAGTTCTGGCCATTATGGCCAACTGGGGAGTGAACCAGCAGATGGAAGTCCTCTTTCTCTGCCTCTACCTTTCTCTGGAACTCTTTCAAATAAATAAAACAAATCTTTAAAAAATTATTTATTTACTTGAAAGTCAGTGTTATAAAGAGAAAGAAAGAGAGGCAGAGAGGGAGAGAGAGAGAGAGAGCGAGAGAGAGAGTGAGCCAGTGCCATGGCTAAATAGGCTAATCTTCCACCTACGGTGCCATTACACTGGGTTCTAGTCCGGGTCGGGGCACCAGATTCTGTCCCAGTTGCCCCTCTTCCAGTTCAGCTCTCTGCTCTGGCCCAGGAGTGCAGTGGAGGATGGCCCAAGTGCTTGGGCCCTGCACCAGCATGGGAGACCAGGAGAAGCAACTGGCTCCTGGCTTTGGATCAGTGTGGTACACTGGCCGCAGCGCGCCAGCCCCAGTGGCCATTGGAGGGTGAACCAACGGTAAAGGAAAACCTTTCTCTCTGTCTCTCTCTCTCTCTCACTGTCCACTCTGCCTGTCAAAAAAGAGAGAGAGAGAGAGAAAGAGAGAGAGAGAGAGAGAGAGAGAGAATCTTCCATCCATTGGTTTAATTCCCAGATGGCCACAATGGCTGGAGCTGTGCTGATCCAAAGTCAGAAGCCAGGAGCTTCTTCCAGGTCTCCCATGCAGGTTCAGGGGCCCAAGGACTTGTGTCGTCTTCTACTGCTTTCCCAGGCCATAGCAGAGAGCTGGATTGGAGGTGGAACAGCTGGGACTTGAACCAGCACCTATATGGTTTGCTAACACTACAGGTGGCAGTTTTACCTGCTATGCCACAGTTCCCTCCCACCCCACCCCAGCTACTCCACTTCTGATCCAGCTCTCTTCCAAGCTATGGCCTGGGAAGGCAAAAGATAGACCAAGTCATTGGACCCTTGCACCTGTGTCAGACACTAGGAGGAAGCTCCTGGCTTCAGATAAGCTCAGCTCTGGCCCTTGCAGTCATTTGGGCAGTGAACTAGCAAATGGAAGCCCTCCCTCTCTCTCTCGCTGTACCTCTCTCTGTAACTGTCTTTCAAATAATTAAAATAAATCTTAAAAAAAAGTGAGAATTCTTCCTGGCATATTAACAGGCAGCCTTTCCCTTGAACATGTCTTAATCCTCAACCTGTGAACATGTTACCCTATATGGCAAAATGGATCGCAAGTGTGATCATGTCTAATTCCCTGAAAAGGGAAATTAACCTGGAGAATATAGGTGAGGCAATTTAAATTACTGTAAAAGTAACAAATTTTTCCCAATTGTGCTCAGAAGGTGACCTGATTACAGAAGGAAAATGAGATACATTTTTTTCGGGGCCAGCACTGTGGCATAGCAGGTTAACGCCCTGGCTTGAAGTGCCGACATCACATATGGGCACCAGTTCAAGACACGGTTGCTCTACTTCCAATCCCGCTTTCTGCTATGACTTGGGAAAGCAGTAGAAGATGGCCCAAATTCTTGGGCCCCTACACCCATGTGTGAGACCCAGAAGAAACTCATGGCTCCTGGCTTCAGATCGGCACAGCTCTGGCTGTTGTGTTGGGGAGTGAATCAGCAGATGGAAAACCTCTCTCTCTATCTCTGCCTCTCCTCTCTCTGTGTAACTCTGACCTTCAAATAAATAAATAAATCTTAAAAAAAAGAGAGAGAGAGAGAATATACCAGAGCCACCAGAGAAGAGTGTTTAGATTGGGTGAATGTTAAAAGGCAAGGGAAATGTGTGATTAGTTATATGTATACCAGTTCTCATTTAAATGTGATTGTAAAATGGTAATTAAACAAGATTTTAAGAAAAGAGATATTTTTTCTGCCTTTAAAATGATGGGAGAGTCCTCTAGCCAAGGAAGGTGGGCATCTTCCAGAGCAGGATTTGGGAATGGGAAGCCCTCAGACCACATACAGCCCATCTAATCATTTGGTGTGGCCCTGCCAAGGCAACTACAGGAGGAACTTGAAAGTCAATAAATCTACAGCAGATTATTTTTTACATTGCTAATTATTCATGGCTTATGAATTATACACATCCAAATGGCCCATGGCAAAAAAAAGGTTCCCTACTCCTGTGAGGCTGGTAAAGGGAATAAATTCTGTAAAATCTCTGGGAAGAAATGCAGCCATACTCTCACCTAGATACTAAACATATGAGGTCTTTATTGGACTCCTACATAACTATAAGGAAATCAATGTATTTCTTCAAGGCATTCAGTTTGCAGTAATTGGTGACAGCAGCAGTAGAGAACTAATGAAGTGCAGAACTGCCCTGGGCACTGATAATGACCATCTAGTCCCACTAGTCTCCCCAGTCACTGCCATAAATGAAAAGGCCCTCCAAGGTTTTTCCATACCACTGAGGTAGTGTGACACCAATCCCAGAGGAGGTTCATTAAATTCATGAACAGTGAGTTGTCAGAAAAACTAAGTATAGGGGCCGGTGCTGTGGCATAGTGGGTAAAGCTGTCGCCAGTGGTGCCAGCATCTCATATAAGTGCTGGTTCGAGACCCGGATGCTCCTGTTCTGATCCAGCTCTCTGCTATGGCCTGGGAAAAGCAGTAGAAGATGGCCCATGTCCTTGGAACCCTGTACCCACGTGGGAGACCTGGAAGAAGCTCCTGGCTCTTGGCTTTGAATCAGCACAGCTCCAGCTGTTGTGATCAACTGGCGAGTGAACCATCAGATGGCAGACCTCTCTCTCTCTCTCTCTCTCTCTCTGCCTCTCCTCTCTCTGTGTAACTCTGACTTTCAAATAAACAAATAAATCTTCAAGGAAAAAAAAAACTAAGTATAGGGGCCAATGCTGTGGTGCATAGTTAAAGTCCCAAGCTGCAGTGCTGGTTTGAGTCCCGGCTGTTCCATTTCTGATCCAACTCTCTGCTAATATACCTGGGAAAGCAACAGAGGATGACCCAAATCCTTGGGCCCCTGCACCCATGTGGGAGACCTGGAAGAAGCTCCTGGCTCCTGGCTTTGGATTGGATCAGGTCCTGCCATTGCAACCATTTGGGGGAGTGAACCAACAGATGGAAGACCTCTCTGTGTCTCTACTTCTCTCTGTAATTCTGTCTTTCAAATAAAATAAATCTTTTTAAAAAAGAAAAATTAAGTATAAAATAATTGTTTCTAAGATAGAAATTAAAGATTTGGGGCTGGCACAGTTGTGACATAGTGGGTTAAGCTGCCACCTATGTTGTCCTCATTCCATATGGGCAACAGTTTGTGTTCCAGCTGCTCCACTTCCAATCCAGCTGTCTGCTGATATGCTGTGGGAAGCAGAAAAAGATGGCTCATTCCACTGATATGGGAGACCTGGATGAAGTGCCTAGTTCCTGGCTTCATCCTGGCCCAGCCTTGGCCATTGTGGCCTTTTGGGAAGTAAACCAATAGATGGAAGACCTCTCTGCCTGGGTCTCCTCTCTTTGAAATTCTTTATTTCCAATAAATAAATAAATAAATAAATCTATCTTTGACAAAAGAAATTAAAGGTTTTTTAATTAACATGAAAATTTATGTCTGATACATATGTAGGTCTTATTTCTTTATCATAAATAAACTTGTCAGTAAAAATCATTTCCACTATGTTATTTATACTTTTCAGTAAAAACTGTGCATAAAGCAATTTTATCTCCAACTTTCTGATGAATCTTTTCAAATACCTCCCTGTACAATTCTACTGTAAAATAAGATTCATAAACCAGAGTTAACTGAAAGGTTGGAGGATTAATAAATCTCCAAGACATTCACAAGAAGCTGTGGTGCTTGTTGCCAGAAACCCATTTCCTCTTTATTTATCTACTTGTGTAGAGGTCTCCTGCAGGTTGATGATAAAAGGCCTCTCTCTGATTCACCTCTACATGCCTCAAAAGGTCTGGCACAGGGAAAACACTAAGGAGAGATGTACTCAATGAATTAACAAATAAATAATACTTCTTTTGTTTAAAGCTTTATTTTAAATTTTTTTTTTTGACAGGCAGAGTTAGACAGTGAGAAAGAGAGACAGAAAGGTCTTCCCTCCATTGGTTCACCCCCCCCAATGGACGCTTTGGTCGGCGTGCTGTGCCAATCCAAAACCAGGAGCCAGGTGCTTCCCATTAGTCTCCCATGCAGGTGAAGGGCCCAAGCACCTGGGCCATCCTCCACTGCCCTCCCAGGCCACAGCAGAGAGCTGGACTGGAAGAGAAGCAACTGGGACAGAATCTGGTGCCCCAGCTGGGACTAGAACCCGGAGTGCTGGCGCCACAGGCAGAGGATTAGCCTAGTGAGCCGTGGCGCCAGCCTAAAGATTTATTTTATTTATTTGGAAGACAAAGTTACAGAGGGAGGTAGAGACAGAAAGAGAGGTCTTCCATCTGCTGATTTACTCCCCAGGTGGCCACAATGGCCGGAGCTGCGCCGATCCAAAGCCAGGAGCCAGGAGCTTCTTCTGGATCTCCCACGTGGGTGCAGGGGCCCAAGCACTTGGACCATCTTCTACTGCTTTCCCAGGCCATACCAGAGAGCTGGATGGAAAGAAGAGCAGCCAGGACTAAAACTGGCACCCATATGGGATACCGTCGCTGCAGGTGGAGGATTAACCCACTGTGCTATAGCGCGGGCCCAATAATACTTCTTGAAGTAATATTCTCACAGGGTCCTCCTAAACACAAGAGGTCTAGTTCCTCCATTGAGTCCCCTTCTCTTGTCCTGCCAGCAAAAGGAAACTAGTTTCCTCAACACTGTTACAATCATTAAACACAGGCAAATTTCTTTCTTAGAGGAAAGTTGCTATCTCTTTCAAAAAGTAACTCCTCAGGATAGATGCTCCCAAGTCTCACAGTGGGAAGTTTTGTGATATCGATGATCACAAGAGCAGACCAGCTGGGAATCTGCAAATGCACGATGAGAGAAGCACCAAGAACACTCCCCAAAGCCCAAGTCCTCTCTTGAATGAATGTTCCCCAACTTTTGTTTCTGTATCTATGGTAAGTCCTTCCCTGAGCTACTGGGAGAGAAGTGGTTTGGAGCAGTAACCTTACCTCCTATGCTGGCCACACATGTAAACTCTCCTTCAGCAAAACCTGGGCCTTGACTGGCACCATGGCTCACTAGGCTAATCCTCCACCGGCACCCCGGGTTCTAGCCCTGGTTGGGGAGCCAGATTCTGTCCCAGTTTCTCCTCTTCCAGTCCAGCTCTCTGCTGTGGCCCGGGAAGGCAGTGGAGGATGGCCCAAGTGCTTGGGCCCTGCACCCACGTGGGAGACCAGGAGAAGCACCTGGCTCCTGGCTTCAGATCAGTGCAGCTGGCCATAGCGGCCATTTAGGGAGTGGACCAATGGAAAAGGAAGACCTTTCTCTCTGTCTCTCTCTCTGTCCACTCTGCCTGTCAAAAACAAACAAACAAAAACCAACTTGGGCCTTTATTCAGTCCATATGACTTAGACATTGAATGATTTATTTGTAAGATAGGCAACTTAACACATTTTCTACTAAGTAATGTATTTGTGTTATATTTTATTTTATTTAAGACATTTATTGAAGCTGGTGCTGTGGCATAGTGGTAAAGACATTGCCTGCAGTGCTGGCATCCCATATGGGCAGCAGTTTGAGTCCTAGCTGCTCTACTTACAATTCCTCTCCTTGCTAATCTGTTTTAGAAAGCAGAAGACAGTGGAAGTCCTTGGGCCCCAGCACCCATGTGGGAGATCCAGAAGAAGCTCCTGGCTCCTGGCTTTGGCCTGGCCCAGTGGGCCATTGTGGCCAAGTGGAGAGTGATCCAGTGGATGGAAGATCTCTCCCTCCATCTCTCCCTCTCTCTGTAACTGCCTTTCACATAAATCTTAAACAAAAGGCATATGCCACAATGCCAGCCTCTGCATTTCATTTTAAAAGTTCTAAACTGAATTAGACTTCCTGCTACAGGAACATTTTTACAAGTTCCCCTGGGAGATCAGCATCGTGACATAGCATACAAAGACACCTCATATGAGAGTCTTGGCTACTCCACTTCTTTTTTTATTTTTTAAATATTTATTTATTTATTTGAAAGGCAGAGTTATAAAGAGGCAGAGGCAGAGAGAGAGAGAGGTATTCCATTTGCTGGTTCACTCCCCATATGGCTGCAATGGCTAGAGGTGCACAGAATCTGAAGCCAGTAGCCAGGAGCTTCTTCCAGGTCTCCTACATAGGTGCAGGAGCCCAAGCACTTTGTTATCTTCCACTGCTTTCCCAGGCCATAGCAGAAGGCTGGATCAGAAGTGGGGCAGCCAGGACTCTAACCAGCACCCAAATGGGATGCTGGCACTGCAGGCAGGGGCTTTACCTGCTATGCCACAGTGCCAGCCCCAGCTGCTTCACTTCTAATCCAGCTCCCTGCTAATGGCCTGGGAAAAGCAGCAGATGATGGCCCAAGTACCATCTCCATTTATTGGGACCATTTGGGGACTGAACCAGCAGATAGAAAATCAATCTCAATCTCTCTCTCTCTCTCTCTCTCTCTCTCTCTCTCATCCTGCTCTTCAAATAAATGACTCTTCAATAAACAAACAAATAAATAAATCTTCTAAAGAAAGAGTTTTCCTGATGTCAACCTCTAGTTTATAGAGATATTATATGAGAACATTCACAGTTAAGCTGTAACGATTTCAGTTGTAGATTTTTACTTACGGGTTCATAGACCTAAAATTCCCAAATACTTGCATCTGGCCCACTTATAATTAGACATTTTATGAAAGAGTGGACTAATGCTATTAAAAGATTATAACAATGTTATTTTTTCATCCTTTTGGAAATACAAATAAAATGTAAAGAGAAAAATAAAAAACAAAAACAAATAATATATGTAATATATATGTATATTTAACTAGATTATCATGATTGTTCTATAATTACGTAAATAACAAGTTATTAAATTTCTAATGATTCTTTCTAAATCCTTGAAGTCTTTCAAACACATCAGGAATATATATCATATACATTATAGAAAGCAACTTTGTAGTTCTTCCTACAGCACAGACAAAGCAATAAGATGAGGACAAATAAGCAATAAAGTGAGGACAAATCTCTGGTCTATGCAAAGGGAACAGAGGGAACAGATAAAGCTGCTCAGTTTTCTCCTGTAGTGCTGCGCCCTGCCTGCTCACCCACTGACCATCTGCTCCCAGAGGCTCAACCTGATCCTGAACTTGGACCAGGTACTAGTGTTACAAGCAGGAAGGGTGTGGTGCTGGACTCACTACTGCCCTGCACAGCCATCCCTTTTGCTGTCCCAGCAGCAGATAAAGGGAAGCCAGCAGGGATTCCCACCACTATCTTTAAGGGCCCTGAGCCCCATCCCCCATGCTATGGGCTTCTCATCTCCATCTGTCCCATAGCTGGGCCAGCACAGAGGTGCTGACTGTGGGTTCACATTGTCCTCTGTGGCTCCAGCTCTCCTCATTTCCCCAGAGAGGAAAATGGCATCCTGGTTTCCTCTTGGGAAACGACTCCTTAGTGGGCAGAGGCTTCCCCAGAATCAGGCCTTTGCTCTGCCCTTTTTTGTAGCTGACACTCAAGGTGGGGTTTCTGAGACAGGAGTCCACCTGCATTTTCATATTGAAGGACCCTAATCCCCGCTGGGTCCTTTAGATCGCGACCCCAGACTCAAAAATCCTCAGACCAGACAATGCAAATGCAAGAGGCGGCTTTATTTCACGAGCGCTCGCGGACGCTGTCTCCAGACCCGACTCAGCGGGAGGCAGGAGAGAGGCGTGCGTAGTAGTGTCTGGGGGGCACTTATATACCTGGGAGATTGCAGAAGCGGGGAATACAGAAGCAGAGAAAGCGTGGTTACAGGGTTTCGATAAGACAATGGGGTGGGGGCATGCAGAAAATACCTTGCATACTTTTGCCGTCTGCCCGGACCCACAGATAAGGGGCAGTTGGGTGCTTCCCATGCCTGTTCCTGTTTATCTGGCGCCGTTATCTCAAACCGCAGCTGCCTGCCCGTGACTTATGGTTTCGGCCCAAATTCCAGGAAATGTTTTACTAGAGTTGCCTAAGATGGTGCTGGGGTAGTTAAAATGGCATGACCATTGTCAGGGTTGTTCAATATTTTTGATAAAATTCTGATCTTGCATTTTGTGTATTAAAAACAAAATACTTCTGTCATGAGCTGAAGTCCCCTTAGTATGTGTGCCAGAGCTAGGGGCTGGTGAGAAGGGATCTCTCTAGCCTCAGGATAGAGGAGCTGAGGAAGGGCCTGTAAAGCTCCCCTCCATCACAGTGTTAAGGTCTTTCCAGGTTCAACAGCAGGTCAGGTGGCAGGGAGAGCACTGCTGACAACTGCCAACCTGACACTCCTGGGTCTAGCATACCAGGGCATAATGTAGGCCAGGATAGGCTCAGGGTCTGGGGCTAATCACTATGATGATAGACCCTTAGTGTCAGCAACATAGTGGTTAGGACCAGGGCAGCAGTGAGAGCCATGAACACCATCAAGGCAACCAGATTAGACCCCTAGCCCACACCCTTGCCTAAACACCAACTCCTTCACTGAGATCCATGGAAGAGAAGTCCCCATAGTGTGGGGGAGAGGGGAGCTAATCCTGTGACAGGTGCTAAGGTGGTCTCTAGAGTGGTGTCCATAGTGGTGAGGGGTTTGGGGCAAGTAAGACAGGCTCATAAGTCTTGCCCCCCTAGACGTTGGGGCATAGGGAGTGAAAGTCAAATGCTTGGTCCCCACAGCAGGCTCTTCTCTGTTGAGAAGGCAGAAGTGTCCTGCAAGGCCTTCAGGGCAGAGGCAGGGGAAGCAGTTTATGGCATCAAGGCAGGTTAGAGTCCTCTTGGCAGATTTTGTCCATGACAAAGCAGGGCTTGAATCCTTCCAAAGGCACTAGGATCCTTGTTAGCATCTGTGATTTGAGAAATTGTCAGAAATGCGTGGCTCTTTTTCCTTCTGCTTTATTGTTTGATCAGGCTGGCCTCAAAGGGAAATTCTTTCCCCATGTTTCTTTCCCAGTACACCCTGGCTTGGAACCTTTGCCCTCCATCCTTATTTTCTGTCTCTATTCAACTTGTACAATCTTTGATGCATTTGGTATATCTTGGTTTGACATTTTCCTGAACTGTGGATTCAGAAAAAAACTTTACAGAGGGATGCTTTTCTCCTAAACTCCCTTGAGGAATTAGCAACCACCCTCCTATTTTCATTAAACTAAAATCTTGGGGAGGCTCTCCACCTGAGTTGTTCTGCCCCAGATTTGATTCCTGGCTTTAATCTTTGGGAATGCCTGGCTACTTCAGAGCCACATAAAGGCACTCAAAAATCTGCTTATTTTTACATTTCAGAAACTGCTATGAACAGTTCTGTGTGAAAGATCAGGTCAACATCCAGATTCAGATGGACCTGGTATCAGGATAGCAAGATTTGTAGTTTGACTTTGGTAAAATCTTGCCATAGCGAGGTACCTAGTAGAAGCTCCTCCAGAGGACAGGCATCCTGAAGCAGCAGATGAAGGTGTTACTTGGGACACATGTATCCCATATTAGAGTGTCAGTCAAGTCCTGGTTAGGGTCCAGGTTCCAGTGAATGTGCCCAGGAAGCAGAGGATGATACCTCAGGTGGTTGTGTCTCTGCTACTCATGTTAGATCCAGCTGAAGTTCCAGTTTTATGCAGTGACTCTTCCTCATCACCACCAGAGAATTAGGCAGGCTGCCCACAGCTTGCCTTGGCCAAGGAGGGGAAGTGTGCCACTCAGCCTTCCCCGAATCCTGGCGGACAATCAGGCGCGGTGTGGAGCCCAGTCAAAGCAGGGTCTCACTTTATTGTAAAAAGGAGGTGTATATACAGCTGAGGTACAGAGTGGATGGTACAGAGCAGATGAGTGGATGCGGGTAAGGGGTGGGGTGTTGTGATGCAAAAGGGTCTTAGCCACTCCTATTATACCACCTTAATGATCCTTAGGCAAAAGCACCCTGGGGATGGGGTGTTTGCCACCAGGGATTTGAGACTTAAAGGCAGGTTTTCAAATTCGAGGCAGGCTCAGGAAGTTCCTCTAGGCCTCTCCAGATTCAGCCTCCCCCACAGGTTTTTGTCTTTTGCGCAGCACAGACACTGCACTCCTGACGACTTGGGGAGTGAATCAGCAGATAGATCTGCCTCTTTTTCTCTCTGTAACTTTGCTCTTTAATGAAAACCTGGAGTCCATCACTAAACATGACTTCTGCAGATGAGAGCCGTAATCTCTAAGCATCAGGCCAACAATAGCTCATTAGGAATTCTTCTTCTATAGAATTCTGACAGGTACTAGGCACAAAGTTCAAAAGTCTGAGACACTTGAAATAAAAAATTTTGTTCATATTTTTCAGACACATCAGTGTTTCAAATTGTAATAAATTTTACCAGTTCATTGAGTCTCATATAATTATTTTTTTCTCTTGTTTTATCTCCATCAGCAATTTCACACATCTGTTATTTTTCAGAGTTCTGGAAATTATTGGCTACTCCACTGATCTTTCATGAGAAACCTGTCTTCTTAATGCTGATGTTTGTTCCATATCACACATATCCATGAATCCAGTAAGGTATGCCACATCAGTTTGAACCTTGCTGCTGATTCTGATCCAACACCAAATACATTTCTTCTTTACCTCCTCTCCAGTCAATGTATACTTGAGTCTATTTCTCAGGAAGATGATGAGAGGGAGGTATTCCTTAGATTGTGGGGAATTTATTCTAGATCCTGAGCTGTTCAGGCATCCTTCTGAGGGCTCTTTTGGTGATAGAAGTTCACAAAGTTGCAATGGCTGAGCCTCGTGGGACCTTCTATCAGTAGCAGACTGGAGAAGCTATGTTTGGCTGCATGACTAAAAAGACCTCTGCTCTACCTCCCATCCAGCTCTCTGCTATGGCCTGGGCAAGCAGTAGAAGATGGCCCAAGTCCTTAGGCCCCTGCACTCTGTGGGAGACCTGGAGGAAGCTCCTGGCTCCTGGCTTCAGATCGGTGCAGCTCCAGCCATTGTGGCCATCTGGAGAATGAACCAGCGGATGGAAGACTTCTCTCTCTCTCTCTGCCTCTCCTTCTCTCTCTGTGTAACTCTGACTTTCAAATAAATAAATAAATCTTAAGAAAAAAAAAAAAGAAAATACCCCTCTTTCTTTGGATCTCAGGCTTTTGGATAAAAATCCACCTGGGCCTTATGCTGGCATAAATAATAATAAATACTTCCTGTTAAAGGCTTTGGTGTCTCATCTCTGTACAAAAATCCCACAACTGGATGGCCCCTCACATCTGGTTCATAGACCAGTATGGACCCCATTTGCCAGGCCCTCTGGACCCAAAGCTCTGTGTGTGTGGCTCATACTAGAATCCTGCCCCAGGGTGATATGGCATTCTGGGGTGGTGTTCTGGGGTGGTGGAGGGGACTATAACCTTTCTAAACCTGTTTTATTACCTGCAAAATAAGGATACACTTCACAGGATTGTGTTGAGGAATAAAAACGATGTCTGCCAATACCTTCAGAACCATTTCTAGGATGTCTGAAACACTCACAAGCATTGAAAAAAGGGTGACCTTGAAAGGTCATCAGGACTACTTTCCCATCCCGGTTCTTGGAAAACTTCTGACCTATTTTATTGAAGCCCTTCAAGTATATATGTGGAGGTCTTCAAATAGTTCATGGAAAATGTGTATGATGAAAAATTTATGCTTGATGTTCAAAACCTTTTGTATGAAAGTAAATTTCTTTTTTAATTCCATTTTCCATGAATTTTTTTAAGTACTTCTGATAGTCTCAAACACCCACAGCTGACTGAGCAAACTGCCCTGTCTGCTCCCTTCTCTACATATAGAACTTCCCCCTGCTACAGAATCTGCCCAACCTGCCCCTCAGAGAGTCAGGTACTGAGAGGCTCTTCACAGAGCCTCTTTCAACACCGGTGTCTCCCAGCAGCACTCCCCACCCCAGCCTCCCTTGCCAGGCTAAACCATTCTCTTTCTTTTACCTTCTGCTTTCCTCATGTCTCCCGATCTCCAGATTATTGTCAAACTTCAGGTCTCCTGTCAAGTGCCTTGGGGAACAACATGTCAGACTCCATGAATCAGACTTGGAGGGGTAAAGTTGATGAAGCAAGAGACAGGCAAAGGGCTGGCACTGTGGTGCAGTGGGTAAAGCCGCCACCTGCAGTGCTGGCACCCCACATGGTTTGAGTCCTGGCTGCTCCACTTCTGATCCAAGTCTCTGCTACCTCCTGAGAAAGTTGTGGAAGATGGCCAAAGTCCTTGGGCCCCTGCACCCATGTGGGAGACCAAGAAGAAGCTCCTGGCTCCTGGATTTGGATAGGCACAGCTCAGAGTGTTGTAGCCATTCAGGGAATGAACTAGCAAGTGGAAGACCTTTCTTTCTCTCTCTCTCTCTCTGCCTCTGCCTCTCTGTAACCCTATCTTTCAAGTAAATAAATCTTTTAATAAAAAAAACAGGCAAAGGGGAATGGTGGGGTTGGGGTGGGGTTTGCCAGTTTGGCATTGTCCTGGTGCCACGGGGGAGATACAGTGTGAATGGGGGGGGGGGTGTCTCAGGTCCCTAAACATTTGTTCTGGGGCTTGACCTTGTGGGTATGTAGGGCTGAAGAATGAGGAGTCAATGCTTTGGGGGCAGGTACCTTGCAGAAGACATGAAGTGGGTTGCATCGCAGCCCAGGTCACGGTGCAAGCTGCAGTCATCAACTGCAAGAGATAGATATGGGAGAGGAGAATCTGGGTCATAGTAAGGCTCCCTGAGATGTAGGACTCTGGAGATGATTCCTGGTTCCTGGCAGTGAGTGGACCCAGTTCTGGGGCAGGGCCATAGAGATGCTTTCCATTCCAAAGCACGACCTGGGTCTCTCCAGCTCTGCCCATGACAGTGGCTACAGTGTTGGCTGTGGCCTGCAGACATCAACCTGCAAGCTGTGACCACTGAACAGATCCAGGACAATGCCGACAGGTGTGCTCACAGCTGCCGGCTGCCCTGGTGCGAGGGACTGGTGGACGTCTGTGTCAGACGCTGGTTAGAAGGTGGCCAGAGGCGGAGATAGTGGAACAGAGACGGGAGCCATGTTACTGGACCCAACGAGGTACCGGAGCTCTGGGATGGAAGAAGGGAGCGAAGGCAGTGGGAAGGCAGGGACAGGAGAGAGTTGAGTTTGCATGGGGAATGGAGACAGGAAACAGATAGGGAGTCTGCGGGAAGAGACAAAGGATGGGCTGAGCAGAGAAAGGCCGAGCGCGAGAATGCCAGGGCTGGGCTCAGGGTCGGGAAGGATGAGGATGAGGTCCGCGGGGTTGAGCACAATGTCGAGAAGCGGCCTCGCACGCGAAAGGGAAGCGGGAAGGAGCTGGAGGAAGGGCAGACTCAGAATCCCAGCGGCGTCACCTCCCACAGCCTCCTGCCCACTCAGGACCGGCTGCCGTGTCCCACTCATATCTCCGCAGCACTCGGCTTCCTGGGTGGCACAGGGCCTGGGACACCCTGGTGACCCCGGCCACCCCGGCGACCCCAGCTCCGCGCGTCTCTGTCCACGTGGTTTTCATTTCCGGCTGGCAGTGGGCTGGCTCGGGCCCCAGTGCGAGGCCAGAACCATTGGGCTCCACCGCGGGTTGTCCCTAGGTGGCTACCGGCCTTGTCGCCAGAGGCGACTGCAGCGCCAGCCTGCTTGGGAATCTGGGTCTCTGGGCGACCCTAGGCGGCAGCTCCCGTCCTCAGCCTTCGAAGTTTGCTCCCCGCTCCCAGTCTGGCGCCCAACCCCCCGCGATACAAGACGTTCACTTCATCCTGCCCCTCTGGTCGCCTGCCCGCGCTAGACCAGACCCCTGCCCTCCGCCACCACCGAATCTGGTGTTCTTCAAGGAAAGAAGGAAATCGTGGGCACTGTAATGGGAGCAAAGGGTCAAGCGCCCGCCAGAGGTGCACGACCCCGCCATTCTGCATCCCCGCATTTCTGACCTGGGCCCCGCTGCTGCCCGTCAAGCATCTCATAGGTATCCCAGTCACACTAGGGGCATCCTTGCTACAGGACCTGGCCGCTCCATTCACTAGCTCACTCAGAAAGCCCTCATCAGCTTGCTCCTTTCTCATGGTGGTCGCTGTTTTGTTTCCTCCTTGCCGTCTACAGTTTCCTAGCACCCACCTGTGTCTTTCTAAACATCCAACATCTGTTGGTTTCTGTGGTCAGCTCTGGGAAGGCTCCCTGGACAAGGAACGCCAGACTCCGTCAATGGGCCCTGAAGTTCCCTCTTTGGCACCCTAGCACAGCCATCCTGGGCTTCAGCTGCACCCTGCAGTGCCTCAGCCCAGAGCTCAGTGTGAGACTTCCAAAGGGGAGGACACCTCTCTAGGTCTCTCCACAGCCCCCATTCAGAGTGCAGTCACTTTTGTGCAGGATGGAGCTCAGAGGTCAGGAGTGCTGCAGCCTATCTGGCCCTCTGTATGGCGATTCCATCATTTTAGTGGAAAACTCAGAGGTCTCACTTCATTAAGCCGTGCAGAATAGCTTCTCCAGAAGTCCTCACGGGGGCAGATTTCTGAAGTCTCCACTGGAGGTGGACCTAACCCCTACACAACCCTGCTCTCTAGCAGGCTTCCCCTCTTCAATGGCTTCTTCCCCAAGAGGTTTTTGAATTTGAGTAAAGATGTGGCTCTGATCTTTATTTTTTCCAGTGAAAAGCTGCAAACAAGTTATGCTAAACACTGTTGTACATAAATAGATTATGATGTATCAAAGAATAGGCTTAGTGGGGAAAGGCCAGACACAAAGCAGAACCTACTTGGGTATTGGTAGTGGCATTCCTGGATGATGGAGGTACTGTTTTTTTTTTTTTTTCCTGATTGATCTTTTCAGCATTTCCCTTTTTTCCAAAATGAACCACATTGTATTAGATTAAAGTAAAAAGAAAAAAAAATCCAAGATTTTGTGAGCTTGGTAAGGCCACAGCTATTTTTCTTTTTTACAGATTTATTTATTTACTTGAAACTCAGAGTTACACAGAGAGAGAAGGAGAGGCAGAGAGAGAGAGGTCTTCCATCTTCTGGTTCACTCCCCAGATGGCCGCAAGGGTTGGAGATGGGCTGAGTTGAAGCCAGGAGCCAGGAGCTTTTTCTGGGTCTTACACACAGGTGCAGAGGCCTAAGGACTTGGGCCATCTACTGTTTTTCCAGGCCATAGCAGAGAGCTGGATTGGAAGTGGAGCAGCCAGGATTCGAACTGGAGCCCATATGGGATGTTGGCACTGCAGGTGGCAACTTTACCCTCTACACCATGGTGCCAGCCCCCAAAGCCACAGCTTTTATAGTGTTGACCCTTTTTCTTATCCCAATTTTTTACACAGATATAATGTATCTACAATGTTTTATCCTGGCTCTTAAAAATGTTTACTATTTATTTGAGAGATACAACAGAGAAACAGAGCACCCTCATCCACTGATTTACTTTCCAAATGCCTTCAACAATGCAGGATAGGCTGGGAAAAAGCCAGAAGCCAAGAACTCATTCCAAATCTCTCATGTGCAAGGATCCAATTACTTAAACGATCACCTGTGGCTAAGGAAGCTGGACTAAAGAGCTAGACTTCAATTTGAACCCAGACACTCTGATATGGGATGCAGGCACCTTAATCACCAGACTAACCACCACTTCATGTCATACATTGATAATTTTTGGAAGCATATTTTTTATGACTCTGATGTTCCATTAAATAGATATGTGATAACTTCTTAATTTTTTAAAATTTCTTTAATTTTTTTTTAAATTTTTGACAGGCAGAGTGGACAGTGAGAGAGAGACAGAGAGAAAGGTCTTCCTTTTGCCAATGGCTGCCAAGGTAGCGCGCTGTGGCTGGTGCACCACGCTGATCCGATGGCAGGAGCCAGGTGCTTCTCCTGGTCTCCCATGGGGTGCAGGGCCCAAGGACCTGGGCCATCCTCCACTGCCTTCCCGGGCCACAGCAGAGAGCTGGCCTGGAAGAGGGGCAACCGGGACAGGATCAGTGCCCCGACCGGAACTAGAACCTGGTGTGCCGGCGCCACAAGGCGGAGGATTAGACTAGTGAGCAGCGGCGCCGGCCTGATATATGATAACTTCTTATACAAAGGCAGGTTAAATTTATTGGTCACTTAGGTTGTTTTGACATTTTTGTCATCATAAAGCCATTCAATAAATATTAATTGAGTATCTATGTGATAATACTAGGTGCTGGACATCATCTTAGCACTGTGATATAGCTCCCAGGGAAATAGTAAGGCCACATATTACCATGTTTCTACTTTTTCTATTACTCAAGCTTCTTCCTTAAGAGTCTGAATTGATGAATGAGTTCAAGTTGGGAAAAATGAAAATATTTCATTGATGAACAGTATCAAACTTCACTGATGAGCAATAAAGGTATTGGAAGCCATTGAAGGTGATGGCATCATATTCCATCACCAACTACTCCCTCCCTCATGATTTGGACATTTTAGTAGCTGACTTGTCATTCTATTAACTACCACTTCTGTCAATTCTTGGTTTTCTAAAATGTATGTGAAAGGTTGGAGGCAGAGAGAAACAGGCAACACTTGTGTCTGCAGAGGCTGACCTAGAGCATGCAAAAGGCCACAGCCCTAGGGAACAGATATGCCTACACAAGAGATGGTTTAGGCTACCTGACCCTCAACCCTGACCCATGTAAAGCAAATAAAAGTATATGAACATTGAAAGGCAGGGCTCAGACCTGTGAATCTGCAGTCCCCTGGCCCTCACATTTTTTCTACCTGAATGTGCCCCTGAGTAGATTTTTATCTGCCAACACACAGGGGTGGCTGGACCAACCTGGCAATCGGCAGAAATAATTCACTCCCTAAATGCCTGTAGCAGCCAAGGTTACTATGGGCTAAAGCCAATACCCTAGAGCCCAACCTGGGTCTCTTACATTGATGCAGGAATCCAAATGCTTGGCCCATCTTCTGTTGCCCTTCCCATCCCCAACCCGGGGAAGCATATTATCAGGAAACTGGATTGGAAGTGGAGTAGCTGGGAATCAAATCAGTACTCTAATATGGGATGGTAGCATTGCTCACAGCAGCTTGCTTTGCTGCAAAACAACACTGGCTACATCTGTTACTTTTAGATGAAGGCTATTATGAGCAGCTTACACTAGCAGTTTGGAATGTTATAACTTCTCCATGAGAGCAGAGTTTACATGTAAATTATACAAACTCTTCTGCATAGGGTTTTTATGCTCTATCATATGTATTTATGCATCCAGTTGTTTCTGTAAGTGTAGATTTATAGATAGCTATTTTATATCTTGGGTATATTCCAATGATATTTCATTTACTTTCTTATGGACATATTCCAACTTTGGTCATCAGGAGGTTTTTCAATTGGTTTCTGTATTCTTGGCCATACTCACAACCATTTCTTTTCAGCACTTCATTACTTCTAGTGCTGCAAGATGTTCCTGGCTTACTTTGTATATTACTTGCCTCATCTTAACTCAGTCATTCATCTGAAGAGTTTGGGTGCCTTTAATTGGAGAATGGCATGAAAACTGAGGATCAGATTATGAGGTATGCATGCTGCTACAGAGAAGAAGTTACTTTTAGGCCCACTCAGCTAATAGCAGGAGTAACCATATTAAGTAACCTATGCGGATACATGTTATTGCCATTGTGTAGAAACAAACAAGACTCTCACTCAAACTTTGTTTGGATATTGAGAACAATGATTCCATGTGTGCACACACACACATAGACTATGAGAATTTGTTATGTATTATTTCACACAAAATGAATTTCTGGAGAGAGAAGAGTGGCTTCCCAGGAGGTTCAAACACATAACTTGAAATAGCAGGGAAAGGAGATTTGTTTCTGGTTTTGTAAGAGTTACAGTTTGGGCTGGGATGAAGGACCATGTGTTTGACTTGAATTTATACTGGTGCAAAGAAGGAACACTTGGGTTTTCTTAACAGCCTCCCTAGATGTAGAAAAGTAGTAGAAGTCACTTGGGTGAGACTTCAAAGATGCCCCAGTTAAAATTAAAAAAAAAAAAAAAAAGGCCGGCGCCATGGCTCAACAGGCTAATCCTCTGCCTTGCGGCACTGGCACACCGGGTTCTAGTCCCGGTTGGGGCGCCGGATTCTGTCCCAGTTGCCCCTCTTCCAGGCCAGCTCTCTGCTATGGCCCGGGAGTGCAGTGGAGGATGGCTCAAGTGCTTGGGCCCTGCACCCCATGGGAGACCAGGAGAAGCACCTGACTCCTGCCTTCGGATCAGCTCGGTGCGCCGGCTGCAGTGTGCTGGCCGTGGCGGCCATTGGAGGGTGAACCAACGGCAAAGGAAGACCTTTCTCTCTGTCTCTCTGTCTCTCACTGTCCACTCTGCCTGTCAAAAATAAATAAATAAAAATAAAAAAAAACAAAATACAGTTTCCTGTGGCCAGTAATTATACATAACTGTTTAAAAAAAAAAAACAACCAGAATCTTACTCTTCATTATAATACACATAGCAGTAAAGATTTTACATGCAGCATTTTAACTGTGATAGTAGCCCAAATGACTCCATTTTGCTTTGTAAAAACTGTTGTCTTTGTGACTAGACTTATGCTTAAGAAACAAGTTATGCCTGCTTGAGGATTTTAGAATATAGTCTTGAGAAAGTCAGCTGAATTTGCCAAGTAAACAGCCTACCCCAGTCAGCAGGACCAGAGGCTGGGATTTGTGATGACAGACTCAAAGTTAACCTCTTTGACTCTGACCATCCTCCTTATTTTCTGGCCAGAGCCCAACATGCAGCAGGGCCTATCATTGATGCCCCTTAGTCCTGATTCCCCATTCTGGTCTCATCTGAAACAATCCTGCTACCCTGAGATGCTGCGATAGTTTTGGTGACAATCACATCCTCCTTCTCCCAACATTTCTGGCTTCTTGAATTAACCTACTTTTATGCTTCAGTTCTTGACTCTTAAATATTGGTTTGCAAGCAGAGAAAAACTTTACCTTGCTTTTGGTAACATATCTATATTAAGAAAACATGAATTTATACTATGTATTTAGTTCAATGTTACTGCTTCATTCTTCCCTACTCATCGTCTCTACTCTCTCCTTAACAGTGAAAATCTTGATTCCCATCACATAATAATTCTGCTTCAGAATGTATGTACAGTGATTTAGAATTAACAAGTGCAGCCAACAGTGTAGCCATATCAACTGCAATATAAAATGTAGGCAAACTCCTTTTGTCTTTGGGTTTGAAAATGCCACTCTTTTCCTTCTTAAAATATTTATTTATCTATGTATTTGAAAGGCAAACTTATAGAGTGATAGGGAGACATAGAGAGATAGAAATCTCCCTCAGCTGGTTCACTCCTCAAACGGCCACAATGGCCAGGGCTGGGCCAGATTGAAGCCAGGATCCAGGAGTTTCATCCAGGTCTCACATGTGGGAGCTGGATCAGAAGTAGAATGACCACAAAGGAGCTAGCACCCATATGGGTCTCTCGCTTTGCAAGCAATGGCTTAACCTGCTATACCACAATGCTGGCCCCAGTAACACTCTTTTCCAATATTTTAACATTAGAAGCTTATACCTTCAGGCTCTTTAGTAAAGTGCTTCATGCTTCTTCTATCCTTTTATTACAATTTATTAGTGCTACTTCTATCCTTTTATTGTAATATGCAGATGTTCAGGCTTTGCTCTACTACTGTAGTAGGAAGAGGTCCTCAAAAGGTTCATGTATATACATATTATTAAAAATTAATATTTCAAACAATTGTAACTTTAAAAAGCCATGTCTTCTATTAACTTTTTTTTACTCAGATTGTTAAATACTAGAGCATGACAATGTGCTTTGACATTTACTTTTTTTAAGAAATATTTTATTCATTTATTTGAGATTTAGAGTTACAGACAGTGAGAAGGGGAAACAGAGAGAAAGTTCTTCCATCTGCTGGTTCACTCCCCAAATGGATGCCATGGCCGGCGCTGCACCAATCTGAAGCCAGGAGTCAGGTGCTTCCTCCTGGTCTCCCATGCAGGTGCAGGGCCCAAAGACTTGGGCCATCCTCCACTGCCTTCCCCAGGCCACAGCAGAGAGTTGGACTGGAAGTGGAGCAGCTGTGTTTTGAACTGGTGCCCATATAGGATGCTGGCGCTTCTGGCCAGGGCATTAACCCACTGCACCACAGTGCCAGCCCTTTGACATTTACTTTAACCTAGTTTTCTTTGTTGCCATTTCAATCTTTATGTACAAACACATAAAAAATTCAAAATAGGGATATTCAATTAGTGTGTAGATTGTTTTTATTGTGAAGTATAACTGCAACAAAATGAGATTTTATAATATATTTTGTCTCTAATATGAACATGAAAGAGTTGAAAATCTGTGTTGGGAAACACTCTCCACTATACTGTGAAACAAGAAATTTTAACAGCTAGCAGGATCAATTAGAGTGGATTGTGCCAAAAATACATATTCAAAAAAATCTCTAAATATGTATGTATATAATTGAAACTATGATTGTTTATCTTATCAATTATCATTGCACTACGGAAGAAAGAATTGGCAGCGTCAAAAACTCTTATTGGAGAGTTGGAAAGTTAAACACAAGCAACACAAACTTCTGACTTAAAGGAGGCTATAACAAACAATTCAGATATTCTTGTCCTATGTCTCTAAACATAATTTTTATTTGGGAATAAATAAATACAGTATATACATACATTGAAGATGATCAGAGAATTACAGAAAGCCATGTGCCCCGAGGGCCTGGTTTCCACCACTCAACCCCAATTGGTATGGCCTGGATACTCACACACCTGGGAGCTATTAACCTCCATTACAGAACTTCTAAGAAAACAGTCACCACGTGCCAACGTGACAGTCACTGACAGACTGCATATACAACAGTGGTCATCAGAGGATGGGACTGTTACCGTCCATCATCTAGTGACATTGCAGTGCACGCCATGTCCAGGAGCATGCAGTTCACGCAAAACCATGGCCACCAGGCAGGACATGTCACAGAGGGAACTGAGGGCCCAGGGGAGTGTGCAGCCAACAACCAGGCGTTCCTTCTACAGGACACGTATTAAGATTTCCAGATGCCCTTGAGACTTGTCTGATCTGTTTCTAGCTTATTTCTACCAAGGTGGCCTCTCTAGGAGAGCTCTGACCAGCAGTAAAGTTAGATTCAGTGTGAGTCAAGGCAACTCAACCACATCTATGAAGTAGTAGAAGTTTACTACTTAGAGATGTCAGAAGAGGGCCCTATGCCCCCGGGTCAGTGGGAAGGGAAAAGCTCTCTGAGACAGTCAACTCCATGGAGTCCACCGGACAGGTGAAAGTGAAAGTAGGAGGGGGACAAGTGAGACCAGGAGGAAGGGGCGGGGCCGGGCGTGTGACACAGCAGGTGCGATATCACCAAGCGGCAGAAGTAGCAACCACGAATTCTGGACGTTGGCGAAGGCTGAGTCCATGAAGAGTGGGAGGCTTCTGTGCAGTGAGGAAGCCTGGGGCTGCCGTGGGGGAGCCTGGGACTTCAGCAGAGGTGGCGGCCACGGCGCTGGCCTGAGGAGCTCACTGGTGATTGAGTTTATCTTTGAGGCAGTGACAGATCCGGGGCCTACCTCAGTGGAGTGCACTCGCAGCACCTGCTGGCAGCAGGCCTCTTAGGGTCCCAGCAGCAGAGGGTCAGACGTGAAGAGGAGCAGAGACTGGAGTCGGCCAGGCCCTGGAGGACACGGGGCTGGAGCTGGACCTGAAAGTGATACCGAAGTTCAACAATGACGTGCTCCTCTCCGAGTTTCAGATGCTGCTCGGCATTGGCTTAACCTGGCCGCCTGTGCCTTCCTCCGGGACAGGAACAGCAGGTGAGCCAGTCTGGCCGGACCGACGCTGTCAGCAGCCTGGGGGCACCAAGGTTAAGGGAAAGGACCCCCAAGCCCTGGAGGCAGTGAGGTGGGCCTCTGTCCTGCAGCAGAGAGGGGCCGCAGGTATGGGGAGAAATCTGGGGTCCAAGGGCACCTAGAGGAGAATTAGGGGCCACAGAGACAGGAGGGGAAGAAGGGATATTGGGGACTGAGTTTCTCTGGGGTTCTGCAGGGAATCAGGGGGCCGAGAAGACTTGGCTGTGGCGGCATGGGAGGTAGACCTGGGGGGAAAGTCGTGTGCTGTTGACAAAGAGTAAAACCCCAGCACTTCTGGATTTGAAAGACTGAGAAAAAAGGTCAGGGTTTAGAGTTCAGGACCAAGGTTGACAGAACTGGAGGGAAACTCTGGTTGAGGGTTAGGTGCCTTGAAAGAGCTGGGAGAGGGGAGAACATGTAATTTGTGTGTGTCTCCATCCGAGGATAGATAGGAAAAGGGAAGAATATTATTGCTGAAAGCAGATGACTTTTGCAAGAGCTGTAGCAGGGATTCATGGGATAAGTGAGATGGGGCCTGTGGAAAATCCTTAGGAAAAGTGGGGGAAAGGAGAATTTGGGAGGAGGGACCTTTCTGAAAGGACTGGAGCATGAGTGCAGTGTTAATTAGGAAACTTCAAAGAAAGGTCTCCAGGATATTGGGATTCAAGAAGGAGCTTACCTGAAAGAAAACTGGGTTGATAAGGAGTTTGAGAAAATGGAGAATTTGACTTAGGCTGAGAATGAAACATTTTTTGGCTTGTGATCACTTTGTAGGACTGAATTGGGGCAGAACACTCTGGCTCACTAAAGAAGTGTTTCTTGGCTTTGGAAGAGTTATCTGTTATTTGACAGCTTTTTTTTCTTTTTTTTAATGCATAAACATATATTTTATTATTTTTATTTTTTTTCATTTATTAAACTTTTATTTAATGATATAAATTTCCAAAGTACAGCTTATGGGTTACAATGGCTTCCCCCCTCCCATAACTGCCAGGAGCAACATTATTGTACTTGAAAAAGTTTGTGGGAAGAAAAATTGTATATTTTTTTTGGTATAAAAATTTTTTGATAATCCATGCGTAACTTTGTCATGATACATATTTTCCATAAACATTTTACACATGGTAAGTTCATATTATCTAATATTCTGAAGCTTTTTATCATGTTAGAATTTATGCTCACTTGTGACTAGAGGAAATTTACTCAGGGTATGTTTGTCATGTCTTAACTGAGAAGTAGAGATAACCATAGTTATAGCCCCAGAAAGCTGTGATGAGGATCAAAAAGCTTAAGATGTGTAGATCCCTCAGCCAAGCACCTGGCATAAGCCTGCAAGAAGTGCTAGTAAGGACCACCCTTTTTACTATAGTTGTGCATTACCAGATTAACCCCTGAAAGAGGTAAATGCTCCTAAATGTAAATTCATGAACTCTTGACATCTTAAATTATATAAAAGGCACTGGACCTACAAGTAACTGTGCTTTCATCAATTATTGAAGTATGTCAGTTCAAAATTGTTTACTAAGCTTTTGTTAGAAATTAAGTTACTTAGAATAAGGAATAATTCTAACAAGTATATGGTAACCAAAATTAAGAGAAAAGGTTAAAAAACTGTGATACACAGACATACTTTTAGTGAAGTTATGGAATATAAGAGATATGTTTTAAATAAAGGAAAAAGTAATATTTGTCCTAAAGTACAATGGTGTTTGGCACAGAGAAAGAGGAACAAAACAGGACAATCAGCTGAGGAAAATATAAAGTGTTGTAGATTTGTGGTAGATTGGCTGAGGTTATCATGGAATTGGCCACATGAGTTTCTGGAAATTGAGCATTAATACAAAAGGCACATTGACATGAAGATAGAATTTGGTCCTACATATTAATGTTAAAACAACCAGGTTTTCTGTTAGGAAAAATGTTGACAAGAATTTTTGATCTTTGACTTTTGAACTCTGCTCTTAGAGTTTTTCAACCCATATTTGATTGTAATTTTCCATGTTGCAACTTTTCTTTTTTTTACAGTTTGCATTTAGTTGGAAACTTCCTCAGTTTGTCAGTCAGCTCCTGTAGCTTAAAAGTTTAGAGAGCAGGGTGATTTGATTCTGACCTCTAGCTTTTCTTGAGGTATTTAAATTGTTCTAAGTAGTAGGGCGAATATGAGTCTAATTCTATTCAAGAGTTTCTTCTTTGCTGTTTTAGTAACTGAGCTAGGAAATGAGAACTTCATGTGTAGCATATCTTGGGTTCTCTGTTTTTTTTTTAAACTTATTTAATAAATATACATTTCCAAAGTACAGCGTTTGGATTATAGTGGCTCCCCCCCCCATAAATACCCTCCCATCTGCAATCATCCCATCTCCCACTCCCTCTCCCATCCCATTCACATCAAGATTCAGTTTCAATTATCTTTATGTACAGAAGATAAGTTTAGTATATACTAAGTAAAGATTTCAACAATTTGCACCCACACAGAAACACAAAGTATAAAGTACTGTTTGAGTACTAGTTATACCATTAATTCACATAGTACAACATATTAAGGACAAAGATCCTACATGGGGAGTAAGTGCATAATGACTCCTATTGTTGATTTAACAATTGACACTCTTATTTATGACATCAGTAATCACCTGAGGCTCTTGTCATGAGCTGTCAAGGCTATGGATGCCGTTCAGTTCACCAACTCTGATCTTTTTTAGACAAGCTCATAGTTAAAGTGGAAGTTCTCTCCTCCCTTCAGAGAAAGTTACCTCCTTCTTTAATGGCCCATTCTTTCAACTGGGCTCTCACTCACAGAGATCTTTCATTTAGTTTTTTTTTTTTTTTTTTTTTTGACAGAGTGTCTTGGCTTTCCATGCCTGAAATACTCTCATGGGGCTTTTTAGCCAGATCCGAATGCCTTGAGGGCTGATTCTGAGGCCAGAGTGCTGTTTAGGACATCCGCCATTCTATGAGTCTGCTGTGTATTCTGCTTCCCATGTTGGATCATTCTCTCCTTTTTAATTATATCAGATAGTATTAGCAGACACTAGTCTTGTTTATGTGATCCCTTTGACACTTAATCCTATCATTGTGATCAATTATGAACTAAAGCTGATCAATTTGGCTAGTGACATGGCATTGGTACATGTCACCTTGATGGGATTGAATTGGAATCCCCTAGCACGTTTCTAACTCTACCATTAGGGGTAAGTCCGATTGAGCATGTGCTGAACTGTACATCTCCTCCGTTTCTTATTCCCACTCTTATATTTAACAGGAATCACTTTTCAGTTAAATTTAAACACCTAAGAATAATTGTGTGTTAATTAAAGAGTTCAACCAATGGTATTAAGTAGAACAAAAAAAATACTAAGAGTAATAAAGTAGTAAGTTGTTCCTCGACAATCAGTACAAGGGCGGATAAAAAAATTGTTTCTCATAGTATCAGTTTCACTTCAACAGGTTTCCTTAAGATGCTCAGTTAGTTGTCACTGATCAGGGAGAACATAAGATATTTGTCCCTTTGGGACTGGCTTATTTCACTCAGCATGATGTTTTCCAGATTCCTCCATTTTGTTGTAAATGACCGGATTTCAATGTTTTTTACTGCTGCATAGTATTCTATAGAGTACATGTCCCATAATTTCTTTATCCAGTCTACCGGTGATGGACATTTAAATTGGTTCCAGGTCTTAGCTATTGTGAATTGAGCTGCAATAAAAATTGAGATGCAGACAGCTTGTTTACCAATTTAACTTCCTTTGGGTAAATTCCAAGGAGTGGGTTGTATGGTAGAATTATATTCAGGTTTCTGAGCAATCTCGAAACTGACTTCCGTAATGGCTTTACCAGTTTGCATTCCACCAACAGTGGATTAGTGCCCCTTTTTCCCCACATCCTCTCCAGCATCTGTTGTTGGTAGATTTCTGTATGTGAGCCAATCTACCTGGGGTGAGGTGAAACCTCATTGTGGTTTTGATTTGCATTTCCCTGATTGCTAGTGATCCTGAACATTTTTTCATGTGTCTGTTGGCTATTTGGATTTCCTCTTTTGAAAAATGTCTATTGAGGTCCTTGGCCCATTTCTTAAGTGGGTTGTTTGTTTTGTTGTTGTGGAGTTTCTTGATCTCTTTATAGATTCTGGTTATTAATCCTTTATCTGTTGCATCGTTTGCAAATATTTTTTCCCATTCTGTCGGTTGCCTCTTCACTTTCCTGTTACTTTTGCAGTACAGAAACTTCTCAAGTTCATGTAATCCCAATTGTTAATTTGGTTTTGACTGCCTGTGCCTCCAGGGTCTTTTCCAAGAAGTCTTTGCTGCTGTCTATATCTTGCAGGGTTTTTCCAATGTTCTCTAATAATTTGATTGTATCAGGTCATAGATTTGGATCTTTTATCCATGTTTGAGTAATGTGTAAGGCAGGGGTCTTGCTTCATGCTTCCTCACGTGGAAATCCAGTTTTCCAAGCACCGATTATTGAATAGACTGTCCTTGTTCCAGGAGCTGGTTTTAGATCCTTGATCAAATATAAGTTGGCTGTAGATGTTTGGATTCATTTCTGATGTTTCTATTCTGTTCTATTGTCTAATCCATCTGTTTCTGTACCAGTACCATGCTATTTTAATTACAACTGCCCTGTAGTATGTCCTGAAATCTGGTATTGTGATGCCTCTGGCTTTGTTTTTGTTGTACAAGATTACTGTAGCTATTCGAGGTCTCCTGTGCTTCCATATGAATTTCAGCATCATTTTTTCCAGATCTGAGAAGAATGTCTTGGGTATTTTGATTGGTATTGCATTGAATGTATAAATTGCTTTTGATGATATTGATTCTTCCAATCCATGAGCATGGAAGATTTCTCCATTTTTTGGTATCCTCTTCTATTTCTTTCTTTAAGGTTTTGTAATTTTCATCATAGAGATCTTTTAAGTCCTTGGATAAGTTTATTCCAAGGTATTTGATTTTTTTTTGTAGCTTGTGAATGGGACTGATCTTAGAAGTTCTTTCTCAGCCATGGCATTGCCTGTGTATACAAAGGCTATTGATTTTTGTGCATTGATTTTATATCCTGCTACTTTGCCAAACTCCTCTATGAGTTCCAATAGTCACTTAGTAGAGTTCTTTGGATCCCCTAAATAAAGAATCATATCATCTGCAAAGAGGGATAGTTTGAGTTCTTCCTTCCCAATTTGTATCCCTTTAATTTCTTTTTCTTGTCTAATGGCCCTGGCTTAAAATTCCAGTAATAATTTGAATAGCAGTGGTGAGAGTGGGCATCCCTGTCTGGTACCAGATCTCAGAGGAAATGCTTCCAACTTTTCCCCATTCAATAGGATACTGGCCATGGGTTTTTCATAAATTGCTTTGATTGTATTGAGGAATGTTCATTCTATACCCAATTTGCTTAGAGTTTTCATCATGAAAAGGTGTTGCATTTTATCAAATGCTTTTCTGCATCTATTGAGATAATCATATTGTTTTTCTTATGCAGTTTGTTAACGTGGTGTATCATATTGATTTATTTGCAAATGTTGAACCATCCCTGCATACCAGGGATAAATTCCACTTGGTCTGGGTGGATGATCTTTCTGACATGTTGTTGCATTCTATTGGTTAGAATTTTATTGAGGATTTTTGCATCTATGTTGATCTGGGAAATTTTTTTGTAATTCTCTTTTGATGCTGTATCTTTTTCACGTTTAGGAATTAAGGTGATCCTGGCTTCATAGAAAGAATTTGGGAGGATTCCCTCTTTTCTACTTGTTCTGAATAGTTTGAGAAGAATTGGAGTTAGTTCTTCTTTAAATGTCTGGTAGAATTCAGCAGTGAATCCATCCAATCCTGGGCTTTTCTTTGCTGGGAGGGCCTTTAATACTGATTCAATTTCTGTCTCAGTTATGAGTGTTTAGATTTTCTGTGTCTTCATGGTTCAATTTAGGTAGGTTGTATGTGTCCAGGAATCTATCCATTTCTGATAGATTACCCTGTTTGCTGGCAAGTCCTTGTAGTAATTTCTGATGACTCTTTTTATTTCTGTGGTGTCTGTTGTTACATTCCCTTTTTCATCTCTGATTTTATTGATTTGGGTCTTTTATTTTTTTAGTTAGTTGGGCCAATGGGGTGTCAATTTTCGTTTATTTAAAAAAAAACAGCTCTTCATTTTGCTCCCTTCTTATTACACCATCTTGGCTCCTACTGATTTTTAATATTGAACCATCCATGCATACCAGAGATAAATCGCACTTGGTTGGGGTCAATGATTTTTCTGATGTGTTGTTGGACTTGTTTGGCTAGAGTTTTGTACAGAATTTTTTCATTTGTGTTCATGGCAAATTGGTCTGTAGTTCTCTTTCTCAGTTGCGTCTTTTTCAGGTTTAGGGATTAAGGTGATGTTGGCTTCATAGAAAGAACTTGGGAGAATTCCCTCCTTTTCAATTATTTTGAATAGCTTGAGAAGAATTGGGATTATTTCTTTAAATGTCTGGTAGAATTCAGCAGTAAAGCCATCCAGTCCTAGGTTTTTCTCTTTTTGGAGAGCCTTTATTAATGATTCAATTTCTGTCTTTGTTATGGGTCTGATTAGGTTTTCTGTGTGTTCATGGCTCAATTTTGGTTGGTTGCATATGTCTAGGAATCTATCCATTTCTTCTAGGCTTCCTAGTTTGTTGGCATACAGCTCTTTGTAGTAATTTCTTAAGATTCCTTTTATTTCTATGGTGTCTGTTACATTCCCTCTTTCATGTCTAATTTTATTAATTTGGGTCTTCTTTTTTTTTGCTAGTGCAGCCAATGATGTATCAGTTTTATTTTTTCAAAAAATCATCTCTTCATTTTGCTGATATTTTGTATTTTTGTTTCAATTTTGTTAATTTCTTCTCTAATTTTAATTATTTCTTTCTTCTACTGGTTTTGGGTTTGGTTTGCTGTGTGTTTTTTTTTTTTTAAATCCTTGAGATGCATTGATAGCTCATTTATTTTTTGTCTTCCCAATTTCTTTATGTAGGCACCATTTGCAATGCCACAATGCTGGCCCCGAAAATGGAATTTTGAAATCCATGTATACAACAAATTTTTGAATTTTGTATGAAATATTTATGCTATTAAAATTATAAATGGATTTCAAAACACATCTTTAATTCCATTCTTCCATGAATTATCCAAAGTACAATCATATATATGTATTCTATTTTTTGCCATAATTTCAATATTGCATGCTGATCAGTGATTATAACATGCACAATATTTGTTTTGAGGAACAACAGATTTTTTTCTTAGTACTTGAAGGTTAACTAGTAGAATCTTATTTTATAAAACTTTTTACCATGTTTGATCTGTTCATTCACAGTAAGAACATTCCAAATTTATCTGTCATAGTATTGTTTTTGTAATATCAACTTGTTTTCATCAGATTAGTTCTTGTGAATATGAGACTGCTGTGAAAGTATATAAAAAAATCACAGCTATTTTATCTTATTTGTGGACTGTAACTTTATGAATAAGGTATCACTATTTTTATTAAAGATTTATTTTATTTGTTTGAAAGAGTTACAGAGAGAGGTAGAGACATAGAGAGAGGTCTTCCATCTGCTGGTTCACTCCCTAGATGGCTGCAACTGCTGGAGCTGAGCTGATCCAAAGCTAGGAGCCAGGAACTTCTTCTGGGTCTCCCACATGGGCACAGGGGCCCAAGCACTTGGGCCATCTTCTACTGCTTTCCCAGGCCATAGCAGAGAGCTGGATCAGAAGAGGAGCAGCCGAAACTAGAATTGGCAACCATATGGGATGCCAGCACTTCAGGGCAGGGCTTTAAACTGCTGCACCACAGCGCCAGCCCCAGGTATCACTCTTTATACCTTTTGTCTCAGTTGAATTAAATTATATTTTATTTGAGATTTATAGCAATATAGTAGCATTTTTCTTTTTGTAGTGATCAGCTGACATAATGAATGACACAGTACTATTTGTACCAGGAAGTTCATGACTAACCGACCACTTCAGAGGGAACAAATGGTCATTGACATGCTCCACTCTGGGCAGGCAACTGTTCCACAGAGATTTGGGAAAAACTAGCCAAAATGTGCTAGACAACTCCTGATGTCATCTTTGTATTTGGTTTTAGAACCCATTTTGGCGGTGGCAAGACAATGGACTTTGGTATGATTTATGATTCCTTGGATTATGTTAAAAAAATGAAATCAAACATTGACTTGCAAGACATAGCCTGTATGAGAAGAAAAAGATCTCAACACAACAGCAACAGGAGTGTTACAACACATTGAAGAAGTTCAGGGGAACTGCCAAATCCAATGTTAGTGCTGGCAAAAAGTTGAAGGAGTAAAGATTTTGTATTGACTTTATGGTGATTTTGTGAATTTTTCATAAGAATTAATAAACTGTACAACTTTAAAAAAATAAATGTATGGAGTGAACTGTGGGGTACTAGTGCTTTACTCAGTTAAATGATGCAGGAGAAACTACAAAGAAGAAATGATGACAGTCTACAGTGACTACTTTGTGCTGCAAATAATTGAGTGTGGGGCAATTATTAGCTCAATCTCAGGCACAGCCATGTTCTAGCTTTTCCTTTTCCTGCACTGTTTATTCTAGCAAATTGCACTTGGATGATGAAGTCCAACCAGTGGTTGGAATACTTTTTTTCTGTAACCCAATCATCCCCTCACAGCAGCAGTGCTTTAAAGAAAGTTTTCCAGGTTCTCTGCTGAGCATACCTTGAAGGATCTCATCAAATAATGAAACTTTTATACATTTCTTGTCAAAGTTGAGTCACTGATACCATTATTCTCATAAAAATATTACTAATCTTATCTTTGAATTTTATTTTGTATTTCTTCTTTTGGCACCACACTTTTTATTTGAATCTTCAAAGAATATAAAGACATGATGACATCTGATGCCAAACCATGCCAGTGATAATAAAGGAACAGCAAAACAATTAACAACAAAAAGAAAATTATTTAAAAAACAAACATGTCACATTTTGCAGCAGTGCTCTGGCAGCATTGGCAAGTATTTCTGGCCAACTTCTTCAAAAATGAGGGATTTGAACAACTCCCTGATCTGAGCAAAGGTACTACCACATTTGCCCCTGAGAGTTTACATTCTGAGTCACTACATGTCACACTGCTCCACTCAGCAGACTTTGTAAACTTGATCTTCATAAGTAACTGTATTGTGCATGATTACAATGAGAACAGACTAAAAACACAACAGATAATGGCAGAAAAGGAAACAAAGCATCCTGTTAGGCATCAGAAGATCACTGCTGGCCAGGTCCTTCATGTTATCAGCTTCAAGAAAAACTCTGATATTCATTTCTCAGCAAACCCAATATTCAGAAGCTTACCCAGCAGGCTCAAGTCAAAGGTTTTAGAGATAGTCTTCCCCTTTTTGCCCTATTATTTTTATTTTTTGGTAAATATTTCAGACAAACCATGAAATCAAACTCTGCTTTATATAAAAACTGAATTTTTTTAGACTTTTATTTAATGAATATAAATTTCCAAAGTACAGCTTATGGATTACAATGGCTCCCCCATCCATAACTTCCCTCCCACCCGCAACCCTCCCCTTTCCCACTCCCTCTCCCCTTCCATTCACATCAAGATTCATTTTCAATTCTCTTTATATACAGAAGATCAGTTTAGTATATATTAAGTAAAGATTTCAACAATTTGCTCCCACATAGCAACACAAAGTGAAACATACTGTTGGAGTACTAGTTATAGCATTAAATCAAAATGTACAGCACATTAAGGACAGAGATCCTACATGATTTTTTTTTAAAAAAAATGATTAATTTTCTATGCAATTTCCAATTTAACACCAAGTTTTTTATTTCATTTTCAATTATCTTTATATAAAGAAGATTGATTTAGTATATACTAAGTAAAGATTTCATCAGTTTGCACGCACACAGAAACACAAGGTGTAATAATACTGTTTCAGTACTAGTTATAGCATTACTTCACATTGGACAACACATTAAGGACAGATCCCATATGAGACGTAAGTACACAGTGACTCCTGTTGTTGATTTAACAATTTGACACTCTTGTTTATGGCATCAGTAATCTCCCTAGACTCTAGTCATGAGTTGCCAAGGCTATGGAAGCCTTTAGGGTTAGCCGACATCAATCTTATTTCAACAGGGTCATAGTCAAAGTGGAAGTTCTCTCCTCCCTTCAGAGAAAGATACCTCCTTCTTTGATGGCCCTGTTCTTTCCACTGGGATCTCACTCATAGAGATCTTTCATTTAGGTCTTTTTTTTTTTTCAAAGTATCTTGGCTTTCCATGCCTGAAATACTCTCATGGGCTCTTGAGCCAGATCCAAATGCCTTAAGGGCTGATATCTGAGGCCAGAGTGCTATTTAGGACATCTGCCATTCTATGAGTCTGCTGTGTCTCCCACTAAATAAACTGAATATTTTTAATAGTAAAATATGTATCTTTAAATTTCTGTTTATAAAGACATATAGTAACAGTACTACAGAAGATTGGATTTAGTCCCTCCACCCACACAAAGATATATTAAGGCAAAGGCTCCAGGAAAGGCATGTCCATCCTGAATGTGGGCTGGAGATCGAGGTGAACACATCTGCTCCTCATGGAGTCAACAGAAGGGTTTCTCCCACACATTCACTTAGCCTCCTGAATCCCAAAGAAGACTGTTTCAGCCATGTTGATGAACAGACCTGTGTCCACCATGCCTGGGATCATTTTGATAGCCATGTTCACTTGTTATGTTTGTGTACACAAACTTCCAGTCCAGGATAAAGTTCCTATTATCTGTCACCATAGGACCTGCCTGTGGACAGCCATTCTTAGTTGAACCTCACCCCAAACTTCTAGGTCACTGCTAGCCTCACATTTATAAATTGTCGAGGTTTAAAGTTATTTTACAGCCATATGCAATTCTACAAATTACATGTCTGATAAGATTATTATATATAGCAATAAACATGTACTATTACAGAACAGTGATATAAACTTGTAGACAAATACATATGAAGGTGTTAAATCTCCCATCTAAGACTACAAAAGTTATCAGTCATTAATTTACATTAAAATATTATTTATGCACACAAAAATCAGAACATTTACAAGTAAAAATTTCTGTTTTATAATAATTTGAGAAATTTAGCACATCTACAACCACTGTCTAATCAAAATTTTATTTTCATTGACTCAATATTTGTTATTTACAGATTTAAAATAACATTTGATGGCAAAATGTTTATTCTGTGCAAAATAAATTGGTACAATACAGTTCTGGCTCAGAAGCTGACAGAAAAATCAATCAGATTGATGATAGAACAGCCTGGTAAGTGTTGTCAAAAAGATCTGCCCAGGGAATCACTGGTACAATGGAGAGAACAAAGGGGTCAATCCACTGAACTCTGGGCAAGGAATCCCTGGTTACATCCTAGCTCAAGGAAGTCACCAAACCATGTTTTAACTGAGTTCATCTGTACACATTGGAACAATGAAATATCGCTCATCATACAATGTCCTTGGGAAAAGCATTCATATCCGCTTCACACTCACTCTGCACCAGGTACTGTATTAAGGGTTCAGAGAAACAAAGCACATCCTATAGGGTTCCAGTGTGGTTTGAGGGTAAAAGGGCTGAGGATTGTTGGATGTATCATCACTTAGCACTGACCTCTCTATCAATACATAATTTCCAAAAAGGATCAAAGATTTTAAAAGTTCCTCAGCTGCATTTCAGAAGGTGAAACATCCAAAGTTTTGCTATCTTTTGTCATGGATGTTTGGAATGAGATCAGTGTGCATCAGAATTACCTGTGATGCTAAGAAGTGCACATGCACTGCCTCACCCAATGCTTACTGCTTTAGAAACCTCTAGGAGCCTGGCAGTTCTGAAGTAACTCCCTAGTCAAACTCTTTCACTTCAAAGACTGCTAACAAAAACTTGGATCATTCTTAACAGGAACACACACATTGCCATACCACTTGTATTTTTTTTTTTTTACCATAAAACAATAAGTGTCACAAACCTTTTTAAAGTTCTCATTAAAAAGACTTCTAATCAAAACACAAGAGCAACAACAAATGGCCCACAGCAGTGCTGACTTCAGCTGACACTATGCATAATCTGTGTGCATGCATACATGTGTATCTTCTTCCAGGGAAACAAGAGTTGGGCAAGCAAATAAAGGTTATGAATCCTTGACAATATTTTCAATATTAAACAACTAGTTTTTAAAAGAAAATCTGAACACTGTTACAAATGGGGTAAATTGATACAGCTGTTTGCCTGAACAGACATGTCCAAGGGGTTAGATCACAACCATGTTTTCACTTATTACACCTGTAACATGGGCACATTTCTCATCTGGGTCAGTTGCAGCACCTCAGTAAAATGGAAGTAACAGGACTTCATTCCCAGCTAGTATTGCATGAAAGAAATCAGAAACTTATAAGTAACACAAAAACATTATCTACTTAAAATCTAGTACAGGTGCAGTCTCAAACCCCCCTCATTCATATGTAAGTTTTACATTACATCTGGAAGAATTACTTAATATTAAAAACTTAATTCTTTTGAGTAAACAAGCACAATGGAGTGCTGTTTTTAAGGATTCATGATACAAATATTGTGTTACCTTAGGCACCTTGCATATAAATTAGGGAAAACAATCTTACCAGAAAATGATTTGACAGTAACATCAGTTGACTCTCTTCAGTCTCAGGATATATGGTTCACCCTGAAGTTACACAAATCTAGCTTTTTCCCCTACTCTGCAAGGTTAGAAAAAGCAGGAAGAGAAAACAGGTGTGTTTCAAGCATTTCCTATCAAACAGAAATAGTATAAGCTTATGGACAGGTTGGGTGGGGAAAGCTGATAAAAAGCTCCAATGGGAAGTGTTGAAGGAAAAAAAGTTAGTTCATCCATCTTGGAGTCAGTATTTGTTCCTAATGTGGAAGAAAATACAGAGGGGAAATAATCTATTGGTATAGATTCTGTGACATACAAAACATGAGGATGAAGGCAGGTGCGGCCTGCATGTCTAAGATCAAAACCTGCTGCACCTTTCCAGACAAGAGACAATCATAATGAAGAGGGCAGAGATGTATAAGGAATACCTGTAACACAATCTCGGGTCTTCGAAGACGAAATAAAAACCAGCAGCCAGGAAATGGGGCCAGCCCAGCATTGTGGTATAGTGGGTAAAGCCCCTGCAGTGCCAGCATTCCATATGGGCCCCAGTTCAAGACCCAGCTGCTCCACTTCTGATCCAGCTCTCTGCTATGGCCTGGGAAAGCATAGAAGATGGCCCAGGTCCTTGGGCTGCTGCACCCATATGGGAGACCTGGAAGAAGCTCCTGGCACCTGGCTTCATGTTGGTGAAGCTCAGGCTGTTTTGCCCAACTGGGGAGTGAATCAGCAGATGGAAGACCTCTCTCTCTCTCTCTCTCTCTCTCTCTCTCTCTCTGCCTCTCCTTCTCTCTGTGTGTAACTCTTTCAAACAATATAAATAAATCTTAAAAAAAAAAAAAAAACAACAACAACTCGGCATTCAGGAACTAACAAAAAGTCCCCATACCTACCCAGGACAGCAACCACTGCCGATCTCAGGCGTTCTGTTCTGTGGCAAGGCTGCACAAATCAGCACGCGGGCGAGGGTCCCCGCTTCTTTTCTCAAGGCTTCCTTAGCGCTTGAGAAATCCATGCGACGGGAGGCCCAGTAGAGGCTCCTGGCGCCCAGCAGTCCCTCCTCGCTGCCCTCGGCTCAGAGCTTGGATCACAGCCACAGTGTCTGCTAGGCTTTATGACGCTCCGAGGCCTCGGGTTGTGTCACTTCCAGCCCAGGCGTACCAGGGGCCACACCGTCCGAACCCCGGCCCACACTCAGGAGCCCAGATGGACCAAGTCACTCCCATGAGCCAATGGTGTGCTCACCCGACCTTGTCCGGGGTGACACTGAGCCGGGAAGAGGAACGTTGGCCTCTTCCCTGTTACAGGGGCAGCGATGGCACCAGGGTCAGAGATGCTGACAGTTAACACGCCTCCGTCCCTGTGACTACGGCGGCACTCCGGGGCCGCCCTCCTCTCCAGTATCTTCCCTGCACCTGCCTACTACAAGAGCGGGTCCTCGCTGCTTGCTGCTTCCCAGTCATGGACCCTGTCTGAAGGCCGCTTTGGCGCCAAGGAGAAGACAGTGGGCGAGCCTGACACGGAGCCCAGGTAGAGGCTGAACCCGCGCCTTTTTTTTGTGCTATGGGGGCGGCCATGGCAGTGCTGGGTGCTGCACAGTGGGCCGGGCCACTCTCCTCACCACCCGGAGCCTGGGGGAGTGAGGGGCGCCCTCACCGGCAGTGACTGTGTCCTCCTCAGATGCCACCATTCCCTATGCCAGCCCCTCTAGCATAGCCATTTTTTCTTCTCCGAGGAGACTGTTCGGCTGGGTCGGGCTCCCCTCCTGCTTCTCCACTTTCTCCTTTTGGGCCTCTCCATATTCGCTCTTTCAGTCGCTCCCCAGCTTCTTGCCCCACCAGTTCTTCCTGGCCCAACAGCCACATTGTCTGAAGGGGAGCTTGAAGATAAAGTGTTTGTAACTTCTAATTAGACGTCTTACAAAAAAAAAAAAATCACTGTAAGTTAAACCAATGATTATTTGTTGTCCTTGTCATTGGTAGCCTTTTTTAGATCATTAGCAAATGTATAATATTATATTATTGATTGTTTTCTATTAGTGTGCATTTTGAATGAACAATAATCGTTTAAACACATTTGACCCAGGTAGAGGGGATGGTTAAGGATAAATAACTTCTGGCACCTTCAATGATAACAAGAAGAGACATGAAATAAGCCTTCAGCACTCTCTGCTGGTGGGTCCTGGCCCCGCAGCCTGGGAGGAAGTGGGAATACAGACAAGATTTAGTTGCTCCTGTTTCACTCTCAGCTGTGGAGACAAAAGCATATCTGAGGTGTTTCACTCTCCTCACTTTTCTTCTTGTCACCGGTATATTTGCTCAAACCCTGCAGAAGGGACAAGATTTGTCTCCCAGGGACATGCTGCTGTATGGTTTAACCCTCAGTGACCTGGATCAACACCCAGAGACGCTGCCTGACTCAGGGAAAGATCGTGGCAGGCTATGCCAGTCACTTCATTGTGATCGCTGATTTCAGGAAAGATTCAGAGTGTCAGGGATTAGTGGCATAAGGGAATCCCCATCGAGGTCATCCCAGTAATTCCATGGTCTACTTTCTTACCTTAACTAGATTTGATCCTGTTTGGAATTTAAGGTCAAGAATATAGGGCATAGGCACGTAATGTGATTTATATGAGAATATGTTATTTTCAAATAAAAATTCTTATGATGTTAAAAACTTAAAAATATTTTTGTGGGGCTGTCGTTGTGACATAGTGGATAAAGCTACTACCTGAAATGCCAGAATCTCATATGGGCACGGGTTCATGTCCCAGCTATTATGCTTCCAATACAGCTCCCTGTTACTGACCTGGGAAAAGCAACAGAAGATGGCTGATTTGGCCATGACCCACCCATGTGGGAGACCTAGATGAAGCTCTTAGCTCTTGACTTCAGCCTGGCCTAGTGCTGGCCATAGTGTCTATCTAGGGAGTTAACCAGCAAATGGAAGAACTACCGCTTTGTCTTTCCCTCACTCTCTAACTTTCAAAACAAATAAATCTTTAAATATATATATATATATATGTGTGTGTGTGTGTATGTATGTGTGTGCTTATACATATATATATATATATATATATATATAGTAAGCCTCATTTTCATATCTAAAATGCAAATATCAGAACTTGGAATTATGGTTGAATTGTTTAAAACATTAATTTCTTCATCACAAGATCACTGTCTTTGTTTTACAAAGTCAGTAACTCTTCTTACTCTTTGGTCTCTTTTTTAACTACATGTTTGATCCTCACCAAAATGTAGCACACTGACATAATTCCAGATTGTTTGAGAAGTTTCTGTGTACTCTGCCCATTATGATAATTTTCTTCATCTTTACATCAGATTACCTTGGCATATACTAGCCTTTTGCTCTTTAGAACCAAAATTAAAGTTTCTGTTTAATCCCACACAATGTGCTCATGAGATTTTCTTCCTAATTACCTCTGGTTACTAAAGTCTAGGTGTCCACTTAATAGAGGAACGTTAGGAAGAAAGATCATTCCTAAGTGTTAGAATGAGCAGCACAACCACAACTCTAATGGGAAGTTAACAGTCATTGATGAAATTCCAGCAGAGTAATCTGATTTGGTTTCACATACTTTTTTCTTTTTTCCATTTTAACTAATTAATTTTTGTAGATTTTATTTATTTACTTAACAGGTAGAGTTACAGACAGTGAGAGGGAGAGACACAGAGAGAGGTCTTCCATCCACCGGTTAATTCAATGGCAGGAGCTGGGCTGATCAGAAGCCAGGAACCAGGAGCTTCTTCCTGGTCTCTCACACAGGTACAGGGGCGTAAGCACTTGGGCCATTTGCTGCTTTCCCAGGACATAGCAGAGAGCTGGATTGGAAGAGGAGCAACTGGGACTAGAACTGCCATCCATATGGGATGCCAGCACTACAGGTGGAGAATTAACCTACTGCACCACAGTGCCAGTCCCTTTTAATTTATTTTTAAGGTAAACAGAATTCATATAACAAATTTGGGCATGCAGGGATACTTCCTACCCATGCTGTCACCCTTCCTCCTCCTTCCTTATGCTATAATTTTCATAATCCATTTTCATAATCTATTACACTCATAAGATTAACCCTAAACTAAGTAAAGAATTCAACAAAGAGTAAGCAGGAAATAGCACTGTTCCTCAAAAGCAGAGACAAGGCTGTAAACAAATATTAAATATCAAAATGTCATTTTTGCTCATATAAAAACTTTTTGTGTATACTATTAGTTACCATAGATCAGGGAAATAATATGGTATTTGTCTTTCTGAGACTGGCATATATCACTAAATATAATGGTTTTCAGTTGCATCCATTTTATTGCAAAATACAGGATTTCTTTTTTCCAGCTGAATAGTATTCCATAGTGTGTGTGTGTATCACATTTCCTATATCCAGTCATTGGTTGATGGACATCTGTCTTCCACAACGTCTGTACTAGTTTACAACCCCAACAATAGTGGTTAGGGTACCCTTTTCCACACATCCTCATCAGCATTAATTTTTTTATTGATTTCTGTGTGGGGTGAGGTGCAACCTCATTTTGGTATTTATTTGCATTTTCCTGATGGCAAGTGATCCTGAGTATTTTTTCATGTGCTGACCATTTGAATTTCCTCATGTGAAAAACATCTGTTCAAGTTCTTTGCCTGTTTCTTAAGCATATAAATCTGATTTGAATTGCAGTTATTTTATTTTCTGTATGAAAACTTATCTTATAAGGAAATCAAATGCTCTGTAGACCTATTTACCTTACTTTTGTTGCAATTACTATTTCTGAGTTGCTGTAAATATATTCCAGGCAATATATGAGTGCAATAATAATGCAACATATGAAGTAATTTATCTTTTAAAAAACACAAGTTTCATGAAATTTTATAGCCCTGCAACTTTTGCTTTTTAATCTGTTGCCAAAAGACCTGTGTGTGTGTGTGTGGGGGGTGTGGATGGGTGGGGATATCTGCTTTCTCAGAGGTTTTTAAGAGCACAGCAAGTGAATATTAGAAAGTATATACTTGGGGCCGGTGCCATGGCTCACTAGGATAATCCTCTGCCTGCGGCACTGGCATTCCATATGGGTGCCAGGTTCTAGTACCGGTTGTTCCTCTTCCAGTCCAGCTCTCTGCTGTGGCCTGGGAAGGCAGTGGAGGATGGCCCAAGTGTGTAGGAGACCAGGAGGAAGCACCTGGATCCTGGCTTCAGATCAGTGTAGTTCCAGCTGTGGCAGCCATTTGAGGAGTGAACCAACGGAAGGAAGATCTTTTTCTCTAACTCTATCTGTTAAAAAAAAATATACACTTAATATAACCCTCAGTTTTTATTGCTCCTTTATATTTTCAGTATTTAAAGTTAGTGAGGTTATCTTGACTCTGGCGATTTTCAAGGTCTATTAAGGATCATTTTTCTATAGTTCAGTGTAACAAGTATTTGGTTTGGCCGGCGCCATGGCTCAATAGGCTAGTCCTCCACCTAGCGGTGCTGGCACACCAGGTTCTAGTCCCGGTCGGGGAGCCGGATTCTGTCCCGGTTGCCCCTCTTCCAGGCCAGCTCTCTGCTGTGGCCAGGGAGTGCAGTGGAGGATGGCCCAAGTACTTGGGCTCTGCACCCCATGGGAGACCAGGATGAGCACCTGGCTCCTGCCATCAGACCAGCGCAGCGCGCCGGCCGCGGTGGCCATTGGAGGGTGAACCAACGGCAAAAGGAAGGCCTTTCTCTCACTGTCTCTCTCTCTCTCACTGTCCACTCTGCCTGTCAAAAATAAAAAAAATAAATAAAATAAAAAAAAGTATTTGGTTTAAGAGCTCCAGCATTGTGGGTGACTCTTATACAGCAGCATTTTCCCAAGGTTTAAAAAAAATAGATTTTATAAAAGGGATTCTTTTTAATGTCTCAGTACATTATTTTTGTTACTAACAGAAACAAGTTATACTTTTTCCTCCCTAAAATTCACTCTGATGAAAGAAATAGTTATTTTAACTCCTAACAAATGCTGCATGCTCAAGTCTACAGGAATTATCAGTAGGCATTTTTTATTCTCAATCTGTTTTTTGTCTGTAAAACATGTCAATCAAGCTTTTTTTTTTTTTTTGACAGGCAGAGTGGACAGTGAGAGAGAGAGATAGAGAGAAAGGTCTTCCTTTTCCATTGGTTCACCCCCCAATGGCCGCTGTAGTTCAAAGCACTGCACTGATCCGAAGCCAGGAGCCAGGTGCTTCTCCTGGTCTCCCATGCGGGTGCAGGGCCCAAGCACTTGGGCCATCATCCACTGCACTCCCGGGCCACAGCAGAGAGCTGGACTAGAAGAAGAGCAACCGGGACAGAGTCCGGTACCCCATCCAGGACTAGAATCTGGGGTGCCGGTGCCACAGGGGGAAGATTAGCATTGTGAGCCATGGTGCCGGCCCTTTTTTTTCTTTTTAAGAAATATTTTAAAATTTATTTGACAGGTAGAATTATAGACAGTGAGAGAGACAGAGAGAAAAGTCTTCCTTCCATTGGTTCACTCCCTAAATGGTTGCCACAGCTGGTGGGCTGCAGCAATCTGAAACCAGGAGCCAGGTGCTTCCTCCTGGTCTCCTAAACACTTGGGCCATCCTCCACTACACTCCTGGGCCACAGCTGGACTGGAAGAGGAGCAACGGGGACAGAATCCAGTGCCCCATCTAGAACCCGGTGTGCTGGCACTGCAGGCAGAGGATTAGCCTACTGAGCCACGGTGCCAGCCAATTAAGCTTTTAAAGACTCAGGGAGGGCAGCTGATGATTTTCTTTCTCCATGAATTCTGAGGCAGCTCTTCTGGCTTCATAGCTTCACTGTGATCTTTCTCCTCTTCTTTGGGATCTTCCATTTTCTCTTCCTCCTCACTAAGAGGCTGAGGCATAAGCTGATTACCTACAAGGATGTGCCTGTTAATTCTGTTTCACTCTCTTTCTTTTCCTTTTGGGTGGAACCTTTTGGGAAAACCTTTGGCCTGCATTTCATTGTTTATGAAATTTCTAAGTGGGCTGTGAATATAAATACAAGCCAAGTCCTGCAGGTTCCTGACAGCACAGGGGGGAGTCCCACAGAAGCAGGCTTGCCATAACCATTCTTACTTGGCTGCACAAGTGGAGCAAATGAAACAGCAAGGATATTTTTACTTTCCCAAGTGTTTTGTCCCGGTCACATAATCTGTGTTAACTGATCTTCTATAGGCATGACTAGCATGCCTCCCACATTCAGTAAAATTTTCACATAGTTTTCATGGCCTTTTTGGACCCTAGCACCACAGTAAATTCGATCATACTGATAACTGTAGGACATTTCTAGAGGTGATTACCAACTACAAATGCAGGTTCACAGAACTCAAATTTATCAAAGCTATTATTTTTGACAAAGCTCTCCAGTTTTTCCTTGGCATATTCCACTACATCTGAATGAAGCTCAATCCCATGATTTATTCTAAAAGGACCTGTGGCACAGCGGTTCAGCCCAGCTCACTGTAGCAATGTGCAGGGCCAGGCTCTTAATAATTGGTGAGCTTCCTGGAAGCCAGCTGCTGCCACAATACCGCCAACTTTTAAAAATGTATTATTTTAAAATTGTGTTCACTGGGGCTGGCATTTGGCATAGCAGATAAAGCTGCTGCCTGCAGTGCTGGCTTTCCATATGGGCTCCAGTTCATGTCCTGGCTGGTCCACTTCTGATCCAGCTGTCGGCTGTGGCCTGGGAAAGCAGTCAAAGATTGCTCAAGTGCTTGGGCCCCTGCACTAGTGCAGGAGACATGGAAGAAGCTCCTGACTCCTGGCTTTGGATTGGTGCAGCTGCAGCAGCTGCAGCCATTTGGGGAATGAACCAGCAGATGGAAGACCTCTCTTTCTTGCCTCTGCCTTTCAAATAAAATAAATCTTTTCAAAAAACTATTCATGCCAGTGCCATGGCTCACTAGGCTAATACTCTGCCTGCGGTGCCAGAACCCTGGGTTCTAGTCCTGGTTGGGGGCTGGATTCTGTCCTGGTTGCTCCTCTTCCAGTCCAGCTCTCTGCTGTGGCCCAGGAAGGCAGTGGAGTATGACCCAAGTGCTTGGGCCCTGCACCCGCATGGGAGACCAGGAGGAAGCACCTGACTCCTGGCTTTGGATCGCTGCAGCATGCCGGCCATAGCAGCCATTTGGGGGTGAACCAAAAGAAGGAAGACCTTTCTCTCTGTATCTCTCTCTCACTGTCTAACTCTGCCTGTCAAAAAAAAAAAGTATTCATTTATTTTTTTTTTGAAAGGGCAGAATTGTAGAGATGGAGGTAGGGAGAGAGGGAGAGGGAGAGAGGGAGAGAGGGAGAGAGAGGGAGAGAGAGGGAGAGAGAGGGAGAGAGAGGGAGAGAGAGGGAGAGAGAGGGAGAGAGAGGGAGAGAGAGGGAGAGAGAGGGAGAGAGAGGGAGAGGGGGAGAGAGAAGAGAATGAATCTTCTTTTTAGTTCCATTCCCAAGTGCCCTAAATAGCTTCAGCTTGGCCAGGCCAAAGCCAGGAGGCAGAAACTCAATCCAGGTCTCCTGTGTCTGTGGGGGGAACCCATCTAGTTGAGCCACTATCTGCTTCCTCACAAGTGAATTATCAGGAAGGCGGATTGCTATGTACACTCTAAGTGTCAGATTAACCTGATGTGCTATGATTACAATTATTTTGTGGATAAAAATAAGTGATAACAAAATGAGCCAGGCATTAATAGCAAGAATTGAATGTGTATAATTAACAGGCAAGTATTAGTATGTCCCCAATAGGTATTTATTTAAATTATAATACCTTTTCTTAATTTCTCTAGCTTTCTGACTGCCATCTATTTATTAAATTAAAGGGAAAATTTTAAGAAATGTCTTGAAAATTGCTTTCTCTACATGTTTGCTTATTGTAGGAAAAAACTACAATAGTGAAGTCATATTGAAGTAAAAATAATACTGTTGTTTTGATTAAATTAATTATAATCAGCTGTCTCTCTTTTTTTAATTTTTTATTTCATAAATGTGGATTTACAAAGTGCAACTTTTGTATTGTTGTGGCTTCCCCCCCAACCTCCCTCCCTCCCGTGGCCCTCCCCTCTCCCACTCCCATCCCACCCTTTATCGAGTTTCATTTTCAATTACCTTCATATACTGAAGATCAACTTAGTATATACTAAGCAAGGATTTCAACAGGCTGCATTCACACAACCGCACAAGGTATAGGGTATTGTTCGATTAGTAGTGTTTTAAAGTTTCATAGTAAAACACATTAAGGACAGAGATCCTGTGTGGGGAGCATGTACCCAGTGACTCCCGTTGTTGATTTAACAATTGGCACTCTTATTTGTGATGTCAGAAATCACCCAAGACTCTTGCTATGAGCTGTCTAGGCTATGGAAGTCCCTTGAGTTCACTGACTCTGAACTTTTTTAGTCAAGGCCGTGTCACAGTGGAGGTTCCTTCCTCCCTTCAGAGAAAGGCGCCTCTCTCCTTGATGGCTGTTTCTTCTGCTGGGGTCTTGTTCACCAGGGTCTTTCATTTAGCCATCGTGTCATGGCTTTCCATGCCTGTGAGACTCTCATGGACCTTTTAGCCAGATCCGAATGTCCCAAGGGTTGATTCTGAGACAGGAGTGCTGTTTTGGGCATTTGCCATTCTATGAGTCTGCTGTGTGTCCTGCTTCCCCAGCTGTCTCTTTTAATAGAAAAGAGGAAAAACAAGCATCGTTTTAGACTCTAAAAATATTATAGTGTACAATATATCTATATGATTTGGTAAATCTTTCACAGTTATGCTCCTGAAGTAATGCTAGGATTGTGTTGAAGCTGAGGGGGACAGACACTGGGAAGTCTTTTCCCTAATACCAGAGGGGCTTCATGCATCATTTGTGGGAGACTAAATTACCATAATGGACAACCTGGGTAAGAGATAAGGAGGGCAATTGATAATGATTATAAATAAATAACTAAATAAAATATTGTTTCCATTCAGTTAAGAATAAACCTGATTGAGTATAATAGATAATTGAACTCATGGGCTTTTCTAAATCATTTGTATTTTTCTAACAAGCTCCCCAAATTATATGATCTGGGGATAATACAGTAGTCTGAGAGTGTAACATTAACATGATCATGATCATGTGGCTTATAGTCTCCATACTCTTATCTCATGGCTACATATATGACCAACACACTGTGTTCTAGGAAGGAATAAAGAAAATGATTTTGCAGGTAAAACTTCCTCCTTTATAATCAACATTCCAACAAAAGTATCTCAATGACTTCCACTTTCATCTTAGTTATCAAGAAAATACATCACAACAGATATTTTTGCTCATGTGTTGTGAATTACAGTAGCAGCTATTAAGCAAGATAAGCTAACAGATTTTATGCAAGTCTTGTTGATACACATGAAAAAATATAAGAAAATGTTCAAAGTTAGCTCTTTGTTCTTTATTCAAAAATAAAATTAAGAAAGCAAAAATGAATTGAAAAATAACAATACAATTTTAATACATTTGAAGGTATTACATGGAAAATTAACATTAAAAGCATAGGGCCTAAAAATCTGATTATGGATGGAAAATAAATTATTCAGAAACAGACAAACTGAAACAAAGCAGAAGATCAAAATAAACATTGAAAATAAAAATGATTATCCTATAGTGTGCATATTTTTAGGTAAAAATCATTTTCCTGGCTGGCGCCATGGCTCAACAGGCTAATCCTCCACCTAGTGGCGCCGGCACACTGGATTCTAGTCCCATTTGGGGCGCCGGATTCTGTCCCGGTTTCCCCTCTTCCAGGCCAGCTCTCTGCTATGGCCCGGGAGTGCAGTGGACGATGGCCCAAGTCCTTGGGCCCTGTACCCCATGGGAGACCAGGAGAAGCACCTGGCTCCTGGCTTCAGATCAGCATGGTGCACTGGCTGCTGCGTGCTGGCTGCGGTGGCCATTGGAGGGTGAACCAACAGCAAAGGAAGACCTTTCTCTTTGTCTCTCTCTCACTGTCCACTCTGCCTGTCAAAAAAAAATCATTTTCCTAATATACAGAGATGGTGAATTTGGGAGGTTGACAAGGAGTGTGGTGTGATGGGGTTGATAAGATGCTCTAAGTTTAATGAGTTAGACATTTTAATTTGAGACATCAACCTAGTGAAAAACAATCTTCCTTGTTGTTCAGTTATGTGTGTATTCACCCTTAAAGGCAGTGTATGGTATCATTTCAATTTCCACTCTTTCAGAGACATTCCTCCCATCAAATAAATGAGTCTATCTTCATTGTCTGTTTCAGAATCAATAACAGTAATAAAGTTACTGGTTTCCATTGTGTTACTGTATCCAACTGATATATATTGATTATAATTCTATAAAAGCGCTTTTGTAACATTTTTAAATGTCATGCAGTGTTACATTCTAGATACCATATTTATTGTTCAAAACATATATTTCCACTATTTATTTTTCCTGTACTTGGAGTATGAGGTCTCTGCCTGGCCCCTCCCATGGGTGGGAGGGAGCAAAATGCTGTCATGGCAGTAGGGACTGTAGCAGCCATGTATATGGAGGGAAATGGGCTTAACATTAGCTGTGAATGAAGAGGATGGGACACCTTCTATGGCAGATATTGACGTTTCTGTGTCTACCCCAAGTGGCCCATGGTGTCTGTCCTTCCCTCCAGGCCACCTGTTCCAGCTCTTAGTGTGCGGTGGGAGAGGGACCTGCAGGCCTGAGAGACAGCATAACAGCAGAAAGCAAGGCCTAAGGGTGGAGGCCTTCTGACAGTTGGAATGGGTTGTACATTCAAATGTGAAGGAAAGTCTGGTTGAGAGGGCCCCCCAGGGCTTGCCTTCAATCTCCCCTGGCTACTCATCAGGGCTACCCCTCACCACTGAGCCTCTGAGTCTAAGGAGAGAAGGGGTTGCTGGCTGAGCCCACCTGGCTGGTTTTTTTCAGGAAGTCTGTCAACTGACACTGGTTCATTTCCAAAAATATATAATTTACTAAAAAACAGCTTGCCAAACCCATGGTAACCAAGGTGTGGTAGTTGAAATGGAGTTTCCAGCCAGCTGGGCTCATTAGCAGCTGTTCCTCTCCTCCCATCCCACCCAGGTGCAGTTGTCAGGCCAACAGGGCTGTGACTGCAGATGTCAAATCAAGGTCAGGATGATGGTTCCCCTGATGTGATCTTATGTAAAATATGACAATGACATGTGCTGAGGTCCAGGACATGGGCAGCAACTGCTATCCATATGGTATAGAAAGTTCCAAGTGCACAAAGCTGATATGTTCCTGAAAGCATTCCTCTAGCCTTGGCAAATGGTGGTGATTGGAGCAGGTACCAGATCTGGTAACAGTGTGACAGGGGATCTGTCATGCCCAGGCATAGCCACATGGTCTTTATGGAGCCAATAAGAGCAACACCAAACCAGAAGGCCAAACCATGGGCCCTCCCTGATTACAGCATGTGGAGTTTGAATGAGAGTTATATTCCATGCAAATCTTCCTCTTTGGTATCTACGATGTCCCTGCTGCCACCTGAAATCCTGTCATAGCCTTCCTCACCACCTGTCCTTGCCACATTGGACATCCTGGCACTGACCCTGCCATCCCTGCCACAATGTTACTTCCCACCACTACTTGGGTTGACCACATTCTATATCAGAGTAGCTGGGTTTGAGTCCAGGCTCTATTTCCAACTCTACTTTTGACCAGTGCATACCCTGGGAGGCAGCAGGTATGTGGTCCACATTTAGGGAAACCTAAATTCAATTCTAGATTCCTGGCTTCAGTCTACCTCGCCCCAAGTGTTGTGAGCACTTCAGAAGTGGATCAGCAGATGGAAGACTTATTCTCTCTCTCTCTCTCTCTCTCATATTTGGAAATGACAGGGACATAAAGGTCATTGAAATTTGAAATTTGACATATAAAAAAGCTATAGAATTTTGGCATAGAAAAACCAAAATAATGTTTTATCTGGTTTTGTCCCTATACATATTCTCTCCTTCATGTGACTATAATTTTATTTATATATATATATCACATTAACACATGATATGCAGTTTTGCTACATTCCTTTTCCATTTTCTTTTTAAAATTTTATTGGTTTATTTATTTACTTGAAAGACAGTGTGACATAGAGGGAGAGATAGAGAGAGAAATCATCCTTATTTTTGTCAATTTAAATAATTATGGGATAGATTTTCTGTATGTGGGATCATTGCATCAAAACATAATGAACAGATAGTTTCCTAAAAATCTTCATGTTCACTTCCACAGAAGCTGTGACAATTTGAATTCCACACAGAAATCTGTGAGGGAGCTAATTCCTCATGAAAACATTTTCAATTTGGGGGACTTTTGCTCATGCGTTAGGTGACAAGTGTATATCTCTATAGTTTTCCAAAAATACCAAATTTATGCACCATTTAGTTTATGCCTTATTTTTAGCACTTGTGTAAATATAATTTATGATAATGAAATGTATCCCTTCAAAGTACAATGTTGGGTGAGTTTTAATAAATATAAACATTAGTGTAACCACCACACTTGAGATTTCTAATAATTCCATCATTCCAGAAAGCTCCCTTTGGATTCACTCCCTCAAATAGCCCTTATCTAAGACAACCATCTTACCACATTTTCTCCAGGATGGTGTTTTTAACATTTTTCAATGATGAGAATATCTGTGGTTCTATAAATTTACTCTAGGTGATACAAAATTTTAATCCCTAATTAATGACCCTTATGAATAGATCTTCGGTGAAATTCTTGTAAAAATATTGGTGTGTATTTTTTTTTCTTTTCTCTTGGGAAAATACATAGAAGTGCAGTTGGTAACTCATGGAATACGTGTTTTAATTGTGTAAATTTGTCAAGCCACCAAATGTTGTTCCATTTATATTCTGAACAGCAATATATGAAAGTTTCAGTGATTCCACATCCTAACCAATGTTTGGTATCCTCAGTCTTCTTAAATTTAGTCAGTCTGCTGGTATTTAGTGATATGTGAAAGTGTTTTAATTTGAACTTCCATTAATAGGACTTATGTTGAGTTTCTTTTCTTGACACTAGTAGGCATACACAAAGCTCCTTTAAAACATCTTTTGAAGTATTTTTCATGTATCATAGGACTTACTGTTTTATTATTATTGAATTATTAGAGTTCTTCATATGTCTGATTTATAAAAGTTTGGCTTGGCTGTGGGCATTTCATGTAGCAAGTAAGATGCTGCTTGGGATACTTACATTCATATCCAAATGCCTGCTTGCAACTTTTGGCTGCACTTTGGATCCTACTATCCGTACAGGAGCTTGGAATGAGTCCAGGGCTATGATTTTTAATTAGGCACTGTGAGGCTGTTACAATCATTTGGGGAATGAAGCAGCATAGGGAAGATCTTCTTCTGTCACTGTATCTCCCTCTCCACTCCTCTCTTTTTAAAAAGATTTATTTATTTTTTTGGAAGGCAGAATTACAGAGAAGCAGAGACAGAGGCAGAGACAGAGAAATCTCCCATCTGTTGGTTCATTCCCCAAATGGCCACAAAGGCTGGAACTGGGCCAATCTGAAGCCCAGAGCCAGGAGATTTTTCTGGCTCACTCACATGGGTGCAGGGGCCCAAGGCCCTTCCACTGCTTTCCCAGGTCATAGCAGAGAGCTGGATCAGAACTGAAGCAGCCAGGACTTGAACTGGAGCCCATATGGGATGCCAGCACTGCAGGGGTTGGCTTTACCCTCTACATCACACTGCTGGCCCCTCCATTTCTCTTTCTATATCTTTCTCTCTGTGTGTATCTCTCTCTGCTTTTCAAATCAAATGAATATAAATACATAATTCAAATCTTGGTGAATTTATTCCCCAAGTAAGTGGCTTCCATGTAATAGTCATGTATTACAATGAGAATACATTTTGGGAAGTTCATCATTAGGCAATTTTGTTACTGATGAACATCACAAAACATATCTACACAAGTCAAGATCTATGCCATTACTTGTCAATATAATCTTATGGGATAACTTGGGGTTCTGTGTGGTATGTCATTCACTGAAGCTTTAACTAACCTTTAACACTTTGATTACATGAGTGCATTAGTTGAATATCATCAAATGAAATCAGGTCAGTTTTTGGACTCTAGTAGTCACATATTTGAAAAACAGAGTTCCAGAGAGAGAAGGAGACACCCTCCACAAACACACAGGAGAGAGAGAGAAAGAGAGAGAGAGAGAGAGAGAGAGAGAGAGAGAGAGAGACATCTTCCACATGCTGATTTACTCCCCAAGTGGCCACAACAGCCAGGGCTGGACCAGGCTGAAGCCAGGGGTCAGGAGGTTCTTCTGGGTCTCTCATGTGGATGCAGAGGCCCAAGCACTTGGGCCATATTCCACAGCTATCCTAAGTGCATTAGCAGAGAGCTGGATTGGAAGTGGAGCAGCCAGAACATGAACTGGCACCCTTATGGGATGTCAGCACCACAGGCAGCAGCTTTATGCACTATGCCAAAATGTCATTCTCCCATTTTAACTCTTGGTATGAGGTAGTTGAAAATCACAATATTTGATCTTTCTTAAAATTAGCTTTACTGTTTTATGTCCTTTTCATTTTAAAGTATGTTTTTCATTTAGAAGGTGGTTTTTCATGAGGATACACACACACACACACAGAGTTGTTGGAATTGTAATGGCATTTCTTCATATTTTAAAATAAATTTGGGGAAATTCATGTCTCAAATTACTGAATTTTCTTAGCTTTATTTGTCTGAAAGTCAGGGTGACAGAGGGAAAAATAGAAATGAATCTTCTATCTGTAGTTTTAATCTCCAAATACTTGTAATAGACAGAGCTATGTGAAGCCAAAAACAAAACAAAGATAAAAACAAAACAAAACTCAAAAACACAATAATCTATCTAGGTCTGCCACATGAGTGGCAGGGGCCCAAGCACTCAGTATATCATTTCTGTCCCCCAGACACAGTAGTCAGATGTGGAGGTGGGATTTGATCAGAAGTAGACTAATATGGGACATTAGCACCCCAAATGGCAACTTAACCCACTGCATGACAATGACCACACCGACATTGAGTTTTATAGTCAATGCAGGTATTATGACTTTCCACTTCATTTGGATCTTCTTTATATACTATCATGAATATTTTGTTTTTCATAGCATGGGGTATTACATAATATTTGTTATTTGTTCCCAAGTAGAGAAAGTTTTCCACTGCTGGTTCATTCCCCAAATGGCCACAATGGCCAGAGCTGGGCCAATCCAAAGCCAAAAGCCTGGAACTTCTTCTGGATCTTCCATGTGGATACAGTGGCCCATGGACTTAGGGCATCATCTACTGCTTTCCCAAGGAATAGCAGAGAGCTGGATCAGAAATGGGACAGCTGGGACTTAAACTGGCACCCATATGGGATACTAGTACTGCAGGCAGTGGCTTTACCTGCTATGCCACAGTGTCGTCCCCAAATATATCTTATGGTGAAAATACCCTAAGTTCTTTCTATTAATTTTCATTTGTTTTAAAATTTCTTATGGTAAACAAATTTCATTTATTTCATAAATGCAGATTTAGGAGCATAGTATCTAAATAAACATTTAACATTTACTTAAAATAAAATAAGCATTATCATTATGTATTGTCACTCTACTGTGCAATGCAACAACAGAACTTTCATCCCCAATGTGTAGTGTAGGATTTTACTATCACTTGTACCATTTACATTTTCCTATCCTCTCTCACCATAGTCACTTCAGACTCTGGTAACTATCCAAATACCCCAACTTCTGAGATCTGCTTTATTATACTTCACATATGAGTAGAATTTTGTGACTTATTTTTCTGTTCCTACCATACTACCTAGATCCCCCTAGTAACAGGTGTGTTTCCTAATAGGGCTTCAGACTCTGCCAACTCCCACATACTTTCCCATGATGGCCCCTGGAGTATGCTGGGAAAACTGGGAGGCACCTGCTGCAACTCTGATGGAAGTCTCATTCAAGAGGTGACAGTGACAATGAGTTTTGTACATTGAGCATGAATCAGCAAGGCCCTGCTAGAGTGGTAGAACATACACACCCACAGGATACTCATGGACTTATTCACATGCACAGTGGCACAACCATGAACTACACAGGGGAATGCAGTCCAGGGTGGGGAGAGCAAGAAACAGCTGGAGTACAGCAGGAGCTAGTTTTTCAACCTACAGAAAACTGACCAGTCTCTTGCTGCCTCTGCAGGGCCAGAAGAGAACAGGAGGAGAGTAGGACTTGGAGAGATGGGGCTGCTCTTTGTGACAGGGATGTCTGCCACTCTGAGTCAGGGTCCTCCTAGTGTGCAGATATCCTAGGTACTCTCAACATCAGCCTTAGTGTTGGGCACATGAGTGTCAGGAAAAGTAAGAGTGATCCACCCCTTAACCCCTCACCTGCATCAAGAAAAGTGTCCCTGTTCTTCATACAGATTGTACAGCTCAAGATCCCAGGCAGGCTGTGCTCAGTTACACTCTCCCCTTTCCACCATTCCAGGAGGACTCCCTGGAGCCCAATGTTGACAGCACGAGAGATGGGGCAGTACTAGAGCAGAAGGCATCAGATTGGATCAGCAGGGCTTGTGTGAAGACTCTTATGTGGAGGAGGTTTTACCATTGTATTACTCAGTTCTTATTGAAGGAATGGAAACAGAGTATGGGAACCTTAGGAAGATGTAGTAGGTTTGTGTGGGGACTCATTGCAAAAATTTTGATTCAAAATTAAAAGGGCTTAAAAAACTGTTACAAAATATAATTGCATTGGGGGAAGGAGGATGGGTTTGAGGTAGAGGCTTGCAGGAACCTGGGACTTTGTATAGCAAGTGTAGAAAGGAACTGGTATAGCTAGTCACATGGAATACCTACCGCAGATCTTACTTTTTGCCCGTTTCCTAGAGAGACACCAAGATCTATCCCTGGAGATTTTGGTTATTTAGTGTGTTGAGGAGGCTGACTTTGGCCCTAGTATCTGTGGAGTGTACCATTGTGACAGGGCTGGTTCCATGATGTCACTGTTGCCTAGCACCCCTCTATGTTCTACTGCAGTTAGAGGCTTACTGACTTGGAGTTTTTTTTTTAATTTAGGAAGCTCATTCATCACAGGAGAACACAGGTGGCTGGGACCTGCTTTCTTCATTTCCTGCTGAGTTGGGGACAGTCCCTACAAGGTATGTGGCCCTGACTTCTCCTGGCTAATGAGGAAGGTGATATTTGCTGTACCCCCAGTGGTGTCCACTGTATACTGCATATGAATATAGTTGTTTCTGACCCTGTGGGATGGGTGCAAATTTCCCTTTGATATGGATCTGTGGAGGGACATGAATCCCTAGGGAGCCATTATAGTCAACAGTGATCTCAGAGCTGTGGGTGCACCAGACTCAGAGACTTCATGACCTATAATGTGATGGGAATGGCCCTTTATGATGGAAAATGTGACTGCTGGAGGATACTCATAACCCAATCTGTGTGAGGAGCAGTCTTCCTGTGTGTCAAAGAAGTTGGACAAAGACTCTAAGTCTGATGCTCCCTCTGTCCCTGTACTTCAAAGAAGTCACCTTTCTGGAAACTAGACTCCAGGTGTCATACACCTGTCTGTGGACCTGAATCTTCCTTTGATGAAATGGACAAGAGCTCTGTGAAGGGTAGTTCCCTGCAGTTATCCAGTATTGTTTTATGAAAATGTTTTTGTCTTGTAGCTTCTTGCAGATATGGGCCCTGAAGGTGTAGTAGGCAAACGGGTGAGCAGACACCGTGGCCAAGGATGAGCAGTTACAGACCTGGATACTCCACAAAGGAGGAAGAATCCAACCTTGTTCTGTGCCTGTGGTCACAGGGCCCTGGGATCCCTCAGGACAGACAGGCTGCCCTGCTGCCCCTAGACTCCAAGTGCCTCTGGTCATTCACCTGAGTCTCCTTGTTGGTTGCAGCATTACAAAGGAGGGAAGCAGGTGGGGCCTAGGGAGGAGAAGGATGTGAGCTGCTGCCTAGTCATAGATGGGTTGGGGTTCCTGCAGTGAGTCATTGGTCTGCATCTCATCCTAGTTGTGAGACCATTTTTAGAAACACCTGCCTTGAGATAAGACAGGTCTCCATAGGGTTGGGACCCTGTTTCTGGCTGCCATCACAGTGCTCATCCTGGTGAACATTAGATTAGAGCTGACTGACCCGGTGAGTGATCCAGGGTAACTGGCAGGGATGGAGCTGGATGTGAGGTAGTTGTGGTTTATGCAGTGCTGAGGCCTCTTCTGCACAAGGGGAGGGCCATTCTGAGGTCTCACTCTGTGCCTGATTGAGCTTGCCTTTTTCTGCACCATTATATAGGTTGTGTCCCAGGGTTAAAGACATCTATTCCTTAATTGTGGCCAATGGTCAGAAAGGAGCCAGTGGGTCCCTGAGTCTCAGGGGGTCAGGCTAAAATCTCTTAAAGAAGGCCCAAGGGGAGCCACCATCTTAGAAAAAAATACGATCCAGAAAATAAGAATTTCAGGGTAGGCCTTGTAAGTGTGCTTAAGACGCAAACAAACATGAAACTGTTCTTCCTATCTGAGACTACAGTCAAATTATGCAGATTTCCAAAGTCTGGTGTAGTCGATGGAATCATTACAATGTAAGATGGAGGTGTCTTCTAACTTGATGTAGGCTTATGGGCAGCTTTGGTTTTTTTCCTTGATGGATATGCAGAGATGTGCCTGTGTTATGTTCCTACTTATCTCAAAATCTTCAGTAAGTTCTTGGTAATTGTAAAACTTGCTCTGAGGTGTTTTGTGGGAAGTTAGAAAGTCAACTATAACAGTTTAGTTGGCTGGGAGAGCAATGCAACTTCCTATCTGAGACAGACTGTGGTCATCCTGAAAACCATCCAGCACAGTTTGAAGGCCAACTCTATACTCATGAGGGAAACTGTGGGCACTGAGGTGGCAATGTCTTAGGGTTCTGTGTCCCAACTCAATGTTGTAAAGGAGAAAAAGCAAGAATCAGAAAGATTCCTGGGAAACTCAGATCTAGCTGAGGTAACCAGCAAGAGGGGCTAAATTCCAGCAATTGTAGTGGACGATATTGACAAGTAATGGTTCAAAGATCATAATAAATAAGAAAAGCTATATTTTAGCAGATATGGGGTGCACAATAACCTATGAGTCTTTCTAGTTTAATGACTAGATGTGTTGACATGTCTTCGGATATGTAAGTTTTTATCACTTGAACTAATGGTTCCATAAAACATAGACACTGTTAAGAATTCTATAAAAATGCTAATATACATGTGCATATTTCCAACCTGAAGTAATTTTTCCCATTTGTTCTCAAGCCTCATAGTGAGCATCAAGATAAAATTGCCTCAAGTACACAAATATCAAACAAACTTGAATTTATTTGTTTTAAATCTTAAGTTGTTATCTAATTTTTATTTTCTTGAAAGGCACATACAGATACAGAGAAATAGTCGTTCATTTCTCCAAATTTCCACAATAACAAGTGCTAAGTCAGATAAATCATGAGAGAGGAATTCAATGAGTCCTCTCATGAAAGTGAAGGACCCTTATGGGGGAGAGGGACAAGAAACTAGGCCTGGGCAAATATCAGGGGCTTCTTAAGAGGTTAGATGTTCCCCAGAGTCTAGCGGGCAGGACATTCTCTGGGAAGGAAAAGTCAATCCCCTTCAGAGAACCTCTAGGCATTCCCAGAGCAGAACTGCCCCTCCCCTCCGGGAAACCTCTGGGTGCACCCAGAGCAGAGCTGCCCCTCCCCTTTGGAGAGTCTCTAGGCGCGCACTTATGATGTCACTGCGACCGGCCAATCCTGTAACACCTCAGCACTCTCCCTCAGCATTCTCCGGTATGCTAATTGTCCCTCCGAACCAGCCAATCCCGTGCCACCTCTGCATTTTCCACCAGCACTCTCCACCAGCATTCTTCGCCAGCATTCTCCCATATGCTAATGGTCCCTCTGAACTGACCAATCCTACGCATGCGCATTAGGAATATGCTAATTCGTTGCCTATATAACCTGTGTGAAACTGCTGCTCAGGGCTCCTCACTACCTGAGGTGGGGGCCCGTTTGCGCAAACGTTCAATAAAAACCTCGTGCTTTTTGCATCAACTGGTCTGGAGTCTGGATCTTTGGGCGTCCTCCCGAGCAAGTGGGCATCTCTGCAACTGAGAGGTCCAACAAAAGGAGCAAGGAGCCATTCACTTGAGTTATCATTTGCTGCATCCCAGAGTGTACAGCAGCACAAACCAGAAGTAGTTGGGATATAAACCCAGGCATTCATGTATCAGATGAAGGAACACCAAATAGTGATTTAACATCTGTGCCAAACATCCACTCAATGGTGAGCAAATTGACATAAAAATATAAGGCCATCCTATAATAGCATACTGGGATGTTATAGAAGATCAGGCAAGATTAGCCAGAGCTGGCCCAGATCAGCAACACTGTCCACCAGACCTCCAGTACAAAATTCACACCTAAAATAATTATTTTTAAATTTCATGGCACCAGGTAATGTCATTTCAAGCAATTAAGATTGCCAGCTTTATCAAATAAAAAGTGCAGAATGTTTGGTCTAATTGGATACATACAGTACATTGAAATACCATACATTTTGAATACCATAGTGGGCAAATTCCCAACATTATCATTTTAGTCTGATATAATGAATATACACTGGAGTAACATTAATAACTTTGAGAATTAATTTTCTTTCTTTTTTTTGAAAGGCAGAGTGGACAGTGAGAGAGAGAGAGAGAGGGAGAAAGGTCTTCCTTTACCGTTGGTTCACCCTCCAATGGCCGCTGTGGCCAGTGCACTGTGGCCAGTGCACTGTGGCTGGCGCACCGTGCTGATCCGAAGCCAGAAGCCAGGTGCTTCTCCTGGTCTCTCATGCGGGTGCAGGGCCCAAGCACTTGGGCCATCCTCCACTGCACTCTTGGGCCACAGCAGAGAGCTGGACTGGAAGAGGGGCAACCGGGATAGAATCTGGCACCCCAACTGGAACTAGAACCTGGTGTGTGGGCACCACAGGTGGAGGATTAGCCTAGTGAGCCGTGGTGCCAGCCAATTTTCTTTTTTAAAGATTTATTTATATATTTGAAAGTCAGTGTTATACAGAGAAAAAAGGAGAAGCAGAGAGAGAGAGAGAGAGAGAGAGAGAAAGAGAGAGAGAGAGAGAGGAAATTCACTCCTTACTGAAGCTGTTTATTGAGCCAATAGGGCTGGTGAGCACTTTACTCAGAAAGTAGCCCAGTACAGGCAAGACTCCCACAATGCTAGCAGGAAGCCCTTGCAGACAGATACTGCCCAAACCACACTGAAGCCCCTGTCCCCATCTCACGTGCAGAGCACCCCAATTTCATCTGGGATACCCTCTTCCTTTCTATACTGCAATTGTCAAGCATGACTCAAGGTATCCTGCTGCTAACTGGCTTAACTAATCTTCAAGTTGATCAGAAAAACTCTGGTTAAAAACCAAGGAAAAATGTGGCCAAGTTACCTCATCCAAGCTGCTCATTCAAGCAGCTCCCAGAACAGGCATTGGTTCACTCCCCAATTGGCTGCAATGGCCAGAGCTGGGATGATTTGATGCCAGGAGCCAGGAGCTTCATCCAGGTATTCCCACACAGGTGCAGTGGCCCAAGGACTTGGGCCATTTTTTTGCTTTCCTAGGCCATAGCAGAGAGCTGCATTGGAAGTAGAGCAGCTGTGACTTGAACTAGCACCAATGTGGGATGCTGGCACTGCAGGCACTGGCTTTATCTGCTACACCACAACACCAACCTTGAGAATTAATTTTTAAATTTGATTTTGTGGAAGCATATAATATCATTTTCATGTCATAATTGACTTTTTCATTCTTTAACATTATGCTACATATCTTGATCAACATCTTTTTTTCTTACAAAAAGAGCTTTATTATATGTTTTTATTATGTGCTTCAATACTGCATATCATGATTTCACTTATTCTCATACTGGAAGAATGTTTACCAACATTTATTTACCAAAATTTATATATTTATTTGAAAGACAGAGTTACACAGAGAGAGGGGAGGAGAGAGAGAGAGAAAGAGTGAGAGAGAGAGAGAGAGAGAGATCTTCCATCCACTGGTTCACTTCCCAGTTGGCTGCAACAGCTGGTGCTGTGCTGATCCGAAGCCAGGATCCAGGAGCTTCTTTTGGGTCTCCCACTTGGGTGCAGGGGTCCAAGGACTTGGGCCATCTTCTACTGCTTTCCCACTCCATAGCAGAGAGCTGGATTGGAAGTGGAGCAGCCAGGTCTCAAACTGGCACCCATATGGGGTGCTGGCACTGCAGGCAAGGGCATTAACCCACTGTGCCACAGCGCTGGCCCCCAAAATTTATTTTTTTTTCAAGTTTTAAACTTCATTTCAAAGACAGTCATGACAAACATCTAAATAATTATACACTTCAAATCAAAATTTATTTTGCCAGGGATTCCAAGGTAGCAGAATAGAGAAAGATCAGACTACACTAGGCTAGAAGAAAATAATAAAAAAAGGTAAAGAAAGTGCATTTTCAGGAATGAGTTGGAGGGAAAACTGCAGTGAAGATTCTGTGGAAGGAGGAGAGACATTGTGTATCTGTATGGAAGGTGCAGATGTGCAGCAATGTGCACAGACACACCACATAACCCCAGAAGCCAAGAGCTGGAGAAAGTACCAGCTTTGGAGGGTGAGGTGTGATCAGACTGCAGCATCCTGTAACACTGGTGATATAGTCAGAATGAGAGCCTAGTAGACTACACTTTGAATCTGGCCAGGAGACCTGAGGGGAACAGGGTGCATGCTCACCCAGGAAAAAAAGGGGCATAATTCTTTCTACCTATCTATCTCCCTCACACACACAACAGTGCCTGGAAACCAACTGAAAGAGGGTGGGTGCCATTTTGCATATAAGTACTTAGCAGCTATAGCAGCTCTTGTGCACTTGCCCAGAAACTAGCAAGGACAGATGCCATCTTGGCAGCTCCATGCAATGGGGGCAGATAAGGTGCCATGCTGACATTAGCAACAGTTGAAGAGACTCTTGTATGTGCCCAGTAACTGGTGGGAAGAAGGGGTGATTTTGAAATGAGTAAGGCTGCAGCCAGTGTGTATTGTGCACATGTGGGATCCAGGGATTTTACCAGAGGGAAAAAAATCCATGTTTCCCACTGTCTTTAAGTCTGCTGGTTTGATGGGGGCTGGGCACCCATGTACAACTGTGAGGTGCCCCCAGCTTCTCAATGTATTGCTGCCATGAGGTTCAAACCGTCTATGCAGTATACTCACATGCAGCTGGCTCTGGGAACATCTCTGCCTCTCTGTGAATGGGGTCAGGCTAGTGGGGCAGAGTGGATCCTATATACAACATGACTGTGATTGTGCCTTGTGGGATAACACTATGGGAACTCTGTGACTGAGAGAGTACAGGGTGTTGCTGGTTTTCTGGGTAATTACTGTTTATATCTCCAGACACTCTGAGCTCCCTAATTAAGGTGGGACATTTCAGCAGGATCTGTGCTCATCCTTTGTGCAATTCATATACCAGCATAGGTGAAAGTTACACCCACTGGGGCCTAACACTCAGGCATTGGAAACCTTAGAAGAGCAGAGGGAAAGGTCTGATGATGCCAACATAGGTGGTCATTCCCTCCTTTCTGTTGACAATTAAGAAGACATACCATGTCCAAAATGGGTGTGACCCTGTATACTCACTATATCCTGGAGCACAGACTAGAGCCCCCAGGACACACTCAGCTCAAGCATCTGGGTAGTCACTGAAAGAGCAGATGCTCCACTAAGCCACAGAGGCATAGTTCAAAAATAATCCATCAAAGGAAAAATCCAATAAATGTTTCCACAAATGCCTAAAAATAAATGCAGAAATTCAAGATAAAGAAAAAAGAAAACAACATAATTCCACCAAAGGAATGCAAACACTTCAATATTAGACTTTGAAGATGAAGAGGTTGATGAAATACCTGAAATGTAATTCAAAAAATTAATCAAAGTGGCCGGCTCCGTGGCTTAACAGGCTAATCCTCCGCATTGTGGTGCCGGCACACCGGGTTCTAGTCCCGGTTGGGGCGCCGGATTCTATCCTGGTTGCCCCTCTTCCAGGCCAGCTCTCTGCTATGGCCCGGGAAGGCAGTGGAGGATGGCCCAAGTGCTTGGGCCCTGCACCCGCATGGGAGACCAGGAGAAGCACCTGGCTCCTGACTTCGGATCAGCGTGATGTGCCGGCCACAGTGGCCATTGGAGGGTGAACCAACGGCAAAAAGGAAGACCTTCCTCTCTGTCTCTCTCTCTCTCACTATCCACTCTGCCTGTCAAAAAAAAAAAATTAAAGGATTAAGAAGCAATGAGAAGGCCGGTACCGTGGCTTAACAGGCTTATCCTCTGCCTTGCGGCACCAGCACACCGGGTTCTAGTCATGGTCGGGGTGCTGGATTCTATCCCAGTTGCTCCTCTTCCAGGCCAGCTCTCTGCTATGGCCCGGGAAGGCAGTGGAGGATGGCCCAAGTGCTTGGGCCCTGCACCCCATGGGAGACCAGGAGAAGCACCTGGCTCCTGGCTTCAGATCAGCGAGATGTGCCGGCCACAGTGGCCATTGGAGGGTGAACCAACAGCAAAAAGGAAGACCTTTCTCTCTGTCTCTCTCTCTCACTGTCCACTCTGCCTGTTTAAAAAAAAAAAGAAGCAATGAGAAAAAATTCAAAAATGAAAGAAATTCATAAATGACATGAAAGAAAACTTGTTCCATACAGTTGAAATTTTTAGAGAATCCAAAATAAATTATTAGAAATGAAAAGTTAAATATGTCAAATAAAAAGGCAGTGGAAAGTCCTAACAACAGACTGGTTGAGGCGGAAGAAAGAATATCTGAGCTAGAACACAATCACTGGGAATTTTTCAGTAAGAACAACAAAAAAAAGAAGAAGAAATGAGAAAAATTTAAAACAGTGTTGGAAACTGTTGGTATACTATCAAAGGACCCAGCATATGGGTCTTAGGAGTTCCTGAAGGTGTGGAAAGAGAAAATGGATTAGAAAACATATTCAGTGAAATAATTACAAAAAACTTCCCTAATTTGGAAAAAAAAAAAAAGAGAAGTCAAAGTACACGAGGCACACAGAACTCCTTATAGCCAAGACAAGAAAAGTCTTCATCACAACACATTACAATCAAATTTTCAACAATAAAACACAAAGAAAAGATTCTAAAATGAGCATAAAATACCAAATTGCTCTCACAGGGTCTACAACTGCACTCACATCTGAATTCTCATCAGAAACTCTGCAGGCTAGGAGAGAATGGAGAGACATAATACAAGTCTTTGAAAAAACAGTCAACCCCACATACTGTACCATGTAAAGCTATCATTTATGAATTAAGGTGAAATAAAGAGCTTCCATAACAAACAGAAATTGAGTGTCACCACTCGCTTACCCTTACAAAAGTGCCTTAAGAATGTGCTACACACAGAAACACAGAAAGTTAGACTTCATTATGAAAGAATGTGAAGGCAGTAAAAGTACAAAAGAAATATAAAGCAAACAATATGAATATATATAGAAAAAAATGACAGGGCCAAGCCATTACTTGTTGATCATAACCTTGATGTAAATGGCCTGAACTCTCCAGTTAAAAGATACAGACTTGTTGAATGGATTGAAAATCGAGACCTGTCTATTTGCTGCCTACAAGAAACACACCTCAACAGCAAGGAGAAATGCAAATTGAAAGTGAAAGAATGGGAAAAGTTATTCCACACCAATGGAAAGCAAAAAAGGGGCTGGCACCATGGCTCACTTGGTTAATCCTCTGCCTGTGGTGCTAGCATCCCATATGGGCACTGGGTTCTAGTCCTGGTTGCTCCTCTTCCAGTCTAGCTCTCTGCTGTGGCCCAAGGGGGCACTAGAGGATGGCCCAAGTGCTTGGGCCCCTGCACTCACTTGGGAGACCAAGAGAAGGCACCTGGCTCCTGGTTTCTTATTGGTGCAGCACCAGTGGCCATTTGGAGAGTGAACCAATGGAAGGAAAACCTTTCTCTCTGTCTCTCTCTCTCACTGTCTATAACTCTACCTGTCAAATAAATTAACAACAACAACAACAACAAAAAAAAACAAGTGTAGTCATCCTAATATCAGACAACATAGACTTTAACCAAAATATTGTTAATTAGATTCAAAGAAGGGCACTATGTGGAGATTAAGTGATCAATTCAACATAAGATGAGACAATAATAAATGTTTAAAATCCAATGCCAGGGCATTTGGTTATTTACAAGAAATATTAACAGATCTAATGGGAGACATAGATTCCAATACAATAGTAATGAGAGACATCAACACTGATTTTCCTCAATGGACAGATCAACTAGACAGAAAATCAACAAAGAAACAACAGAGCTAATTGATATTATGGATTAAGTAAACCTACATGATATTGACAGAGCTTTTCATTCCACAGTTGTAAGACACATTATTTTCATCATTGTATGGAACATTCTATATTATAGACCATATGCTAGGCCATAAAGCAAGTCTTAGAAATCTTAAAAAATCTGAATCATGCCATGCATCTTCTCTGACCATAATGGAATTAAACAGGAAATTAACAACTCAAGAATTTATAAAACATATGCAAACACATGGAGACTGAAGAACATGTGCCTGAATGAATAGTGGGTCATAGAAGAAATAGAAATAAAAAAAAGTTCTGGAAATGAATGAAGATAACACAACACATCAAAACTTATAGAATACAGCCAAAGTAGTGTAGGAGGGAAGTTTATAACAATTGAATGCCTACATCAAAAAATTGGAAAGGCACCAAATAAACAAACTTTCAATACATCTAAGGTGTGGGGTTTCAAAAATGAATGAGACAGAACACAGACATTTTCACATACAGAGTGCTCCCCAGATTGCTCTGGCCAGCACTTTTTATTAGAGGATACCAGCAAGCCTACAAGCTAGCAAGCACATAGGCACAGTGGTGTACAACTTTAGGTGGGAAAGGAATCCAGTCTGGTGATCCATGACAGAGAATAGAGCAGTGGTGTAAATCTTCAAAGACAGGTCCATTCAAATACTTGGAAGTCTACAAATTCTGGAAAACATGCCAGGTACCAATTAATGTCCATTAGCCCCCTGCTGTCTCTGCTGCCACATTCCTTTGAGGGTAAGTGTGCCCATTCTGCAGCCTCTTTTGGTGGATATCAGAAACTGTGGCTATGCCTCTAACTTCAGGGGAGTGTGCTCACTTAGGCAGCATCCTCTACTTCCCCCTTTTCTTTACTTTAAGCATAGATCTAGATTAGGTATGCATGAGATGATGCATGTATCAAACACAGGATGAGGACCATAATAACTGGTACCACAAAGTGCAGCAGCCAATGCAGCCAGAATCCCAATTGCCACCATTCAGGCTTAATATTTAAATGAGAAATTTCATTTCTGATGTTATCAATTTCCTTTTGAATTAAATTAGAATTATCTGTGATGTTGAAACAACACAATCCTGGAAATTATTGTCATCCAATTTGATGTTTAAGTGGTAAATAATCAATAGCAGCACAATTTTTTAATTTAATGAATTCATTTTTACATAGATACAACTTTAGCAGAACAGTGGTTCTTTCCCCCTAACCCTCCATCCCCCTCCCATCCCACCTCCCATTCCCTCTCCCATCTCCTTCCTCATTATGGATCATTTTTAGTAGGACTTTATATACAGAGGACCAACTCTATGCTAATCATAGATTTCAACAACTTGCCCCCATGCCAACACACAACATGTAGGGTACAGTTTAGGGAGAGAATTTGCAGTTGATTCTCATATTACAATTCAATAGGGACAGAGGTCCTACCTGGGGAGCAAGTGCACAGTGACTACTGTTGTTCCTTTAACAATTAACACTCTTTTTATGATGTCAGTGATCATCTGATGCCCTTGTCATGGGCTGCCAGGGCTATGGAAGCCTTTTGTGACCATAGACGCCATTGGTATTTGGACACGGCCATAAGCAAAGAGGATGTTCTCTTCTTCCTTCAGAGAACAGTGTCTCCTTTGATGACCTTTTCTTTCCTCTGAGGTCTCACAGAGATCCTCCGTGTAGGATTTTTTTTGTCAGAGTTTTGTCTTTCCATGCCTGAAATGCTCTTGCAGGCCTTTCAGCTTGACCAGGAAGCCTTAAGGGTTGATTCTGAGGTCAGAATGTTATTTACTGCAAAAGTCATTCTAGGAGTCTGCTGTGTGAACTGCTTCCCATGTTGGTCCTTCCTTCCTTTTTAATTCTATTTTTTACCAGGTACTTGATGTTATTTATATTATCACTTTTAAACTTAGACTGGTCTATCTGTTGCAGCATAATTTTGTAAAACACCTTCATGAATTTGAATTAACTCTAAATGCAGCGATGGCCTTAGCAGTTTTTTTTTTTTAAATAGGCAAGCTCTTCTAGGAAGATGGGTGATAACAATTCCAAAAACAGGATAACAACACAGGGTTTCCTACAGGTATCTTTACTTCAGGAGTAACAGTTGTTAAACAATAAGAGCCAACAGGGAGAGAAAAGCATAACATAATGATTAACAAGATCAAAGTAGAACTGTATGTAAGTTGAGCAAAAATAGTGGTAAATAAAGTCTCAGGAGTTTCTATGTGTTTCTGTTGTGCAGAAGCAATCAGCAATCAATGACTTCATATCTCCCCAGGTGGTCGATTTGTCTTGGGGGACTTGCAATGAAGTGGCTTTGTTTTTAATTCTTTGAAAGAGGGTAAAACAGTGGCACTGAGTTTTTGTCTTCTTTAGCTGTAAAGGAGGAATTGTATCCTGTAACTGCTGGTGCCAACTCATGGTGTCTGTAGGTCAGACACAGTGGGCTGGAATCCACACAGGACCTGTAAAGGCATGAGAAGGCAGGAAGGGGTTAAAACGGAGTTGCTTGAGCTAACTGCATATTGTTCTGCTTTTGTATAAAATAGCTGGGCTTGCAAAATGCATTTTTTTAAGATAACTAGACTTTAGCTGACCTTGTAACATGTGATGATTGTGCTAATGCGTTTATGTTGAGTTGTGGGTCATGATGACCCCGTGTTTATGCTTGCTCAAGGTCTTCTGTCCCCTCACCCTGGAAAAACCCTGCATCTTATGAGAATTTGTCATGCATCTTATGAGAATTTGTCATGCTGCGGTTTATCTTGTGATTCTTTGTGTAATGCTATGGAGATATGCTAATGTTGTGGTTTTTAGCCTTAAATACTTTGAGCAGTTGATGGTCGGGGCCTCTCTTCTCGCACTGCACCAGGGGGTGTTGTTGTGCTCAAGAGTTGGCCCATCTGCGCAGATGTAATAAACTTCCTCATGTTCTTTACAGCGATTGGAATGGAATTCGTGTTTCTGGGGTCGGTAGAAGTGTGAGGCACCTTTCGGGGGTCTTACAGGCATAAAACAGAAACAAACCCTCTTCCCCATGTTTTGAGTGGTTTAGAGCCCTTTGAGTTAGGATGGGGGGGCTACTTATAAACTAACAGTCATGGTTCTTCATGAGCTGGATGGGAATGCTTTTGTGATAGGGTTTCAGAATCAAGAGAGGTAGAATTGAATTTTGAAAAATAAGTTAAATTATTAAGTGTAAATAAAAGAATGGCCATTTTATGATTAATCTCCCCAGGGGTGTTTCCCCCTTTTCTTTTGTTTTTAAAGAAGGGTTTTAAGCATATGATGGGCGTGCTCAACAATGACTTGACCTGCAGGATTATGGGAATGCCATGAGTAAGTTTAATATCTTATAATTGACAAAAATGATTGAATGCAGAAGAGGTATAGGTGGGCCCACTATCAGTCTTTAATTGAATAAGTTTGTCCATGACAACCATGATTTTTCATTTGGAGAAATAGTTTCTTTATAGCAGAGATAAAAGGAAATTTTTATATATATTTTATATAATTCATATATTCTTTTTGCCACATTACAAACTTATACACTTTAAAAAAACAGAAGTAGGGGGCACAAGTAACAAATCTTAGATTATGGATAATGCTTTACTTGTCAAGATAAAACTAATGTAAATGGTTTATACCATCATCCTTCCTCCAAATAGATTTTTATAAACAAATGTCTGGGCTTGATTTATTAAAAAAAAATTGAACACAATGACATAGCAAGTAGATTCTCCTTTAAGTGGAGTTGTCCAAATGTAACCTGAATGGGTATTAATAATAACATGTCAATAAGAGAAGGATTTTGATAAAGGACAATGAGTTATGTCCATTTGTCAAAGCTCATTGGCATGATGGCCTTGAGGGTTGAAAGCAGCAAAAGGAAAATAATGAGGAGTTTGATCACATTGGGAACAATTACAGATTGTTTCAGGAACATCAGGAAGAGGAATTTTAAACTGTTTATGGAGAGATTTAGCTGATTAATGAAAAATTCATGACTGAAGAGGATCAATAAGTAGGACACTGACATGTGAAGCTTCATCCACATGTCTGTTGCCTTCTGAAAGAAAACCTGGTAAAGAGGAGTGACTGTGAATATAGCAGCATGCAAAGGGATTGGCATAGCAGAGTGTAAGGTTAATAAAAAATGACTAAGTAAATTAAGATCATTGGTAGTGTTATGGGAAAACAGCAGCAAAGAAATTATTATTACCCTAGATTTTTGTCTCACATGGAAGAAGAATTTCCAAGCTGATAAGGTAAAGAGAAAAGCAATATTTAAAGGTTTAAAAGCAAGATTTACTAGAGTCAAAGACCTCCAGCCAGAATGGCATGAAAGGGAACTGTAAGAAAAGCAAAACCCAAGAGATTCCATGGCACCCGCACCTGAGGTTTTTTAAGTACAATTTCTTAAGTACAATTTTAAAGGAAAAAAACTTGACAGATTGGCATTCAGCTAAGAGGCAGGGACAAAACCCATCAAAAGACCCAATTTGCAATCCTTTTCTTATCTGGCTTGCTTATGTTAAAAAAAAATCACAAGGGTAGGATGACTAATTTGTTTTCACAATAAACTGGGAGCTCAGGAGCTCACTACTTGCCTGCTATTCTCATGGTAAATTTGTGAGATTCTAAAGACTGGGCAGGCAGGCACTTCTGACCTTGCTAAGGACAACTTTTTGGAGAAAGGAAGCATTTTACACCCCCAATTCCATTCCGACTACCCTGATTGCCTATTAACCCATCTGACTTCTCACAGCCTGACTAATTTGAGCATGTGGTAAATGAAACAATAAATTATAACATATCAAGAATCAGCAATAAGATTAAAGGGTTGATCTTTAAAGAACCCTAAGGCCAAAATAACTGCTTTTATTTAGATCTCCTGGGTTTTAATTTCATCCATTCTACCTTGCTGAGGGAACAGGGGGATATTACTTCCTTTTGCAACAGGACAACAAGGTTAATGAAAGGCATCCCAGGATTTCTTTGGACCTGGAGAACAGTCATGTGGGTCCTTTCTTGAACAATGAGCACTTCTTTGCCAGGACCTTTACATATGTTTGGAAATATCTCTTAAATATATAACACAGTGTAGCTTGCTTAGCCAGCAAACTTGAGCACACACATATGAAGCATTTTTAGTTTCTTTCTACCAATAGATTTAAAACATCTTACAAAGAGATTTAGGTCACATGAATCAAATGTGTCTTTGATTTAATTTTAGCAGTTTAAATTTATGAGCAATCTTTCATTTATAGGCTAATTAAGACAGAGCTCTAACTATATTTTCCTATGTAGGTGTACAATATATACACACATATAACACAACATACAAGACAGAACAATGAAGCAGTTTTGTTAATAGTTTCCTAAAATCTTTAGCTGTTTTTTATTATCATCAACCATTTTTAATTTTTTTTAATTTTTTAAAAAAATTTTTGACAGGCAGAGTGGACAGTGAGAGAGAGACAGAGAGAAAAGTCTTCCATTGCTGTTGGTTCACTCTCCAATGGCTGCCACAGCCAGCATGCTGCAGCTGGCACACTGCACTGATCCGAAGGCAGGAGCCAGGTGCTTATTGTAGTCTCCCATGGGGTGCAGGGCCCAAGCACTTGGGCCATCCTCCACTGCATTCCTGGGCCATAGCAGAGAGCTGGCCTGGAAGAGGGGTAACCAGGACAGAATCCAGCGCCCCAACCAGGACTAGAACCCTGTGTGCCGGCACCGCAGGCGGAGGATTAGCCTATTGAGTAGTGGCGCCGGCCTATCAACAACCATTTAGAATTACATGCTGCTCTTAATAACCTAAATTAACCAAACTTTGGTGAAGTTGGAACCTGTAGTACGTGATTGGCTTTATCTGTTTACAGAACTGTTCCAGAGTATTGAACACAATAGAGGTCAGGGAAAAAGACATCCTTTTAAACCTAAAATGACACATTTAAACATAGGACCAACAAGGTTTTAGTTTCATGACCAGCAGATATGGTATATAAAACTGTGGATGACAAAAATTTTAAATAGCCATGTTTAAAATTACAAACCTATTAACCAACAAGAGGTGCTTGCTTACTCCATACAATATCTTTTAAAAAAATCACTTGTAGGATTTTGTAAGAGAAATAACCCTTTTAGGCCTCTGGGCCTTCCTCGTTAAAATAACCATCATATCTAGTAACACAAGATCATTAGACTTTAATCTTTAGACATTTGTATTGGTAGTATTTTATATTATAAAGACTTAAAATTTAGCACCACTTCATATCTTGATAGTACTTCTAATACAACCCAAATAGCCTGATGATTTGGTGTCTCTACAAGATGAGAGACATGTCCTTTGATATTTCCAGGGGCCTATCTGGAAATACCAAAGTCCAAAATTTTTGGAACTGAATTTTTGAATGCCTGCCAAGGATGCCAAAAAGGCTCAAAATCCAAAACATCGGGTCAAAATAGGATCCCTTTACATCATGACATCATATAGATAAAATTTGATCATTGATATAAGGTGATTATATGCATTTGAGAATAAGCATATATTTTAAACAAAGCATAACCCAAATAAAAACTCAGCTGTTTTAAACAATTAGAACCTAGCAGAGACATTAAGATAACATAATAGGTTAAGTTAACACAACATCTGCATCTCTTTGGTTGTTCCAAAAGTGATAAATAAAACCTTAAATTTAAGAGCTGGTATATTGAATCAAATCCCATAATTTGGATGTCTTAACAGGGTCAGAACTAGGGAAGAGAGAATAGCTTACTGGAGCTGGCTAGAAAACTGAGCAGAGTCACTGATTAAACAAAGCTATCAAAAGGAGATGCTGCAGGTTTTTAAATAGATTTTTAGCAATATTTTGGAATATTTACTAACACATGCATTGTAAAGTCTTCATTGCTGTAACAGAGGATCAGATTTTAGTTCTATGTCAAATAGATGAATAGATTTACATTTTGAAATAACCCTCTAGGATTCTCCACATTAAGACAACACTTTTTTTTTTAAAGAACTTTAAAATGTGCCTGTTGGGTCACATTCATTGAATAAAGTTATTAAAAAGTTGGAAATGTGTTCCCTTTGAATACTAATGAAGATAATTATGACATTTAACATAAGTGAGTCAAATTCAGTATTTTACAAAATTAAAAAATATTTTAAAAAGTCTGAAACTTAAAAGAAAGATGACAATTATTTCTAACCATGTTTGAAGGGTGCAGCATGCTGTGGTAGGAAGGCTGTGGTCTTGTTGAAGTCCCTGCATTTTCTTGTGAGATAAAAGGTCTACGGCCCAGTAAATTATTACTAAAAGTTCCAACATGAGATGGCTCCAGAGGAGGCCGCGTGGTAAAAGTGCTTGGTAAAGACAGTCTCCGTTGTTTCTCTAGGTATCGTTCAGCTAACTTCTCATAGTGCACATTGAATTAAGACAACACTTTTTAAAATATGGTAATACATCAAATTTCAAGCCTAGTTATTTCCAAGTGGTGTTGAACTATTTTCATATGGACAATTTAGGAAAACATGTTAGCAAGCCCAAGTGGTTTTTCTATATAGACACATTCATCTCATTAGCGTTACCCAATTTTACATTTAGCACTTAATACCTAAATGACTTATGATGCTGATATTATATTATATTATATTGTATTATGTCTCTATCTGAACTTAATCAAAATCAAAACTGCATTTATCTATAACTAGTACTGATTACCCATTGCTGTTTTCATCTAGTACTGATTGATTACCCATTTCTTTAGCACTGGAAACCTGTTAAAATATATATTGCAAAATAAGTTTGACATGTTACAAAGCAATAATTTTGAAGGCAGCAATTCTGCTGGATTCAAAGAGAGAGATTTTCTCAGTATTCAGTTACAAGGTGGGGACAACCTGTGACAGTAACTATAGGGTTAAATTGAAAAATCTTTCTCATCTGTGTCTGTATTTGGGAGCAGCAAGTTGACATATGAGCCTGAAGAGCCATGGGAGCCCAGGGTGGGCCTGCTGGAGCGGGCACTGCCATCATGCCTCATGGTGGCCTGGGAATGCAGTGCATGTCTGAACCACCAGAATGCAGGTGGCCGTGGTGTGGGTGAACACCACCACCGCCGTGAACGAGGTGCCTTCCCCGCTGTGGAGTTCTTGCATTGGCAGAAGCCAATACAGGTCTCAGGCAGGTCTGTGCGAACATGCTCTACAGTGCGAGCACACCCAAGCCCCACCTTCCCCATCCCTGCCCACAGCCTGGGCAGAGGGCAGAGACGAATTAGTGTAGGAGGAGGAGCAGAGCAAAAAGGCTTGGGCAGCCATTTCTCACCATGTTGCTGGGTCCCCTTTCCACATGGGGAGCTTGTGGCTATGGCAGATGGAAATCTTTGGGGCCAGTCACGGGCGTAATCTGTGCAACGAGACATGATTTCCTCTCTCCTGGCAGAGACGCCCAGAAGCCTGTGCGGTGGGGGGAGGGGGAATCTCTATAATGAGATGTATAGGAGTTTCACCTAGCAGGAGGGAGGGTTTCGGGGGCCTGACCAGTGAGCAAAAGAGGACCCTGCTCTTCACCTACCTTACATATTCGGGTCCCTGTTCAGGTCACCAACTGTAGCTTGTCCTGCAAAGCCATACCATTGTGGAAGAGTAGGGCAGCAGTGTCCTTTCCCAGAAAGAACACCAGAGACAAGTTTTGGGGAACACGTCCATTTATTAACAGCCACATATGCTTTTTAAAGAGCAGGGAGAAGGAACATAACTAACTCAGGGGAACACTGACTATAGGGCAGAACTGATACTGATACCAGTATGCCTTTCCACTCAGCTTTTCTGGGAGGCCTAAAGGGCCAGGGCCACACCTGGGATCAGTTTACCTGATTGGCAGAAAGTGAGGGTGGGGAGAAATGTGCCTGGGCTCAGGCTAACTGCTGGGATAACCCAGAGAGATCTATTTTCAACTGACTTTATACACATGTGATTAACTCTATGTTAAGTAAAGAGTTTGACAAATGGTATGAAGAAGAGAAAAAAAAAACTGTTCCTCAGCAGTCAAGACAAGGGATGTTCAAGTCGTTGCTTCTCAAAGTGTCAATTTCACTTCTACATATTTCCTTTTAGGTGTTCTATTATATATCACAGATCAGGGAGAACATATGGTATTTGACCCTTTCAGATTGGCTTATTTCATGAAGATGTTTTCCAGATTGATTCATTTTGTTGCAAATGACTGGATTTCATTTTTTTTACCACTGTGTAGTAATTCATAGAGTACCTATGAATATATAACCTATATATTATATAGGTTTATATGCATATAATATATATAGGTTTGTATATATAATATTATTATATATTATTATGTATGATATAATATATAATAATAATTATATAAGCTATAATTTCTTTATCCAGTCTTTAGTTGACCAGCATTTAGGTTGATTTAATGTCTTAGCTATTGTGAATTAAACTGCAATAAACATGGAGGTGCAGATAACTATTTTTTTGCTGATTTCATTTCCCTTTGATAAATTCCCAGGAGTGGGATGGAAGGGTTATATGGTAGGTCTATATTCAGATTTCTGAGGTATCTCCAAATTGTCTTCCATTTTGGTTGTATCAGTTTACATTCCCATCATCAGTGGATTAGGGTATCTTTTTACCCACATCCTCACCAGCATTTGTTCTTTGTTGATTTCTGTATGAAAGCCACCCTAACTGGGGTGAGGTCAAACTGATTGTGGTTTTAATTTGCATTTCCCTGATGCCAGTAATCTTGAACACATTTTCATGTGTATGTTGGCTATTTGGATTTCCTCTTTTGAAAAATGTCTGTTTAAGTTTTTTGCCCATTTCTTTTTTTAAAGATTTCTTTATTTATCAGGTTTGGCACTGTGATGTAGCAGGTAAAGCTGCTGCCTACAGTGCTGGCATCCCATATGGGCACCGGTTCAAGTCCTAGCTGCTCTACTTCTGATTCAGCTCTCTTCTATAGACTGGGAAAGCAGTAGATGATCCAAGTCCTTGGGCCCCTGCACTCACATGGGAGACCCAGAAGAAGCTCCTGACTCCTGGTTTCAGTTCAGAACAACTCCAGCCATTGCAGCCAACTGGGGAGTGAACCAATGGATGGAGAGCTTCTCTCTCTCTGCCTCTCCTTCTTTCTCTATGTAACTCTCTCAAATAACATAAATAATTCTTTAAAAAATTTCTTTACTTGAAAGAGTTACATAGAGAAGGAGAGGCAGAGAGAGAAGGAGAGGTCTTCCATCTGGTGGTTCACTACCCAATTGGCATCAACAGCCGGGACTATGTTGATCTGAAGCCAGGAACTATGGGCTTCCTCCAGGTCTTCTCACGTGAGTGCAGAGGCTCAAGGAATTTGGCCAACTTCTACTGCTTTCCTAGGTCAATCCAGAGAGCTGGGTTGTATTTCCTAGGTCCAATCCAGAGAGCTGGATTGGAATCAAGCAGCCAGGACTTGAACTGGAGTTCAAATGGGATGCTGACACTGCAGGCGGTATCTTTACCCACTACACCACAGTGCTGGCCCCATTTGCCCATTTCTTAACTGGGTTGTTTATTTTGTTGTTATGGGGTTTCTTGATCTCTACGTATTCTGGTTATTAATTCTTTATCAATTGTATTATTTGCAAATAATTTCTCCCAATCTGTTGATTTTCTCTTCACTTTCCTGAGTTTCTTTTGCTGTATGGAAGCTTCTCAATTTGATGTAATCCTATTTGTTAATTTTGGCTTTGATTGCCTGTGCCTCTGGGGTCTTTTCCAAGAACTCTTTGCCTGTGCCAATATATTGCAGGTTTTCCCCAATGTTTTCTAATAATTTGGTGGTATCAGGTCATAGATTTAGGTCTTTAATCCATTTTGAATGGAATTTTGTCTAAGGTAGGGGTCCTGCTTCGTACTCTGGCATGTGGAAATCCAATTTTCACAGCACCGTTTGTTAAAGAGGCTGTCCTACTCCAGGGATTGGTTTTAGCTTTTTGGTCAAATATAAGTTGGTTGTAGATGCTTGGATTGATTTCTAGCATTTCTATTCTGTTCCATTGTTCTATCCATCTGTTTTTCTACCAGTACCAGGCTTTTTTGAATATAACTGCCTTGCAGTATGTCTTGAAATCTGGTATTGTGATGCTTTTGGCTTTGTTTATATTGTCTAATATTGCTTTAGCTATTTGAGGTCTCCTGTATTTCCATATAAATTTCAGCTTCATTTTTTTCCTAGATCTGAGGAGAATGTCTCTGTTATGTTGATTGATATCACATTGAATGTAAATTGCTTTTAGAAGAATGGATATTTTGATGATACTAATTCTTTCAATTCATGAACATGGAAGATTTTTCCATTTTTATTGTACCTTCTATTTCTTTCTTTAATGTTTTGTAATTCTCATCATAGTGATCTTTGACATTCTTGGTTAAATTTATTCCAAGGTATTTGATTATTTTTGTAGCTATTGTGAAAGGGATTGATCTTAGAAATTCTTTCTCAACTGTAACATTGTCTGTGTATACCCAGGCAGGATGTTTATTTTTGTTTTGCTGTTGTTTTCTCTTTAAATTTCCCCTGAGACTGCACTCCTTCCACTTTTTTTTTACAGGCAGAGTGGACAGTGAGAGAGAGAAACAGAGAGAAAGGTCTTCCTTTGCTGTTGGTTCACCCTCCAATGGTTGCTGCAGCCAGCGCACTGTGGCCGGTGCACTGCGCTGATCTGATGGCAAGAGCCAGGTGCTTATCCTGGTCTCCCATTGGGTGCAGGGCCCAAGTACTTGGGCCATCCTCCACTGCACTCCCAGGCCACAGCAGAGAGCTGGCCTGGAAGAGGGGCAACTGGGACAGAATCTGGTGCCCTGACCAGGACTAAAACCCAGTGTGCCGGCACTGCAAGGCAGAGGATTAGCCTATTGAGCTGCAGCACTGGCCCACTTTTTTAAAACTATCTTCTACTAGAGTAAAGCAGCAAGCTCCCTCCCTACTCTGTCACCCAGAGTAATCACATTGCTTTTATGATCCTCAAATTAACCTGTATTTATTGTATTTTTTAATTTAATAAGTCAGGCAGAAATGAGAGTTTCATTGTGATCAAATAAGAGTGCATCAAACAATTAGACAAAAAGCTTGTCATTGTGGTCTGGTATCGTGACATAACACATAATATTGTTATCTGCAACACTGGTATAACACATGGGTGCTGGTTTGTGTCCTTCCTGTTCCACTTCAGATAGATCCCTGCTGATAGACTGAGAAAAGCACAATCTTCTGAATAGTACAGATGAAATCAGAAGAAAAATGATCCCACTACAAGACAGGCCTGAACAATGCCTCCTCTGCAGTTATGTGCTCCAGTAGATGCTATGAGAAGGCATTGTGGCCTGCATGCCCTGTGGGCCATACATTTTCTGTAGGCTGAAGAGAGCTAACTTATATTTGGTACCTCCTATGTGCAAAGAAGTTCAGACATCTCTGACTTGCCACTCTACCTAATTAGCTTCACCTGCAGCTCTGGGCTCTCCTGTCTTAATTGGGTGCCTGGATACCCAACACATTCTGTGTCTACCTCCATCTTTGGAGACATATTTGTACATGGGAGGGTGAATACCTTCTGTGTAGCATGAAAATAGCCATGGATGCATATGGGCATGTGTGAGCACCTTTGTGTACCAGGCACACATTTGTGCATGTAATTTCTATGTGTAAAAACATTTTGTACCAGGCACATGTCTGTGCATTCACATGTACACAGCAGTACCTTCTGTATACCAGGCACACATCCATGAATGCACATGTGCTTGTGTGAACACCTTTGTATATGAGGCATACATCTGTGTGCTCATGTGCAGGTGTGAGCACATTTGTGTACCAGGCTCACATCAGTGCATGTGCATGTCTGTGTGCCAATACATTTGTGTACCAGGCACATGTATGCATGCATACACATGTATGTGTGTGTATGTTAGCACCTTTGTGTACTTGGCACATATCCATACATGCACATGTGCTTTTGTGAACATTTCCATGTACCAGGCACACATCTATGCATATAAGTTTGCCTATAAGAACCCCTATGTGTGCCAAGTGTCTTTACATGCAGCAGCCTCCCAACCTCCCTCTGAGGGTGATACTACTATTTTTTCCATTTTTAGATGAGCAAAAAGAAGAGAGTAAGCCACCTTGACTAAGATCCCTCAGCTGCAGTGAGGAACCCAACACTTCATTGTCCAAGCACTTAAGCCCAAGTACTTGAGCCCCAGTGTAGACCACTCTACTCACATAGTAAGTGACATATCAAATAGCCCTTGCCCCCAACTCATCTATATCCCCAACACTGATATCTAAACTCTCAGGAAAGAATTCCCTCTTGTTAACTATGTCACTTTCATCAGTGACAAATATTTGTCAAAATGAGAAATAAATTGACAAGTTTTCTCATCAGCCATTTTGTTCAGTTCACAAAAGTTTGATTACTGCCTCACTTCACTCAGGAAACCTCTGGCCCAACAATCTCTCATGACTCCTGCCTGCCCAAATGAGAGCTTCACCCAAGTGCTGATTCCACAAGTTGCCTGCAGCATCAGACCTCACCCTCCTGCCTATTCAGGCCCTTTTCACTCTTGACTTTTACTGTTGCCAGTCTGTTCTCACCACATAAGGTCAAGAGGCTGTCTCCTAACACAAGACCATAGAGCACAGATTCTGAACTTTCTCCCACTGTCCATGGGCCACACCACACTTCTTAAAACCTAAACTTCTTTCATGATATCCCTCTCTTCTCATTATAAACAAGATGAAGTCCAAATTCTTGGCTCTGAATCCTAGCCACCTTCACTCAGTCCCACTCACTTTCCTTCCAAACATCCTTCCCTCAGCTTAGCTCCACACTTGGCTGTGCCCTGGACAATGCTACTGCCTCTCTGACTTCTGCTAGCATCCAACACAGGCCTCCACTCCCTTAAACCATTCCCTGCAAGGGATTTCTCAGGCATCTCAGATCTTGTACTCACTCTTTTGCACATGAATTTAATTCTTATAAAGTATGTGTTGAATTATTTAATAACTTCAATTGCTTTCTAAAGTAATTGAGATCATTCTAGGTTTTATTATCTTTGTGTAAACTTGCATATAATTGTTATTGCCATTTTGTAGCATTTAATGTAGTTTTAAGATAATAACTTCACAATACATATTTGCAATTCAAAATTCAGGAGGAAGGCATTGTCATATTCACTTTTTATATAAGACACATGAGCTCATGAGGTCTGCACCATGATGCGATAGGTTAATCCTCTGCCTGCAGTGCTGGTGTCGCATATGGCACTGGTTCTAGTCCTGGCTGCTCTTTTTCCAATCCAGCTCTCTGCTGTGGCCTGGAAAATCAGTAGAAGTTGGTCCAAGTCCTTGGGCCCCTGCACCCATGTGGGAGACTGGGAAGAAGCACCTGGCTCCTGGCTTGGATTGGCAGAGTTCTGGCCATTGCGGCCATTTGGGGAGTGAACCAATGGAAGGAAGACCTTTCTCTCTGTCTCTTCATCTCACTGTCTATAACTCTACCTCTCAAAGTAAATAAATAAAATCTTTAAAACTAGACACATGAGCTTTCAAAGAGGTTAAGTTACTATCCAAGATCACACAGCTAGTAGATTGTAAACCCAGGAATTGAACATCAAAGACAGTGTTAAGATGGAAATTTATAGCAACCAGTGGCTACATCAAGAAACTTGAAAGACATCAAATAAATGATCTAAAGATGTATCTCAAGGACCCAGAAAAACAAGAACACACCAAATCCATACTTGGAGGAAAGAAATAATTAAAATTAGAGAAGAAATAAACAAAATTGAGGCCAAAAATATAGAAAAGATCAGTGAAATGAAGAGCTGATTTTTGGAAAAAATAAAAAAATATTTACCATTGGCCCAACTAACCCAAGAAAAGGAAGAAAACCCATATTGAAAATTGGGGATGAAAAAAGAGATGTTATAATGAATATCACATATAAAAAAAGAATCATCAGGGCCAGCACTGTGGCATAGAAGGTAAAGCTGCCACCTGCAGTGCCGGCATCTGATATGGGTGCTGGTAAGAGAGTGATAAAATAATATCACTTATGAACATAGATGAAAAATTCTCAACAAAATACTAGGTAATTGACACATCAGAAAGATCACTCATCCAGACCAACTGGGATTTATCTCTGGTATGTAGGGATGGTTCAATATACACAAATCAATAACTGTAATACATCACATTAACAAATTGAAGAATCAAAGCTATATGATTATCTCAGTAGATGCAGAGAAAGCATTTGATAAAATACAACATCCCCCAAATAACTGGAAGTTATATGAGGGCAGAAGCCATTTTCTCCCTTTCATGTCTTACATCACCCCTCATTCCATCCCAACATCAATGGTGGTTGTTCAGTATATATGCTCTCTAATATGTACCATAGCAAGTAAATTAAATGTGTTCCTAAAATTTATTGAAATTTTCCTGCATACTTGCTTCCATTTTAAGCACTTTAGAAAGATTAACTCCTCTAATTCTCACATAAATCTTAAGAATTATAGAATTTTATTATCCACATTTTACACATGAGAAAACAGATTAAGTAAGCTGGTTAAGGAAGAGGAAACTAGCAGAGCCAGAATAAAATCCCAGGTGGCTGAGTCCATGTTCCATGCTACTACTCAACATTGGCTCTGAAGGGGCCTATTTACTGAGCTTTGTAACTGTGTGGCCACTGCATTTACCCAGAACTAGCTCTCTAAAGAGAAGTGAAATGTAAGCAGTGATTTCTGGCCTTCAGTCTCTCCACATTGCAACTGTTTCTGCAATGTCCTCACCACATTTTCTCCAAAGACATCCAGAAATTATCAAGTTTCTTTGCCCATCACACATATATGTAATCATATAAAATTATATGAATATTTATTTAGAATAAAGTATAAAAGTCTTAGAATGGAAAGAGAGAGCAGCAACATGGCGGAATAGGAAGGGAGCACACTGATAGTCCGGGAAGAGACAGTTTAATAAAAGTGGAGATACTGCAGGTTCAAGGAAGAGTAGGGGAAGAAACAGCAGAGGAAACTATCCTGGAACTAGTGATTCACAGTGAACCTGCGTGGAGAGCATGGGAGCCCAAGTTCAGGACACCAGTGGCAGACTCAACACACCAGCACTGGAACGTGAGGTGAGCCGAACCTCAATAGCCCAAGACACTGGTGGGCAAGTGGAAAAAGGAGACTAGAGGGAATGAGGCTTGAAACTCCTTGGGGAAAAGCTCACCAGGCTAACTAGAAGAGAGACAGAGAGACAAAAAAAGTGACCGATATGGACATGAGTTTCTCTCTCTCTGCTCACCTCTCAAAGGCATGCAAGACAAAGAGCAGGCACCATTTTGGACATATGTCATAAGCAAGGCAACCTCAGGTCTGCACCGGCCCTGAGCCTAGCAGGAACACCTGACTCTGGGGGGGTGAAATAACAGGAGATTAGGATCTAAGTTGGCAACCGAGTGGGAGACTGCAGGAGAATTGGAGCCCACACCGAGGGCAGCACAGATTCCCTGTGTGGTCCTTGGGAAAGAGCTTCTGATCTCTGGCTCCTGTGGGTATATCATTCGCCTGCTAACTACCTCCAATTCCACTCAGCTGTGTGGAATTACTTCCCTATTGAATCAAAAAAAGAAAGAAAGAAAGAAAGAAAGAAAGAAAGAAAGAAAGAAAGAAAGAAAGAAAGAAAGAAAGAAAGAGATTTACCACGCCTAACCTGGGAGTGTCACCTTTGGCACACCCTCAACCCTGAGGAACCAAACAGAGCTCTCAGGCCACACTCATCTCAAGCCTCTAAGGCTCCACCAAAAGCAGACAGTCTACCTAATCTAGAGCCATAGTATAACAAGAAAAAACACCACAGTGAAGAAATCAAATATCCCCAACATGCCAAACAACAAACACAAAAACTGAGGTAACAAGAACAAGGAAGACACTATGATGCCCCCAAATGAAAAAGACACCCCAATTCAAGATTATGAAGATGATGAGAAAGAACAAATGCAAGAAGCAGATCTCAAAAAATTGATAAGAACATTAAGAAATTCTCAAAAACAAATTCTTGAGCTACAGAAATCCTTAATGGACGAGATAGAACATCTCTCTCGTGAAAATGAAATATTAAGGAGGAATCAAAATGAAATGAAACAACTAGTAGAATGAGAAACTGTGATAGTGATGAGAAATCATAATGAAATGAAGAATTCAATAGATCAAATGACAAACACATTGGAGAGCCTTAAAAACAGAATGGGTGAAGCAGAAGAGAGAATATCGGAATTAGAAGACAGAGAACAGGAAAAGAAACAGGCAAACCAAAGAAAAGAAGAGGAAATTAGAAACCTAAAAAATATTGTCAGGAATCTACGGGATACTATTAAAAAAACCAACATTTGGGTTCTAGGAGTTCCTGAAGGCATGGAGAGAGAGAAAGGATTAGAAGGCCTTCTCAGTGAGATACTAGCAGAAAATTTCCCAGGTTTGGAGGACAGAGGCATGTTAGTACATGAAGCGTATAGAACTCCTAATAAACATGACCAAAAGAGATCCTCACCACGATATGTTGTAATCAAACTCACCACAGTGAAACATAAAGAAATGATTCTAAAATGTGCAGAGAGAAATGTCAGATTACTCTCAGAGGATCTCCAATTAGACTCACAGCAGACTTCTCATCAGAAACCCTACAAGCTAGAAGGGAATGGCGAGACATAGCCCAGGTACTAAGAGAGAAAAACTGCCAGCCCAGAATATTATATCCTGCAAAGCTCTCATTTATGAATGAAGATGAAATAAAGACTTTTCATAGCAAACAGAAATTGAAAGAATTTGTTGCCACTCGTCCTGCCCTGCAAAAGATGCTTAAAGATGTGTTACACACAGAAACACAGAAACATGGTCACCAATATGAAAGAAGGTAAAGGAAGGAAACCTCACAGCAAAAGATCACAGGAAGCTCAATTTCTCTTTGACATAGAATTAAAATCTGATGCTCTGTTAAAGCAATGTGTTAAAGTAATCTATTATATTCTCTTGATGTCTGTTAAATTCTAATTGTTCAAAAACAGCTGAATTTTTATTAAGAGCTATGGGTTATTTAAATATGTGCTTATTTTCAAAGATTTGAATAATCACCTTGTAACAATGATCAAATTTGGTCTATGTTATGTCATGATTTTAAGGAATCTTATTTCAACCAGATATTTCGGATTTGGAGCCTTCTTGGCATTCTTGAGAGGCATTCAAAAAATCAAAGTTTCAAACAATCTGGTCTCTAAAATTTCCAGTAAATCCTGGACTTTGGTTTTTCCAGTTTGGGCCCAACTGAAAAAATCAAAGGACCTATGTCTCTCATCTTATAGAGACACCAACTAATCAGGCTATTTGGATTATATTAGAAGTACTTTCAAGATGTGACATGGTACTAAATTTTAAGTTTCTATAATGGAAAATGCTATTAATACAAATGTTTGAGAATTAAAAAGTCTAATGATCTTATGTTACTAGACATGATAGTTATCTTAATGAGAAAGCCCCAGAGGCCTAAAAGGTTAAATACTTGTAAAATCCTACAGGTGCTTTCAAAAATACTGTGAAGTAAGCAAGTGCCTCTTGTTGGTTGATGAGTTTATAATTTTAAACATGGCGACTTAAAGTCTTTTGTCATCCACAGTTATATATGATTTGCTGCTCATGAAACTAAAGTGTTGTTGGTTCTGTGTTTAGCTGTCCTCCTATAGGTTCCTATGGACTTTTTCTAGCCAATTCTATTGTATTCAGTACTTTGGGATGGCTCTGTAAACAGATGAAGCCAATAATGTATGAACAGTACCAACTGAGAGAAAGTATGGTTAACTGAGGGTACTAAAAACAAAAAGCAATTCAAATCAATTGGCAATTTACAAAAAGAGATAAAGACTTTAAAAGCTAGTATTAAAATTGCTATATTAGTCTATTATGTTATGTTATATGTGTGTACATATTGTATGTCCACATGGGGAAATTTTATTAAGAGTTTTATTTTAAATGGCTTATAGATAAGATTGTCCATAAATTTAAGCTGCTAAAATTAATCAAAGATACATTTTAATTCATGTGACCTGAATCTCTGTATCATATGTTTTAAACTTGTTGGTAGAAAGAAACTAAAAACATTTTATATGTTTGTGCTTAAGTTTACTGGTTAAACAAACTACACCATGTTAGATATTTAAGAGTTATTTCCAAATACATGATTCTTAAAATTTATAGAAGGCATTGGACCTTCTGGTAAATGTTTTCTTAAGTTGTTATCTAATGGTTGAAACGGTTTGCTAAGTATTCTGTGATATTGCTATTGTCAGCAAGCAATCTAGGACTTGCTCCCTCATTTCTCTATTCTAAGCCCAACTTGTTCTTTCATTTCTCTATTCTCTTCAAGGTAGGAAACTAATTCTATTATGAAGGAATCTGTAGGATGCACAATTTAATCTTTAGACCTTATAAAAAAGATGGCTGACATTTTTCTGTAATAGAATATCCAAAATAAGAGCTTAAATTATAATTTCATAGCTAGATTTACTTCGCCATCAGCAAAGTAAACAGTAAGCAGAAAAAACCTCCCTTTCAGACCAAAGGGAAAGAAAGTTTTAAAGTGAGAATATAATTTTCCTCATGGGCATTGTCTACCTTAGAAAAACTACTACAGAACATGCCTGTGACTATAGGCTTGTAGTTTAGGCCACCAAAGATTAGAGATTGGACTTGGGCACTCCCTTGACTTGTATCCTCTGGTCTGCTTGAACAAAAACCAGGAGGAAAAGAAAGCTAGGCTTCAGAAGCAATGGGTGGCAGGCCTATTAATGGCTGATCTGTACAGTGATCTGCCCTCAAGGAGACCCAACAGACCAGTCCACTGCAGTGGCTTTCAATGTGGTAAGCCTGAGCTTCAGCAGAAGTCAGCTTGTGGAGAGCCCTGGCAGCTCTGCCAAGAGTTGGATCACTGGAAATGGACCTGCCCTGGAGTCCAGAGATCTTATTGGCTCTAAGCTGAAAAGCCCTTCACTCAGCCTAGCTTCCAAAGTGACCACTGCAGCTGAGGGGACGGCCAAGTAGGGTCAGCAACATTGCAGGCAGAACTGTAAATTTCTTGTTAGAGATGCCCCCTGCCTTTACCTGGCCAGCTCTCCTCCCAGGCCAGCCAAGTCATGAAAGTCAACAGAGTGCCTTCCCCTAGGAGGTTCACACCTCCCTTAGGATGCACCCCATGTGAAGAGATAGATAGGTCTGGGCCTCTTAACTTACAAGGCCTAAAGCTCAACACATTATTATCAAGCCCCTTCTGTCAGGTTCTATTTGCCTCTCAATCAGAAAACTTAATTGTAGCTTAGACAGCACCTTTCTTAGCTCCTCTACTAATGACTCTGTCCTTTGTTCTAGACCCTGTCTAGCGCACTTGGGCCTCATTCCTTTGTAATAATAACCTCTACTCTACCACCAATGGCTCTACTCCCAACCTGTGTGTACAGATGGTCCTCTTCCCCACTTAATGCTGTATAATTGTTCAGACCTGGTTAATGCCACTCTTAGGATCATTGGTTAGTATCCTCATCCTGTTTTTTATGACCTTGTCTAAATGTGATAAGAGTTGGCAAACTTAGAAGGCTTCCATAGCCTTGGCAACCCATGACAAGAGCCTAGGGTGGTTACTGGCACCATAAACCTGAGTGTGAATTTGTTGGGTCAACAACAGGAGCCACTGTGAACTTGCTCCTCATGTGGGATCTCTGTCCTTAATGTGCTGTACATTTTTATTTAATGCTATAACTAGTACTCAAATAGTATGTTTCGCTTTGTGTTGCTATGTGCATGCAAACTGTTGAAATCTTTACTTAATATATACTAAATTGATCTTCTGTATATAAAGAGAATTGAAAATGAGTCTTGATGTGAATGGAAGAGGAGAAGGAGTGGGAGAGGGGAGGGTTGTGGGTGGGAGGGAAGTTATGGGAGGGGGAAGCCATTGTAATCCATAAGGTGTACATTGGAAATTTATATTCATTAAATAAAAGTTTAAAAAAAGTCTTAGAATGACTCAAAATGTGACATTATCAGGAAATGTGCATTTTGACAAGGCTTACACATTTAAATAAAATGATTGAGTCTCACAAGGAAATATGAGACATCAATCAATGTATAGGGTGAATTTGGGAAGAGGCTCTAAGGCTTTCCCAGCATCCATGGAACTGCCTAAGTGGGAAATTGTCATCTCTGCCAAGTGTGTAAGACAGCTCTATTTATTGTCCAACATGAGTCACGCCACTTTGCCTTCCTTCTGTGAGTCAGAGTGTTTCTCTACAACCCATTCTGTCAGCTACCTTGAACTTCACTATTCTTGTGTCATCACAAAAAACTATTGAGGACATAGACCAAAATGGGAAGAGCTGAAGTTCAAACACTCCAGTTCTAATGAAGTTGGTACTGTGGATTCTATTGGTCATGATATCTGGCTGGCATCAGTGTTACTACTTCATAGAAATTCACCATGGTCCTTCAATCCATGGAACTGAACGTATCGGGATTCCTCCCACTTCATTCCCCCAGGATAACAGTAGCAACTACCGGCAGTCAATTATGAACCAAGCACTGTTCTATCTCCCTTACATATATCTTATTTAATTTACCCCCAAATTCTAATTATTCCCATCTCACATAGGTAGAAAATAAGGCATAGGTTAATTAAGTAATGAACTCAATTACAAGCTGAAAACTACAGAGGAAATTTTGGTTTTTGAATATGGTTGTCTGACTCCAGAGCCCATTCTTTCAGCTATCCAATGACACATACTCATATATTGATATTTAATTATAATGCTTGTAGTCTGTTGTTTTAGGTATCATACACTACTTGGCACAGAGTGACATATCTGAAGACTTTGTCATCTTCCTTTTTTAATATTTGTTTTATTTATTTGAAAGGTGAAGAGAGATGGAGAGATAGAACTCTTTCATCCACAGATTCACTCCCCAAAGGCCAGAGCTGGGCAAGACTGAAGCCAAGATTCATGAGTTTCTTCCAGGACTCCCACATGGGTGTAGGAGACCAAAGTCTTCCACATGGGTGCTGCTTTTTTAGGTGCATTAGCAGAAAGTTAGATTGGAACTGGAGCAGCTGGGATTTGAATCATTGGTCATATGGGATGTTGACATTGCAGGTGGCAGCTTAACCCAATAGGCCACAATGCTGACCCCTCCTCATCTTCTGACATGCTGTCAACATCTCTGCAGGGCAACTTCCTTTCCTGGTGATGGATGGGATAAGAGAGCTCAAATTTTTCGTTTTGTTGATGCATGGAATCTTTGTGCACACTTTTATTTAAGATTTTTGTTTATTTCTTTGAAAGTCAGAGTTATGTAGGGAGAGAGAGACAGAGGTCTTCCATCTGCTTATTCTCTTCCCAGATGGTCACAATGTCCAGGGTGGGGCTAGGCTGAAGACAGGAGCCAAGAGCTTCATCCAGGTCTCTCACATGGGTTCCAAGGGCACAAACACTTGGGCCATCTTCCACTGCTTTCCCAGACCATTTTCAGGGAGTTATATTGGAAGTGAAGCAGCAAGGACATGAACAGGCACCAATATGGGATGTCAAGATTTTAGGCGGCAACTTACCTGCTGTACCACAATGTCACCCAACACATTGTATTTTTTAAGTGTTTTATAGATGTTTCCAAACATGTACAAAGATAGACTAAAACCTCTATGAGAACATCACCCAGCTGCAGCAATGCTAAATACACACACATAAAACACACACACACAATTATTCTACAACACTGATCCTATCAAATGTGGCCTCTTTCCACTGGTTGGCCACAGAGTCCTCCCAACAGGAACATACTGATCTATAAAGGATGAAAAATGTGCAAGTTTACAACATTTATTTTGATATATGTTTAACCAAACCTAGTCATTGAGTCTCTATAGGTAACTAAAATTTTATATTAACTAAAGATCATTTTTATTGGGCATTTACTATGAATTAAATGCACATGTAGATCCTAGAAACAGAGCAATGCCAAGATGCCAGCCCTAGAAAAACTCCCATCCTCTGGTACTTTCTTTAGTCTACCAAGACAATTCAGAATACCATGCATAATTCTGGCTGCTTTGCTACCTATGGCGGGTAGCAAATAGGCGGGTTTTTAAAGTATATTTGTTAATTTGAAAGGCAGAGTTAAGGGGGGGGGGCACTCTCATACACTGATTTACTCCCTCAAATGACTACAACAGCTGGGGCTGGGCCAGGACAGTGCCAGGAGCCTGGAGCTCCATCTGGGTCTCCCACATGGGAGGCACATGGGCCATCCTCTGTTGCCTTCTCAGGCACATTAGTAGGAGTAGGATTGGAAGTGGAGCAGTTGAGAAATGAACTGGGAACTCTGATATGGGATGCCAGTGCCTTAGACTGTGGCTTAATACATTGGACCACAGCATTGGCCCCATGTGTCATGGTTTTAAATCTCTTTCTCTGAATTACACAAGATAGAGTGCAGTGGAGGATGGCCCAAGTACTTGGTCTCTGCACCCCATGGGAGACCAGGAGAAACACTTGGCTCCTGCCTTCAGATCAGCGCAGTGCGCCGGCCGCAGCACAACAGCTGCAGTGGCCATTGCGGGGTGAACCAATGGCAAAAGGAAGACCTTTCTGTCTGTCTCTCTCTCTCTCACTGTCCACTCTGCCTGTCAAAAACAAACAAACAAAAAAAACCCAAAAAAACCACAATTCTTTACAGAGAATATAGCATTGTCAAGATGCTAGAAAAAATTTGTAAAACTCTTATGAGTACAAATTTTACTAGAGATCAAAATCCACAACACTTCGAAAATCAAATTCCAAAAACACAAATATAAATTTCCAAAATCCAATATAACAAATGTAAAATAGGAAAACTCCAAGTTAAACCAAGAAAGTTGAATCCTAATCTGAAGACTACTAACCAATAAAAGTTACAGGAGTAAAACTTCAATTATAGAAACAAAATATTCCAAACAATTTAAGGAATAAAAAACCATGCCTATATTTCCCATATGTACTGAAATATAAATAAGCAGAGAACATTTTCAGATTTTTTTAGAAAGTCAGCATTACATTGATCATGATGCAAGTTGACCAGAACCTGACATATGAATTAAGCATAAGCCTCTCTTTCTTAAACAGATGCAAATATCCTTAGTATTTTTATAATAAATAAAACCACATATGAAAATATAATGAATAAAACGTACTACATAAGGCCGGTGCTGCGGCTCACTAGGCTAATCCTCTGCCTTGTGGCGCTGGCATACCAGGTTCTAGTCCCGGTCGGGGCACCGATCCTGTCCCGGTTGCCCCTTTTCCAGGCCAGCTCTCTGCTGTGGCCAGGGAGTGCAGTGGAGGATGGCCCAAGTGCTTGGGCCCTGCACCCCATGGGAGACCAGGATAAGCACCTGGCTCCTGCCATCGTATCAGCGTGGTGCGCCTGTCGCAGCACGCCAACCGCAGCGGCCATTGGAGGGTGAACCAATGGCAAAGGAAGACCTTTCTCTCTGTCTCTCTCTCACTGCCCACTCTGCCTGTCAAAAATAAAAAAAATTTTAAAAAAGTACCACATAAGAAAAAACGCAAAAGGTGGTTAACATTTCTAAATGAGCCATATATATTTTCTAGGTAGGTGAAAAAACTCGAGAGAAACACATGGCCATTTAGATTAAATGTTGAGAAGCATTTAGAAATTAGCATGTAATTAAAAATCTGCTAGTGGCATAGTAAAAAATCAGTGGCTTTCTTATTTGGATTAATATTGTTTAAAAAGATTCTATAACAAACAACACAATTAATACAGGATCATTGATAGCTTCTTCCCTGTAAGTAAACCTAGACCAGGATGCTTCCACTGTCTCCAACTTCTTACTGGGGAGTAGTCAAGGGAAGGGGAAAGAGAAAAAATAAAAATAAGGAGTAAAGATCAATTTCTAAACAATAAATTGCCAATAAATTGGAGATATTTATTTAGAGAGAATCCATAAAATCTAAAAACAGATACAATTGAAAATGATTTTAATGAGACTGTGGGAAAGATTAATATTTTTAAAATCTACTAGATTACCATGTACCAGCAAGAAACAAATAAAAAATATTAAAGGTCAATAGGCAGAGTGGAAAACAAAGATTGACAGAAGAAAAGGAAAAAAAAGATTAAATCATGTGATGTCTTTAAGCATTCTTCAAATCAACATCAAAAAGTATTACAAAAGACCCATCAGAAAAATGAGCAGAAATATGAGGAAAAAGAAAGGCCCAGAAGCTGATAAACAGACCTGAAGCATGTTACTTACCACAAGCTCTAGGCAGGACCCGCCAAGGAGAAGGCCTGGGTGACACTGGGTGTCCCTGTGAGCAGCAGGAGTGCAGAGGTGAGAGGCCCTCCAGCTGATCCCATCCAGCACCACCTGAGGTTGCAGGTCCATGCTCTGGGGGAATGCTGATCGGCTCTTCTTCTGTGAAGCTGCTTCGCTCAAGGCCATGCAAGCTGTCCATTCAGGCATGGTGATGTCCATGAAAAGTCATCCCGCGGGGTCTTGACATCACAATCTGAGGTGGAGCGTGGAGAGGGAGAGGTCTCTGCTGCCGCGAGGCTCCCGAGGCTCGCAAGGGAAGTCGGACTCTGCGGCTCTCCACCTTTGCTCAGCCGAGATGCTGGACATCTAGGGAGCCGAGAGCCGACATGGTGAGTGTGTGGACCGCAGTGTACAGAGTGGGAAGGCAGAGCCGAAGGCCAGGAGGATAAGCGCCTCCAGAATCTGTGGGCGCTGGTACACGGCCTCACTCAGTCCTCTCAGATCCATGGGTTGGGGGCTGCACCAGCACCCGCTACCCCCGACGCCCTGCTCCTTCCCTGCTAACGAGACTTCTCGGACCCAGGAGCCATAGATGAGTAGCTGTGTGGCAGCAGCTCTGCGTCACCCCAGATTTTGCTGTGAGGACGGGGGTGCTCACTAGGGAGAATGTGGGCTCTGGGTATGGGGTTCATGTGGAGCAGGAGCTGTCATTTATGCAGCCCTTGGTTCCTCCTTCCTTCCCCATGGGGACCTGGTTCTCCCAAGTTTTCTAAACACGTTGGTTTCAGGGTCTTTTCCAGGATGCTGACCTCTTCGCACAGCTTTTTCTAGGGGGTATCACTTTAGTTCTCTTAACAACAACACAGCAACATGGATTGGGTAAGGAAACAACAAACGTTTTTATTTATCCAGGTTTTAGAAGGGCAGAAGGACCCTGTAATTTGGGAATTATCATCTTAACCCTTACAGGCTCCCCTGACAGGCTGCCATCTGTATTGTCACTTTCAAAATAGAAATTTTGGCTACTCAAATTTATGTGTGTTTAAAAAAAAATATTTCCGTTCCATGAAAGTCTTCCAAATCCCAAAGATATGTCTAGTTTATTAAGTTATTTTGGATTTATATTTTAATAAAGGAGTCAGTTTCTTTTTGCTTGTTTTAATTTTTACAAGATTGACAAAATTTGTGTATATTCAAGATATGAAACCTAATGTTTTGATATGTGAGGGGACTTTTAAAAGTTATGGACAATTTACATTATCTTTATCAACATTTTTTCATAAACTTTTTGGAGTCCTCTTGTACCTATACATCATGAAATGATTAGCAATTAACAATTTAATACATCTATCACCTTACATTGTTGTATTTTTAAAAGAATACCTAAGACATTTGTAAGTAGTGAGTATATAACAGTGTAATCATCTAGTTATTGTGCTGAATATGAAGATCTTGAGTTAATTTTATCTCATACCTGCAAATGTGTGTTCAGCTAGCATTTTCCCATTTCCTTCACTCTCAGCCCCGACAACCACCATTCTGTTCTGTGATTAAGTGTGACTTTCTTAGATAACACATATGAGTGAGATTGTGTGGCATTTATCTTTCTGTGCATTATTTAATAGCCTAATGTCCACATTTTTGTTTAATAGCCTAATGTTCACATTTTTGGATCCATATTTTGACAAAATGACAGGATTTCCTTTTTAAGATTGACTATGATTCTTATGTGTGTGTGTATCACATTTGCTTTATTCATCTGTTGACAATGTTGTTTCTATATCTTGTTTTTGTAGATAGTGCTGACATGAAAGTGTAGATAAAGATGTCTATTTGAGATACTAATTTGATTTCCTTTGGATACATATGTAGTAGTGAGATTGCTTTGTCATATGTTCTATATTTAACTGTGACTGAAGATCTACATAATATTTTCTGTATTGATGTATCAATTTACATTCTCACCAACAATTTATTCCCTTTTTTCCACATCCAACAACCCTTTTTTCCACATCTAGTCCAATGTTATCTTTACTTTTGGATAATAGTCATTTTTAACATATATGAGGTGATAACCATTATGGTATTGATTAGCAATGTAGTCTAGCAGTTGTTGAGCCCCTTTTCAGTTATCTGTTGGCTACTTGTGTATCTTCAGCAGAAAAACTGAACAATCCTTTGTGTGTTTTTATTGTAATATTTGCTTTTGAGTTGCCTGTGTTCATTATATTACTCCCTTAATCAGACTGAGGTTTTGCAATATTTTTTTCCATTTCTTGTTTTATCTGTTCAGTTTTTCCTTTAGTATGCAGAATGTTTTTTAGATTTTTTTGTAGTCTAATCTTTGCTTTTGTCACCTGTGCTTTTAGTGTCACATCTGAACAGTCATTGTTGAGAATAATGTCAATGAATTTGCTTCCATTTGTAAGGAGTTTTAAATTCTCAGGTCTTCTTTGTAAGCCTTCAACTCATTTTAAGTTGAAATTCATGGCTGGTGTAATATAATATTATATATCAATTTGTGTCATGTGGATGTTCAATTTGCCTCTACTTCAGATGTGGTCACTGAGCACTGAGTGGCCACTTGGTAACTGTGGTGTCACTTGCTGGACCCAACACCCACCATGATATGCCTCTAGCTGGGCAGGAAGCAGGCAGAAACTGTCAGAGCCCAGTTTTTCCCTAATCTACCCATCCCCCAGATGCATTCTGCTGTGTTTTACTGCTCTTCCCTGTCTGCATGAAGAGACCTCAGAAGTGAGCATACACAGAGAGACACATGTGAAGCAGTGTGGAATGTTGGGGAGAAGCAGGGACTATCTAGTAAAGGGGCTGGACCCAGAAGGCTCTGTCTCATTTCTCTGAAAGCCTTGGATATATGGAAGCACTTCAGAAATTCATGGAGGGATTCACATTTGGCATTGTGTTACAACCCTGCTTAGTATGCCCACATCCCATATTGGAGTACTTCCAATTACAACTTTCTGCTAATATGCACTTTTAGAGGGAGTGATAGCTGAAGTATGTGGATTCCTGTAACCCACATGAGAGACTCATATCATCTGGGAAGCACAGTTGACGGGGTCCTCAGTGCAGAGTGGTTGGACATAAGGTATTATTTTGCTGCAGTGTGTATTCGTGAACATAGCAAATTCCATCATGAATTTCTTTATGTCAAACAGTGATGCCTAAGTAGAGGCATTTGGCAACTGCCATCTCCACGGGAAAGGGGCTCAACTGGAATAGTCCCAGTCTTACCACATGGATGTAGGAGGTTTTCTTAAACTTTGAAAATTCATTTTATTCACATTAAAGGCACAGCGATCTCTCATCCACTCTTCTTTCTCCAACTGTTCACAGTATTTGAGATTGAGTGAGGCTGTGATGTGAAAACGTCAGGTTTTGTGATGTGGCGATCCCAGAACTCAGTATGGATGATAGGAACCTAAGGTACCTCCTAAGGTACACTTTAGTAGGAAGCTGGATTGGAAGTGTAGTGGAACTCAAACCCACACACTCTAATATAGGATGTGGGTCTCCAAAGAGCCATCTTACATGCTGTTCCCCAATGCTCACCCCTCTATTATTTTAAGAGGACTCCTACCACAGGCCAAAGCAACTCTCTTGGCCCTGATGGCCATAGTCCCTGAAGTTAAGCTATGCAGACCCTCAACACCCCAGAAAATACCCAAACACAACCACCCAATGAAGTGTTCACAGCAGCAGCTTCATACTGTGCTTTCTTGCCACCCAAAACTATGCAACTAGCATTGTACCACCAGGAGCTTTCTCCCTGAAATCTCTTCATCCATTTTTCCATATGATGGTACCCAATCTGGCCATTCACATCAAAGTGATCACTACTGGATGCTGTTCTGAAGGGGTACCCCAAGTTGGCTCATTTCAGGTAAACCTCATGTGTTGCTCCAGACACCCCTTGGCACTGATGTGGCTCCCCTGGCACAGTCATTCATACACCCCACAGGCTCCCCTGTAGGTGACAATCACCCATTTACTAGACTCATAGCATAGATAATTGTGACCTTATTGGGAACTGAATCAGGCATCACTTCATCAGTGTGGTGATGCAACCCTGCTGGGTCATTGGCAAAGAGGATGACAAGCCCTTAGGAAACTTGCATGGTCAACATATTAAGGCATGACTCTTCCTTTTACTATGGACCCCCATGTTGCTCCTCCCCACCTCTCATTTACCATTTCTGATTCTTGCTTGGCATGAACAGTCTGGAACATCTCTTCTCCACCAAGCCTAATGCTTTGTACTGATGGGGTATGCCCATTAGGAGCCTGCACAGTTCAAGCCCCTCTACAGCATCACCACTCAATCAGGCCATGATAGGAATTGCCTCAGTTAATCACCACACATTGAAAGCATGTGTTTTGAAATTTGTCTCTGTAACTCATCAGTCTTGCCCCTTGTCAAAGCTGGAGAAAAGGAGGCACACTGCTGATTACCACAACCTCAGCAAGGTCATGGCGCCTTTTACCAGACATTGTCAGTATCTTCTAAGATATTCAGATGCCTATGCCTTAAGTTTGCTACTACTGATGTGGAATCCATGTCTTTTTTGGTGTCTGTAACAAGTGCTATTCACTTTTGCATTTGGAGGCCAAGATACAGCTTTATGAAGCTTCTAAGGCATGATTCAGTAGTCTACCACCAGTTCATTGTGTTGACAGTTTCTAGCTGCCCTCTAACTACTACCTGACACCCACCTGTGACAATATGTGGATGACTTCCTTCTGAAAGATAACCAAGAGGAAGGTGCATAATTAGGCCTCACATTTGCAATTGAACTCTTGGCCTTGTCAGGGTGATTATAATATCATAGATGCCACAATGTGAAATTTTAGTCCATTACATGCCCTGCCTTGTACCATATTGTAGAACCTTCACTCCCTCCCCTGTGTATGACCTTTTTTCTCCTCTCCCTCTTGCTTTCAGAGAGAATGAGGAATAATGGAAAATTTAGAGACAGACATAAGAACTCCAATATTGACCTTATTATCAATTCACTGTATGAATTATATGTTACTTAAGCTTTAAACTTTCTAAGGTCATTTGTCACATCTATAAAATAACCATGATAAAATTATTCATTTCATAAGTTTTTTATGAGAATACTCTAATAAAACTTGTTCTGTGGCTTGCTGCCAACATGAGTTTATCAGGAAAAATAAGCTGTCCTTATTTTGCCACATGCCAGTAGTGTTAGCTCTTAATGGTCTTCCTCTGAGTCCCCTCCTAGATATTATCTCCATGTCACTCATAATTCTGTTCTCCTGAGTGGCTACTATTCTTAAGGACTGGCTGAAGTTCAAAGTCTTGCTTTTATCTCAAATTGGTAATTTATCTCTTTTTCTGAAGGGGCATTGCAATCTCACATCTTCTTGTGAGTTCAGTTGAGGCTTCTGTTGTAACTGCATCATGGCTCAGCTTCTCATTTGCTGATCTTGCTTTTTGCTCCAAGCAGCCTTTTCCAATAAATCTCCTGAAAACTGCTGTGTCAAAGTCTTTCTCATCCAAGGGAAGATGGTTAGAAGAATACCAAAATCATTCTAGCTACCCAATAAATTGTTGTTATTCCTTTCTTTGGTTTTTGAAAGTCAGAGGGGAGGGAGGGAGGGAGAGAGAGAGAGAGAGAGAGAGAGAGAGACAAAGAGAGGGAGAGAGAGAGATTTCATATTTACTCTCCAAATGGCTGCAAAGGCCAGTGCTAGACCAGGCTGAAGCCAGGAGCAATGAACTTCATTTTGGTCTCCTATGTGAGTTCAGGGTCCCAAGCACTTGGCTATCTTTTCTGCTTTCCAAGGAGCATTAGAAGGGAGGTAGATCAGAAGTGGAGCAGCCAGAACTTGAACCATTGTGCATATTGAATGCCTGCACTGCATATGACAGCTTAACATGCTGTGCTCAGGGTCAGCCACTGTTGTAACTCTTTAGAGAATAAAATAACTAATTTCAAAAGATTTCCTAACATGTTTCCCACACACTTACACACACACACAACACACACACACACGGAATTAAAATTTATAGTTGAATCATGAGTAGAGGGATAAAATTATCTCAAATTCTAAGTAAGAAAAATGGTTAGGATTGACTTTTAAAATGCCATTTTATTGAAGTGTGTTCTAATTGGCCTACTCCAGTGAAAACAGAACCTTGATCTTTAATGATTGATTCTCATTTGATTCTCTTGGATTTTTTTTTTGACAGGCAGAGTGGACAGAGAGAGAGAGAGAGAGAGAGAGAGAGAAAGGTCTTCCCCTTGTCGTTGGTTCACCTTCCAATGGCTGCCACGGCCAGCGCGCCGTGGCTGGTGCATCACGCTGATCTGAAGCCAGGTTCCAGGTGTCTCTCCTTGTCTCCCATGCAGGTGCAGGTCCCAAGGACTTGGGACATCCTCCACTGCACTCCTGGGCCATAGCAAAGAGCTGGCCAGGAAGAGGGGCAACCGGGACAGAATCTGGCACCCTGTCTGGAACTAGAACCTGGTGTGCTGGTGCCACAGGTGGAGGATTAGCCTATTGAGCCATGACACCGGCCTGATTCTCTTGGATTTTATAGTTTTTTTGTCTCTGTATGTATTAATCCCAAACTGGTGGAAGTGCTGACAGTTTATATTCCTATAAGGTTAGAAGTTAACTTGGAAAAAGCCAATGTATTATGAATTTATAATCTTAAAGAGACATTAGTGCAGCAGAGGTTAAGACCTTATTAACATGCAGAAAGTCAATGATTCTTTTTTAATGATTTTTTAAAGATTTATTTATTTATTTGAAAGGCAGAGTTACAAAGAGGCAGAGGGATGGAGAGAGAGAGAGAGAGAGAGAGAGAGAGAGAGAGAGGTCTTCCATCTGATGGTTCACTCCCCAATGGCCACAATGGCTGGAGCTGAACCCATCTGAAGCCAAGAGCCAGGAACTTTATCCTGGTCTCCCATATGAGTGCAGGGGCCCAAACTTGGGACATCTTCTACTGCTTTCCCAGGCCATAGCAGAGAGCTGGATTAGAAGTGGACCAGCCAGGACTCGAACTGATTCCTATATGGGATGCCAGCACTGCAGGCAGTGGCTTTACCCTCTATGCCACAGCACCAGCACCAGTCAATGACTCTTAAATCTAAGTTAGTAATTAGGCATTTCTTCCCTATTATAAGTCCCAGTTTCTTATATACATGTTGAATTTGCATTTTTCTCTTTTCTGTAAACTTTCTTAATGCATTAAATAGAATTTTGTCAAATGCTCACTATTATGTGAGAATGGTATTTTCAACAGTGGTTCTGCATGAGAAAGTGTAGTAAATATTGATTTCTGAAGGGCAGCATTGTGATGGGATGGTGCCCAAAGCTTCATGGAGGCAATTGGAAAAGAGAAGTTAACACTCTGAAGTTAGCCAAGCTCTAAAATACTAAGGCCGAATGTAAAGTCCAAACTTGTAGTCAAAACTATACTCATAGTTTTGATGTATTTGATAGGGTTCCTTTCACAAAATCCCACACTCTGAGTGGCTTAAAACACAGAAAGATATTGTCTCGCAGTTCTGGAGCCTTGAAGTCTGAGATGAAGGTGTCTGCAGGGCGAGTTCCTCTGAAGGCTGTAGGTGAACTGAATCCACATTTCTCCCTGGCAGCCTGTGACTTTCTGGCAGCCTTGGGCTTATCTTCCCCTTCATATGGCTTTCTCCCCATATGTGTGTCTGCATCCAGCTTTTCCTTTTTTTTAAAGATTCCAATTTTACTGGTTCATGATCCCATCCTGATGACCTTGTTTTGACTTGACTACCTCTGCAAAGACTTTTTTAAAAATGTTTTATTTATTTGTTAGAGAGAGAGGGAGAGAGGGAGAGAGGGAGAGAGGGAGAGAGGGAGAGAGGGAGAGAGGGAGAGAGAGAGAGAGAGAGAGTCACAGTGAGAGGGAGAGACTGAGGAAAAGGTCTTCCATCCACTGGTTCATTCCCCAGATGGCTGCAAAAGCCAGAGATGAGTTGATCCAAAGCCAGGAGCCATTTCTTCCATGTCCCCTATGTGCGTACCGGGGCCCAAGTGCTTGGGCCATCTTGTACTGCTTTCCCAGGCCATAGCAGAGAGCTCAATCAGAAGAGGAGCAGGTGGGCTTAGAACCAGTGCCCATATAGGATGCCTGTGCTGCAGGCAGAGGATTAACCTACTGCACCATGGTGCAAACTCCTTTATTTATTGATTATTTTTTTGCAAAGATTTTATCTTAAATAAGGGTACATTCTCAGGTCCAATCGGGGGGGGGGGTACGATTTAACCTGTAATATTTTATTACCTCCCTTCCTTTCCTAAGGATGAGTTTTTCTTTCAGATAACACCTTAAGGAAAAGAATGTAAATAGCTCATGGGGCACTTTCAGTTGACAAACAGCACTTTGTTTTAAAATGAGGTTAATTGCCTCACCTCACACAAATTACATTCCAACCTGAATCTATGGATGTGGTTATGATGAATTACATTTGGGAACTAAATCCTGTCTACCAAATGAGTTCAAAAGTTATTAGGGGCATTTGGCAATCATCCCACTTTTTTAAAAATATTTTTATTTATTTGAAAGACAGAGTTACAGAGAGAGGGAGAGAGAGAGAGAGACAGAGAGAGAGACAGAGAGAGAGAGAGAGAGAGAGAAATCTTCTATCCACTGGTTCACTCCCCAAGTGGCTGCAGTGGTCCAAGCTGCGCTGATCTGAAGCCAGGAGCCAGTAGCCTCCTCCAGGTCTCCCACATGGGTGCAGGGGTTCAAGGACTTGGACCATCTTCTACTGCTTTCCCTGGCCATAGCTGAAAACTGGATTGGAAGAGGAGTAGCCAATACTAGAACTGGTGCCCACATGGGATGCCAGAGCTTCAGGCCAGGGCTTAAACCGTTGTGCCACAGCACCGGCCCCACTTTTAAGAGTATTTACATGAGAGGGACCAGCATTGTGGCTCACTAGGTTAATCCTCCACCTGCGGCGCTGGCATTCCATATGAGCACCAATTCTAGTCCTGGTTGCTCCTCTTCCAGTCTAGCTCTCTGCTGTGGCCTGCAAAAGCAGTGGAGGATGGCCCAAGTCCTTGGGCCCCTGCACCCACTTGAGAGATTAGGAGGAATCACCTGGCTCCTGGATTCAGATTGGTGCAGCTCTGGCCATTGTGGCCACTTGGGGAGTGAACCAGTGGATGGAAGACCTTTCTCTCTGTCTCTTTCTCTCTCACTGTAACTCTACCTGTCAAATAAATAAAAAGCTTTAAAAAATCTCATTAAGATTAGTTATATGAGGATAGAGGGAGAGACAGAAAGAGAGAGGTCTTCTATTTGCTGGCTCCCCAAATGGCCATAACAGCAGGATCCAGGAGCTTCTTCCCAGTCTCCCGCATGGGTGCAGGGTCCCATGCACTTGGGCCAACTACCACTGCCTTCTCAGGCCAAAATCAGAGAGCTGAATTGGAAGAGGAGCAGCTAGCCCTTGAACTGGTGCCCATATGGGATGCTGGCAACACAGGTGGATGCTTAACCTACTACCTCACAGCCCTGGCTCCAACCAGTCCATTTTAACAGGTTAAACAAAGAAATATTTTCCAGACTGTATTAATTTGCATGAATGTGATAAAAATATTTCCAATGACATTGCGGCTAGATGTTTATTATGTTGGTAAATTTGCTGGAGATAGTGCAGTGCCTTCTAATTTTGTATCAGAAAGGAAGGCAAGTTGGGAGTGAGAACCATAGCATTATTTAGTGTGTAGAAGACACATTTTCTTTTTGGTTCACCCTTTTGAACAGCCTGACATGGAATAGAAACTGCTCAGATGTTTATTGAATGAGTAGAAATACCCAAGGAACTTCAAAGATATGAGAAAACCCCCAAAAACATCTTTTTCAGTGATTTACTGTATACACAGCTTTGGCTGCATGCTGTGGGAGCCAGTGCTGTCTCAGAATACTGATAGCAGCAGCAATTTATTATGCTTCCTATGAATCAAGCATTCTACATACATTTGTTTTTCAGTCTCTCTGCTACTCTGTGATTTGGACACTGTGGTTTTATTTTATCTGTAAGGAAACTGAGGCCAAGCAGCTTGACCACATAGAGTAAGCTGTATGCTTATCCCCTGTACTGTAAGGCCTGCTTGGCTTGTAAAAGTGTGCTTTCTTGTGGGAAGATAACGTAATTAAGACAATTAGAAATTAGTATATAAGAGGTTAATTGCATAATGTGTTTCATTTACTATGTATTTGTCTTCTACCAGCATTTCCTAAAGTGTGTGATTTTGTCATGGGTAAGTATTGTATGCTCTGGAGTTAGATGCCTGAAGTTGACCCATTCCTTTGTGCATAAACTTGGACATGTAAATATGCATTTAAAAATTTATTGCAACTTCTTATAAAGTGTGGATGATAAAGGCACCTACATCCTTGTTTTGAGGGATATGTAACTTGTGTAAGATAAGTCAGTGTGTAGCAAGTATCACATCCCAGCAGGTTAAGCTGCAGCCTGGGATGCTCACATCACATATTGGAGTGCTGGTTTGAGCCCCAGCAACCACCATCCAGCTTGCTATTGATGTACTTGGGAAAGCAGTAGAAGAGGGTCCAAGGACTTGAGTCACTGCCCCACTGGTGTGAGGCTTGGATGGAGTTTCTGGCTACTGACTTTGGCCTGATTCAATCTTAAATGTGGACATTTGAGGAGTGAACCAGTGGTTGGAATATCTCCCTCTGTTCTCCCTCTACATCTCCCCCATCTATCTTTCCCTCCCTTTTTATCTTTTACTTTGCCTTTCAAATAAATAAAAACAAAATGATTCAGTGTTTGACAAACTGTGGCTCTCAAACAATGTAAGGTTCACAAAGCCACTGATTTGTATCAGTTTTATTCATCTATCCTAAACATCTCAAATGGTGCTTTAAAATAGGTAAACAGTAAATATTGAATGAATATCTTTTAATAGGTAAATAACTAGGTCCAGTAACATTAGAAGACATGATAAACTAGTTAGATGCTTGCCTATCAATGTGGAACAGGGATTCTCAGTCCAGGATACACTTTGTAGATATCAGGAAGACTTTTAAATGAGCTGGTTTTCATGCTCCACCATGGGCAAAGCTAGATTCTATTGCTGAAGAATCATTGTGAAATAAATGAATGTAGAGGAATCCAGGGATATAATGTTGAAGATAAAATATCAAAGTAATTTTTTTCAGTGATTTCTTCTTAGGAAACTAAACATGACCTTTGTTTCAATAGTAATGACATTCTTTTTTTTTTTTTTTTGAGAACATTGATGTACATTGAAATTACCAAAAGTACTTTGAACTTATATGTAATATGAAGTAGGGTTGAGGCTACTACAGGTAGAATTTGCTCCCAACATAAATATCTGGGGGCCAGTGCTGTGGCATAGTGGGCTAAGCCTCCACCTGCAGTGCTGGCATCCCATGTTGGCACTGGTTCGAGTCCCTGCTGCTCCACTTCTGATAGCTCTATGCTATGGCCTAGGAAAGCAGTAGAAGATACCCCAAGTCCTTGGTCATCTATACCCACAAAGTAGATCCAGAAGAAGCTCCAGGCTCCTGGTTTCAGATCAGCACAGTTCTGGCCATTGCAGCCAATTAGGGAGTGAACCAGCAGAGATGGTTCACTCTCTCTCTCCCTCTCTCTCTCTCTCTGCCTCTCCTTCTTTCTGTGTGTAACTCTGACTTTCAAATAAGTAAATATACCTTAAAAACTAAAAATATCTGGCAGAATATTAGGGCTCTGGGGCATGGGAGAATGTTTTATCTTGTGGACTATCCTTAGTGATGCTGGCAATTGTCTAGGTCAACTGAGAATCCCCAAGGGCAGTTTGAATATAAACAGAGTCAGTGCTTATGTCATATGGGAAAAACATACCAAAAATCCATGGTGCTTAAAATGTCTCTTGAGGCACATGGGGCATTAATCTAAGATGGAGTCATATTTTCTACAGCTGGCTCTTTTTCTAGACCGGTTATATGAATTTCCCAATCTATAATGTGGCAGTCTGCAGGAGATGTCCTGGCTCAGGGACCTATTGCTTCTGTGGTGCTTTTCTAGTCTTTAGGCAGGATCTTAACTCTATTCTCACATGTAAAGCAGAGGGAACTAGCAAGATGGGGATGGACCGAATATGGGATCACTTAAATCTGAAGGCAGAGGGGAACCAGAGTAAATAAACATATGCAAAATCAATAATTGGAGAATATTCTGTCTAAATAGCCCATTTACATGTTTTTTCACAAGTTTTCAGGAAGAGCATACTCTGTGTGTTTCTCTTGGTCAGTGTGTTTTTACTAATATTAACACCTTAATATGATGTTTACAAGTGTTATGGCAATAGGACTCCATTTTAGTGTTTATCCCAAAAAGCTATTTTGATGTTTCTTAGGCTTAACACTGGATTCCAGCTCACTTGCATTTTTCATTAGAGAGCTGCTGTAGAAGATTTCTGTTCCTCTCAGGAAAGAGTAACACTGATACATAAGTGCAGGAGCATAACTCAAATCATCCCAGTCAGATTTCTCAATGCTTGGTCTAATCACCTAACTATTTGCTTAGCTTCTTTTTAAAGTTCATTCATAAACTCACAAAGCATTTATGAGGTTTGTTTTTTTGTAGAGAGCCAATAGATGGGTCCTATTTAAAATTGATTCAGTCAGCCTGTGTATTTAATTTTAGAATTTAGGCCATTTACATTCAAGATTATTATCAATAAGTATCAGTTTGTTTATTTCCCATAAATATGCCTATTATTTGATTTGGAATTCTATTATACTTTTACTAGATTTTCAGCCTTCACATTCTTTCTTGATGTGGCTATCTTTCTCTGTTTCTGTGTGTAGCACATCCTTAAGTATATTTGTAAGGCTGTTTGAGTGCTGACAAACTCTGTTTGCTTTGAAAGGTCTTTACTTCACCTTCATTAATAAATGAGAGCTTTGCAGTGTACAATATTCTAGATTGACAGTTGACAGTTTTTTTTAAGTACTTGGACTATCTCTCCATGATCTCCTAGGCTATAGATTTTCTGAGGAGAAATCAGCTGTCAATCTAATTGTAGATCCTTTCAAGGTAATCTAGTGTTTTTCTTTTGCACACTTTAGGGCATTTTCCTCATGTATTACTTTTGAAAATTTACATTGTGTTACAATATTTTCTGATAATTGCTTTCAGGAGTTCTTTGTGCTTCCTGTACTTGGATGTCCCCATCTTTCTCCAATTTAGGGGATTTTTCTGCTATTATTTTTACTGAATATCCTTCTAATCAATTCTCTCATTCCACACCTTCAGCAACTCCTCAGACATATGTTTGGTTGATTAATAGTCTCCCATAAGTTTCAGACATTATTTTCAGTTTTTCTAATTTTTTCTATTTTTATCTGAGCTATTTATAAGGATTTGTCTTCAAGCTCAGATTTTCATCCTTCTGCCTCAACAAGTGAGTTTTTAAGGCTTTCCACTATATTTTTTGTTTGACATATTGAATTCTTCATTTCTAATATTTTCAGTTCAATTTCTCTTCAGTATCTCTATATGATACCATAATTGCTCACCATGTCATGTATGGATTTAACTAAAATATTTGATTCTCTGTATTTTAAGTAATCTTGTGATTATTCTTATGAATTCCTTTTCAGGCAATTCATCACCCTCTTCATTTTCACATTCTAATAGTGAAACGTGTGTTTCATGTTGTCTTCCTTGTTCATGCTTCTTGTATTTCAACGTTTATTTTTAGGCATTTGTGGAAACACTTGTTGGTTTCCTCCTTTTAGGGCTTTTCTCTTTAAAATATGCCTCTTGATTTAGTGGAGTGTCTGCTCCTTCACATATACGAAATATGTGCTGGGTTGGGCCATGGTGTTTTAGCCAGTGCTTGAGGATGGGACAAGAGCTCAGCATGTCTCCCAAATTAGAGTTGGTGGATTTCCTGTACTGTCAGGAGGGAGAGAGTTGTGATCATGTTGGCTGGTGTTATCACAGTCTCAACCTCTCTCTGCCAATGTTAACAAACTGCCCAGAATGAGCCCTCAGTGTCTTTGTACCCCACCCACACAGGTGCTTGGACTGCAAAAAGGATCTGTGGGCTCCTCAGTCTGAGTGCAGGACCTCTGTGATGGCCCACTCCAAGCACTCAGGGAACTCTATGCCTCTGAAGCCAGATACAGTGATTGCCCAAAGACCTTGCCATGCCCCACACCCTATTGCACAATCACAAAATTCCCACAGTCACAGGGTGCATGGCTCCCACAGTTGCAGAGAGCAGGGGATCCACTCTCAGCCCTATGAGCCTCTCCCATCCAATGGAGAGAGCCACAGTATTCCTAAAGCTAGCCACATGCCTAATAGAATTTGATTGATGCTATGCCTTGGCACATTGAGTCCAGGCACCTTGATAGAGTGAGGGGACGGGAGCATTTTACAATCTTAAGTGGGTGCCCCACCCACAGCATCCCTCCAGGCCACAGTGAAATTCCATGGGGACCACAAATTTATTCTTCCTATAAAATCCAGCAGGTACATGTAGGCTGCAACAGTCTCTACTCACTTTATTAAGATGACGCCACTTCCCTGATAGTTACTGGACACCCTGTGGGGTGATGTAAGGAAAGCAATATGCTCTCCTTTCATGGGATTTGGTTGTCATCCCCCCTTCCTCCCACTAGTGCTCCAGTCCAAAATCAGGTCAGTGGGGTCTGTGAGGTTCTCTCTAAGGCAGTATTATCAATGATATGGACTGCCACAGTTCCTCTCACCTTGCTTTTAGAAATGGTGTCCCTGCTCCCCAGCCCACTGGCTGTAGGAGTCACTGGCAATGTCCTGCTCCCTGCTGTGTGATTGTACAATCTCTGCTGCTCCACAGGGTCTCTCTTCTTTATGTAGAATTTCCAGAGCAAACTTCTTTGTAACTGTCCCCTGGGAATGCGGTTCCTCCCTTTTTATTCCCATGGCCTAAATCAGCACAGCTTTTTCCTATTCAGCCATCTTGCATCTCCCTTTTTCTTCCTCTAATCACAATGGTTTGGGACATTTCCCAGATAGATGAAATATTTGTGTTTTCCACAATCACCAGAGATTTAGGCATTTTTGAGACTAAAACTTTGTGTTTAGGTACTGTTTAATATTTTTTGTAGAATATTAAAGTTTAGGTTAGGGTGACTTAGAAATTCAAGGGTGGAAGTTGTAGATTCCAACTCCATAGAGATCTAATTTTCTTATGTTAAAAAACTGTAGCTCAGAGATACCATACAGAGCTCTTCAATCTCTGCTGAAAAATTATAAACTTCATTTGACTTAGACGGAAAATGAGGTTAAGGATCACAAGGAAGAATACTGAATAGTTGTTTTCTGGGGCTGGCATTGTGGTATATAGCAGATTAAGCTTCCATCTGTTATGCCAGCATACCCAATGGGCAGAGGTCCAAGTTACAGTTGCTCAATTTCCTACCCAGATCCCTGCTAATGGTCTCAGAAAAACAGCAAAAAATGGCCCAAGTATTTGGCTCTTGCCACCCATGTGGGAGATCTGGAAAAACTTCCTGGCTTTAGGCTGGCCCAGTGCTAGTCATTTGGGGAGTGAACCAGTGGATGGAAAAATCAGTCTCTCTCTCTCTCTCTCTCTCTCTCTCTCTCTCTCTCAACTCTGACTTTGAAATAAATAAGTTTTTTAAACAAATACATGTTCTTTTCCTACTGCTCAAGCATATGGAATATACTTAGGGAGAGTGGTCAAAATTGTTATTCTTTTTTTGACAGGCAGAGTGGATAGTGAGAAAGAGAGAGACAGAGAGAAAGGTCTTCCTTTTTGCCATTGGTTCACCCTCCAATGGCCGCTGCAGATGGCGCATCTCGCTGATCCGAAGCCAGGAGCCAGGTGCTTATCCTGGTCTCCCATGCAGGTGCAGGGCCCAAGCACTTGGGCCATCCTCCACTGCACTCCCAGGCCACAGCAGAGAGCTGGCCTGGAAGAGGGGCAACCGGGATAGAATCCAGTGCCCCAACTGGGACTAGAACCCGGTGTGCCAGTGCCACAAGGCAGAGGATTAGCCTGTTAATCCACGGCACTGGCCAAAATTGTTATTCTTAATAATCTACTTTGAGCCTAGGGAGATTACTGATGCCATGAACAGGAGTGTCAAATTGTTAAGTCAGCAACAGAAGTCACTGTGTACTTACATCCCATGTGGGATCTGTCCTTAATGTGTTGTCTAATGTGCAGTGATGCTATAACTAGTACTGAAACAGTATTTTTACACTTTGTGTTTCTGCATGGGTACAAACTGATGAGATCTTTACTAATTATATACTGAATCGATCTTCTGTATATAAAGATAATTGGAAATGAAAAAAAAACCTGGTTAAATTGGAAATGGCATAGAAAATTAATTTTTAAAAAAATATTATGTAGGATCTCTGTCTTAAATGTGCTGTACACTCTTATTTAATGCTATAACTAGTACTCCAACAGTATTTTTTTTTTCACTTTGTGTTGCTATATGGGGGCAAACTGTTGAAATCGTTACCTAATATATACTAAACTGATCTTTTGTATATAAAGAGAATTGAAAATGAATCATGATGTGATTGGAAGGGGAGAGGGAGCGGGAAAGGGGAAAGTTGTGGGTGGGAGGGAAGTTTTGGGAGGGGGAAGCCGTTGTAACCCATAAGCTGTACTTTGGAAATTTATATTCATTAAATAAAAGTTTAATTAAAAAAATAATCTACTTTGAAAAAAATGAGAAAGAAATATTGTGTTATGAGCCTGGCTTAATTAAAGGCCTTCGTACTTGTAATGACTCTTTTGGGGGTTATATCAGCAAGTATATTGTCTGTTGCCCAGTGGGAAGTTTTGAAAGTAGGCTACGAGCAAACTTGTTACGATCTTTTCCAACTTATCCACTATTTCTGGAACTTACTGTGTAGGAGTCGAAGAGACAAAATCAGGAAAAAGTAGAGGGCTGGGCACTTGCTGAATTCTCTGACTACTTGGTGATTACTAATGTTCACAGACTCCTCTATTTTTTTCATTTGATTCTATCCCACCTTTCCATGAGTTTGGAGGGGGTGGGGATTACTGTTTCTCTTGCTCAACTTTGTAAATTCCATTTCTGTATGGTGTTTGCAGAGGCCAATGAACAGAACTGAGGACACTTGACTTTTAATGGCGATTTTTTAAATAAAGATTTATTTATTTATTTGAAAGTCAGAGTTACACACACAGAGAGAGAAAGAGAGAGAGAGAGATAAAGGAAGTGAGAGAAAGAGAGAGAGAGATATCTCTTTCATCCACGGGTTCACTCCCCCAATTGGCTGCAATGGCCAGAGCTGTGCCAATCCAAAGCCAGGAGCCTCTTCTGGAGCCTCAAGGGGTGCAGTGCCCAAGGACTTGGGCCATCCTCTACTGATTTCCCAGGCCACTACAGAGAGCTGGATCAGAAGTAGAGCAGCCGGAACTAAAACTGGCACCCATATGGAATGCTGGCACTGTAGGTGGCAGCTTTACCCACTATGCCACAGCGCCAGCCCCTTAATGATTTAATGAAGCTTTCAGATACTGCTTTTACTCAGTCCTCTTCCTTGGTCAAGTGCCTTTTTCTTTAGTGTCTCAATTGTGATAAGACTCACCATATTTTCCTATCACTTCATTCCTTTCTCTGGTTCACTGATGATGGACTTGCTCCTCTATGTGGTGAGACAGGTAAAAGAGTCTGAGAATCTGGTTCTCCTGAACAATCTGATATGTCTGCGGTCCAAATTCAAAGGTGGCCAATTCTTAATGCAGTGTTCACGTCATGAAACAATCTGCAGAGACCTGATTGGAAGTTAAGTGAATGATAAAATATCTGATGTTTCTTTGAGAGTGTCCCTTTGGTAGGCATTGGTAAATTATTTCTCCCTCATCTGCTCGAGAATAGTTGCTCCCAAACAAGCAAAGAAGAAATACCTTAGAAGCTGTGTTAAGTGTAGACTCGTGTGCCTACTTGGTACATCACAAGAGCCACCTGATTCTGATCCAGGTACTTCTCAGATACTACTATATAGAGAAAGTCCCACTGCATTTCAGGGAGCCACAAATAACCTACAAACCACTCAATTAAATTTGAGACTCTTTGGCTGGTGCCATGGCTTAACAGGCTAATCCTCTGCCTTGCGGCGCTGGCACACCAGGTTCTAGTTCCAGTTGGGGCACCGGATTCTATCCCAGTTGCCCCTCTTCCAGGCCAGCTCTCTGCTATGGCCCGGGAAGGCAGTGGAGGATGGCCCAAGTGCTTGGGCCCTGCACCCCATGGGAGACCAGGAGAAGCACCTGGCTCCTGGCTTTGGATCAGTGAGATGCACCGGCCGCAGTGGCCATTGGAGGGTGAACCAACAGCAAAAAGGAAGACCTTTCTCTCTGTATCTCTCTCTCACTATCCACTCTGCCTGTCAAAATAAATAAATTTGAGACTCTTTTATGATATTTTTGATAAGCTGCCTAGAAATAGAAATTCTCTTATACCTGAAAATATTTCACATCTCCCAAGGTGATTCCAGTGTTCTTTCTTTTTATTACTGGTCATTTTCTCACTATAATGCTCTGTCTCCCCCTTCCCTTTGCTCACTGTTCATCATATTTGCTTTGCTAAGGCACCTCCTCTTAATTCCTATCTTTGCATATGAGGTCAGACTTGGCTATTTGCCTTTCCTCATCCATTCCCTCCTTTCTGATTTGAATTCTATCAGGTCTCACCTTACAAAGTCTGAAAGTATGCTTTTTTTTTTCCAGATGCAGGACTTAGTCTTTTCACAGGTATAATTTCTTGGCAGGTACAAATCCATCTCCCTATGTACAACCCCAAGTTTATGTAGTTCTCTGTAAGTGTAAATAATTTTTTTCTTGAAAGTATAGAGAAGTAATAGTAAAACTCGAGCTGTAATTTGATTTATTAATATCTTGCTGGAAAATGAAGGGATTCCACTGGGAACCTCATGAACCTCATTTTCTTACACTCTTGTTTCAGTTTATGTATTGGTCTTTGCCTGCTTGAAAATTATCCATATATGGGGATGGTCTGTGGTATAGTGGGTAAAGCTGCTGCCTGCTGTGCCAGCATGCTATATGGATGCTGCTCCTCTTCGCATCCAGCTCTCTGCTATGGCCTGGGAAAGCAATACAAGATGGCTCAAGTCCTTCAGCCCCTGCATCCACATGGGAGACCTGGAAGAAGCTCCTGGCTCCGGGCTTTGGATAGGTGCAGCTCTGGCCATTGTGGCCAATTGGGGAGAGAACCAGGGGATGGAAGACCTCTCTTTCTCTGCCTCGCCCCTCCCTGTAACTCTGACTTTCAAGTAAATAAATATATCTTTTTTTTAAAAAAAAAGAAATTATCCAAATATTGGTAGTGCCCAAACCCTAGGTATTTCTCCGTAAATGGGAAGACTTCATTCCCACCCTCTACCCTAAATAAGGGCTTGCATTTCTGTCCCTGAAGCAATATTTTCCTATAGTGCCCCCTTCAACTACCCTGACTTTGTGAAGTGCCATCCTGTCTCTTTAGGGCAGAGTATTCTAATATAACAGAAATGATTTTCAGATGTGGAAGGCTGACTCAGGCATTGTTCTCACCCCACAGGAAATTTTGAGCTCCATATTTTCTTTGTGTTTTTCTTCTTGCTGCAAGAAAGCAATCTCCCAGGCAAGCCTGCAACATTTATTCTGTACATCTCCTCATGTTTCATGTGGAAAACTGAGCCCAGAGTGACTGTACTGGAGTGTTATGTGTCAGCTTTTTCATTTATTTGTTTATTTTTATTTGACAGAGTTAGAGAGAGAGAGAGAGAGAAGGTCTTCCTTCCATTGGTTCACTTCCCAAATGGCTGTTACAGCCAGAGCTACACCAATCTGAAGCCAGGAGCTGGGTGCTTCCTCCTGGGCTCCCATGTGGGTGCAGAGGCCCAAGCTCTTGGGCCATTCTCCACTGCCTTCCTGGGCCACAGCAGAGAGCTGGACTGGAAGAGGAGCAACCGGGACTAGAACCTGGTGCCCATATGGGATGCCAGTGCCGCAGGTGGAGGATTAACCAAGTGAGCCACGGCGCTGGCCCCAGCTTTTTCATTTAAACATTTAAATTGCATGTTGTGCTTCCTTCATTCTCAGGATCCCTATAGCTACAAACAGTATTTATTGGGTTACTTTCAACATTGATCTCCAGTCTTCAGATAGCTAAATTGCAGCTCCTCTGTTTTAGATTCCTAGGCAGACCATAGCTCTTTTATATGAAGTCTGGTGTGTTAAAACCTGGAATTAATACATCATGAATCATTTGAAACACTACTGTCTGGATTTTCAGCTGTGAGATAAAAAGTACTTTTCAGGACCAGCACTGTGACCTAGTGGGTAAAGCCACCACCTGCTGTGCTGGCATCCCATATGGGCACCAGTTCAGGTCCCGGCTGCTCCATTTCCAATGAAGCTGTGGCCTGGGAAAACAGTAGATAATGGCCCAGGTCCTTGGGCCCCTGCACCTGCATGGGAGACCCGGAGGAAGCTCCTGGCTTCAGATCAGCATAGTGCCTGCTATTACAGTCATTTAGGGAGTGAACCAGTGGATAGAAGACTTCTCTCTCTGCCTCTGCCTCTCTGTAACTCTTTCAAATAAATAAATAAATAAATAAATAAATAAATAAATAAATCTATCTTTAAAAAAAGTACTTTGTACACATGTTTTAATGGTTTCTGCCAAGTTGGTAATAAATAAACAGGGTTGCTTATCTTTGACAACATTGTGGAATCTGATTGCCCCAGCTCAAATTGCCATTTTTTTTTCTGACAGAGGATGACCTCAATTTGCCTTTGAGGCACTTCTGTCTCATCAATTATACTTTTTTGCCTATGAGCCAAAGGCAGATGGGGTTTGCATCAGTGGGCTGAGTGTATCAGCCAGTGTTAACATTGTAACCAAAATATACCCTAGGGAACTATTAACTTAATTGGAAGACTGCAGTCTAAAATTCTTAGGTCAATTAGAACACATTGATTGAGAGTCTTCAAGGAATAAGGTTCATAGTCAAAGACATCTCTACCTCTGTACTAAATGATTTTGTTCCCTCTTGAAGCAATCACAACAGTGCATAGGTGCTCTGAAATGCTGCCAGACTGTCCCAATGATGAGATCTGCCTAGCATGTTTATTTTGATTTCTGTGGAGTGGATAAACCATATTACTTTCTCTCCAGAGGGATGAGAATGACAGGGTAGGGGAAGAATGCTTTGGATGGTTTTGCTTTTAGCACACATGCCAGGATTTAATGTCCTTTTGTTGTAACAGGGTTTCCTCTCCTGCCAGCCCACACCTATCAACATTTTTCACATTCTGGCCACATCAGTGTAAATGCTGCATGCATTTCTGAAGTACCTGTCCCAGAAAGGTAATTTAAATGTAGTACCTTCCCTGGTGGAAGTGTACTTACTCTGAGCATGGTCACTTACTGCCTGAGCACTTTCAATTGGTGTTCAGGAAGAATATTGCCTTCCCAGAGAGCCCATTTTTTCCAGTACAGTACTGAATAAACTCTTTACCCATAATATAGAGCATATTTATTTGGTGTGTGTTACTAAAAACTCAAATATATAAACAAACATAAAATCAAAGAGGAATATGCATGAAGCAATGGTCTAGGAATCAAGGAGCCTCAAAAAACTGATTATTTCTAATTATACAAACAATCCTCTTATCTAATGCAGAAGAGCCCTATCTGAGATAAGAGAGTCTAATGAGGGATAGTTGATAAGGACGTTCACTGTACCCTGTCTCCGAGCCTTGTGTGACATAAGTCACTTGGTTTCTTTCAGCATCCACATCCCCATCTGTAGATTGGATAATTGTGACCCCACCTTAGGGAGAATTCATAGGTGTTGTTGTAGTCAAGCATGACAGTGAGTAGAAAAATTCTTTATAAACTGTGCAACCTGCAAATGTATTTATTCAGAAAGTAAGTGATTAGTGAACTCATTAATCTGTCAAACATTTATTGAGTGCCTGCATTGTGCCATAATCTGTGTTGATTACTGGAAATTCTGTATTCTGTATTCCAGGGGGTTGGACCCCATTGGTAGCAAATAGATCCATGGGGTATTGGATTACAATACCTAGAATAGAGGGTTACTGAGGGCATCCCCAGAGGGTGAAGAAGGACACTCTATCCCCTTTGGATGTTGGAAATAGTTATTGGAAAATGCTATAAAATGTCCTGCTTTTTCCAGTTTTTTTTTTTTTTTTACAGGCAGAGTGGTTAGTGTGAGAGAGAGACAGAGAGAAAGGTTCCTTTTTGCCGTTGGTTCACCCTCCAATGGCCGCTGCAGATGGCGCATCTCACTGATCCGAAGCCAGGAGCCAGGTGCTTCTCCTGGTCTCCCATGGGGTGCAGGGCCCAAGCACTTGGGCCATCCTCCACTGCCTTCCCGGGCCATAGCAGAGAGCTGGCCTGGAAGAGGGGCAACTGGGATAGAATCTGGTGCCCCAACTGGGACTAGAACCCGGTGTGCCAGCGCTGCAAGGTGGAGGATTAGCCTGTTAAGCCACAGCGCCAGCCTCTAGTGCTTTCATAGGAGGTATTTTCTGCTTCCTGTAGAGATGTCTGCACTCTAATAGTTCATCAAAATGGTAGTTTTGGCTATAGGAGTCATGCTGTGATACCAAAGAGGGCGGGAGCAAATTGGACCTGAAGCTGAGACCATGGCTGCTTGTGGGCACCTCGACCTGGCAGTATGTTGACACCATGGCACAGCAAGAAATACTTTAGTCATATTTAATGAACAATGCAGGAAAACTGGATAAATTTTCCTGAGGATGCTCCATTTGAGGGCTTGTTTGGAGTCCTGTGATAATAAAGAATTATGAGCTATTGCCCTGAAAATATCATGGTGGCTAATATTGGTGTGAGCAACCAGGCCAAACCATGACCAGTCAATCCTCTGCTCCATGACAATTGTTTAAAACACTAGCTTGAGAGATAAGAAGCCAGTATTCAAAAGTATTTCAGTGACTGTTTTTGTTCACGTATCTTGGTTGAATGTTTTTGGTCCTTCTAAACAAATGTGCTTTTTAAAATAATTTTATTTCTATCACCTTAGCTTGGTTGTCTCTTCCAGGAGCCGAACCAGGAATGTCTGATTTGTTGGAAGTGCGGGGAGGGTCTTTGGGCTTCATCTCTCTCATTCCTTTCCCCCACCACTCTGGTTCCCCAGGGAAAAACAAGGTGATGACAGATCTCTCTCCATCAGCCCACATTTTAGTACCAAATGAACTAAGTGATTCATCTTTACTTAATTCAGTATTCCTGTTTGTTGAGCACTGCTTAGGCTAGGAGCCTCTTAAATGTCTCTTAAATAAGGAAAAGAGTGGTAAGAATTAAAAATTAAACAGGAACTCTCATTCCTTGCCTTAGGTGAAGGCCCCCTGGTGCTAAATGGTGGTTCTGCAGGAGTGACCCAGGATGGAACAGGACAGAGAGTGCTCTGTTCTTCCTGCCACATGAAGACTGATGAGTTGAAATTGTTTTTGCTCCATAATTCTTTGCTCAGGAGAATGGAGGCTATCTTAAACCTGTCACCTTCTGCTTGCACCTTCCTCACATAACTGGTGAGAAAACATTTAAGGTGTGCCTGAAGAGACCAGTAAGTCAAGCTGAACCAGAATTAGAATCTTAGTCCTCAAGTGTCTACTTATTGGGAAATCCTAAAAACACCCTGTTCTAATTCTTGCATATAGGCTAAAGTGATCTGAAGAGACACAGTTACCTCCTATGTTTTGCATATGGCTTTGAGGAATGATCTGTTTATGGGGTACTTCAGGTACAAGCAAGTGTTGATTTGATGATCCCAGACTTCAGGCACCTGCTCATCTTGGTAGGAGTCAGTTTTTATGTTCTGAGTAGATGAAGTTCACTTCAAGTGATTTCCCTGCTTGTTGACAATATTATGTCTTTTACTTTCAGCTCTTTCCTTGAACTCCAAAATATTCTCTTCTGCTGATGTTCACTCAAGTGTTTTGTTAGGATTTTTAGGATCCTGTACTTCCTGTGCATGGTCTCATTTTCTGGATGACTACCAACATTTGCTCTTGCTGCCTGTACATAGGCCTTTCCCTCCGTGCCTGGTCAGGATAGGACCTTTCATGTTGATGCATTCATTGTCTAATCAGTCTTCAGGGCATTGCTCCAGTTCTCTACTGACATCAGTAGACACTGGGTGCAACCCAAGGTGTACATTGCTGTTTATTTTTTCTTTCTTTTTTCAGTTTTTCTTTTTTTCTTTTTAAATTTATATAAAGGGAACAGAATTCATATACTTCACATATAAAGCTTTAAGAAAATAACTTTCCCCTATGCTTCCCTTCCTCCCTCCTACACTTTCTCCTTCTTTCTTTTTATTTTTCTTTTAATTTTTGTAATGACTTACTTTAAATTTACTTTATAATCACAAGCTTAATACCACACTAAACAGAGAATTGAACAAGTAGTAAGTAGAAAGTCCATTATTCCTCAGGAGGGTAGACAAGGGCTTTAATCAATAACCAAATTCCAAGATATACATTATATTTTTACTCTTTATATTAGTTACCACAAATCAGACATATATGTATATGTATAATTTATATATATAATATGTATAAAATATAATATATATATTGTCTTTTGGGGACTGGATTATTTGATTAAGAATAGAGTCTCTAGTTTTATCCCTTTTGTTGCAAAAGACAGGTTTTATTCTTTTCATGTCTGAGTAGTATTCCATCATGTATATAAACCTCAATTTCCTTATCTAGTCTTCAGTTAATAGACATCTAAATTGATTTCATATCTTAGCTATTGTGAATTGAGCTGTTACAAACATAGGAATACAAATAACTCTCATATGCAAAAATTCTCAATCACATTCAACAACACATCAAAAAGATCTTTACCTAGACAAACTAAGATTTATCACTTGGGATGCAGTGATGACTCAACATATGAAAGTCAATAAACATGAAATATATTAATAAATTGGAAACTAAAAAGCATAGTATGATGTGAATAGATGTAGAGAAAGCATTTTTTTCGTTTCATTTTTTTAACCTAGAAAATATCTATTTAAGGTAAACTTCATGGATTTCATAAACACAAATTTAAGAACATAGTTTCTTTCCATCCTACCCTCCTTCCCACCTGCACTTACACCCTTCTTCCTCCCCCTCCTATTCCCGTTCTTATTTTTTAGTAAGAGCTATTTTCAGTTAACTTTATAACTTCATTAACCCTACACTAATTAAATAGTTGAACAAATAGTATGAAAAATAAAGCTATTTCTCAACAGTTGAGACAAAGGTGTTCAAAGTGATCATATCTCAATATGTCAACTTCACTTCTATAGATGACCTTTTCGGTACTCTATTGGATTTATCTTTAGAAGCCATGAATGAAAAGCCAGCAGGAGCAGGTGTGTGTGCATGTGCATGCACACATTCATTCATGTGTATATGTTCTCATTTCCATGTGACTTCATATGCAAGTCCTAGGAGAGCTATGCCTTCTTTCAAGTATTAGGTCCTCCCTCTTAATCAGGTTTCGGTGTCAATGTCCTGCCCACATATCTCCCCACCCCCATCCTATTTAAAAAAATTAAGTCAGGCTTATCAAGACAGAAGAATGGTGAGCAGAGCATGAGGAAATCCTTGCTATAAATCAGTGACAGTCCTGGCCCTAGCCAGCTATGCTAGCAGTGGGGCAGTCCTACCATGATTTCATGGCCCTCACTATTCCTTTATTTTCTGAAATTGAGAGGATTTCAAGTTAAATTACTCTAGAAGCTGGGAGAACTAATATTCTGTAATTTCAAAGGTCTGGGACAAGTGTCTATGTCTGTTCTACTTCCATACAGGTGATTTCAGTAGAAACAGATGCGAGTTGTAATTATAAATTTTCTGGTAGTCATATTAAAAATGTGAAAATAAATAGATAAAGTTATTTAATGCCATTCTCTTCAGCTAAATATATAAAATATATTTCAACTTATAAAAATTATTGGTGAAGAATTTTGCATTCTTTTTTCAACACCAAATCTTTGACTCTGTTGTGAGATTCACACTGACAGCATATCTTGGTTAGTGCTAGCCACATTTCAGGCACTGTGTAGCAATAAACACACTGAACATTGCAACTCTAAATCATCCAAGACAGTTTTTGTCAGAGAGAGGAAATCCACATCGTATTTTCTTTTTGGATTTTGTAAGGACATTTATATAAGATACATACTTATCATTCATATTGTTTCAAAACATTTTGTGTATATAATTTGCTTCTAGTGTGACTGTACTTTTTAAAAACTTGCTGTTTGGTCTCTAGCATGCCACAAACCTTTACCTTCTCATTGATAACCTTTACTAGGATTTCCAGAGAGCTTGAGAAAGGAATCATTTCTCTGTCTGTAAATCTATATTTATTTATATCTGAGTGAATTTCTACTATAATGTAAATAAATCTGTTGATATAAATATATACATTTATAAGTGTATGTTCTTCTCAGCACTCCCAAGGACAGATGAAATGTTATGTTCATTAAGCAATGAAAAAGTCATTTTATATGTTATTTGAGATGGTATTTCAAGGTAGATATGTAGAGAAGCAGCAGAAAGTTGCTCCCAGATGAGAAGAGTGGAATTAATCAAGCATGACAGCATAAATGGAAAATATAGAACATTTTTATGAAGAATGATGAGAGCAAAATGGATGAAGTTAAATAAGAGAAATTAAGCATAAACTGGAATCCTTAAAAGAAGGCCCAGTTGCTACAGCATTTAGATTTTATTTTATAAATTCAGGGAATTCTCTTAATATTCTAAGCAAGGGAAAATCATTGTCATAGCTATTTGTTAGGGGAATTAAATTTATACCAGTGTAAAATAAATGAGGTTTCCATATTGAAGAGTTCTGAGAAGCAAGATTGCTTTACAGATTAGATATGCTGTCCAAAGTGTAGTAAGTAATTTGGCAGTTGATACAATGAAGGAAAACAAAGACAAAAATAAAATCAGAAATGTATATTTTCTGGGATAAACCAGGCCACAGTAAATAAAAGATTCAGATGTGTGATGTCTCAATGTAGTAGAAGTTTGTTTTTCATCCATATAAAATGGACAAAGAATATTCCAGGGAATTAGGTGTGGTGTTGGGCCCACTTTTAAATATTCAATCATCTATTCTAATGTCTTTCCAGTAGGCTTCTAAAATCAGTGCAGGGGCTAACTTTCTAATCACCAGTACTGAAGAAATGCATGTGGAAATATTTAATGCCTCAAGTCTGGAACATTTGTTGGTGTTCCTTGGTTAGAATTTTGTCTAACATCACAACAGTTAATTACAAGGGAGGCTGAGAAATAGGTCTAACTGTATCTCTGAAGAAGATAAAAAATATTTCGGCAAATGTCTAAAAGTGTTGGCTGCATATATCATGGAGAGAAATTTGGATAATTCCAACTCTATGGATAAGAGGAAAGCAGAAAAACCAGTCAGAGAAACAGTCAAAAAAATTAACACTGATTAACTTCTCATTGCGTGCATTGGGCTTTATGCATTTTATATTTAAAGATCAGTTATTCTCTGAGAGAGGTACACTATTTTTTGTTTTATTGATGATTTTTACGGGTGTGAAAGAGGCCCTAAGTCATATAACTAATGTGTAGTAAGTCATGGACTCTAAAGCTCATGTTAAATATGTTAGAAACCTAGCGAAAAAAACCAAAATAGTTCATTTGTTTACTTCATTCTTCTAGTACCACCTGGGCTAGGTGCCTTTATGTAGACTTCAGGAAGCTGAAGACTACTCTCACTTCTTCACTTTTTTTATTTTTATTTATTTGAAAGAGAATTACAGAGAGAGGTAGAGATGGAAAGAGAGGTCTTCCATCTGCTGGTTCATTCCCCAGATGGTCTCAACAGCTGAAGCTGTGCCTATATTAAGCCAGGAGCCAGGAACCAGGAGCTTCTTCCAGGTCTCCCACATGGTTGCAGGGGTCCAAGCACTTGGGCCATCTTCTACTGACTTCCAAGGCCATAGCAGAGAGCTGGATAGGAAGTGGAGTATCTGGGTCTTGAACCGGGGCCCACATGGGATGCTGATGCTTCAGGATAGGGCTTTAACTCCCAGCCCCACAGTGCTGGCCTCAACTACCCTCACTTCTGGCATCAACTGCAAGTTCAGGAATATCCGGGATTACATTCAGGTTCAATAATATACCAACAAGACTCATAGAACTTACTGAAAGTTGTTATACTCACATTTGTGATCTCACATTCCTCTTCCAGTGGAGTGGAGAACAAACTAATTTCTGCAGAAACCATGTTTGACAATACACATGGCATGCTGCCAAACAAGGAAGCTCATCTGAGCCTCACTGTCCAGGATTTTAATTGGAGGTTGCCTGTATCACAAAGTTGACTGACCAGCCTCTCACTACTCTGGAGGTCAAGGCCCCCAAATAAGGAAAACGTTCTTATCAGGCAGGCAATTCCAACTACCTAGAAATTACTTTCTTGGAGCTCAAGGTAAGAGGTAGACCTCTCCATAGGTAAGTTTACTTCTTGACTTGACTTTGTTGAACATCAGACAAGGCAGGCATGAAAGACAAGGGTAGGATGGAGGTAAATGTAGTCTACCAAAATGTTATGCTTCATCTTTTTATTGCATGTATCTTTTTTTTTCATTTATGAAACTTTTATTTAATGAATATAAATTTCCAAAGTACAGCTTATGGATTACAATGGCTTCCCCCCTCCCATAACTTCCCTCCCACTTGCAACCCTCCCCTTTCCAGCTCCCTCTCCCCTTCCATTCACATCAAGATTCATTTTCAATTCTCTTTATATAAAGAAGATCAGTTTAGTATATATTAAGTAAAGATTTCAACAGTTTGCCCCCATATAGCAACACAAAGTGAAAAAAATACTGTTGGAGTACTAGTTATAGCATTAAATAACAGTGTATTGCATGTATCTTTAAAGATTGCTTTTCTTCCTAATTTAAAAGACTACCATGTCTTTATTAGGCACCCATATTTCTCACTGTTTTTTCCTCTGTACTCATTGGACTATGGCATATAGTGATGTTAATTCATTCATTTATTTAGTGGTTTTTAGCCTTCTATCATTTTAGTTCCAAAAATTTAATTATCTACTATTTGCCAGGCACCATTTAGGTAGGTGCTGGATATTTGTTGTCCTAATATATCTTAAAATCTAGAATAGAAATAAAATATTCATGCCAAGATATGAATAACTACCAACTTGGATAAATTATGGGAAATGTGTATTGTGGGAGAAACTAGCAAATAAATTCACTTAGATTTTGGGCTTAGTGTCACTTGAGGAAGTGTCACTTGACAAGATGAATAAAGTGTGAGTTAAAATTAACCATTTAGTGACAGATTAGAGAGTTATAAGCAATTTGAGTAAGGAAATAATATTCAGTGAATCATCTTTGATGTGGGGACACTTGAACAGACCTGAATGAAGTTAGAATTGCACAATTCTGGTATTCAGTGGAAGCCAAGCTTTAGGAAAAGGAGTGGTAAGTTCAGTGGAATTGAGGATTGAAGCAATAGCTTCCTTAAACTGTTTGAGAAGTATCAAGGAGACCAGGGCAACTCTAAGACAATTACTGAGTGTAAGTGTAACAGAAGATGAGGTAAAGGAGATAGGAAATGATTTAGAAAAAGGACTTAGAGATGTACCCAGAAACTAAATAAATAAAGCCTTAGGATTCTCCCAACAGTCTAAAAAGCCACTGAAGAATTTTTTTAAAGTTTTTATTTTATTTATTTGAAAGTCAGAGTTAGAGGAGAGAGAGAGAGAGAGAGAGAGAGAGAGATCTTCCATCCACTAGTTCACTCCCCAGATGGCCGCAACAACCAGAGCTGTGTCGATCTGAAGCCAGGAGCCAGGAGCTTTTTCTGGGTCTCCCATGTGGGTCAGGGACCCTCTTCCATTGCTTTCCTAGGCCATAGCAGAGATTGGAAATGGAGCAACGGGAACTTGAACCAGTGCTCATATGGGATGCTGGCATTGCAGGTGCAGCTTTACCTACTATGCCACAGCACCGGCCGCCACTGAAGAATTTTGAGAGTGACTTGACTATATCTACACTTTAAAAGAATTACTTTGGTTGCTATTTGGAAAACAGATTATAGGTTGTCAAGAAAGCAGCAGGGACACAAGTTGAGAGGATATCATGATATTAAAAGCCAAAGAGGATGGGAACAGTAGAGGTGGTGAGAAAAAATTGAGTTTCATAAGCATTTTGAATCTGGAATAAATCAGATTACCTCATATATGAGTTGAGAAAGAGGATGGCTCTTCTGTGTATCTAGAAAGACTACAATTATCTTATGTATTAAGAATGGAAATACTATTTACTGAAAATTAAGGGAGAAGATTAGAGTAAGAGTAGATCTAGGGAGGACATCCAGAGTTCAGTTGTGAGACATTTATTCCATACTTTATAGGATTGAACAGGTATGTAGGCATTTGTAGATTACATATTTTTCTTTTTTAAAAAAGATTTTTATTTATTTCTTTTGAAAGAGTTACAAATAGAGAGGAAGAGACAGAGAAAGGTCTTCCATCCTCTGGGTCACTCCCCAGATGGCTTTAACCAGTGCTGGTCAAGCTGAAACCAAGAGACAGGAGCATCATCCAGGTCTCCCACATGCATGGCATGGGCTTGAGCACTCAGAACATCTACTACTTTTCCCAGGCCATTATCAGGGAGATGGATGAGAAATGGACAGGGGTTGGCACTGTAACATAGGCTTAGCCTCCGCCTGCAACACTGGTGTCCAATTCAGATGCCCCACTTCCAATCCATATCCCTGCTAATGTCTTAGGAAAATAATGGGAGATGGCTCAAGTGTTTGGGCCCCTGAACTTATGTGGGATAATCTCCTGGGTCCAGGTTTTGGCTAGGCCCAGCTCTGGCCATTGTGGGCATTTTGGGAGTGAACCAGCTGATGGAAGACCTCTCTCTCTCTCTCTCTCTCTCTCTCTCTCTCTCTCTCTCTCCCTCTGTTTCTCAAATAAATAAATCTCAAAAATAAGAAGTGGAACAGCCAGAACCTGTACCAGCACCCATATGGGATGCCAGCATTACTGGCAGTGCCTTAACCTAGTTTGTGGGACTAGGCGTGGATATGTTAGGGCAAAATCATTCTGCTAACATTTCTGTACGCTACCAGGGTAGAAAGCCACTGATAAATTTCATAGTTTTAGAACCAAATGAGATGACATGGCCCTCATACCTGGCACACAGCACTTGTTAAATGTGTACCCCAAAAAGCTATGCTAAAGTCCTTTGCACAGGACCTGAGTATGACCTTATTTGGAAGTAGGAGTTGCAGATGGCATTAGGATGAGGTCCTACTGCAGTAGAGTGAGCACTGATCCACAATGGCAAGTGTCCTTATAAAAAGAGAGAACAAACAGAAATACAGAGAAGACTATGCAATAATGGAAACAGAGACTGGAGTGATACAGCCCCTGGCTATCATCAGAAGCTTGGGGAAAGACATGGAATAGATTCTCCCTCAGAGTCCTCAGAAAGGTGTTCAGACTGAGTTTGATTTTGGACTGCTGGCATTAAAAACTGTAGACAATACATTCCTGTGGTTTTAAGCAACTCGGTTTATGGTATTTCTTTAGGGAAGCACTAGAAAACTAATAATAGTAGCTGTTCTATTAAGCAAGTTACCTTATCTGGCCATACAGTGCCCCCTCAATTACCCAGGCTCACAGCTACCCACACACAGAGAGGGATATCTAAATGAGTTTCCAGGATTTAGATTGTGAGTTATGAGATTGCTGGTTAAGTAAGCAGTCAGGTAGATAGGTGTTAGAGCTGAGAGCTATAGAGAAGAGAGTAGGTATATGGTTGAGTGAGAGAGAATATAGGTTGCATAAGAGGGAAAAAAGAAAGGTCAGAATGCTGTTTCCAGATTTCTTTATTTTTAAATAAAGTTATGGCACTTCTTTGTGGATAGGCTAATAGGTACTGGTTTGTTTTTGCTTTAGTTTCACTCTTTTTTTTTTTTTGCTTTTATCTTTTCCTTGTGGATAATGTTTGGAAAAATGAGTAAACACACCAGTAGCACCTGCCTTTAATTCTAAGATGTCTTCCTCTGTTGCTTGCAGTTTTAATAAGTAAATTGACTGCACTAGGGAACTCAGATGATAGGGAGGTCAGCAGAGTGGAGAGTGAGAAGCCATGTATGTCAAAAGCAAAAAGACCTGGTTAAAAGTCCAAGCTGTGTCCTGAATTTCTGAGTATCTGACTACTCTGAAAAACAGCAATGATCAGATCTAGCTCCCAGATTCGGTAGAAGGATCAACTTTATTACAGTCTGCATGTCATTTCTCTTTTAGTTTCTGCATACAGTGCAATGTCATTGAGAGGTGACTAGTCTGGCAGGGCTTTGGTTTTTTCTTTTAAAGATTTATTTTATTTATTTGAAAGAAAGTGTTACAGAGAGAGGTAGAGACAGAGGTCTTCCATCTGCTGGTTCACTCCGCAGATGGCTGCAATAGCCAGAGCTGATCCGAAGCCAGGAACCAGGAGCTTCCTCCAGGTCTCCCATGTAGATGCAGGGGCCTAAGGACTTGGGTCATCTTCTACTGCTTTCCCAGGCCACAGTAGAGAGCTGGATCAGAAGAGGAGCAGCTGGGACTTGAACTGGCACCAATATGGGGTGCCGGCGCTTTAGGCCAGGGCTTTAACCCACTGCACCACAGTGCTGGCCCCAGGATTTTGATTTTAAGAAGGTCTTATATTTGGCATGATTCTCTCTAACCCCAACACTAAGATTCTTACACCTTCACCTGTCATTTTGCTGCTATGCATTGTTCCCATTCTCACATCATGGTTGTGGTGGTGCTGCAACTGAGTGTGACAAGTCAAAGTAACTCCTAAAGTTTCAAAGATGGTCTTACTGGTGGATCAGAAGCCTTGTTGTCTGTAATGGAGTATTATAACATCTATTCCTGGTGGTGCTGGCTGTGTTCTTGGATTCTGGATGAAATATGTAAGAAACAGTAGCTCTCTGCCCTGTTTGAGGGAAACTTTCAGCTTTCTGCTTTTTAAAATTAAAAATTACTCTAAACCTATTTCTATCCTGTCTGTTCATGTCAGGAAGGTTGGAGAAGAGGCAGCATATATATATATATATATATATATATATATATATATATATAAATACTAGTCCACAAGCAACTGTGTGTTGTGGGTAGGAAGAAGAAAAAATCAGAACCCTGTATGCACTGCTGGGGACTTTCTGCCTATCTGTGTGCTAGGGTCTGGCAGATGTGTGCCACAAAATACCAGCATTGGAATCAGAACACAAGATCTGCCTGCATATTGCTTCTGTTCTGTCCACCTCAACTGCTTGTCCAGGATAGCAAAATCAGCACCTGAGGGGCCAGTGCTATGACACAGTGGGTTAAACCACTGTCTGCAGTGCCAGCATCCCATATGTGTGCCAATTTAGTCCTGGATGCTTCACTTTTGATCCAACTTCCTGCTAATATATCTGGGAAAACAGTGGAAGATAGCCCAAGTGCTTCAGCCCCTGGACCCTCATGGGAGACCTGGAAAAAACATGGCTCCTAGCTTTTGGATCAGCTGAGCTCAGGCTGTTGTGGGCATTTGGGAGTGAACCAGTAAATGGAAGACTCTCTCTCTCTCTCTCTCTCTCTCTCTCTGTCTCTGTCATCTCTGCTTTTCAAATAAATAATACTTAAAAAATAGAAAAAATCAGCAACTGAAACCATTTAGCTTACTGTGAATGCTCTCACATGATACTTCAATAAAGGAGGTTAACATCAGGAAACTTGTTGCAAAGATGTTCCTTTGCCAGAAAGTCTAATTCTTTTTAGAACTTTAAAAATAAAACACAGATCACATTACTTATTAGATAATGCTTTTTCAAGTTACTCATCTTACAAATAAACCATTCTGTGTCAAAGTGAATATTATTGGACTGAATGAAGGACATCTGTCACTCAGTTCTCTGTATAGTCCAACTTAGAAGCACTTGGGTAATGGCTATTGCTCCAAACCCCATCCCTCCCTCTAGTTCAGGGAAGGACTTACCATAGGAAACAGAAACAGAACCTGGGGGACATTCAGGGAAGGCTTGAGTTTTGGGAAATGGCCTTGGTTCATCTCTGTTCTTGCTGTGCACCTGTATAGCTTCAGATTGTTTGGCCTTGGGACCAGCAATATCATGTATCTTTCCACTATGAGGTTACTTTTTAAAGAAACAGTAAAAAAATTTGCATGTGGTTAATGATGGTAACAGAGTTGAGAAGATTGGTTTTGTTTTTGCAGGCAGGCAAGCAAAGGGCCCTTAAGAGAAGAAATAGGTCTTTTTTTTTTAATTTTGAGGAACCTGCTAGAATATTAGTTTAAAAGGTATTATTTATTTGCTAGTTCAGTATTTTCCCTGTGCCAGAACCTTCTGAGGCCAGTGGAGATGAACCAGAGACATTTTCTCAACAACCTGTGAGTCTTCTACACAACTTGGTAAATAAAGAGGTAAATTATTTCTGGCAATAAGCACCACAGGCTCTTGAAAGAGGACAAAGTAACTGAGTAACTGGATGGCTGATTTACATTAGCACAGTGATAAAGCACTGGCTAAGGACAGGATTTTTTTTTCAAACTACATGATTTTATTTATAAAATTCAGCATATTTCTTACTATTGCCCATGTCTTTTTAAATAGTCCTCAGTACAGCTCTCATTTTTCAAAATAAGGATCTCTGAAAATGAACTCAGAGCAAAGTATTACTAAGTATTTTAAGTTTATAGCCCATGGGCATCAGTAGTCAACACTACGGAAAAAGCATTAATAGAAAACAATACAAAAGTATTACAGACAATAGCTTATCAATATTAGCTTCATCTCATTGGTGGTACTTTCATGTAACCTTTATTCGTGAAATGATTTCATTTACAAAACTATTATTCTTTGCTATCACCTCAGCTTTTAGCTGTCTTAACTTTATTGTGATGTTTTCTTCTGACATTTCAGTAAAGGGCACTTGCTTAAGCAGCCACTTTTGCAAACTGGACTGAAATGTTGCCATTTATGCACATTAGGAGAAAGGGAAACCAGGGAGAATTTTAAAAATATTTATTAATTGATTTGAAAGCAGATATACAGAGAAAGAAGAAAAGATAGAAAGAGACATCCAAGCCAGGAGGAAGTTTTAAAAGGCCCTGTGATAAAATCAGTGATGCGGCAAATTACAAATTACTTTTGGCCAGCACCACGGCTCACTAGGCTAATCCTCCGTCTGCAGCACTGGCACCCCGGGTTCTAATCCTGGTTGGGGCACCAGATTCTGTCCCGGTTGCTCCTCTTCCAGTCCAGCTCTCTGCTATGGCCCAGGAAGGCAGTGGAGGATGGCCCAAGTGCTTGGGCCCTGCACCTGCATGGGAGACCAGGAGGAAGCACCTGGCTCCTGGCTTCAGATTGGCACAGCACGCTGGCCGTAGCAGCCATTTGGGGGGTGAAAAAACAGAAGGAAGACCTTTCTGTCTCTGTCTCTCTCTCTGTCTAACTCTGCCTGTCAAAAAATAAATAAATTACTTTCTATTTAGATATGATAAGAATAAATTAGTCAGAAATTAAATAGTGATGTATAGGCAAGTATGATAAACACCTGAAGTTCCTTACAGCATTCCATTTTTCTAGGAAAAATCATTGCTAATCATACAACTACCTTCCTGCACATTTGGATGCTTCTTTTAAATCCTTCACCACAGTGTTTGGATTCAGAACTGGCCTTGGAGTTGGAGCACCTGGGAGTACCAATTTCACTTTAGTTCATGGCTCTGGGTAAAATTGAGTCTCAAACTGCATTTTTGTAAATCCATATTGCATGCTATTTTTGTGAATGCCTTGAAGGTTTGCTAATTTTCCAACCTTTCAATTTTTTTAAATGTCAAGTTCACCTCTGCATGGTTATCTTAAGTTGTTGAATATTTCACTCAGAAATTTTCTGAAGGCATGTTTTTAAGGAAGTCTGAGGAGAGTTCATTAGCAGATTGATTTTGTACTTCTCTGATAACCAAGATATCCATTAATCTCTAGTAGACTGAAAACATGATGGAGGTTCCATAGATGGCCCATAGTCAGCTTCTCTACTTCTTTAGTTAAGTGATAAGTAACAAATATGAGGTCTGTGCTTTTGCCCTCATGCCTGAATGCTTTGAGAAGCAGGACACCATTGTTTCTAAAGGTCTCAAAATTTGCATTAATACCCCTGCAGCTATTTTCTGCTTCTCAAGATATAAAAATCAAATAGTTTATTCAAGTCTGGTGAAACAAATGCCAGTGTAATCATAAGCAGGCTCTTAAATGTATTGAAAGTTCAGTCATCCATTTTTTTCCATTTAAAGGGTCCATTTCTGTTCCCTGTAATTTATCATAATAAGGCTTAGAAATCAAGTACAAGTTAAACATAAAAATGTGGCAACAATCAGATATTTCTAGGATTCCTCTTAATTTTTCACTATTTTTTGGAAAAATGGGTTGATATTTCATCTTTTTGTTGTTGTTGAGGAGGAGCTATACTGGCCATTAAAAAACTTCCAAATTTTTTTTTTCATTTCTGTAGGTATTTATGCAATTTCTTTGGGAGTTTATATTTTTTACTGGATAGAAAATTTAATAAGATTATAATATTGTCATCAGGGTTTTCCTTAGTAGGAGTGGTTATCAGGATATTATCTACATTCTTTAAAACAATTCTGTATATTTTAATTCCCTTAAATCTCAACCCATGATTTTCTTGAAGATAGTAGGGAACATTTCAAACCCTTTGTGTAAGGCAATCCAGCAGTACATTGTTTCTTGGTTCCTCTCATGCAAAAGCAAATATCTCTTGGGATTCAGAAGGAAATAGGATGCAGAAAAGTTACCTTAAATCCAGCACTACATAGAACTTGCTGCCTCTGGGCAAATTAGCTAATAGAGTGTAAAAGATTATGTATTCTAGAATGTATGTCTTGATTTTATTGTTGAGAGCCCTAAGATAATGAATTTATTTATATTCTCATATTCCTGGAATTTTAAACAAGCTTTTGTTTCTTTTTATTTGAAAGGCAGAGAGAGACTACTGGCTCACTCACAAAATGCCTGAAACAGCTGGATCTGGGGTATACTAAAAGCAGGAGCTGGAAAATCAATCTTGTTGTCTCATATGTGTGGCTGATACTTGACTACCTGAGCCATCACCTGCTGTCTCTTAGGGTACACAAGAGCAGGAACCTGGGGCCAGCGCTATGGTGCAGCAGGTTAAAGCCCTGGCCTGAAGTGCCAGAATCCCATATGGGCACTGGTTCTAGTCCTGGCTGCTCCTCTTTCGATCTGGCTCTCTGCTATGGCCTGGGATAGCAGTAGAAGATGATGCAAGTCCTTGGGCCCTTGCACCCAAGTGTAAGACCCAGAAGAAGCTCCTGGCTCCTGGCTTCAGATTGGCACAGCTCTGGCTGTTGTGGCCATCTGGGGAGTGATCCAGCAGATAGAAGACCTCTCTCTCTGTTTCTACCTCTCTCTATAACTCACTCAAATAAATAAATGCGGGGGAGCGGACCCGGCCGGGGGCGGGCACCCCGGGCATGGGGGGGGCGGCGGCGCCTCGTCCAGCCGCGGCGCGCGCCCAGCCCCGCTTCGCGCCCCAGCCCGACCGACCCAGCCCTTAGAGCCAATCCTTATCCCGAAGTTACGGATCCGGCTTGCCGACTTCCCTTACCTACATAAATAAAATCAATCTAAAAAAAAAGAGCAGGAACCTGGAATCAGAAGCAGAACTTAAATTTGAATGCAGGCATCCCAAGCAGCATCTTAACCACTATGGTAAAAACCCAGACCTGCCCCCCACCTTTTAACAGGTAGGATGGGATTACTGCATGAGAATGTGCTTGTCCTAATCAATCCATGCCCTAAAAGTTTATTGATTACAAGAAGTATATTTTTATATCTTCTGCCTTTAAGGGAAACTGCTTTACCTGGAACCAGGGATCCATTTTATTTATATATATATATATATATATATATATATATATATATATATATAAAGCTTTTATTTGATAAAAATAAATTTCATAAGTAAAACTTTAGTATTATAGAGGCTCTTCTCCCTGTACTTGCCCTACAACCCCAAACCATCCCACCTCCTACTCCTTCGCCCATCCCATTCTTCATTAAGAATCATTTTTAATTATCTTTATATACAGATCAACTCTATACTAAGTAAAAATTTCAACAATTTGTACCCACAGACACATGAAGTATAAACTACTGTTTGAAGACTAGTTTTACCATTAATTATCATAGAACAACACATTAAGGACAGAGATCCTACATGGGGAGTAAGTGCCCAGTGACTCCTGTTATTGATTTACCAATTGGCACTCTTATTTATGACATCAATAATCACCTGAGACTCTTTTTTTTTAAACTTTTATTTAATGAATATAAATTTCCAAAGTACAGCTTATGGATTACAATGGCTTCCCCCCTCCCATAACTTCCCTCCTACCCGCAACCCTCCCCTTTCCCGCTCCCTCTCCCCTTCCATTCACATCAAGATTCATTTTCAATTCTCTTTATATACAGAAAATCAGTTCAGTATACATTAAGTCAAGATTTCGACAGTTTGCCCCACATAGCAACACAAAGTGAAAAAATACTGTTGGAGTACTAGTTATAGCATTAAATAACAGTGTACAGCACATTAAAGACAGAGATCCTACATGATATTTTTTTAAATTGATTAATTTTCTATGCAATTTCCAATTTAACACCAGGGGTTTTTTTTTTTTCATTTTCAATTATCTTTATATACAGAAGATCGATTCAGTATATATTTAGTAAAGATTTCATCAGTTTGCACCCACACAGAAACACAAAGTGTAAAAATACTGTTTTAGTACTAGTTATAGCATCACTTCACATTGGACAACACATTAAAGACAGATCCCACATGAGACATAAGTACACAGTGTCTCCTGTTGTTGATTTAACAATTTGACACTCTTGTTTATGGCGTCAGTGATCTCCTTAGGCTCTAGTCATGAGTTGCCAAGGCTATGGAAGCCTTTAGGGTTTGCTGACTTTGATCTTATTCCGATAGGGTCATAGTCAAAGTGGAAGTTCTCTCCTCCCTTCAGAGAAAGGTACCTCCTTCTTTTATGGCACCATTCTTTCCACTGGGATCTCACTCGCAGAGATCTTTCATTTAGGTCTTCTTTTCTTTTTTTTTTTTCCCCCAGGGTGTCTTGGCTTTCCATGCCTAAAATACTCTCATGGGCTCTTCAGCCAGATCCGAATGCCTTAAGGGCTGATTCTGAGGCCAGAGTGCTATTTAGGACATCTGCCATTCTATGAGTCTGCTGTGTATCCTGCTTCCCATGTTGGATTGTTTTTTCCCTTTTTGATTCTATCAGTATTAGCAGACACTAGTCTTGTTTGTGTGATCCCTTTGACTCTTAGACCTATCAGTGTGATCCATTGTGAACTGAAATTGATCACTTGGACTAGTGAGATGGCATTGGTACATGCCACCTTGATGGGATTGAATTGGAATCCCCTGGCACATTTCTAACTCCATCATTTGGGGCAAGTCCGATTGAGTGTGTCCCAAATTGTACATCTCCTCCCTCTCTTTTTTCCACTTTCATATTTAACAGGGATCACTTTTCAGTTAAAATTTAAACACCTAAGAATAATTGTGTATTAATTACAGAGTGCAACCACTAGTACTAGAACAACAACTACAACAACAACAAATACTAAAAAGGATAAAGTATTACATTGTACATCTAGAGTCAGGACAAGAGCTGATCAGGTCATTGTTTCTTAGTGTCCATTTCACTTGAACAAGTTTCCCCTTTGGTCTTCAGTTAGTTGTCGCCAATCAGGGAAAACAAATGATATTTGTCTCTTTGGGACTGGCTTAATTCACTCAGCATGATATTTTCCAGATTCCTCCATCTTGTTGCAAATGACCGGGTTTCATTGTTTTTTTGTTTTTTTTTGTCTTTTGTTTTTTTTTTTTACTGCTGTATAGTATTCTATAGAGTACATGTCCCATAATTTCTTTATCCAGTCTACTGTTGATGGGCATTTGGGTTGGTTCCAGGTCTTAGCTATTGTGAATTGAGCTGCAATAAACATTAATGTGCAGATGGCTTTTTTGTTTGCCGAATTAATTTCCTTTGGGTAAATTCCAAGGAGTGGGATGGCTGGGTTGTATGGTAGGGTTATATTCAGGTTTCTGAGGAATCTCCAGACTGACTTCCATAGTGGCTTAACCAGTTTGCATTCCCACCAATAGTGGGTTAGTGTCCCTTTTTCCCCACATCCTCTCCAGCATCTATTGTTGGTACATTTCTGAATGTGAGCCATTCTAACTGGGGAATCACCCGAAACTCTTGTCATGAGCTTCCAAGGCCATGGAAGCCTCTTGAGTTCACAACTCTGACCTTATTTAGACAAGGCCACAATCAAAGTGGAAGTTCTCTCCTCTCTTCAGAGAAAGGTACCTCCTTCTTTAAAAGCTCCTTCTTTCCACTGGGATCTCACTCACAGAGATCTTTCACTTAGGTTATTTTTTGCTGCAATGACTTGGCTTTCCATGCCTGAAGTTCTCTCATGGGCTTTTTAGCCAGATCTGAATGCCTTGAGGGCTGATTCTGAGGCCAGAGTGCTGTTTAGGGCATTTGTGATACTATGAGTCTGCTATGTGTCCTGCTTCCCATGTTGAGGGTTCCATCTCTTTTAATGCTACTCTTAATGGAATGGCAGAAGCCACTTGTCCCACTCAGCTTTGTGCTGAAACTTCCAAGTTAATTCAACTGAGGACAATTGGAGGACTCCTTTCCAGTTCAGACACTATTTTATTTGCAATAAACCCTCAACGTATAGGTATATGGATCTAAATTTTGCCTAATTCAGTTTATTAATGCCACCAACTTGGATAACGTTCCTTTCTAACATGGAAATAGGAGATTCTGGCAGAAGCAGAATGGAATGCATTCACATCTTTATCCCTGTTCCGCAGGTGAGGGACTACAGAAACCTCTTTTTCTCTCTCTCTCTCTCTCCTGATGTTCTTTTTTATATCACATCTTTTATTAGAAAGGTCTTCCTTATGAATATTTAACACTGAAGATAAGGTTCCAGTATTTAGCTTAAATTTAACTGTTTCTCTAACTAGATTACCTGGAGACCTCATGGGAGATGAAGATGTGGTCAGGGGCTAACTGGAGAATCTCATTGTGTTGTCATCTGTTTTAAGCCAGATGAAATTGGCATGACTCAGTTTTGTCTGATTCTTTACCTCTTTGTAGATATTTCAAACATTTGGTTTCTACTGTCTTTCTTGTTTGCAATAACCATACTGATTAGCCCCAGTATTGTTGATGTCCTTTTTTATGCTGTGAGTGAAGGATATAGTCATTCATACACAGCACTTCTTCCTCTCCCCCAGTTATTTCCAGCAGAGTGGGGAGTCATGGCTCACAGGATTTTGTGATCTTTGTATCTTTTTTGTCTTCTTTTCTTTCCTCAGTACTCCTTAGTTGTTAAACACTGAATAGTATCTTGAATGAGTACAGTTAGCATCAGGGCATATCATCAATTATTGAAGCAATCTCCAGATGTGTGGGGCACTCTGAGATATGCAGTACATATTTAGGGCCACTTTCCTGGAGCCATATTGTGGGTACAATGTAAAGCTGTTGCAATGCCAGCATCCCATATGGCAGTGCTGGTTCATGTCCTGGCTGCTTTAGTTCTTTCCTAGCTCCCTGTTAATGTGACTGGGAAAGCAGTGGAAGAAGGCCCAAGTATTAGGCTACTGACACCCATGTAGGAGACCTCAATGGAGTTTTGGGCTCCTGGTTTTGGCCTGGTCCAACCCTGGCCATTGTGGTCTGATAGTGCATCAGTTGATAGGAGATATTTCTCTCTCTTTCCCTCCTTCAGTCACTCTGCCTTTGAAATCAATAAATAAATCTTTAAAAACAACCAGTGCACTGCTCAGGCCTCAGACCTCTGCTTTTCAGATTTTCTGAGGCAGTCCTGCAGCCTCTGCAAAAGGTGTTGTGATTTCCCCAGGGCCCTGCTGGACCTCTCTCAGATAATGCAGTTGTTGGGAGGGTGATTAGTAGCCACATGGCCTTCAATAGGAGACTCCAAAAGTGTCCTAATTTTTATTGTTCCTCAGGGTCTTGTGGATCCTGTTTAGGGCAGATCCCTGGCAGAACCTCTTCACTGAGTCTCCTAACTCTTTACCCTAGCTAGTATTTATCATCTCCAGCAGAAAAGCCAACTTCTCAACAGGGAGGTGAGCAGGCACCAGAATTTGAATATTTACGCAAGTTGGACTGTGCATAGAGAAAATCCTTAGGTTTATAAATTTCTCTGACTCAATTCTTTGCCCTGTGATGTGTGCCTTTCTTTTTTTTAAAATTTTATTTAACTTATATGAGTTTCATGTATTTCATATACACAGATAAAGGAAAATTGTGATACTTCCCACCCTACTCTTCCTCCTGCCCATACTCCAGCCTTTCTTCCTCTTCCCTCTCCCATTCCCACTCTTAATTTTTTTACAAAGATATATTTTCAATTTATTAATCATCATAAAGTTAACTCTTCACTAAGTAAAAGTGGTCAACAAATAGCATGAAAAAAAAAAAAACACAAAACACTGTTCCTCAACAGAAGAGACATGGACTATAAGGAATTATTGAATCTCAAAACGTCCATTTCACTCCACCACATTATTTTAGGTATTCTTTGAGTTATTTCAGATCAAGGTAAACATATGGTATCTGTCTTTTGGGGACTGGCTTGTTTCACCAAGTATAATGGTTTCTAGTTGCACCTGTTTTGTTGCAAAAGACAGGATTTTATTTTTTTTACAGCCGAGTATATATACACTATAATTTCTTCATCCAGTTAACATTTGATGGACATCTGGGTTTATTCCATATCTTAGCTATTGTGAACTGCAATGAATATGAAATGGACCAATAACTCTTTCATATGCTGATTTGTTCTGGTTTGAGTAAATTCCCAGGAGAAGGATGGCTGGATCACATGGTAGGTCTATATTCAGATTTCTGAAATATCTCTGTACTGTCTTCTTCCATAGTAGTTGCATCAGTTTACATTCCCACCAACAGTGGTTTAGGGTACCTTTTCCCCACATCCTTACCAGCATTTATATTTCGTTGATTTCTTTATGGCAGCCATTCTAATTGGGGTGAAGTGAAACCTCACTGGGATTTTGATTTGCACTTCCCTGATGGCTAGTGACCCTGAGCATTTTCTCAAGTGTCAATTTGAATTTCCTCTGTTGAAAAATATGTGTTCAATTCCTTTGCCCATTCCTTAACTGGATTGTTGATACTGTTGTTGAATTTCTTGAACAGTGTGTGCCTTTCAATTATGTAAATCAGCCCTGGATAAGAGCACATGAGCATCAGAAAGCCTCCTCTTATCACCAGGTCCCTGTCTCTGCGGGGCCATTCCAGTCTTGTTGCTGATTCTTGATCTAGTGGAGCTCTTTGTGAGAGAATGGTAAAAGATTTGGGGCTGTTGAGGAGACAAGCTCACAGAAGAGAGACAAATCCACTGGGGTTAGGGATTTTAGGCTCCTATTGCCCTGCTCTAGCAAGGGCATGCTCTGGTCCTTGGGCTTCTCAGAGCTGGCCAGCTGGCTCAGTGATGGAGTTAAGGCTGAAGTTGTGAGCAGGGTCTATCTTCATGTGCCCTTCTCATTACTTCCTAGCCTGGAGAAGCAATTCTTCCTCACCTACAAAACTTGTAGTATGAGGAGATCTTTTAAAGTCTAAAGTTCAACATTTTCAGTCTATAAATTTTCCATTTTCTCCCCTGCACCCACATGGGAGAAAAGGAGGAAGCACCTGGCTCCTGGCTTTGGATCGGCGCAGTTCTGGCCATAGTGGCCATTTGGGGGATTAACCAATGGAAGGGAGACATTTCTCTCTCTCTCTCTCTCTCTCTCTCTCTCTCTCTCTCTCTCTCTCCCCACATGATAAGTTTATTTACCTGGAAAAGAAATTAGTTACTATAACTGTGTTCAATTTGTTTTCTTTTTATAGGAAAAATTTAAGTTACGTATTTTTGGCTCTAATGATTTTTGTTCCTCTTCTGAGCTTTTCTAATTTCTGCACTTGCCTTTTTTTTCTTTTTTTTCTGTGCTTGCTTTGTTTACCAGATCTAATCAACACATAAGCTCTAATGAAAACCTAACTGATAATGAATTCACTGGAGTAATGCTGTCCTGTCTGGGACTCTCTTCTCCCACTCATATTCTAAGATTTCTCTGAATACTATTAGAGCCTCAATACCTGCAAACTTGAAAGAAGACTGAAAATGAGATGACTTAAAGCTGTCACACTCAGTTCTCGAACTATCCACTTCTTTCCTGAGATGATCTGATGGGAGTCAAACAGAAGTCTGACCCCAAAGTAACATTCTCATTTTTGTTCACAGCATTGTGGAGATTTAATGAGATCAAGATGCATTTCACTTACAGGTCCTAAGTCTAGTCAAATCCATCACTGTTGCAACAGGAAATTAAATGGATCTTACAGGTCTTGCTCTTCATTACAAATGTGTATAAGTTATTACTCAGCACTCCAGGCACTTCCAGCTCTATATTGATTGATTATCTGACAATCAGGACAAGAATCTTCTCTGCAGAGCTGGCATTGTGGTATAACAGGTAGAGCCACTGAGTGCAATGCCAGAATCCCATATGAGAATGCCACTTTGAGTCTGTCTGCTGTGCTTTCAATGCAGCTCCTTGTGAATGCACCTGGGAATACATCATAATGTAGCCCAAGTCCTTGGACCTCTGCCACACAAGTGGGAAACCCAAATGGCATTCCTACCTCCTGGCTTTGGCCTGGGTCACTGGTTCACTCCACAAATGGTGTCAATGACCACGACTTGGCCAGGCCAAAGCAAGAAGAGAGGAGCTTCTTCCAGGACTCCTACGTGGTGGCAGAGGCCTAGGGATTTGGGCCATCTTTAACTGCTTTCACAGGTGCATTATCAAAGAATTAGATAGGAAGTGGAGCAGCCAGGGCTCAAACTGGATCCTACATGGGATACCAAGTTAACAGGCAGTGGCTTAACCTGCTATGCCACAACACTGGCCCTTGGAAATAATCTTTAATCAGGCCCAGGTCCTGGTAAAATGTGTGGACTAACTTGACCTACATCTGGAAGATTTTGATGCCTAAATCTAGGAAGAAAATTGGTGATACAGGTCTTTAAAATATGAACTGCATGATGTCATAAGCATTTAAATAAAAAACATGAATAAATAAGTAAGTAAGTAAATATCCTAGAGAGAGAGCTGCAAAATGCCTATGTTCAAATTGAGACGCCAGTAAGTCTTTACCTTCTGGAACACAGATGGAAACCTCTTCAAGAGAATAGATTAAAGGTCTGTAATTATCTGAGTTAATATCCCACTTCAAGCTTATAACATGCATGTATAAGCAGGTGCTAAAAAGCAGGAGACAGTAAATGCCATAATGGAAGTATCAAGTGATTATGAGAATTCAGGTGGGTTTGAATCATACACAATAGATATGTGTGCAGTTTTAATCCCATGTTCCACTAAGGCTTAGTTACTGAAATCTATATCTATAAATTAAATAATATGGTATATGAAGATTATTTATGCATGATTCCTAAACTGGGAGAACTTACTTCACCAAATTCCTAACCCACCAACAAGGCACACTCATCGTGCAAAGAAACTAGCAGTTTGAAAAAGCAGAAATGACTTTACAGCACAGAGAGGAGTAAGAACCAGAAAAAATATGGTTTGGGCAGCTTACAAATGCTGTTCCCTTTCACCCATAGTTTCTTCCTTCATAGCTTTTCCTTATCCAGATCCTGTATTCCAAAGCCTTGGAAGTCCTTACTCCAATACTCCAGTGGCAAACCACCTCTTAAATGGAGAATAAGAGAAGAAAGGGAAAAGTGAAGTGAAAGGGAAAAGTTGTGTTTTGTTATAGGTAAAATATGCTACTTTCTTTTAATGTATCTACTGATGTGGAACTGATCCTTCTGTATCCCCTGAACTCTCCCTGCTATATATCTTCTGTTACATATAGAGATAGATATTTCATCTGCTGGCTCACTTTCCATATGACTGTAATGGCCAGAGCTGGGCTGGTCTGCAGAGAGGAGCCACAATCTTCTTCTTGGTCTCCCACATGGTTGCAGGTGCCCAGGTGCTTGGGCCATCCTCCACTGCTTTCCCAGACACATTAGCAGGGAACTGGATGGGAAGTAGAGCAGCAAAATCATGAACTGGCTCTCATATGGAATTCTGGACCCCACATACAGCTGCTCTACTTGCTACACCCAGAGCTGTCCTCCAGTATGCTACTTTTCTAGAGACCTCTGAAAAAATCAACCACAAGAAATGAACCCAGGGTCTGATATTGAGCCACACTGTGTTAAGACAGCCCATAGTGCCAGAATCTCAATTGGGTACCAGTTTGAGTCCTGACTACCCCATTTCAGTTCTAGCTCCCTACTAATGTACCTGGGAAGACAGTGGAGGATGGCCCAAATGTTTGACCTCTGCCATCCATCTGGGAGACCTGTATAAAGTGACTGACTCCTAGCTTTGACATGGCCCAATCCCAGCTATTGTGGCCTTCGAAGGAGTGAACCAGTGGATGAAAGCGCTCTCTTATGCTCTCTCTCTCTTTCTCTCTCTCTCTCTCTCTCTCTCCTTTTTGCTTACTAAGGAGGCAGCTCCCACAGTGATATGTTTATGCATCCCAATGGTGTAGCCTTGCAGGACAGTCATAATCCTAGAGCCAGACACAACAAAGGCATCCACAATAAAATAACTGCCACAGATATCCCCCATTATCCCTCAAAGTAAACATTAAGCATTCAGAATCACAGTGTACATGCCTCTCTGCTGCTTCTCCATGCTTCTAGGAATACTAATGTATGAGGTGAAATATATTTGAGTACAGTTTCTCTTAAAGGAAAATATGCAAGCCAAGAGGTTTTCCTTTCCAACAACAACAAAAAAATACTAATTTGTGTTATCTAATGCTTCTATCAAGAAATTTCCCAAGGGGCCGGCGCTGTGGCGCAGTGGGTTAATGCCCTGGCCTGGGATGCCCACATCCCATATGGGCACCGGTTCAAGACCTGGCTGCTCCACTTCTGATCCAGCTCTCTCCAGTGGCCTGGGAAAGCAGTGGAGGATGGCCCAGGCTCTTGGGCCCTTGCACCTGCATGGGAGACCAGGAAGCAGCTCCTGGCTCCTGACTTCAGATCAGTGCAGCTCTGGCCGTTGTGACTGATTGGGGAGTGAACCATCAGATGGAGGACCTCTCTCTCTCTCTCTCTGCCTCTCCTCTCTGTGTAACTCTGACATCAAATAAATAAATAAATATTAAAAAAAAGAAATTTTCCAAACTGTGGCTTTAAAAAAATCATTAGATCATTGGTTGTTATTCACATTCCTGTGAGTTGGGAATGTGAGAGAGGATTGAGTAACTGTGTGCAGGCTCTCTCCTGAGGCTGAAGTCGGACATCCACTGTGGCTGTCATCATCTGAATGCTTGATTAAGGCTGATGGACTCACTTATAAGTCATTCACATGGTTGATAAGTTGTCACTAGATTTTGGTTACAGCCCATTTTCTACAACATGTACCATTCCACAGGTTTTCCTTAGTATCCTTAGAACATGGGGATTTCCTCCAGAGGAACTAATCCAAGGCAGATGGGAGTGATCTTTATAAGTGCCTCAGAAGTCATATGCCATCACTTCCATGACATACTACTGTTTCTACAGGGCTATCTCAGATTCAGTGAGTGTGCAAAGGGTGTGAATATTGATAAAGATCACTGGGGATCATCTTGGAGATTTGCTGAAATAGTTCTTAATAAGAAGCATATCATAAAAGAGATAGAAGGGAAAGGGAGGGAGCATGAAAGAGAAGGAAATGTTTTGATTCCTAAAAGCTGAGAGCAGATAGAAACAATGCACATAGTTCTTTCCTGAGACCTCTGAGACCAACCTTGATGTCTCTTCACAGTAGAATCCCCAAATCCAAACTCCAGCTCCTAAGGCAGAGATTTCAGAAGAATCACAGAAAGACAGGATGCACTGAGAAAGCTCTTCCTGGTCCCGGGAAGCACAGCTGTCTTCCTTTCCCCTTTTCCTACCTTACCTTTGTTGAAGCTATGATGTGACAGGTACCTAAGAATAAGTCTGTGGCTTGACACATGTGTTCTCAAAACTGGTCACTAAAAAGTGATGATGCAGGGGTCAGTGCTGTGACAGAGTGGATAAAGCTGCCACCCACAGTCCTGGCAACCTGTCTGGATGCCAGTTTGAGTTCTGGCTACTCTACTTCTAGTGCAGCTATCTGCCATGGCCTGGGAAAGCAGTAGAAGACAGCCCAATGCCTTGTACCCCTGCACTCACGTGGAAGACCTGGAAGTTCCTAGCTCCTGGCATCAGATCAGCTCATCTCTGGCCATTGCAGCCATTTGGAGAGTGAACCACTGATGGAAGACCTCCCTGTGTCTCTCTGCCTTTGCCTCTCTGTAACTCTGCATTTCAAATAAATAAATAAATCTCTTTAATAAATGTGAGATTTCTTTAAAAAAAAGTGATGCCTCTGGGGAAGGAATGATGCTATTGTAACCATGGATGCATGAATGCCATACTCTTCAACTTTCTACTGAATATATAGAGCAGGAATCTGGAACACCACTGGAAGAAAGCGGGAACCTAGCACTTTCCTTGCCCTTGAAAGTAAATACAAAGCAAAGGATCTGCTACAATTTGTAAAGATGGTAGAATTTAACACAGAGATGCATCTAAAACATAGGGGAGGAAAGTAAAGATTAAAAAAAAAAAGCCCTGTTACTCCTCTCCTACTGTATCCACTGTGACTCTGTTATAACCAGTCTGGAGTAATGTCCACTCAGCATGTCCATATCCAGTGTCTCTGACCTCCCTCTTCTAGACCACTGTACTCATCACTGGAAATTCAAGACCCTGATTATGTGCCTGATGCATTATTACAGCTCTGAGTCCCCCAAATCATTTTCAAAACACCACTGACCTTCACCTGTAGATGGAGCTCTGCAGCTCAAATGAGAGAAAGTTGAAAGTCTGAACACTTCTTAGGTGGCAATTATCCACATTAAACCTCTGGGAAACATGCCAAGGCTCTCCACTCAGCTCTATTACCAACCATTCACCCCTAGGTTTTCTGTCTCAATCTGGACATCTGTGTTCCACCTCTTCCATTCTCCCAAAGAGAAAAAAATGCCCATCACAGGGGAGTTTGCTCTGGACATTCAGGCAATTTCTGAACCCCCTGTACTAGGAGGTGGCATGTTGGGGGCTGAACAAGGCCTGGAGAGTACAGGTGACCACAGCCCTTTTCCATTTGCTGCCTTCGGACTCACTCTCCCCAGAGGCTCTGAGGGACTTTAGGACTTTTTAAATAGGGAAAGAAAGAGAAAAAGCAAATGCAGTAGTGGGAACATTGCTGAAAGTCTCAAAAACCTTCATGAACCTGTGGAAAAAAAAATTTTCTCTTGACATTTGTCTTTGAAATTTGTAGGATGTCTTATCCTCAGAGGCCTAACTAAACATAAAAATCATGGCCTAAGTTTTACTTACAAATAACTTAAATTTCCTAAATTTTTTTCTATATTTCTATAAAGGTAAGGCAGAAATTTTGTGTCATTCCCCCTTTTAAGCCCTGCACCTAAATTTCTCACGACTTTAGTCTTCAAACACAAAACTTCACTGCTCATTACAGAAATGGCCTCATTGAAACAAACCAAAAGACTTGTCTCTGAGTTGCTTCAAGTGGGCACCTGGCAGCTTCCATCTCAGGTAGAGGGAATGACACCCAGCTAAGTCCACAGAATGCTCAAAGCCAAATAACCCACTGCCACCTGCATGGAGTAGATGATGTCAAGTGTCATTTCTCTCCCTAGCTCTCTCCTGCCTCACTTAACTAGACACACTCACTCACTTGCATGTTGACTGTGTGCTCTGTACTGTGAGTCCTCAAAGTACCCCTTTAAAAGATTTATTTATTTGAAAGACAGAGTTATATAGAGAGGTAGAGACAGAGAGAGTCTTCTGCTGGTTCACTTCCCAGGTGGCCACAATGGCCAGAACTGTACCGATTTGAAACCAGGAGCCAGGAACTTCTTCCAAGTCTCTTGTGTGAGTGCAGGGGTCCAAGGACTTTGGCTATCCTCCACTGCTATCCCAGGCCACATCAGAGACCTGGATTGGAAGAGGAGCAGCCAGTACTAGAACTTGTGCTCATATGGGATGCTGGTGCTTAAGCCTAGGGCTTTAACCTGCTGCGCCACAGCACCAGCCCTCCAAAATACCTTTAATTCTAGTGAGAGCTCATAGGGATTCAGTGGTGCTAAGGCTTAAAATTATATTAAATACCTCCTGGAACCTGCACAAGCACAGAACTTGCTTTTATCCATTGCTTCACAGTCACTCCAAAAATAAAGCCAAAATCCCTCTGCTGGAAAGACAAAGGCTGCCTTGTGTTTTACTATGGAATATCTAGGACAAGCAAAAGTGTTCAACATCCATTTTCTTTTTAAAGATTTATTTATTTGAAAGCCAGAGTTACAGAGAGTCAGAGGCAGAGAGAGAGAAAGAGAGAGAGAGAGAGAGAGAGAGAGAGAGAGAGAGAGAGAGAGAAAGTCTTCCATCTGCTGATTTACTCCCCGAGTGGCTGCAATGGCCAGAGTTGGGCTGATCCAAAGCCAGGAGCCAGGAGATTCTTCCAGATCTCCTACATGGGTGCAAGGGATCAAGGACTTGGGCTATTCTCCACTGCTCTTCCAGGCCACATCAGAGAGCTGGATCAGAAGTGGAGCAGCTGAGACCCAAATTGGTGCCCATATGGGACCCCAGCACTGCATATGGCAGCTTTACCTTCTACACCACAGTGCTGGCCCCACAACATCCCTTTGAAGACAGGATGCTAAATAACTCTATACATCACTCTCCTGAAAGTTGACTGAAATGGGAAGTACTAGTATTCACAGATTTTTCATTCAAGTGGGATGTAAAGTCCCTTGGGACATCAAACTCTTCTCTAGACCCATCAAGTTAGGTCATGTACAAGGACTTGTAAAATTCTTAACCTTATCCAGTGTACAGAGTATATAGAGTATGTACAGTTAGACAGACTATGACAAATCCAACCAAAACTAAGCATCATCATTAAGGAATATTTCCAGGTTTGAATGCTGGCTTGGCCACTTCTTAGCAACAGCTTCTTGGGCACTCTCGGTTCTCCCTCACCTCTAAAATGATGACAATAATGCAACCTACTGCTTAAGCAAGAATGAAGTAGGACAACACATTTGAAATGCTAAGTGCCATGTCTAGCACATAATGACTCAGTACTAGCTTACTAGTTCACTACTACTGTTCTATCAGGCTAAGTGCAGTGGGCCACACTTGAGTTCCCATACTCTGAATGTATAAGTGCAATCAACACATGATGCAGCCTCATAGGCAACAATGTCTCCTGTATCCCTAAAGTGCTCTAGACCTCACATAGAACAAACCATATTCAAATGGGCTTTAAAAAGTTCATAGGGAAAATTGAATTAAAAGATAATTTTGTTTCATTAAAAAAAATCAGTACCTAGGTTTTTTTCCACTGATAGACATTTTAATGGACTTTTTAAAGACTCTTCATGCACCCCAGTCTCTACTATGGACAACAAATTGATGGCCAGAGTCCTTTTGCTTGCATACTGTCCTTTCTCACTTGATTTCACTCACAGAGAAAAGCTGTAGAAAATCATGGGAGTATTCATTAGGAGGTCACATCTGTAGATATCAACAGTCACTGGGTTCCATACTCCCCTTACTTCTCAAAACTAAGTTCTGCTAAGTCAAGGAAAAAAAATGTAGCTCTTTGTCTTCTCTTCTTGAAAACTTCACTCCTAAAAAATTTAAATGAAGTCCTCTATAGAAATTTCAATCTGGAGAGAAAACAATTAGCAACTTTTGTGATCTAGATAGCTGATTGTTTTCAGCATTTTTGAGCAGGAATTATTAATGAGCTTTTAATCTGAAGGGCTTAAATCACCAAAGTGCTCTAAAATTTATTGAGGCACCACAGAATTCATAAAGGAAACCTATCAATGCCTTCCCAGCAGCTCCCATCTTGACACCCATGTCCCAATAAAAGCAGCTAAGACTGGGACTGGTGCCCTGGCACAGTGGGTTAAAGCCCCAGCCTGCAGTGCCTACATCCCATTTAGGCACCAATTCAAGTCCTTGCTGCTCCTCTACTGATCCAGCTCTCTGCTATGGCCTGGGAAAGCAGTAGAACATGGCCCAAGTCCTTGGACCCCTGCACCAGCAAGGGAGACCTAGAAGAAGCTCCTGGCTCCTGCTTTGGATTAATTCAGCTCTGTCCATTGCAGTCATTTGGGAGTGAACCAGTGAATGGAAGACCTCTCTCTCTCTCTGTCTCTACTTCTCTCTGTAACTCTTTCAAATAAATAAAATAAGTCTTTTTAAAAAAGCAACTAAGAGGATTTCTAAGATCACAAGCACACATTAGTGGAGCCACATTACAAGTCCTGTTTATAAATTGGCTTTTAAATGGTAAAGGTTGAGGTACTTTAATCTCCAACCACAAGCCTGCACAATATATGCTGTGTGTCAGAAAAGAGGGGAACGCATTAAGCCACTTCCAGACTAGGTTTATTTAGAATAAAGCCTAGGAGGGGCTCACTACCAGGTGAATGCATTTAAGACAGTTGCCAATGAATACACAGCAGAGGGGAAACCCCTCCCTTAATGACTAGTGTTTTATATAGCACAAAACAACTGGGAGGGCTTGGAGGTCTGAGCTAAAGCTGGGCTAGTGAGACAAAGGGAGAATTTGGGCTAGATTTAAAGTTCCTTTGATATAACAGTGTGAACTGTGAGGGGTTGGGCTGAGGCTAGACTCTGAGGCTAAGATGTTGAAATAGGGGGAGAGAATTTAGGAGGAGTAAGAGATCTTAGGCCGATAGTAGGCATCTTTTTATAGCATTGTGTCCAAGAATCAAGGCAGGACAGGGCTGATCAAGGTAGGGTGGGGCTGCATTGGCAAGGCAGAGAAATAAGGGCCTGCTTGTTAGGTGAGAGGTCAACATGGATCTAAAGATTTTTGTCCTAGCTTCATCACTGTATGATGAAGTCAGAATAAAGCAGACTTTGATTAAAGCAATTTCTGGTACAAATTCTTTTTAAAATTTTTTTTATCTGTTTTATTTGAGAGGTAGAGTTACAGTAAGAGGGAGAGACAGAAAAAGGTCTTCCTTCCGTTGGTTCACCCACCCACCAAATGGCTGCAAAGACCAGAGCTGTGCCCATCTGAAGCCAGGGGCCAGGCACTTTTTCCTGGTCACCCTGGTGGGTGCAGGCACCCAAGGACTTGGACCATCTTCTACTACTTTCCCAGGCCATAGCAGAGAGATGGACTGGAAGTGGAGCAACTGGGACTAGAATCGGTGCCCATATGGGATGCTAGCAACTGCAGGTGGAGGATTAACCTACTGTGTCATGGCACAGGCCCCTGGTAGAAATTCTATAATAAAAATATAGCCAATTACAATCTGTGACAATTCATATAGATTTCACTCTAGCTAAAGGGATTCATGTTTGGTGCCTTTAACTGGGAACCTGAGGAAATGTCTGACAAGGGTGAATTCCATAGAAGTGGCCAGAGACTCTAGTAGAGACAACAGTGCAAACCACCAGTGACAAAATCCAGCCCTAATGACAGTACTCAAACTCCCATGAGGGCCACACATTTAGCATCTTGCAAGTTCACATGGTATACTTACATTTTTCAAGAACTCGCAGTCAAGCCTCAAGCTATGTTCATGCCTATGTTTGTTTTAAGGAAATATCATTTGCTGGAACATTTGCAGGAAAGACGAGCAGAAACATAGCTGTATTGGGCCCTTCATTTACAATGTCCAACATCACTACTACCACCAACTCAGATTTAAGAAGAGGTCAACTGCTAATCTTTGGTGTGCATATTGAGGAAGGGGCAAAAGGAATGTGCTATCTGCTATTTCTTTGCTCTGTTTCTAACCTGCAAATCTCTCCTCCCCTTCTCTAGTAGTCTCAGGCAAGAAGTTAGCCTGCTTCACTCACTCCCTAGTTTGTCTGGGAAATATGATGTCCTGCTCTTATGCTGTGAAACCCTCACTCAGTCATTCATGTGGGTGACTGCATTGGCTAGCACCCACTGTTGCACATACTGTTGGCACTATGACCCACAACCTGCATACATTAACCAGACTCACAACATCACCTACTTAGGTTTTTGCACTCAGGCTCCCCTAAGTTCAGAGGAGCATAAGGCTAAGGACATGGGGTCAGGAGAGCAGCCCACCTTTCCAGGGTGCCCTTGCCATATCACCCCTGATAATGTTGTTGCTATGACAATTCTCCAACCATGAGGCCAGTGCTTCAGACCACTAGGTTACAGCACACAACACACCTTCATGCCCTCTGTGCCTGGCCTACCCGATTGGCAAATGTGCAATGAGGCCACCTTCTAAGGTTTATGCTGTATCCTTTGAGCAATGGGTTCTAGTGGGGTGGGGCATTTTCTACTCAAATAGTTTCTAGAGCTTCAAGATGGTGCCTGCCCACCTCTGGTCTTAGGGGACTTGTCATTTTCCAGGAGCATGTACTCAGGAGGTTGGAAGCTGGGCACTTCTGAGCTGTGAAAGGGATTTATTTGTTTGTTTATTTATGTATTTGCTTTTTGAGGCAGACACTAAGGTTGATCATGATCAAAGTCCTCTGTCTCAGTTTTCTCACCTTGCAGTACACCCACAAGGTGACTATTGACTCAGGAATCTTCTATTTAGATGACACCTCAATATTCTCTTTATTTAACATGCCATTAGCACATGCCCTTCGGTGTGGGCCTGTAGGAGATCTGGTGGCAGGAGAGGTTTACACTAAGAAGAAAATAAAGGAGGAAACCTCAAGATAAAGCAATTCTGGCCTCAAATCTGGGGAGCTCCCAAAGTCCCTCACATTAGCCAAAGCCAGAGAAGCTTCTCTTTCTTGTTTATGCCTCTTGGCAAAGACTGAGGACCAGCAGAGAAGCTAGGAGATCTCAGCCTTGTCCAGGTTAGTGATGGGTTTGACAGACTTCCAGTCAGTCAGGATCCATGTGGAGGCTGTCAATGGGGCTGGGGGTCTGTGGACCCCTCAAAACATAGGTAAAATGTCCTTCACAAGCAAGCTGTCAGCTGTGGCTGGAAAGCCTGTCTCCAGACCTACTCGTATCTCCCCACTATAGCTTCCTGTGCTGCATGTGTGACCTTGCAGCCTTAAATCACACCTTCAGGACAGGTGCAATCTTTCAGCTAGAGTTGGTAGGGGAAGGGGTTGAACCCCTTGAAAGAGTAGGAATGGTTCCAGGAGATCCTGGCTATCTTGTGTGACCCTTTTGATTTTATTTATTTATTTATTTATTTTCAAGATTTATTTTATTTATTTGAAAGAAAGAGTTACAAAGAGAGATAGAGACAGAGAGAGAGGTCTTTCATCTGCTGGTCCACTCCCCAGATGGCCACAATGGACAGAGCTGCACCGATCCAAAGCCAGGATGCAGGAGCTTCTTCTAGGTCTCCCATGTGGGTGCAGGGGCCCAAGGACTTGGGCCATCTTCTACTGCTATCCCAGGCCATAGCATAGAGCTAGATTTGAAGAGGAGAATCTGGGACTCAAACTGGAGCGCATATGGGATGCCGGCACTTCGGGCCAAGGCTTAAACCCGCTATGCCAGCAGAAAAGGAAGCTCAGCCCCTGAGTGGGAGAAAGGTCAGCTCCAGGAGACCCCCAATATCTCCATGAACCACTAGCCAATCAGTATACAGTATGTGAAACCCCCATCCAATGGGCACCCCCACTGAATGACCCAATGGAAAAAAAAAAGCAGTAATGACTTAAAAACGCTGAGCACTTTCTAACAGCCAGTGTCTTGCTCAGGCAGTCCTCCTGGTCTCCTCTAGGATCAGCTTTCCTATCCCCTGCCAATCAAATAAAAGTTCCTTTTCTATGTCAAGTAAAAGTTTTTCCTCTTTGTAAATTGTTTCCTGGCTTTTTATTTCTAAACTAAGCTGATGAAAAGAACCCACAAAACTTGCTCCTGAAAACTTCCTCCCCTCCACAACTGGTAACACATGTTCTGGCCTTCAGTTACCAAGCCTCTGCCTACCATCTGCCTATTTTCACTTCAGACAATGGTGTATTTTCTGGGCTCTGTTACCTTTGAGATCTGACCTTAACCCAGTGGTTCCTACCTGACATGGGCATGGCACCCACAAATGATGTAGGTGGTTCTATTGTGTACCTACAGCTTTTTTCACATTGTTTTGTGCTTATCTATGTCCTAGTAATCTGTCCACCAGGACTGTAAGTGCCTTTAGGGTAAGCATTATATTCACATCATTCATGTTGTATCAGTTATACCCAGGAGACTATCAGACTTAATGCAGACAAGTCATCCCTGTCTCCCTCCCTCCTCTGCTCTTCATGTCCATAATGCTAGATGCCCCACCCCTCTGTTTGCTCAGCTCCCTCCATCATGAGACCCTCACACACCATGCTCCTCTACCCATTCTGACCCCATGTGCTCTTCAGTTTCAGTGGCTCCAAAAAGAAAGATATAGCAACTGAGTGAGACTTAGTTGCACCCATGAAGCCAAGCTACTGTGCTCCATTATCACTAAATGAATTGTGGATGTTGGCCTTGAATGCTCTGACTGTGTTGTTCAGTTCTTATGGTTCCATGACAACTGAGAGAATGGCGGTCTCCCAGAAATTAAAATACAATGCTTGCTTGCATATCACATTCAGTTAGGGGCCACAGAGCTCTGCAGCACTGTTTGGAGCCTTTTACACTTATTCACTGTTCACATCTATTGCTTTCTTCTTCTCTTTGCCATCCACTCTCACCAGAGTAGCCAAGACAGAGTGAGTTTATTTAAGAGCCATTGTGCTGAGCCAGTGGCAGGACTCCACTTGTCCCTTATTGTTATATATTAACGTTAGCTGTCGCAAAACACACCGGACACTGGAGTAAGGGAAAGGGTTTACAGGGAAACACCTTACAGACCGGAGTAAAGGGGTGGTGAAGGAAAAAGAGAGAAGGAGACTATAAGAGAGAGAGACAGAGAGGAGGGAGAAGAGAGATGAGAGGAGCTCTTGAGAGCATGTGTTCAGGAACAGGCCCTTTTAAAACTTTGCTGAGGGCAGGCAGGGAAGCAGGAGCAGTAAATCCCATTAGGATGGGGGTGGAGCCTGGCTCAGGTAGCTGGGCCAAGTGGCCACCTGGCTAAAACTGCACCAGTTTCCTAACAGTTATGTGTATTTTGGCTATTCGGGGAAGCTTTTTTTAATTTTCTGCTTCATTGTGCTTTTTGTACCTGAGGTTGGTGGACACATGAACTGTGAATTAGTGACATATTCCAAATTTGGCTTTGAATTATACAATTCTGTGGGTGTTTGAGTTTAAGATGCTGAGTTATAATATCAGTGCAAATATGTTTCTTGCCCTCATGAAATTTTCAATTTGGCAAGGAAGAGGAATTTAAGGAAAGATATTGCCTGACACAGTAAATACTAGTGTGAAGTCAATGGATAAAAAAATTTAAGCATTCCTAATCCAGCAGCAACCCTAATCCCATGAACTAAAATTGACAGAAGTAATCATAAACATAGAACTCCATGTCATCCAGTTATTTATTTACATCCATAGTTAAAAATAAAAAATTAAAAAAACACATTTGCCTAAGAGTGCATAATATTTGTATGCTATCTTGATATTAAACTGAAGGACTCAAAGCTGGCGGGGTCCTGGGTAGCACCCTGGGGACTCAGAAATTCAGACTCCGGACACCAGCGATGCAAACACAAGAGGCGGTTTATTTACGTTTTGTGCAAAATGGACCCCTCCCTCCTGAGAGAGTGAGGTACTGGACGTGGGTTACAGGCAGTATTTAAAGGCAAAAACCACAAAATCATCTTAAGCAAGTGAATACAAAGGGGAAGGGGGTTTTTGTTTACAGTAATTTCACTTATCTTCGTATACAGCAGTTTTACTTATCTCAGTACACATCAGTTTTACTTATCTTAACCATTGCACAAGGGGAGTTTCCAAACTGGTATTCCCTGTTATCTGCTAAGTTGCAGTTTCCCAGAAACTGACCTTTCTTGAAACTATCTAACTGACCTTTCTTGAAACTTCCTTGTTTTTCAGCAGGTTAGACTCTGGTAAATTTTCACAATTTTCACAAGTCTTTCATTCCCCCCTTTTTGTTTTTGTGCAAATTTTAATCCTAAAATTTACAGGCTAGATTCTGCCGTTTTTAGCACCTGGTACTGTTGTGTTATAACCAGAGACTGAACGGTTAAAAGGCGTTCATGAACAAACTGCATCAGCTAATTAAAAATACAAGGACCCACAGATAATGTAACAAGCAAACCAGCAATAGGGCCTAGAAGTGGTAGCAAGTAAGGAAGCAGTCCATTGAATCCTGTCCACAGGGGGTTTTCAGTCATGGCATGCCGGGCGATGCTCCAGATCGTCTTGGAGAGTTTTTATTTTATCGCGAACAATGCCGGACTTGTTAGCATAAAAACAGCACTTCTCCTGCAAAGCCAAACAAATACCTCCTTGTTCAGTGGCAAGCAAGTCTAAGCCCCTACGGTTTTTGTAAGACCACTTCCGCTAGGGAATCGATTTGATCTTGGAGGTCCTGAAGGGTGGAGGATAGGGATTGTACATCATTAATAAGTTGTTGGGACAAATCTCTATAGTTTTGGACCGCAACTCCTAGTCCTGCGGATCCTGTAGCCATAGCTGTGGAAATTTTCAACGTAGCCAATATAGGAATGAATTGTACAGCTCATTTTTGTCTTCCTGCAATATAATCGAAGGAAGGAATCGGGACAGGGGTATTTCCACTAATAATGTCTATATTGGGCAGAAGCATAGCATACGCACAGCTACCAGTCCAATTTGCCGGTAAAATGGTATAGGCCATATTAATGTTAAAGGAATCATTTTTAGGAGGCTTATAAAGGCAAGTAATATTTTCCATTGGGACAGGAAGGACAGGGAAAGGCTGTGCGGGAGGGCAATTAACGGAGCTATTAAACCCAAGGGTATCATTAAGCGGCAGAAAAATAGCAAGAGGGAGGGGAGGTCCCTGGCGTAAGCAGAGCCAGCAGTTTCCTGCAATGCCTGGGGCAGAGAGATTAAGTCACTTTCTCTGGAATGAACTTTAGCCAGGGGATGGTATTGAAGGGAAGGGTAAAGGCTCTCGAATAACAGTAAAACAGATCCTAATTAAACTATTACAGTTGTCTCAAGTATTACACAGTTTTAAAAAGTCTTATCTTTAAGGGATTTTGTGTGCGTTGCAATTTCCACGTTTCCGGTTGTGTCAGGGTCTGATCCTCTGTTGGGGACTCTGGAGTTGCCCTCTTGACGTGTGCGGTGTGCACCCAGGCAGCTATGCCATCCACCTTGACCGCTGTGGGGGTTGTTAAAAGTACGGTGAAGGGTCCTTTCCAGCAAGGTACGAGGCTTTTCACCTGATGTCTCCTCAGGTGACCTGGTCCCCGATCTGGAAGGTGTGTGGAGTTCCCATGTTCTGGGGCTGATAGATTGCTGCTAATGGCTTCCAGACATACTCCTGGACTAGTTGCAAAGCGCGCAGCCGCATCTGCAAGCCAGGGGAGGTAGCATAGGAATCAATGCTGGGACCCAACAGATCGGCAATGGGTGGGGGCCCCCCATACAGGATCTCATAGGGCGTCAAGCCAAAGGCTGAGGGGGTGTTTCGAACCCGGAACAGCACCATAGGTAACAATTTGACCCAGTCCCTAGTGCCAGTCTCCATGACCAGTTTTGTTAAAATTTTCTTAAGAGTTTTATTTATTCTTTTTACCTGACCCGAGCTCTGTGGTCTATAAGCACAATGTAACTTTTACTCTATTCCCAACACCTGTACCACCATCTGACTTACCCTATAAACACAATGCAACTTTCACTCTATTTCCAACACCTGTGCCACCATCTGACTTACCCGGGAGACGAAAGCCAGCCCGTTGTCTGACCCCAGTACCTTTGGTAGTCCAAATTGGGGGAATATTTCTTTTAGGATTTTCTTGACTACTACCAGCGTGGTTTCTTTCTTGGTCGGGAAGGCTTCTGTCCATACTGAGAAGGTGTCTACAAATACTAGAAGATATTTAACTCCATACCTGCTGGGGCAAATCTCTGTAAAATCTACCTCCCAGTTTACACCAGGTCGTGCCCCTCTGATCCTGGCCCCCTCTGGGAGTTTGAGGTGCTTGGGGTTTACTTTAGCACAGGGCACACAGGCCTCAATAATTTGCCGAAGGAGAGTGTCCAGTCCAATGATGAAATACCCTTGTCCATCTTGCATTAGGAGAGTCCTTTATGGCCAATAGTTAGCTAGTCGAGGCTGCCTCTTTAGCCACTTTGTCTGCGAGCCGATTGCCCTCCTCCACGGGACCCCCTCCTTTCTGATGCCCCAAGCAGTGGATGATACTAAGTTCTCGCAGCAGGTGCAGGGCCTTTAGGAGGTTTAAAATTTCCCATTTGTTTTTAATGTCCTTTCCCGTGGAGGTCAGGAGCCCCCTTCGCCTATAGATTTCCCCATGGACATGGGCAGTGGCAAAAGCGTACCTGCTGTCCATGTAGATGTTCACCTGCTTTCCCTTGGCTGTGTGGAGTGCTTGGGTCAGAGTGATCAGCTCTGCCTGCTGAGTGGGGGTTCCGGGGGCAGAGCAGAAGCCCAGACTACTGACCTTGTTCGGCCGTCCACCACCGCTGCCCCGGCTCTTCTCTCGCCGTCTTGCAGGAGGCTGCTCCTGTCGGTATACCAGGTATGGTCCACATTTGGTAGGGGAATGTCGATCAGGTCGGCTCGAGTCCCGTGGATTTTGGCAAGGACTTGATGGCAGTCATGCACCACCGGATCCCCTTACTAGTCTTCATTCTCCAGAGATAGTACAGGAATGGATCTCGGACGAGCTTGTTTCTTTGGGCACTCTTTTGCCCAGCGCGCATTGTTCTCAGTCAAGACAGGGCCTTTGCTGGTCTCCCGGGTCCCTTTCTGACCTGGTCCTCCCTTGCTCTGCTTTGGAAACTATGGTGGCCAGGATCCTAGTCAGTTCCTTCCCTCTACACTTTTCCCTCTGTTTTTCCTTTCAATCCTGCTCCCGCCTTAGCCTGTCTTCCCTTTCCTCGGGCGTTTCTTGTTTGTTGAAAATCTTTTCTGCTTCCTTTACTAAATCAGGCAATGTATACCCCTGAAGCCCCTCCAGCCTCTGAAGGTGCACCCCGATGTCAGGGTGCCGACTGTCCAATAAAGGACATGATGACCTCGGCTTGCCGGTCTGGGGCCAGAGGGTCGAAGGGGGTGTACATCCTGTACCCTTCCATCAGTCTTTCTAAAAATCCTGCTGGGGTTTCCTTGCTTTCCTGCACAATGGCCCTAACCTTTGTCAGATTCGTGGGGCACCTCCCCGCTCACCTCAAGCCGGTCAGGAGAGTCTGGCAGTAGAGTCTGAGTCTTTCCCTTCCTGCCACGGTGTTAAAGTCCCAGTTGGGCCTAGTCAAGGGGAAATCCTCATCTATCTCATTTGGAAGCTGCGTGGGTCGCCTGTCATTTCCTGGCACATTTTTGCGGGCTTCCAAATAAACCCTCTGCCTTTCTTTAGTGGTTAGTAAAGTCTGCAAGAGCTGCTGGCAATCATCCCAGGTAGGCTGATGTGTTAGTAAAATAGACTCTATGAGTCCGGTAAGGGCTTGTGGATCCTGTGAAAAAGAGGGGTTATGTGTTTTCCAATTATACAGGTCAGAGGCAGAAAATGGCCAATATTGTATCTGTCCAGCTACCGTCCTCAGGGGAAAAGCCTGGGAAGACCATTCCCCACACCCTCTCCCCTCTTTCCCTACGCAACTGCAATCGGCTGCTTGGGGGTGATGAGAATGGGTCAGCGGGAGTGGGAGTTGTTCCTTCCTCAGACTCCGTGGTAGAGTCTGGCGGCGGGTGCCTTGCCGCTTGACGTCCATAGGGAGGAGGAGGGTCCAGCATCAGGAGGTCCCCCTGGCTGTCCGGCAGCACGGGGGGGGGCTCTGAGGCTTCTGTTCTCTCAGCTCCTGTAAGGGATACAAGGTAGAGACGGCAGGAAAGGTAGGGGGCGGCGCCAGCACAGTTGGGGCGGGGACGGGAGTCATCGGGACAACCGAAGGAGGGGGCAGCGATTTATGTCCTTCTTGTCCTGCAAGAAGGGTGAAGCCCAATAGGGCGGCTCCGATATCAGGTCCTCCCATACTGTAACATAGGGTACCTGATCCGGGTGTTCTTCTTGACCAGGTTTGCAGATTCGATCTTTCACCTGCAGGATGAGACTATGGGAAAAAGACTCGTTAGAAGGCCATCCTACGTTGAAAGTAGGCCACTCCGAGGAACACAGTGTCACCCACTTTCACCTCCTCACTTCCACGGGCTAGTTATAAGCCTGTTCCTGCACCTCCTTCCAACGTCCTAGAGTCAAACTCAAGGGGGTGGTTAATCTCTGTCCCATAGTCTCAAAAGGAAAAAGTCAGGGAAGGGAAAATAAAAAAAAAAAAAACACAGACACACAAAGAACAAATGACACAACATGTACAATCACGGAACGACAAAACAGAAAACTCAAATATTCAGACGGGAGCAGCCCTCTGGCCAGGCTCTCCCTGGGAGCAGCCCTCTGGCCAGGCTCTCCCTGGGAAGGAGCGAGACCCTTGTCTCCTCCTTCCTCCAAACCACCACAGGAGCGTCCTCCAGGGTGAGGACTGGGGGCCAGAAGGCACGTCTGCCATCTCACCGGTCACTTTTACCAAAATGCTCGAGCTTCCAGAGTAACAGATGGGAGCAGCCGTCTGGCCAGGCTCTCCCTGGGAAGGAGACACATACACATACATACACACACAACAGAAAATAGGCGCCTGGCTCACCGATCCTCTGACGGGTCCTGGAGCGCAGAAGTTCTGGGGCCAATCTCAGTGGGACCTCCAAATGAAGGACCCAAAGCTGGCGGGGTCCTGGGTAGCACCCTGGGGACCCAGAAATTCAGACTCCGGACACCAGCGATGCAAACACAAGAGGCGGTTTATTTACGTTTTGTGCAAAATGGACCCCTCCCTACTGAGAGAGTGAGGTACTGGACGTGGGTTACAGGCAGTATTTAAAGGCAAAAACCACAAAATCATCTTAAGCAAGTGAATACAAAGGGGAATGGGGTTTTTGTTTACAGTAATTTCACTTATCTTCGTATACAGCAGTTTTACTTATCTCAGTACACATCAGTTTTACTTATCTTAACCATTGCACAAGGGGAGTTTCCAAACTGGTATTCCCTGTTATCTGCTAAGTTGCAGTTTCCCAGAAACTGACCTTTCTTGAAACTTTCTAACTGACCTTTCTTGAAACTTCCTTGTTTTTCAGCAGGTTAGACTCTGGTAAATTTTCACAATTTTCACAAGTCCTTCAAAACCTAAGAAAAAAGGACCATGGACTAATAGCAATTTTGAATCTCCTTCCTTTATTAGACAAATTATAATCCTTTGTGGTCCTTACAGTGTAGATTATTGTTGTAGGTATTCTTCCTCTCTCTCACATTTTTATTTCCAGATGAGAAATCTGAAGTTTTACAACCTGAGCCAAAAGACAAAAAAAAAAAAAAAGAGTTCTTAAACCAGTATTAGATTTTAGTTGGCCTTTAACCTAGACCTTTTTTTTTAAGTTTTTTTTTTTTTTGACAGGCAGAGTGGAAGTGAGAGAGACACAGAGAAAGGTCTTCCTTTTCTATTGGTCCAAAGACCTGGGCCATCCTCCACTGCACTCCCGGGCCACAGCAGAGAGCTGAACTGGAAGAGGAGCAACTGGGATAGAATCCAGCACTCTGACCGGGACTAGAACCCGGGGTGCTGGTGCCACAGGCAGAGGATTAGCCTATTGAGCCAGGGCGCTGGCCTAACCTAGACCTTTTAATAATATCACCATGCAGAAATTTTGAACTGTTTGCATCTCAGTTTCCTCTTTGTAATCTCCTGATAATACTATCTCCAGAATTAATATAATGTATAAATGATATGATGTTAGGCCTTTCATCCCCTAACCTTGCTCCTAGAAGATACTCAGCAATGCTAGTTCTGAATCCAGTTCCCTTGTTTGTTTCTGTACCTGGTGAATTAAAAGATGGTGTAAAATGATTTGAAAAGAAATATAATATCAATAAAACACAAAAATTTTATTCTCAAATCTAGATGATAAACTATGCTTTCCACAGCTCTGCTAAAAGTTATATTGTATTCATAATCATTTATTATTTGAGTGAAGTTTCCAGAGACAGCAAGTACGACTTTTCTGGAAGAAGACAGAGTCCATGAAATAGTCAGAGTTTGGGTTTCAGTTAGCAGTAGTGGATGTCACTCTTTAAGAATTTTGTTCAGGAAAGGAAGAACACCAACTAACTGATCCTTAAGATTTGGGGTGCGGAGGAAGGGAAGGAGGGATAAAAACAAAAGCAAATACCCTCTGATTTCCAGCCTGTCTCCAGTAGCCCCAGACTGAAACTGGGGAGGGCCAACTGGTCTCTCTAGAGATATGCTGGCCTGGACTCCATTTCCCAGAGATGGTAGGTGCCCTGAGGTATTCCTTGTTCTGAAAGCCTTTGCATGTGAATGTGGGAGAATTTGCACTTGCAAGGGCCTGCCCTTGAGGCTTTGAACTGGGAACAGAAAGGGCATTCACTGATCAGAGTCAGCCTGGAGAGGGCACGCTGCTCCTCCTCCCGTTTTCACTGCCTCTCTTGTTCCTCACATGCAATATCTGGGAGTTTGCCAGCATACACCTAGATCCTGCCACCCACTGCTACTGTGCCTCTTCATCTGCCACCTGTGGGTCTCATGTGTGGGGCCCTTTTCTGTCCCACACTCCGCTTTGCTCCTCGTGTGTCCTAAAGAAAGGGGACGTGCCTCTGGGACTTTCCACGGCAAGTATGGAAAACAGGAAGTGAGGGAATGCATGTATGGGAGAGGGCTGGGTGGGAGGGCAGCTGGCTGCTGGCCGCTCCCTTGCTTCTCAGTAATCCTGGCAGGTGTCCATGGCGAGAGCAGGGCTAAGACCTGGGCTACCTTGTCTTACACTGCTGCTTCCCAGGCTCCCAGGGCACAAGCAATATGGCGGGCTACCTTGCCCAAACTTTCCTTGATGTGTTTTATTTAGTGGTTACAAGAGACAGAGCACCGTTCAGATAAACTGCACAAGCAGGGCAGGCAAGAGGACAACGAGGGGAGGCAGTGAAACTTCCATTTTCTATATTTAAATAATCCCGTTTTCCACTTTAGGTGGGTCACAAAATGCCTTCTGGCAGAGCCTCTCCCTGTATCCCTGGGTGGTTCTGGCAGGGGCAGGGCAAGGCATTGTGGCCCTCAGTAGGGAAACCTAGGCTGCAGAAGGGTGGGGAAGGAGGATCAGACCAGGATATGCTCTGGGCCCCCCCCCCAGCACCTCATCAGCTGGTGGGGTCCCTGAGGACACACCTGGCAGCTGTGGCCCTGCATGTTCTGTTTTTCTCAGAGCAAACATTGTGAAGTTTGGGCAGTAGCTCTGTGGATTGATCCCTCTTCAGTGTTTAGTTAACAGACTTTTTTTCAATTGAATTTGAGGCCATGGGAAGATAGCTGATGATTCATTTGACTGCTTTTCAATTTCTGTCTTCAGCCCTTCATTCTTCTGTTAGCAAGGATGTCAACTGTTATTATCTGCCACTGCTCCCTTTGCAGAGTGAGAAGAGAACTAAAGTTAATGCAAATCTATTGTGTGGGTCAATAACTGGAGCTAGTTTAATCTGAATTTGCATAAAGTGTAGAACTATAAAAACATAAATACAGGCCGGTGCTGTGGCTCACTAGGCTAATCCTCCGCCTTGCGGCGTCGGCACACCGGATTCTAGTCCCAGTCGGGGCACCGATCCTGTCCCAGTTGCACCTCTTCCAGGCCAGCTCTCTGCTGTGGCCAGGGAGTGCAGTGGAGGATGGCCCAAGTGCTTGGGCCCTGCACCCCATGGGAGACTAGGAGAAGCACCTGGCTCCTGCCATCGGATCAGCGTGGTGCGCCGGCCGCAGCGTGCCTACCGCGGCGGCCACTGGAGGGTGAACCAACGGCAAAAGGAAGACCTTTCTCTCTGTCTCTCTCTCACTGTCCACTCTGCCTGTCAAAAAAAAAAAAAAAAAACAAAAACAAAGCATAAATACAGAAAATTAACACTTTTTCTCTGCCCAGTTCTTTACAGTCACCCAATGATCCACTAAACTGGTTATCTTACAGTCCATACTGTTTTAATTAAGAGGGCCCATTACTTGTCTTGTTCTGCATTTTGTGTTTAAGCCTATGACATTTTTGACATGGAAGGATATTATTTCTACAATTTTATAATGGCTGTGGTGTGTGGAAGCATCTATAGAAGTTGTTATTGTGAAGAAGGGTAAGAAAGAAGAGGGGAAAGAAAAAAGTGCACTCTCTCCCCACAGAGATGTCTACATAATACAGCAGAAGATGTGGTCTTGAAAACTATTGCTGACTGAGTTTCAGTACGATGAGGTTTTCACATACATAACTGTGTTTGAGTGATTCAAGTGTTCTGGTAGAATGGTATTGTCGGCCAGTGCCATGGCTCACTTGGTTAATCCTCTGCCTGGGGTGCCAACACCCAGTTTCTAGTCCTGGTTGGGGTGCCGGATTCTGTCCTGGTTGCTCCTCTTCCAGTCCAGCTCTCTGCTGTGGCCTGGGAAGGCAGTGGAGGATGGCTCAAGTGCTTGGGACCTGCACCCACATGGGAGACCAGGAGGAAGCACCTGGCTCCTGGCTTCAGAACAGCGCAGCACACTGGCCGCAGCATGCCGGCTGCAGTGGCCATTTGGGGGGTGAACCAATAGAAAAGGAAAACCTTTATCTCTGTCTCTCTGTCTCTCTCATTGTCTAACTCTGCCTGTCCAAAAGAAAAAACAAAAAGACTCCCATGTAGGTAGGTGGCAGGGACCCAAGTCATCATCTGCTGCTTTTCTGAACTATGTAAGTAAATTGGAAGTGGAGCATCTGACACTTTAACTGGTGCTCATATGGGACATTTGCACTGCAGGAGGCAGTCAAACTCAGTGTGCCACAATGCTAGCCCATCAATAGACATTTTGAAGTGGCATCAGTGGCTATAAAAATGCACACTGTAAAGTTACAAGGGAATTGAAAGAAATGTCTTATAACTTCAACTGGTTCCGGGGACCTTTATTGGAGATCAGCTCTGTCTTGGCCAATAAACAAGTTGAAAGAAGTCAGAACTTTAGTTAACATTTTGCTCTAAATCAGGGATGGGGAACATCCAGCCTGTGAGCCATATAGGGTCCGTGAAATAATTTCTTCTGGCCCTGCCAAGGCAATCTATAGCATGTAAATTATTAATTAGGTAATATTGTATGGTTTATGGGTGATGTTATAAATACTCAAATGGCCTTGGCAGAGAAAATATTCCCACCCCTGCAAAAATATTAATGACAAATCCAAGGCAGTTAACAAATCTGTTTAAGAGTGAATGAATAATTATGATTACCAATCCTGTGGAAGAGAGACATTTCTAAACAACACATGCCAAAGACATCAATTATGTCTCTAAATACTGTCAGAGATGCCAGGCAAGTTGTTGAAGTGACTTTATTCCTTCTCAGAAAAGACAAATGGGAATCTTGTGCAATGAGAGAGATATGTGCATCAAAAACAGTGTTGCTGCTGTTGGCTCACAGAGAGCCTGTTTCTGTAATCAGTCTTAGCATGTGGAGATGCATGTTTATGGCCAGTGTGCATGAGGTATCCATGTGTGCAATTTGTACAGGCTCATATGTATGGATGTTATTTTCTAGATGTACTTGATGTGGGGAATATTCACTGCCTGGCCCTTGTTGGGGAAATTGATGAAAGGATGCATATGTGAGGGAAATGCATTGCTTAAAATTAGTCTCTAAATATCAGGCCTGCCCTGAGTGGTGCTTCTTTAAAATACAGATACACCACCTGCTCTATTGCATGACTTGGGTGTGCAAAGTTCATTTCCCATGGAATATTGTATTTGAAGGTTTTTATAAGTCATTTTCTTTTCTTGACTTAGGTGTATTTCACCTGGAATGTGTACAGACCCAAGTCAGCTATATATATAGACAACCTGAAGCTGACTGTTGACTTTTCCAAGTGACTGTGATGTGCTGCTGCTCCCCAGTGGCTCCTAAAACCTGTGGTGGCTCTTGTCTGAGTATCTGTAAACCAGAAAGATGGAGTCTTCACCACTTGAGGTTTCCATTTTTTTCTCCCCTTTCTTCCTCCCTTTTTCTCTTTGCTGTTTCTGCTGGTCTGCAAAGGGGATGATGGCCAGGCAATAGTCACTGCCTTGATCCAAGATGTCACTTGGCCTCTCTCCCTGAAAGACTACTTCTTGTGTGACGCTGGCCATTGAAAGAGACTCTGATGGGCTCACATTGGGCATCTTCAAGGTGCACAACTTCCAACCCTTTGGCACTGGAGTAAATGCCACTACATTCCTCAGTAATTTGATGGAGGAAAGGGGCTGAAGAAACTGATTCATCCCTCATTTCTTGCATTCCTCATATGCTTCTCTGGTCTTGGTATTATTTTCTAGATTTTCCATTGATTCACATCTAGTAGATTGCATGTAATTCTATTTTCATAACTCTCAGCCCTTGTCCACATCAGGCTGTTTTTCAGAGAAGGACAGAGATGTTATCAGTCACCACAAAGCATTTCAAGTAGCTGTGTTTTCCTTGTGATGGTAAGGTTGGAAAGCTGATTTCTCTTGGGACCTAACAGGTCTGTTGGGTGCTTATCCTGGGGCTCATATTGAGCACTAAACATAGTTGTCCTGTGTGACAGCTTCCTATTTCATGGACCCTCTTATGGAAAAGATTTTCTCATGTTCTCTATGTGCCTGGTTGGGCTATAACTGCCCACAGTGGGAACTAAACCTGTCTTTGACACTTGGAGACTTGGATTCCTGAGTCTTGCAATCTTCTGCATGAATTTAATAGAAAGTGTGTTTTGAAATATTTGGGCTGTGGGTAGACAGGGCAGTTTTTCTGGATCCTGGTGAGAACTGATGAACTGCTGGTGTTTTTCAACCTACATTATATTCTGAGAGTTAGTTCATTTTATTTTCTTAAGAAAATTGTATCTGGGCTTTGCTCCCCCTTTTTCTGGAATTTTTGTGCTTCCATCCTCTTTATTACCACAGACATGAGTACGCTTTTTTCTCTTCTCTTTATGATGCTGAGAAGAGTAATGGGGGCTTTTCAGCTCTCTCCCTTTGTGAGCACATCTTCCTCCTCAAGCTGTCTCCTTGCATTAGGCACTGGGTTAACCTGGCTGTACTAGAAGGGATCTGCTTATACTCACTGTAACTTTACAATAGAAGTCATCATAATATTAATTTGCCTTGTAAACATCTCATCTGTTATTTTGAAATACATTGTGAGTGTGTCTTTTATGTCAGTGTCTGTAAGCTGGAGACTTCCCACTTGGAACAGCACAACTCTAGCCTTGCTGTTATTTGGATGTTACTTGGATGTGGCCCTGTTTTACTGTTTCCCTTTTTTTTTTTGTAAGAATTAAAAATTTTATTTTAAAGGCAGATTTACAGGGAAAGAAGGAGAGACAGAAGGATGAGGATCTTGAGTCTGCTGGTTCACTCCTCAAATGACCACAGTGAACAGGGCTTGGCCACTTGAAAACCTGGAGCCTGGAACTCTATATTAGTCTCCCATGTGGGTGCAGGGGCCCAAGGACTTGGGCCATCTTCTACTGCTATCCCAGGCCATAGCAGAGAGCTGGATCGGAAGAGGAGCAGCCAAGACTAGAACTGGCACCCATATTCGATGCCGGCGCTTCAGGCCAGGGCGTTAACCCACTGTGCCACAGCACCAGCCCCCACCCCACATATTTTTATAATTCAAACATCTAGATTCTCATTTTAAATTGAAATTTGGAGTTTCTGGAACAGATAAAGGATATTATGTAATTATGGAAATTCAAATTATTATGTTATGTAATTAAAGGAAATTCAAATAAAATGTAGACTTTAGTTAATGATGAGTCAATATCAGAGTCAGTATTGTGGCCCAATGTAAGCTACCATCTACAATGCAAGTAATCCCACCTGAGTGTTGGTTAAAATCTCAGCTGCTCCACTTCCAATCCAGTTACCTGCTAGTGTATCTGTAGAAGTAGCATAATATGGTCCAAGTGCTTTGCTTGGCTTCCTGTTACCCATGTGGGAACCCAGATGGAGTTCTGGGCTCTTGATTTTTGCTTGTCTCAGCCCCAGGCATTGCTGTCTTTTGTGGAGTGAACTAGTGGATGGAAGACCTCTCCCTCTCTCCTTCCTTGTAAATCTGCCTTTCAAATTAAAATACATCTTAAAAAAAGAAGATAGTATATAAATATTACAACATTAATTGTGATAATTGTGCCATGTAACTATGAGATGTTAGTAATAGTGTAAACCCTAGTTTATACTTTTTTATTGGGGTTTACACTATTAAACTGGGGTGTGAGGTATCTCTAAACAGTTTTATCTTTGTAATTTTTCTATAAATCATAAAAAATATTCTTAACATCTAGTTTAAAAAGATATCTTGGGGCTGGCACCATGGCTCACTTGGCTAATCCTCTGCCTATGGTGCCTGCACCCCGGGTTCTAGTCCCAGTTGGGGTGCCAGGTACTAGTCAGGGTGCTCCTCTTCCAATCCAGCTCTCTGCTGTGGCCTGGGAAGGCAGTGGAGGATGCCCAAGTGCTTGGGTCCCTGCACCTGCATGGGAGACCAGGAGGAAGTACCCAGCTCCTGGCTTCAGATCGGTGCAGTGCTGGCCATGGTGGCCATTAAGGGAGTGATCCAATGAAAGGAAGACCTTTCTCTCTTTCTCTCTCTCTCTCTGTCTATAAGTCTACCTGTCAAATTAAAAAAAAAGATATCTTGGAAGACTGTATTATGGGAAAGGACAAAGATCTAGCATTTAAAAATTGAAAATTGAAGTGATGAATTATTGCAGAAAAATGATTCCCCTGGATCCATAATCAATTATTAACTGGTTATGCTTTCTTTGAATCATTAAATGGATGGGAGTATAGTCACGTTTGGTGAAAAACTGATTTTGTTTATAAAATTAGCTTTCTGAATATGTTTTAAAAAAACAAAAATCCAAGACTCATTGGGAGTTACACAGTTAAGAGAGTTTAAAAATGAAAGCCTTGGGATGGATGTTATGTTGCAGTGAGTTAAGCTGCCACTTGAGATGTCTTCCTTATGTGTTGGAGTACACGGAATCTAGTCCTGTCATCACTCCAGCCTAGCTTCCTGCCAATGCGCAAGACTGAGAAGCAGCATATGATGGTCAAAGTGCTTAGATTCTTTCTACCAACATGAGAGATCCTGAATCATGGCTTCAGATGGCCCTGTTTCATTTGGGAAGAGATGTAACAGATGGAAAAAGTGTCTGTGCATTTTCCCCTTTGTTCACTCATTCAAAAGAATGAATGAATAAAGTGTTTTTTTTCTTTTTAAATGAGGAGACTTAAACATGGTGAAGTGCTTTTTTTTAAAATGAACAAAATGCAGTGGACCAAGAGTAGATGTGAGTCATTAGTATAATTCCATTAAACCAGCTCTGTGAGTGGTCATTTCTATAAGAATGTTTCCTTCAAGCTGGCACTACGAAAGCAGGCCAAGAGATTCCATTCTTAACCCTCTTCCAAATTAGATTACTTTGCTCCTCATGCAACATCAGGAATGCTGGCAGACATTGACTGAGTTCTTTGAATGGTTAGGGTTGAGGGACTGAGACTTATTATTGACTCCATTTGATATGTGCTCATCTCTCTTCCTGACTTCGGTTAAAATCAGTTGTAAGAAATTGCCCCTTTGAATCCATTTGTATTCTCACCAGAGGAAAGAACCTTGGTATTACCCTCCTATGTAGTAAAGGGGGATCTCTGGATTCTGTTACCAGTTGGCATTGGCAACAAGTTTAAGAATGAGGATCCTCGGTAGTATAAGGTACCACCAACTATTTCATCTTGGGAATCCCTCCTCTCTTGGCTTCTGGGATATTTGACTGCTGTTGCCTTCTTCTAAAAGACTCAAACACAGGTACTCCTATACATGATGAATAACTTATTACCCACTATTCTAAATATCAGTATCTCCTTGTTTTGCTAGAATTTCACTTTGTCTATTCTATTAAGATATCAAAGATAAGTGTTTCCTAAATTTTTCTTTTGGTAATTTTCCTAGAGCTTATATTAGACATTTAAAACTGGTTTAAACTCACTTTCAATTAGCATTGCACTATTCAATGGGAGATAAAATTATTATATATCTATAATTTCTTTTAAAATATTTTTATTTGAAAGAGTTACAGGTAGAAAAGAGAGAGATGAGAGGGAGAAGGAGAGGGAAAGAGAGAGAGAGAGAGAGAATTTTTCATCTGTTTGCTTACTCCCTAAATGGCCATAATTGTCAGGGCTGGGCCAAGTTGAATCCAGGAGCCAGGAGCTTCTTCTGAGTCTCCTATGGGAGTGGCAGGGGCCCAAACAATTGGGCCATTTTGTAAGAAGAATTCATGTAGGATGCATAATTCCCTAGGAAGCAGACTGAAGTAATTCCCTTTAAGTGTCTCCCCCTGAGGTTCTTATTGATGTTCATTTCTCAATGACATAATGCTAATATTTACAGACCAATTATTAATAGTCCATGTATGTCTTACATATGAATTGTCCACAGATATGTTTTCCAAGGCCTTTAAAATATAGTAAGGAAACTACAACAGAAGAGAAGGTTGGCATTTTCTGCTGTCTTGGGTTAGAATCTGCACATTTATTACCCCCTTAGCGCTATATTGTTGTGTGCATCTCCTGATGATTCTTTTTAGGCCACTTTAGTGTTCAGATTCCTGAATGGGTGACACAATCTTTGGCCAGACTACTGGTCTCTTCACCCAGCCTAAATTAGAATCAGCTAGTTTGTTTACCCACTCCAGGGTCAAGGGGGCCCAGAACTGCTATGACTGACTCTGCTTTCTTGACCACCCCAGAGATGAACTCTTGAAATCTGTTGGTTCATAGCAGTCTCTGGATTAATGCTTTGCTCTTATCTGTGAGGTATTTTAAAGTTTTCTCTCAAGTCCTAGTGTCGAACCCTCGCCAGCAAGGATCCAACGCAGTCACGACACGGTCACTGTTTCTCAGTTCTCAAGGAACTTGATTCATGGAGACAGAAGGAAAGGGCAAGGGGAGAGGAGAAAAGAGGAGGAGGGGCTGCCCCCTGTCCAGGTCCCAATGTCCATTTATATCCCAAGTCCCATGGAGCATGTGCTCCACAGCCAATAGCGGTTCTCTTCACATGCAGTTTATGCTAATGTCGTCCAATCTGATGAAAGGGCACGTATAGCCTCAGGTCAAAAGTTCATCTGTTTCACCTGGTTCCTCCTAGTTGTTTATGCAGAGTCCATCCTGTTTCAACTTGGTTGTTTTCGTAGGACTTGTGGTCGACCGATTGCTGCAAGCTATGTAGATACAAAAATGAGGAGGTTCCCACAGGTGGCCAGCCTGCAGTTCCCCACACCTAGAAGCCTAGGTTGGTGTTATTTTATAATGAGACATGTGTTTATAGTAGTTGGTGTTATTTTATATTGAAACATGTGTTTATAAAAGGCAGGTATCTCCTAGGACTGTGTGTTCTCAAAATCAGCTGAACTTACCCAGGCCTAGATGCAGTGCCAGGATCCTGGCTTCAGGCTGGCACATTCCCAGCTATTGTGGGCATTTGGGGACATACTAGCAAATGGAAGAAATTCCTTTGCTTCTACTTCACCTCCCCCCATGCCTTTTAAATGAAATGGAAAAAAATTAGATTAAAAAATGATGGGGCTTGCATTGTGATGCAGCGAGTTAAAGCCTCTGTCTGCAGCACTGGCATCCCATGTGGACTGTTCCACTTTCAATCCAGCTTCCTGCTTGTGTGCCTGAAAAAGCAGCAGAGGAGGGCCTAAGTCTTTGGATCCCTGCACCCATGTGGGAGACCTGAAGGAAGTTCCTTGCTCCTGACTTCAGATGAGCTCAGTTTCAGCCATTGCAGCCATTATGGGGAGTGAACCAGTGGATGGGAGATCTCTCTATCTCCCTCCTCTGTCTCTACCTCTCTCTGTGACTTTGTCTTTCAAATAGATTAAAATAAATCTTTAAAACATTGCAAAAAATAAACAATGTGTTTTGTCTTATCTACTAAGAAAAATTTACTCTTGTAAATCTCAAAGTCTTGTTGAGCACTGGTTTCTGGGATTCCTACTTTAGTTCCCATTTTGGGATGCATCACATTCTATCATCTGCAATTCACTGTGGGTGCTCATAAAACAACAAACTGCCTCCTGACTTTGCATCATTGTGTTCTTTATACATAACTTGACCATAATCTTACTTTCTTTAGCAGCATGCTAACTTCTTTATTCTTTTTTTTTACAATTTTATTTATTTATTTGAGACTTGGAGTTAAAGTGAGAGGGAGAGACAGAGAGAAAGGTCTTCGTTCTGCTGGTTCACTCCCCAAATGGCTACAAAAACTGGAGCTGCACTAATCCAAAGCCAGAAGCCAAGAGCTTCTGCCCAGTCTCCCACACAGGTGCAGGGGCCCAAGCACTTGGGCCATCTTCCACTGCTTTCCCAGGTCATAGCAGAGAGCTGGAACTAGAACCATTGCCCATATGGGATGCTGGTGCTGCATGTGGAGTATTAATATTCTGCACTACAGTGGTGGCCCCAGCAGCATGCTAATTTCTAAGATGCTTCATAGGCGAAGAAATGGTGCTGTCATTGCTTTTCTCTGAGGCTTTGTCCTAAGGGTTATTTTATGAAGTTGATTATGGTTGGTAGGTAGAGCTTTGCTGGATCAGGAGTCAGGATACAGAGGTTTCTGTTAGAGAAATAGGGCTGGCATTGTTCTTTCCACTGAGACCCACCCTGCAACCCATGCCTGTCCTTGGATTCTGTGTTTGGAGTACTGGAGTGAGGCAGTAGTGATGCAATAAAGGAAAGAACTTTTCATTTTTAAATACTTTTATTTAATATATTTAATATATAGAGGATAGATTCAATGTATTTCATGGATACAATCTTAAGAACATAACCATACTTCCCTATGTAACACTTCCTTCTTCATTCCTTTCTTTTTTTGAGGATTTAAGAATTTCACTTTTTTCCCCCCTCACCTTCAGCCTTCTTGCCCATTTGTTCCTACTTTACAATGTGGTATTTTTAGGGTTGTTTTCTCCCCTGTCTTTCATCCCTGTTTTTACTTACTCTCACTCCAGTTCCCAAGAAGGTGTAATGAATAAAAATCACAAGCTATTGTTTCAAAAGACAGGGATCCCATCCAATATGGAATATAGAAAAAGAATTCCATTGTTTTTAAAGTTACCTGTATTTCCTTTTTTTAAAGGTTTATTTATTTAGTTGAAAGCCAGAGGGATAGGCAGACACACACACACATACACATGCATACAGAGAGTGGCAGGGGGAGGGAGAGAGAGAGGGAGGGAGATAAATCTTCCATCTGCTGGTTCACTGCTCTAATGATTGCAACAGCCAGGGCTGGGATAGACTGAAGCCAGGAGCCAGGAGCTTCATCCAGGTCTCCTGTGTGGGTGAAGGGGCCTAAGCACTGGAGCCATCCTCTGCTGCTTTCTCAGGCTCATTAGCAGGGAGCTGGATCAGAAATAGAGCAGCCAGGACTCAAAATGGTGCCCATATGTGATGCCAGCACTGCACGTGGCAGCTTCACTCACTATACCAGCCACAGATTTCATTTTAACAAAAGACAATACAGAATTCTTCTAGAAGACTTTTCCTCATGGCTATACCAATAGAAAGTTATTTCTTATAATGTGACCCAGATTAGGTTTTGCCATGTTTCCTGATTAACATTCTCTGTTGGTTCAGGAGGCTGGCAAATTGGGAGACCAGTGATAGAGCACCTGTTTTCTATTCAGTTGTGCTGAACTTTAGGGAATGTATAAGGGGAGTTTGAGACCAGCAAAATGAGGTTGGCAGAATGAGGGATGGCAGAAGGTAAATGTAGAGGAAATAAATGCAGGACCATCTTAACAGAGAAGTGAAAAGAAGGAAAGAAAACTTGAAGATAGAGGTCAGAAGAAATGGGAAATTGGAAGCATCTGAAGGGATTCTGAGTCTGATCACACACACTTGTTGAAGGTGTAGGAAAACAAGCACTTTCACTCTTATTGGTAGTAGTGCAATTCAGTAGTCTCTTTGGAGGATAATTTAACAGATTTCTATGCAAAATACTATAAATTCAAATATCCACTGGTAGGATTCAACTAAAGGATTTTATCTTACATATATTTGGCCAAATATATAAAGATTATGCAATTTATTTGTAATACTGTTTATGATAGGAATACAACATAAACAACCTAAATTAATATTGATAGATAATTGGTAAAATACAGTATGGTATATCTGCACAATGAAATACTAAATATGTTATGGCCAGAAAAATGATTTAGGGATAGAATGCTTATATGTAAAGCAAAGCACAGAAAAAAAATGCCCCTTTATAAAGAAAAAAAGATGCATGCATATATATCACTTTTAAAAAATTTATTTACTGGGACCAGTGCCATGGCTTACTTGGCTAATCCTCTGCCTGTGGCACTGGCATCCCATTTGGGCACCGGTTCTAGTCCCAGCTGCTCCTCTTCCAGTCCAGCTCTCTGCTGTGGTCCAGGAAGGCAGTGGAGGATGGCCCAAGTGCTTGAGTGGGAGACCTGGAGGAAGCCCCTGGCTCCTGGCTTCGGATCAGCGCAGCATGCCAGCTGTAGTGGCCATTTGGGGGGTGAACAAATGGAAGTAAGACCTTTCTCTCTCTCTCACTATCTGTCAAATAAAAAAATTTAAAAAATATTTACTTATTTTCATTTCATTCATAAGGCAGAGAGACAGGCAGAGAGAGATTTTCGCCCGCTGATGCACTACCCAAGTGGATGCAATGGCTAAGGATGGGCCAGGCTGAAGCCATGATTTAGGAGCTTCACCCACGTTTCCCATGTGAGTGTAAAAAGCCAAGGATTTTGATCATCTTTCACTGCTTTCCCAGGCTTATCAGCAGGAATTAGAGCAGAAGTGGAGCAGCTGGAACATGAACTATTGTCCATAAGGGATACCAGCTTCAAAGATGGTGATTATCCTATTATGCCACAATACTAGCCTCATGCATATATATTCTTATGAAGGCATTTCAAAAAGTTCATGATCTATGATCATGATCATGATCATGATCATAGTGAACATTTCCCTTGAAGATGGCATCACAAGAGGCAGGCCAGGAGACTCCATTCTTAGCTATCTTCCAAATTAGATCACTTTGCTCCTCATACAATATCAGGAATGGTTGTAGCCATTGATTAAGTTCTTTGCAGGATTAGGATTGAGGAACCAAACTTGCCATTGACTCCATGTGATCTCTCTTCCTGACTTTGGTTGACCAATTGTAAGAAATTTTCCCTTTGTATCAATTCGTATTCTTGCCAGAAGAAGGCACTTTTATGTTACCTTCCTATGTAGTACAGGGAATTCATTGGACCCTGTTACTAGTTGGCACCAGTAACTAGCTTAAGAAGTGGATCCTTGCTGGTGCCATGACTCAATAGGCTAATCCTTTGCCTGCGGCACCGGCATCCTGGGTTCTAGTCCCGGTCGGGGTGCTGGATTCTGTCCTGGTTGCTCCTCTTCCAGTCCAGCTCTCTGCTGTGGCCTGGAAAGGCAGTGGAGAATGGCCCAAGTGCTTGGGCCCTGCACCCACATGGGAGACCAGGAGGAACCAACTGGCTCCTGGCTTCGGATCAGCGCAGTGCACCGGCTGCAGTGTCCATTGGGGGGTGAACCAACAGAAAACAAATACCTTTCTCTCTGTCTCTCTGTCTCTCACTGTCCACTCTGCCTGTCAAAAAAATTAATAATTTTTGATTAATTTTTAATAGTCATATTATTATAGGGTATAGTGGCATATTTGAACATATATACGACATAGAAATTGATGAAGCTAGACTGCTATGTTTCCAATTTCCTCTTAATAAATTTGATCCTACTAACTCCTCTCCTCCAGACCCTTACATAATACCTAATGTGGTGAACTGTAGTCATCAAATTGTATTATGGAACACCAAAGTTACTTCTGCTTCAGTATTATTTTGCTGCCTGTTATTCAGTCCCCCTCTATCCCTAGCCTCTACCCTTCCCAACCTCTAATAATCTCAATTCTATGGTCAGATTCATTATTTTTTTCACTTCCATAGATGACAAGGAACATGTGACATTTGTGTTTTTGGTCCTGGCTTATTTCAGTTAATTTTATGACCTCCTTCTTTACATTTTGCAGGATATAACATTTTATTCTTTTTGTGTCTAAATGATGTTCCCTTGTCCACTTTTTCATTGATTGACAGCTAGATTGGTTCCAAATCCTAGCTGCTGTGAACTGCATTGTAGTGACTATAGAAAAATTGTTGTCTCTTTGATATGCTATGCTGATTTCATTTCTTTCTACTGTATAGCCAAGAGTAAGATAACTATGTCATGGTAGATTTACTTTTATGTTTTTTGAGGAATGGCCATACTGTTCTCCATAACACCTGTACTAATTTGCATTTTCACCCATAGTGTATGGTGGTTTCTTTTCCCATGTCCTCTCCATCATTTATTATTTTTTATCTTTTTGGAATAAGATGATATACCATTGTCTTTTTCTTTTATCAGTTTATTTTTTAACTTTAATTTAATAAATATAAATTTCCAAAGTACAGCTTTTGGATTACAGTGACTTTTTTCTTTTATCAGTTTATTAATATTTATTTATTTAATAAGAGAGAGGGAAAGACAGGCAGATCTCTCATCTGCTGGCTCATTACCCAAAATGTCACAACAGCTGGGGCTGAGACAAGCTCAAGTCAGGGTTTATTCAGGTCTCCCACATAAGAGGCAGTAGTCCAGGTCTTTGATTCATGTTCTGCTACTTTCTCAGGTGCCTTAGAAGGGAGTTGAATTGGAAGTGAAGTAGCCCAGACTCAAACTGGTACTCAATAGGATGCTGGCATCACAGGTGGCAGCTTAACTCACTATGCCACAGTACCAGTCCCTCTCAATATCAATTTAAATTCTTCAAAGAAGTCTTCAATGTTGGCATAAACCCAATTTCCTTTCTTTCTGTTATTCAATTTATTGAAGCCTTATTTTTATTCCCAGTATTCCTCTCAAATTGCTCTTTCCAAGGTCATTAGTAATTACTGTGTTGGTTAATGCAATTTATGCTTTTAATTCCTTATTGACTGAGTGAATGTCATTCACTCAGCACTTCATTAAAGTTCTACAATGTGCCAAATGCTTTTTTATGCACTAAATATAGAACCTTTTTCTCTTAGTGGTAATATGATCACATGCTAATAAGAAAATATAAAATACATGTTCATTAAGAATAAATTTTATTATGAATGTAAAGCAGGTCAATGGATAGAGAACTAATAAAAATAAAGAAGGGGATTAGAAGGTGGCATCTGACACATTTCCAAGCTCCCTCCTCAAACACTGCCTCTCTCAGCATACATCATATCTCATATCCTGGTTTCCTCTGAACTTCTGAGTATTCATTTTCAGTCCATTTGCCATCACTTCTGCCTAAAACTCAATATTGATATTGCTCAAATGTTTACCATTGCAGTGGTTGTTTTCACACTTTACACAAATGTGCAGTGCCTGGCTAATTTCTTCTACTCCTCATGATTCATACTTTATATTATACTAAATAAATTTACATTTCTCCTTAGCATACAACTCATATATCATTTATAACCTTTACTTGTTCCTCAAAATCAATATGAGCAAAATTAAAAGTAAAACTTTCTTCCACTTTAGTAATCCTTATCTTGGAATATGTCACTAACATTCAAACTACTCTAAAAGGCAAATATTTGGGAATCATCAATTCTTTCCTTTTTCCATTTATTTATCTATGACTGGATGATTCTATTCCTTAGCTGCTCAATTCTCTTCATTCCAATTGCCATCTCCCTGCTCAAATCTCTTCATTCCACTAGCCACCTTCCTTAGATCTGCTATCTCCTACACAAATGGAATTGCAACATTTATCTAACATGGCTCCCGGTCTTGTTCTCAACTTCAATCAATTCCTCAAGCAGAAAGTAAAACACAATAGCTGCCACCTTATTCCACCTTCATATCTTCATGCTAATAAGAAAGCTACATGACTCTTTTGTATCTCATTTCTGCCTACTTCTCCATCTTTGTCTTAGTGAATGGCTCCTGACCCCAACTCTGCTTTAAGCACAGTGAACTTTGCTTAGTTTTTGGCCTATGCCTTGCCTTTTTTTCAACTTTTATTTAATAAATATAAATTTCCAAAGTACAACTTTTGGATTATAGTGGCTTTTCTCCCCATAACCTCCCTCCCACCTGCAACCATTCATCTCACTCCCTTTCCCATCCCATTCTTCATCAAGATTCATTTTCAATTATCTTTATACACAGAAGATCAACTTTGTATTAAGTAAAGATTTCAACAGCTTGCACCCAGGTTGCTGTTGATTTCTCAACAATATTGCAGTGGGTTCATTTCTGAGAGGAACAGCGTGGTGGGGGCAAGAGGCACAGAGTCACCACACAGACTCTGGGAGTCGGGTGAAAGCAAGCTTGAGGCGAGCAGCCCACAGACTCGTTTATTTCAGGTGGTACAACAGTTTATATGCCAAGACCAGCCAATCCTGTCAAGGGGCGGTCTATGCTCCAACCAATCACAGTTTGCCAGGTGGTTTCCAAAGTCATCCAATCACTTTTCTAGGTGGTTTCCAAAGCCATCCAATCACAGTTTGCCAGGCAGTTTCCAAAGCCATCCAATCACAGCCTGTTTCCAAAGCCATTCCTGAGTAACTGATGCTCGCTTGCCAGTGGCCACCTTGGCATGGCCTTCTCATTCCACCACATTTCCCCCTTTTCATTTATTTTTGAGCAACGGGAGGCATGATTCTTGGCCATACCATTGTTGACCCCGTTTCCATGTGGTCTCTGTACGCAGCTGTGCCTGTCTTAGGTTGTCCCCCAGGGGATCTTACCTGTCATTGACTAACCAGCGCTCAAATCGAGAGACCACAGGATTGCTTGCTCAGATAGGGATAGGAATGAGGAATAATGGTTATCAGGAATGGCACGGCCACACACAGGCTGTGGGCCATTTGAGTGGCTGACCAGAGCTAGTGGGGTACAAAACAATAACAGATGTGGCTATGGGCAGTTCCTCAGGGTAGGATGATAGGGCAGGTGTGTATGCTAACAAGGCAGATTCTAGGTCTTGTTCAGCTGGTTCTGGTTGGCTGTCAGTTGCAGGCTTGATGTTTCTGGCTGGTACCCAAATGGGCTCTTCTGCATTCTCTGGAAAGATATAAGCATATCCTCAACCTTTGGTTAACAGAAGCCTTTTTACAAGCATTGGAATCCAGGGCCTGAATTTTGCGTACACTTCAACATTATCAGCAAACATGCTGATGGCATGGGATCTAGTGGCTGCCCTAAGAGCTTGGGGTGTCCGAGTACTGCCACAAATGTGGGGATCCTCACTGGGTGCAGATGGGATGACCTTGCATGAGTTATTGTGTAGAGGTCCTCTTAGTTCATCCCACAGGTATGTGGGGGGTGGCTGACTAGGCATTGCTACCTTGTTGCTACCTTGTTCGCTACATTGTTTTTTTCACTGTCGGAGCTCTCTCTCCCTAAGTCATCAACCATTGTCTGTAAGACAGGGACCTGGAGTGTAAGGCTCCTATCACTCACAGATTCACTATCTTTGATAATCTGCACAGGATTCTGAGAGGGGGGGTATCTTTCCCATGTCTGAGAGCTTAAGAGCAGCACGGTACGCCAACTCTAGCCAAAGGAAAGACACGTACAGCACTGCTGCTGTAACAAAGCAAATTCCTAGCACCTCAGCTGTTGATGGCATTTTGCAGGAGGTTTCCCTACGTTAGACAAACAGACAGTGGTGTATCAGATCGCACGTATATCCTGTGCTTAGTGGGGGACTTCCTTGATTCATTAGGTCAAGGCCGTATGCCCACACGGTGTCTCCGGAGTGTCACCTCTCTCGAGTGAGGGAAGATGACTTGGTTCCGAATTCTGGGATGATCAGTCCCTTATGTGAATTCACCGGGCGAACCAAAAGTAAAAGGAGGAGCCGAGAAGGACGTATGCTTCTGGGCAGTGTGTGCTAACCTGGGGTCACTTAGACCGAGGACAAGGACAAGGAAAGGGGCATAGGAGAGGGTTCTGTGCTCACCCTCACAGAACCAAACAGCACACAAAACACTGAGGGGCCTACTTGCCAAAATCCAGGGGGGACCTCGCTGAGTCTGACACGCTGTCTCTTTCTCAGTCACGTTGTCACACCAGATGTTGCAGTTGATTTTTCAACAATGTTGCAGTGGGTTTGTTTCTGAGAGGAGCAACGTGGTGGGGGCAAGAAGCACAGAGTCACCACACAGACTCTGGGAGTCGGGTGAAAGCAAGCTTGAGGCGAGCAGCCCACAGACTCGTTTATTTCAGGTGGTACAACAGCTTATATAGCCAAGACCAGCCAATCCTGTCAAGGGGTGGTCTATGCCCCAACCAATCACAGTTTGCCAGGTGGTTTCCAAAGCCATCCAATCACAGTTTTCCAGGCAGTTTCCAAAGCCATCCAATCACAGTTTGCCAGGCAGTTTCCAAAACCATCCAATCACAGCCTGTCACCAGGCAGTTTCCAAAGCCATCCAATCACAGCCTGTTGCCAGGCAGTTTCCAAAGCCATTCCTGAGTAACTGATGCTCGCTTGCCAGTGGCCACCTTGGCATGGCCTTCACATTCCACCACACACCCACACAGAAACACAAAGTATAAAGTACTTTTTGAAGCACTCTGGCCTCAGAATCATCCCTTAAGGCATTTGGATCTGGCTCAAGAGCCCATGAGAGTATTTTAGGCATGGAAAGGCAAGACACTCTGTCAAAAAAAAAAAAAACCTGAATGAAATATCTCTGCGAGTGAGATTCCAGTGGAAAGAACAGGGCCATCAAAGAAGGAGGTACCTTTCTCTGAAGGGAGGAGAGGATTTCCACTTTGACTATGACCTTGCCTAAAGATCAGAGTCGGTGAACTCAAAAGGCTTCCATAGCCTTGGCAATTAATGACAAGAGCCTAGGTTGATTACTGATGCCATAAACAAGAGTGTGAATTGTTAAGTCAATAATGGGAGTTGCTGTTCACTTACTCCTCATGTAGGATCTCTGACCTTAATGTGTTGTACAATGTGAATTAATGCTATAACTAGTACCCAAATAGTACTTTACACTTTGTGTTTCTGTGTGGGTGCAAACTGATGAAAATCTTTACTTAGTATATACTAAATTGTTCTCTGTATAAGATAATTGAAAATGAATCTTGATGTGCATGGAATGGGAGAGGGAACAGGAGATGGGAGGTTTGCGGGTAGGAGGGAAGTTATGGGGAAGGAAAAAGCCACTGTAATCCATATGCTGTACTTTGGAAATTTATATTTATTAAATAAAAGTTTAAAAAGTACTGTTTGAGTAGTAGTTTTACTGTTAATTCGCATAGTACAACACATTAAGGACAAAGATGCTACATGGGGAGTAGGTGTGCAGTGACTCCCATTGTTGATTTAACAATTGACACTCTTATTTATGATGTCAGCAATCACCCAAGGCTCTTGTCATGAGTTGCCAAGGCTATGGAAGCCTCTTGACTTCACAAACTCTGATCTATGCCTTACCTTTAACATACTACTTGGCATGTAGTCACTAATGAAAACTGAAGACTGCATAAATGAATGGATCTTTTGAGGGTCACAATTCCTTACAAGAACTTAATAACAGACAGAAGGAATAAAACAAAACAAGACAAAATGTGTCCTCAATAGATAGAAGGAGTACTATACAGAGAGGAGATTAAATAAGAGTTTAGCAGAAAGAAATTAGTGAAACTGGAAAGTTTGTGGCAAGGCTAACAGGCACTGGTCAAGTTTCAAACAAGCCTATTAGAAAAAGAGTAAGATTTTCTTTGCCTACATGTAGATTCTTCTCTCTGCATGTGAACAGGATCTTCTAAACCCACTCAATGCACAGACAAAAACCTGAGCATTGCATTCTCTTATAGGTTTTGGATCCTCATTTTGTGGTTTGATTTACATTTGCCTAATGGTTAGTGACATTGAGCACATTCACATGTTTTGACCATTTATATTTTTTCTGATAGAATGTCTATTATGATCATTGCCCATTTCTGAACTGTGCTATTTTTTGTTTAAAGTCTTTCCAATTCTTGATATATTCTGGATATAAATCCTTTGTCATATTCAGATTTTTCAAGTGTTTTCTGCCACTGTGCTCATTGTATCTTGACTCTGATGATTACTTTTTTGTATGAAGTATCTTATTTGATATTATCAAATTTATTTTTATTTTTATTGCTTGTGCTTTTGGAATCTTATACAATAGCTGTTTCTATGCCAGTGTTCTATACTTTCCCTATGTTTACTTAGTTTTTGGTCTTCTATTTAGGTATTTAATTACTGTGAGTTCACTTTTACATAGTGTAAGAGGTGTTAGGTTTTATTTTTAGTCTTCTACATATGGATAATCAGTTTTCTCTGGACCATTTTTAAAAAGATTCTTCTTTTTTCAGGATATTTTTATTCATTTGTTAAAGATAAGTTGCTTGTGGAAGTGTGGGTTTATTTCTGAGATGTTTGTTCTGTTCCATTGAACTATGTGTCTGATATTATGCCAGTGCTTACACTACTTTTATAATGTCTTGAAATTAGATATTGTGCTGCCTTCAGATTTATTATGTTGTTCAAGATGGCTTTGAAATTTGGGGCTTTCTGATTTAAAATGAAGTTTAGTTTTTTTTTTTTATTTTCTAGTTCTGTGAAGAAGTGGTTTTCTTTTTGAAAAGATTTATTTATTTGAAAGACAGAGTGACAAAGAGAGTAAGAGAGTGAAAGAGATCTTTCATCTCTTGGTTCACTTCCATAAAGGAAATAATGGCTGGTGCTGAGCTAGGACAAATCTAGAGTCTGGAACTCCATCTCCATCTCCCACATTGGTGGCAAAGACTCAGGTACTTGAGTCATCTTGTCCTGCTTTCTCAATCACATTAACAGAGAGCTGGATCAAAAGTAGAGCTGACAGTACTTAAACAATTATTCTGCTATGGGATCCTCACATTGCAGGTGGCAATGTAACCCATTGTGCCCCAGTGCTATTCCCTCTGTGAAGAATTTAATTGGTATTTCAATGCAAATTGCATCAAAGGTGCACATTACTTTGGTTAGTATAAAAGCTCAATCACACAAATTGTTTCAATCAAGGTTCATTAGACATCTTTCCAATGTTTATATATTTATTTTCTTTCATCATTGTTATGTGACTTGTATTGTAGAGGGCTTTCATATCCTGGATTAAATTTATTGTGAGGTATTTTATTTTCTTGTGAAAATTGTAAATATGTTTGTTCTTATAATTTTTTTCCCACCTGAGTTGACTATTATGTACAAAAGTGCAACTGATTTTATTTTGTATTGTCAATTTTGCTAAGTTCATTTGTGATTTTCAGAATTTTCTTGATGATGTTCTTAGGTTTCTCTCCATATAAAATCATGCTATCTGCAAACAAAAATATGAATGTGAATTCTTACTTTCCTGTTTGAATAGATATTATTTCTTCTCTTTGATTGCATCCATTTGGATCATTTCCTGTTTCTCTTATTATAGCTTGAGAATTGTTTTTTTTCTTTTCAATGAACTCGCTCTTAATTTTATTAATTGTAATTTCTCAAGTTTCTTCCTTATTTATTTCTACTGTGATCCTTATTATTCACTTTTTTCTACTGTCCTTGGATTTGATATATTTTTTTATTTTTTCTGGGTCATTGAGAAGGGTATCTTTCTTGTGTTTCTAGAGGTTTGTCCATCTGAAGTCATAGCTTTAGCTTCTATGTATCCCTGATAATGGTGTGGACCTTCTAGGTGACTGCAGGAAATGCTGGCAGAAATAAGGCTGTATTAATTTGCCAACAAAATTCCATAGATAATATGTTTTATATCATGGAAATTTACTTCTTAGAGTTGTGAAGTTTGAAAATACAAGATCAAGGTCATACTGGCTTGATATTTCCAGAAATCTTTCTCCTGATGAACAGCACACATAAGATATTATTTGACCTGCTGAAAAGCACTTTCTACAGGTAGGGTCATGTTGGTGGTTAGCACTTTAATGTGTGAGTTTTAGGAAAGCACATTTCAGTCCATAACCCTTAGAGGGGTCTTGTGGTCTGACTCATAGACACCCATCTCTGGGGAGGACAGATTTTGAAATGAGTGCTAATATTTCTCACAGTTTTACTTTTGAAACTATCTATCAAAAATTGTGCACTCATATATACACACAGACACAAAACTTCTTGTACACATAAACACATATTACAATGGAAATGCCTGATCATTGTGCACAGGTAATATCAATTCAATTTCCATAAAATGGCATAATAGCAGGCATTAAAAAGAGTATTAGAAAGAATGACAAAATCTGCAGCCACAAAATATGTACATATATATATATATACATATACACGATATTCAATATTTATAGTTGCCAAAAGATAAATACTGATGTGTGGAAAATAAAACCTAAACCTTACCTTACAATATTATAGACTAATCTACATGAAGGATGTCTCCCTAAAATTTATCACTAGGCCAACACTGTGGCATAGTAGGTTAAACCTTCACCTGAAGCACCATCATCCCATATGAGTGCTGATTTCAGTCACTGCTGCTGCACTTCCAATACAGCTCTTTGCTAATTGTCTGGGAAAGCAGTGGAAGATGACCAAAGTGCTTGGGACCCTGAACCCATATGGGAGACCCAGAGGAAGCTCCTAGCTCCTGGCTTTGTATTTGTCTAGCTCCAGCTGTTGCAGCCATTTTGGGAGTGAACCAGTGGCTAAAAGACCTCTCTTTCTATCTCTTCTTCTCTGTCTGTAACTTGACCTCTCAAATAAAAAATAAATCTTTAATAAACAACAAAAAAAGCCTTTCTGCTACTCAAAGCTAGCACAGAACTACATTATATATAGGCAAGTACATTCTGAAAATCATAAATCTAGTGCATTGTAGTAGAAATTTTAACAAACACTTCTGATTTTCTCAGCATTTATATATACTAAAATAATGACATAGTGAGTCATTGTGGGTTTTTAAGCTCTTTGCCAACCATTTATAATACTTACCAGCTTTTCCAAATTTGCCATTATGTGTGTTTTTCAACACATGCCCTGGATTTTACCAGTTTAGTGCACATGGAGTTATCTTTCACAGGATTTTTAAAAACTGTATTTTAATGGCAAGTGTAATCAACATCTGAAAAGCCTCCAGAACACATAAATTATACCATGAATCAGTTCTGAGACTAATATTTGATTGAGTTTAATTCTTTTAACTAAAAATAAGTAAATTAACTAAATTTATCATATGTGGCAATTACAAATATAATCATTAATTAACTAAGCTCATAAGCATTAAAATTGAATGATGTATAGAATTTAAGCATGACAGTGAGTAGCAGTAGGGACACTTTTTTTAGTAAAATTTATAAGAATTACTTAAAATCTAAACAAGAAGCTGTTATAGTAAATTCAAAAGACATACAGGAAGTGAAGAAATATGACAGAAAGTTTAAGATTCAGTAAGAGCAAAGAGATTTGGTGCTATTTGAATCCAGGTCTATTTTCTTTTCCCCTGTCGTGACAAAGTGAAATGCCATGGCACAGCCAATTTGGAGGCAAGGCATCCTCTTTTGTGTTTTCTCCAGATACCTTGTTGCCAGGAATATGCTCTCTGTGTGTGTGTGGCTGAGAGGTTGTGCCCTGTCCTGTCTGAATCATGGAGACTCTATTTGGCAAGAGAACATATGGATCCCACCTTCCATTACATGTTATGTTCACAGTAAGCATATCTATAGACACGATGCATTTGTGGTGACTTTAAACTGGAAGATCTGGGTTTAGAGAAGATTTATCTGATTTTTGAATAAGTAATTTTTATTTAAAAAGTAACTCAATTCAAGTCTCCAACACAGCTCAAAGGCTAACACCTACTTGAGACATTGCTTTCAGGTGATTTTCTTTAGGGTGTGCTTTTGCAGGAAACTAGAATTGAATCAAGATTGGAGCAGTCACTCAAATGGTGATTTTTGGTGAATCTTGGCTAGATTCTACCTGCTCCACAGGCAGGACCCAGGGTTTTCCAGAAGATAATTGTGTCAAGTAAGGAAAATCTGAGAAGGCAAATATTTTTGCAAACTATCTGTTTCTGTCACATTTATTAATATCTCATGGGTAAAGCAAGTGAAATGGTGAAATACAAGGTCTTGTGAAGGGATGAATATGGGGAATGTTATTTGGAATCATTACTGGAAAAGTGTACTACAGTAAATATACAGCAAATATACATTTTAGTGACAACATAATGCTTATCTCTTTGATAACTTCATTTATTTGAACAATAACCCTTAATATTTTATTTTTTACTATTATATTATTATTTTAAAAATTAGACAATGCTTTCATTGACCAATGATAACTTCAGTTTAATTTCTGCCACTTAATAGAAGTGGGTGCACATTATTATGCATTTCTGTGTTTAAAGTTTTATCCCTCCACTGTGAAGTTGATGTTTTCTCAGGTAATGTATTAATTATTCTTTATTTACTCTATCATATTACTGTTTTTTCATAGATCAATGTAGAAGGAAACCAGATAAAGACTTCTTTTAATTCCTTCCACTCACTTTCTCTTCCAGGTGTGGTTCTGGCATCTGCACACATTTCTAAGAGCAAAGAAAATTAATGCTTCACCTGTAAGTGGTTTTCTAAAATATTCCTTAGCTTGTTATGTTTTCATTTCAGGAAATTTATAAGAATTTATTAATTAAAATAAAAATACACATAAAATTATTCTCAGGGAATATACACAAACAAGATGAATGATGAATGTGGCGGGTAATGAAACATTATAGTCATTTAAGATAAGACAATTTGGTCTTTTGTCTTTCTCTTGCCATAGAAAAACATATGTTACATGATTTGAGTGGTAACTTAGAGTACAATATGCTAAATGGGGGTCATGGTGTCTGAAACAATCTTTATTGTCAAATAAATGATGTAGTGAGGAGTGTTTTAATGCAATCCTGGAAATAAATATTTAGCATCCTGCAATGGTAAGAGTTACCTAGTACTAAAACACAAATCAGTTAAGTTTGTTTTTGAATTGTTAGAGTAAGACAGTCTAATAGTTTTGAGGAGCTGAGCTTGATTCAGGGATGAGGTCAGGAATATGAGGAAAAGAACCTAGTGCAGGTTATTTTATTTTTTAAGATTTATTTTTTGTTTGAAAGGCAGAATTACAGAAATTGGGAGAGATGGAGAGACAGAAAGAGATATCTTCAATCTACTGGTTCATTCCTCAAATGGTGGCAATGGCTTGGACTGGGCCAGGCCAAACCAGGAGCCTGGGACTCCATTTTGGTCTCCCATATTTGGGAAGGGGCCCAAATATTCAAGTCATCTTTGACTGCTCTTTCAGGCACATTAGCAAGGGAGTTGGATTGGAAGTGAAGTAGCCAGGACTCATGGTGTCTGCTCACATGGGATGCCAGCAGTGTAGGTAGAGGCTTAACCAATTGTACCACAATACTGGTGCCAACTGTAGGTTCTTCAATAAATCTTTGTGCATTTCTCTCAGTTAGTCATAAATGTAGACTCCCAAGATCTGTTTTTGGGCAAATAATTCCATTGTTTCACTTTAATTTGGTGTAATGTTATTTCAGTTCTTCAAAATTGTATTAACAGAATATGCATAGACAAAGCCAAAAGCTATTTACTATTCTTTTTCTTACTTGAATCTGCTCTCCTATTTCAAAATATTTAGGAGCTTGGCAGAGAAAGAAGCTGATGGACTAAGTGATAAATAGCTCCCATATACTTATTCACTCCCTAAATAATCATACCAAACAGAAGTGGGGAAGGCCCGGGAGTGCAGTGGAGGATGGCCCAAGTGCTTGGGCCCTGCACCCCATGGGAGACCAGGAGAAGCACCTGGATCCTGGCTTCAGATCAGCGCGATGCACCGGCTGCTGTGCACTGGCCGCAGTGGCCATTGGAGGGTGAACCAACGGCAAAAGGAAGACTTTTCTCTCTGTCTCTCTCTCTCACTGCCCACTCTGCCTGTCAAAAAAAAAAGAAGTGGGGAAGGACTGAGGCAAGAGTCAGGAATGTAGTCTAGGCCTCCTTCATTCTGGGAGCTAGGAACTGGACCTGGCACTGGAAATCCAACCTGGGCACTAAGAGGTAGAACTAGTGTATCTTAGCTAGCATGGTAAGCACTAAGCTAAATGCCTGGCCTCTCTTTTAAAATATCTTTTCTTTTCCATATTTGAAGTGATTGTGAATGATGTTTTTCTGGAAATTCTTCTCTATTCTTTTCCATCATAGCTTCAGTGATGAGTCATTGTCTTTTTCCCTGAATACTTCTATATTCTTCTCCTGAACACTACTCATCCAAGAGTCAATATTGTATCCCTTTCAGTCTGTAGTATAATTCCCCTTGACATATGTGGCCCTTTGTGATCTAAAACTCCTGTATCCCTCCAGCTGGGACATTTTTTATGGCTTTTATACTTTAAGTTTGACTCCCTGTTGAACACTTCTGTGTGGCTGTCCAAAAGTTCAAGTCTAAAATGAAACCTCATCCTTTCCTTCTTTCTTCATTCCCATATACAAGATATACAACTCTGTGAATGCTTGTTTTGTGACAGAGTTGATATGCTGAGCAGAAGTGTTCTGTTACAGATGATGATACGATTTGTAGACCTGGCTGTGTATTTCACCTGGGAGGAATGGCAGAATATGAATAATGCTCAGAAAATCCTGTACAGGGATGTGATATGGAGACCTACAGTATCTTTTACTCCTTGGGTAAGTGACACCCATCACATGCCAAATGGGAACCTTTCTTGCTAGTTTACAAACAAGTGAACACCTTAAAAAGTTTAATTATTGACATGTATAGATTTGAGAACATGAATAATCTGAATGTCTACCATCTAGGAAAGGATTCAAATTGGAACATTTGTTGCCTAGCACCTGGACCAAACTGTAGTTCTTTAAATAACTCAAGATATTTATTTCACAAAGTCTACATTGTTTCCATTATTAGGATACTGCATGACCAAACCTGACTTGATTTCCAAGTTGGAGCAAGAAGTAGTGCCATGAATGGTGGAAGAATGCCTAAATCAGAGCCTTCCAGGTCAGTCTGCACATACTGGGCAGGGAGGCCAAGGCAAAAAGAGTGCAGCAGATGTTGACTGGTGCTCTTTCCATGAATTTTTCCCAAGACTTACTGCTGATGACAGCTGGTTTTATATATCAGACACAGGCATTGTAGAGTATCTAGGGATACCAATATCTCCATAATTATTTTGTTCTTGGTGAAGATGTTCTTTGATTTAAAAAAAATCCCAATCCTTTTTTGTTGTTATGAAGGCTTTTTTCTGGGTTAGATTTATTTCCCAAATTCTAACTTGTCCTTCATTACACTTTTCTACCTTTTCCTTTAAGCATTTATTAATACCTTCAGTGCTTGTTAATTGGGCAATTACAGAAATTTATTTCTTACTAATTGCTTCAACTGAGTTCCCACTCATGGTTTTGGCCATGCACATAACTGAATATTTTAAGCATCTCAGGGCAGAACCAATAAATGTGAACTCTCCCTTTCTTAGTCTCTTTTTCTTTTTTTTGTCTCTCAAATAAATAAGAAAGTGTTAAATTGTTGGGAACATTTGAAGAGTGAGCCTGTGGCTGGCAACCCTCTATTTCATTCTCTCTGTATCACATTCTCTGTCTCTCTCACTCTCAAGTAAGTAAAAAAATAAGTGAATGCTAAAAAATGATCTGGAGTAAGCCTCTGTGCTGTGATATCAGAATTCATAAAGGTAATCATGAACTTATATAGGAACATGAAAATAAAGTGTCCTAGACTCACCAAGAAAGTCATGAAATTCTGAGTAACAAGGTCAAGTAACCTCAAGGGTTCATCTTGAATGGCTCAGATTTGTTTAGAAGAAGAGTTTGAAGTATGGATTCTTATTTTTCAACATCATTGAAAAAGAACAAAATGATATAAGGGCATAGGAAATGAAAATTTGTGAAAATAGGAGACAACTGGTCAAAAGTCCCCAGAAACTCAAATTATCACACAGGAGTGCTTATAGAAAGAATTAAGAGGAAATAGCCAGTGCTGGTGATTTCAGAATGAGTTACAAAACATTTTCAAAGAAGGTGGACACACCCTGAGATGCAGAAACAAATTCTATAAACCAGTAGGGAATTTATTCCCAAGGGGGTATATTGGGACTTTCCTGTACCTATTGTAGTTATAAGAAGCTGAAGACATCAGGTTCCCATAGGAATATGTGGAAGCTGTCATAGAGTGCAGATAAAAGCAGAGTTTTTATTTTGAAAAATTTCACAAATTTTGTTTTCCTGGGAAGACTGAACAAGAGATAAACATAGATTAAAGTGTCATTTCTTAAATGTGGTCCTGCTTAGAGTGCAGACACATTTCATTCTTCTCCACCTGCAAGTAAATGATGCAGTAAAACTTTCCCATATTTATGGTTAAAATACCAGAGAAGATATTTTTATAAATATAAATGGGAGAAAAAGAACAGGGAAAAATTGGTTTCTAAGCATGGGTGAAGTTTTACTTAATATTTGTCCATTCTTTAACATCTTATATAATTGTTTCATCTTTGTGAAAGGCAGAATGACCATTTGAGGAAGGAGAGAAAGAGATCTATTAGCTCACTCTCCAAATGCCTACAAGACTAAGTTCAGACTAGCATGAAGCCAAAGCCCTGAAACTCCCTAGTCTACACTGGTGTATTACAGGGTCTCAAGCACATGAACTGTATTAGAAGCAGAGCAGCCAGGAATCAGAATGGCCCTACTTTGGGATGCAGGTCTCCTAAGCAGTGAATTCACACACATCTTACCACGAAAGCAATTCTGCCATACTTGAAAAAAAATCAGGTAGTAAGCAGAATCATGATTGGACATGAGGAAATCTATTTGCACAATTTAATATATTAATGGTAAGGAGAAAAATTATATATTTTTCATATAAACATCTTGTAACAATTTTGTTAAAAATCTTATGCTATTTGGATAAAAAATAGCTTCATTCTACTTATATGAATATGCCAGGAGAAAATTATGTTTCACTGATATGGTTGTTTTTTTTTTTCTCATTTCAGTTGCCATGAAAAAGGATGACATGATTAAGACCAACCAGGAAAGTCAGGATGAAAATCTGAATCAGGATGTTATGAAAAATAACAAGACAACCACTCCCAAGAGAGTTGAATTAAGAAAAACACTTAATGTAAGTTCAATCCATATCCCAAAACTGTTTATCCAAAAGGGAAATTATTCATGAATGAAACCTGTGGAATGCAATGTATGTTCCAATGTATACCCCCCAGTGGACTTGATAAGCTACAAGCTGGAGAGAAATTTGATGCCAGTAAGATATCTGGGACCTTACTCCAGATCTGTGAGCCTCTTAGCATTACAAGATTCAGGCTGTTAAGCAGCCATTTGAACATATTGGACAAGGGAAAGTCTTGACAAAGAAGAAGATATTCTATAAATCTGACAGAGTTCATTTAAGAGAAACCTGTCATAAGTATACTATCACTTTTGGAAAAACAGCTCAAATAGTAAAACCTTTCCATAAAAATTCTAACCTCAGCATAGATCAACAAACCCACATAACAGAGAAATTTTATGAATATATTAGTTATGTGGAACCTGTCATTTACCAATCACAACTTGCAATAAATCAGAGACCACACATAGAGAAAAAAGCCTATGCATATAAATCTTCTGGAAAATCATCCAGTTGTAAGTCCTTCCATACCATCCATCACAGTACTCACATACAGGATAACCCCCATGTGTGTAATGAATGTGGAGAAACAACTCACCAGATGTCAGATCTCATTAGACATCAGAAAATTCACACACAGAAGAAGCCTCATGTATGTAATGAATGTGGTAAAGCCTTTTTTCTGAAATCATACCTCATAACACACCAGAGAATTCACACAGAGGAGAAATCTCATAAATGTGTTGACTGTGGAAAAGTCTTTTTGTGCAAGTCAGACCTTGGCAAACATCAGCAAATTCACACAGAGGAGAAGTCTTATGAATGTAATGACTATGGAAATGCCTTTGGCCAGAAGTCAGACCTCACCAAACATCAGAGAATTCACACAGTGGAAAAACCATATGAATGCAATGACTGTGGAAACGCCTTCAACTGGAAGTCAAACCTTGTAATGCATCAGAGAACTCACACAGGGAAGAAACCTTTTGAATGTAATGAATGTGGAAAAGCCTTTGGTCAGAAGTCAAGCCTCAATGCATCAGAGAATTCACACAGGGGAGAAACCTTATTAATGTAATGACTGTGGAAAATTCACACAGGGGAGAAACCTTATGAATACAATGATTGTGGAAAAGCCTTTGACCACAAGTCAAACCTCATAATGCATCAGAAAATTCACACAGGAGAGAGACCTTATAAGGGTAATTACTGTGGAAAAGCCTTTTTATACAAGTCAGACCTTGGTAAACATCGGCAAATTTACACAGGAGAAAAAACTTTTGAATATAATGTCGGTGGAAAAGCCTTTCACTGGAAGTCAAACTTCCAGTGCATCAGAGATCTCACACAGGGGAGAAACCTTTTGAATGTAATGATTGTGGAAAAGCCTTTGGCCAGAAGTCTGATCTCATCAAGGATCAGAGAATATACACAGGGGAGAAACCTTATGAGTGTAATGACTGTGGAAAAGCCTTTGGCCAGAAGTCAAGCCTTATAAATCATGAGAGAATTCACATAGAGGAGAAGCCATATGAATGCAATAACTGCAGAGAAGCCTTTGGCCAGAAATCAAGCCTCATAATACATCAGAGAATTCACACAGGGGAGAAACCTTATGAGTGTAATGACTATGGAAAAGCGTTTGACCAGAAATCAAGCCTCATCATTCATCAGAAAATTCACAAAGGAGAAAAACCTTATGAATGCAATGACTATGGAAAAGCCTTTGACCAAAATTCAGACATCATCAAACAACAGCAAATTCACACAGGGGAGATATCTTAATGTAATGACTAGAAAAACCTTGGTTCAGAAGTCAAGCTTCATAATACATCAGTGAATTCACACAGGGGAGAAACCTGTAATGACTGTGGAAAAGCCTTTGGCCATAAGCTAGCCCTTATCAAACATCAGAAAATACGCACATGAGAAACACCTGATGTAATCACTGAATATCTGTGGAAAAGCATTTTGCCAGAAGTCAGGCCCCATCAAACATCAGAGAATTCACACAGAAGAGAAACCTTATGTATGTAATAACTGTAGAAAAGTCTTTAGCTTTAAGTCAGACCTCATGAAACATCAGAAAATTCACAAAGTGGGGGGGGACCTTATGACTGACTGAAAAGCCTTTGGCCAGCCCCATAATACTTTCAACAATTCACACAGCAGAGAAATCTTATGAATTTAATACTTGTGGAAAAGCCTTTGTCCAAAAGTTTGATGTTATCAAACGTCATAGAATTCACACAGGGTGGAAACCTTATGAATGTTCTGTTGAAAAGCCTTTAGGATTAGTCACAACTCAATTCATCAGATAATTCACACAGGGTAGAAACATCATGAATATAATGACTGTGGAAAAGCCTTTTGCTATAAATCAAAACACAACCAGTGAATTCACACAGGGGAGAAACTCTATGAAGGTATTGACTATGGAAAAGCTCTTGGCCAAAAGTCAGACCTCATTTTGCATCAGAATTTACACAAGGGAGAAGTCTCATAAATGTGATGACTGTTCAAAATTCTTTTGCTATAAATCACAACATATAACAGACCAGAGAATTCACACAGGATTAAAGTCTTTTTAACGCAATGACTGTGGAAGAGCCTTTGGCCATAATTGACAACTTATAATGCATCAGAGAATTCACACAGGGGAGAAACTTTATGAATGCAATGACAGTAGAGAAGCCTGTTACCATAAGTCAGACCTCATAAAACATAAAAGAATTCACTCAAGGGAGAAATCTTATGAATGTAATGAGTTAAGAAAGCTTTAACCAAAATTCAACACACTACTGCAATCATATTTATATAGAGGAAAACCTTGTTGAATCCAATGCATGTAGAAAATCTTTTCTCCAGAAGTCACATCACATAAGACATCAGAGAATTCACATGGGGAAGAAACCTCAAGAATGCAATGAATGTTGGAAATCTCTTTGCCAAAATCACATTTTATAGCATCATAGAATTCACAGGGAAATTCATGAATGTAAAAGCCTTTTGTTGTAAAGTAATGTCTCAACACATGGCATTGAATCAAGGGAACAACCTTAAGAACATACTGAACGTGGAAAAGCTTTTTCCCCAAATCAAAGAAACCAATGTGACAAATCCTTTTGCTGGAAATCACAACCATTACAACAGGTACTCTCATAAGGGAGAAAGCTTGTAAATATTATTAGTGTGAAAAAAAATTGTCAGAAATCAATCATTATACATCATAGAATCTCACAAGGGTTTTATTAGGAGTGTAATGAATGCAGAAAAAAATATTTTCCTGGAATTCAAACTTACATAGATACAGAATGCACAAAAGGTGATATCCTTTGGATGTAGTAAATATGATAAAACCATTAGCTGGAAACTAGATATCAGAAATCATCAGAGAAGTCATAAGGGGTAAAAAAATCAATGTATTGAATGTTAAAAAAAAAATCCCTCTCCAATGAATAAGTATTCAGTTCCCATGAAGAGATCAGAAATGAGAATACCATAAGTCATCTGCCAATGTTTAACTAAGAACTCACCAAAGGAAAAATCCTATGGCTGTAATGTATTTGGAAAACCCTTTACTATAATCCAAAATTTTGCAAAACTTGGCAGGATTACAGAGGAATCTCTGAAAATGTAATGTGCCTGGAAAAATTCTTTGGTGTAACCACACCTCAGCAATTATTAGGCAATTCACATGATGAATTGTGGCAAACTGGTTAACCATTATTCAGAAATTATATTGTTATACAAGCTGCATTTTTAATTTCCCTTTAAAGTGGGACCAACTAAATGAGTTGTGCTTTCATTTATAAATTTTGCTAACAAATAAGTTAACAGTTATCATAAATAGTCATTTGGAATACCGTCTTCATCAATTACAAAATCACTTGTTGTATAGCAGTTTTGTTGTCTGCCTAGGATTGTTTCCTCACATTATTGTAGTACAAACCATGATGTGACCACAGGCACGTCATCTGACACGTGTTCCAGCCATAATATTGTTCTCCAGTCCTGGATGGTGAATGTTGTATCTAGAACAGGCAATTAAACTGTGGTCACCTGTATACTCATATGATAATTTTCAATTTATCCATGTGCATGTCTGAAACTATCCAAGATCTTTTTGAATGTTGAAGTAGAAGTTGTCCCACACATCACCCTCATTCTATAAAGGGCAACCTCAAATTCTATAAATTGCAATGCTCCTTATCTGAATTTTTGTGTTTTTTTGAGTGTCCAATCCCTTTGAAATTATTTCATTCATGATCCCCCTTTTTCTACTTTTCTTCCTTTGATTCTGTCTTGCCCAGAGAAAAGAACTTGGAAAGAAGTCGATCCCTTTGCAACAGAGAAGCATGTACATGAATGCACTTATGTATTAATGTAACTTTACAATGATTTTGTTATTTTTAGTCGTATTCCCCTCCAAAGGTGATGCTCAGTTTTATTAAATGTGTGTTTTCATCTCTTCCCAATTTTTACACAGTCCTTTCTGAATTTTAATCAGATTCACATTCAGTTCAGTTCTTGGTTTATACTCAGGATGGAGAATTTACCCAGTTTGCATGGCCATTCCTTGATTACTGGGCTACAAATGGTGTGATGATCTTCTAGCTGCAATAACTCTTTTATTTCCTATTTGGAGGACAATCCTGCATGTCATCTCTTCCAGCTCCATTACAACTCATTGGGAAGAACTCATTATCCCTGCTCAAGTCCCCTCAGCTTCTTCCAAGTGTTCATCAAGTTAAATCTCAGTATAATCAGAGACTTAAAAGAAAATGAACAGTGTGGCTGTAGGCAGTTTCAGTGAGGTTGAATGGTTTGCTAGACTGCTGTTTTGTTTGGGACAGCTTTCATGTTAACTAATTTTCCACAATAGTGCTTGGCTGAGGACTTTTTCTAGGCTCTTAACTAAGTTTATGTTTTTATCATTTAACTTTGGAATATTATGTTGAAAAAATTTATATATGTGATTACATATATATATATATTTATATATGTGATTATATTATATATGTGATTGGGTTAACTTGGGTTTTACATTTAGTCCTGCCTACAATCACAATTGTTTTCACAATCCAAAGGCAAATAGAGGTTTATACTCAATGAAAATGAAAATTGATGTCATCATGCAGATAAAAAGGAAAGTGATGTAACTGTGAGTAGTGACAGTTGCCACCAGAAGCTGGAAGTGGCAGAGATTTCCTAGAGACTGGAGGAAGCACAGACCTCCTTGCATTTCAGCTTGAGCCAGAACATGATTTAATGTTCATCCTTCAAATAGTGATAGTATACATTTCCATTGTTTAAGTCATTAAGTGAGTTATTATTTTTGACAGTAACAATAGGTGACGAGATTCTCTTGTTATTTGAATCATGAAGTTCCATGAGACAGATGAGCACAATCTTGTGGTATAAATCAAAGACTGATCAGATTTGGTAAACTTGACAGAGACTTGCTAGTAGGGTCAACAACATATTAATCATTAGCTCCTTGATCCATGTATAAGTATTAACACATGACAGTTATTTCCTTATAATCATCATTGTTGGACTATAAATAATGTGGTGTGCCTTTAGAAGCCATTTCTTAAGTCTAGATGAAATTATTGTTTTTCTAATTAATTTCTATTTATTAATAATGTGATTATTGCTTTTCTAATGTTTTTAATCACTAGAGCCTCAATAAATTCCTTTCTTCTAAACCTCATTGGCATGTATTTTATTTACAAACAACCTTGAGGGACAGGAAGAGTACAGTTAAATTCAGAAGTCCACTAATTTCTCTGAATTTTAGATTTGGTGTTTGATTCCTATATGTGTTATGGATTCTATTGAGTGAGACACAGTTTAGTTTGCTGACTGATGATGGCATAGCCAGGTAATTGTACATTTGCTAGCATGGTGTCTTGTTTTACTTTATACTGAAAGAGCCTGAATTTCCATGTGGGCTTCATTTTATTACATATGACTTGATCAGAGTAGGGGATGTTTTGATCTGCTTGAATTTCTTTCCATCTTAGTTTTATTTTTCTGCAAAACAAAGTTGAGACAGTAGGATGTATGAGTGTCTTATGTAGGACTTGATGCCAGAGAAAGAGTGAGTGTATAGGAAATGTGAGAAGAGGAAGCAAGTTCAGAGAAGAAAGCACTGTTGGCTAATGTGAGCCAGCTGGTCTCCATATCGCTTTGAACTGTATTCAGCCAAGAAATTGGTGTCAACTGATGTCCTGAGATTTGGAGTCTGAGATCATTGTATATCACTAGATATTGTCTCTGATATTTTTATAAGCCTGTTAATATGAGTGAATTTTAAGAGGCTGATGAATCCAGAAGAATGAAAGAGCTTTGTAGGTTTGTTGTAGCAAAAAATGTCTGGTGATGAAGAACAGGTCATATGGGGCCACTCAATAGAAACAATTGGTCACAAGATTGAAGTGATAGAATATTGTAAATGAGCATTATATGATGAATTCTGATTGAAAATGGGTTGATTTGGAGAAAAGTCTTTTGTACAGTGCTTAATAAAGTGCTTAGGATGTCCACACCCCAGTCTGAATACCTGGATTTGAGTCAAGCTTCACTTCAGATTCTAGCTTCCTGATAATGCACATACTGGGAGGCAGCAGGTGATGGGTTAAATATTTGGATCACACCATTCAAATGGGAAGCCCAGATTGAGTTCAAGACTCCTGGCTTTAAGCTTTCCTGATCCAGCTGTTATGAGCCTTCAGGGATTAGACCATTAGGTAGAAAGTCATTTTGCACCTCTGAGTGTCTCTGCTTTCAAGATTAACAAAAACTAAACATTGAGGCCACTGTTGTGGTGTAGTGGGGGTAAAGCTAACACCTATAGTTCTGGCATTCTACATGGGTGCTAGTTCAAGTCCTGGCTACTCCACCTCCAATGCAGCTCTCTATTTATGTGCTTAGGAAGGCAGAAGATAACCCAAGTGCTTGGACCCCTGTGCCCACATGGGAGACTGAAAAGAATCTTATGGCTCCTGGGTTCAGAATGGCTCAGTTCCAACCACTGTGGCCATTTGAGAAGTGAACCAGCAGATGATAGACCTCTCTCTCTCTTGACCCTTTCTCTCTCCCCCTTCTCTCTCTCTCTCCCTCTGCCTCACCATCTCTGTAACTTTGGCTTTCAAATAAATAAATCTTGGATGTGAGGGTGATCTGGCTGCGACATCTGTCACCCCATTGATCGCCAGGGTTGATTCAACTGATCTGGCTGGCTAAGCGGGTGTCCCCTTCCTCCCTCACCACTCCATGTGTGTCCTTCCTGAAGCTGCGCGCTCGAAGAGGATGACCTTCCCCGCTTGAGGAGGACCGGTCTTCGGTCAAGGGTATACGAGTAGCTGCGCTCCCCTGCTAGAACCTCCAAACAAGCTCTCAAATAAATAAATCTTTTTTAAAATCCTGAAGATTGTATAATTTTATTAATTCCTATTCCTCTTAGGGTAAAGGACCATGGTTTCTTATGTGTCTGCCCTGTGGTCAGGTATACAGCATCTCAACTGTGATGATCCAACAGAGAAAACACTCTGGGTGGGGTCAACCATAGCTTCTTAGAAATGCCAATGTACAACCATAAATCCAGAGACTAGATATTGAATAAACACAGCTTTTAAGAAAAGGTGTACGTGCCAGCGCCGTGGCTTAACAGGCTAATTCTCCGCCTTGCAGTGCCAGCACACCGGGTTCTAGTCCCGGTTGGGGTGCTGGATTCTATCCTGGTTGCCCCTCTTCCAGGCCAGCTCTCTGCTATGGCCCGGGAAGGCAGTGGAGGATGGCCCAAGTGCTTGGGCCCTGCACCCGCATGGGAGACCAGAAGAAGCACCTGGCTCCTGGCTTCAGATCAGCACAATGCGCCGGCTGCAGTGGCCATTGGCGGGTGAACCAACGGCAAAAAGGAAGACCTTTCTCTCTCTCTCTCTCTCTCTCTCTCTCTCTCACACACACACACACATACACACACTATCCACTCTGCCTGTAAAAAAAACAAAAATGAAAAAAAAAAGAAAAGGTGTACAAGAATTTAACCATTGAAATCTTTACATCAGAAATGGACTAGACCATCTGGAGTATTTGAGTGGTCTGAATGCTAGTACAAAGTTATACACTATTCTCTACATCTCTATGTGCATAAAATATTTTATCATGAGAATAAAAAGGACCACAAATAGAAGTCTTCATTTTTTTAAAATGTTATTTAGAGTATGCCAATTTCACATAGTTCATAAAGATCCTGGAACATAGTAGTACTTCCCACCCTACCTCACACACACCCACCCTTTTTCCTCCTCCTTATCCTATTCCCATTTTTTGTTTTTACAAAGATCTACTTTCCATTTGATATGCTTATTAAATTAGGAATACACTGAGTAAAGAGTTGAACAAATAGTATGAAGGAAAATAAAAACAAAAACAAAACCACTAAACCTCAACAGTAGAGCCAAGTCCTCTTAAAAATCACAATTCAAAATGTCAGTTTCACTCTATAGATTACTTTTTGAGTACTAGAACTCGGTGCCCATATGGGATGCCAGTGCCACAGGCGGAGGATTAACCAAGTGAGCCATGATGCTCCTGCACTGCTTTCGTCATGTCTTTTAAGTTTCAATGTGTTGTCTTATCATCGTTTTGTACCAGAATTTTTTTATTTCTCTTTTGATTTCTTCTATGACCCACTATTCGTTCATGAGCATGTTCTTCACCCTTCATGTGTTTTCATATGTTCTAGAGATTCTTGAGTTGTTGATTTCCAACTCCATTCATTTGTGGTCTGAGAAGATGCATGGTATGATGAATTTGCTGATACATATTTTATGGCTTAGTAAATGATCTATCCTAGAGAAAGTTCCATATATAGATGAGAAAATGTTGTGTTCTACAAGTGTGGGGTAATAAGTTCTCCATATTTCAGTTAGGTCCATTTGATTCATGGTGTCAATGAACTCTGTTATTTATTCATTGATTCTGTTTATTAGATCTGTTCATTGATGCAAGTGGGATGTTGACATCACCATTACTATTGTATTGGAGTCTGTTTCCCTTTGTACTCATTAGCATTTCTTCAAATACCCAGACTCCTTATAATTGGATTTATGCTCACTTATTTTATTTACATGATCCTGTTGAATGGATCTTTTAATCATTACATAATATCCTTCTTTATTTCTATTAACAGTTTTTGCATTAAAGTCAATTTTCCTGATATTCGGATGGATGCAACTGCTCTTTTTCTTTTTCATTAACACCAAATATCTTTTTCCATCCTTTCATTCATTTGTCTTTGTTGATAAGGTGTGATTATTGAAGGCAGAAAATTGATGGGTCTTGATTTTTAATCTACTCAACCAGTCTGTATCTTATAACTGCAGAAATGAGGCCATTTACTTTCAAGGTTATTATTGATAAGTAATGAGTTGGCCCTGACATTTTCCATAAATATTCCTATTTTTTATTTTTTATTTCCTTCATATTTTCACTGTGAGATTTTCTGTCTTCACATTCTCTCATAATGATGACTATCTGTGTTTCTATGTGTGGCATATCCTGAAACATCTTTTGTAAGACTGGACGAATAATGACAAATTGTTTCAATGTCTGTTTGTTTTGGAAAGCCATTACTTCACCTTCATCCATAAATGAAAGTTTTGCAGGGTTAAGTATTCTGGATTTTCAGTTTCTTTTTTCTCTTAAGACTTGAGTTATATATCTCCATTCTCTCCTCACCTGTTCAGATTCTGGTGATTCTAGTTGAAAAGCCTCTGAAAGTAATCTGGCATTTCTCCCATACATATTTAAGAATATTTTCTTTATGTTTCACTGATGAAAGTTTGACTGCAATGGTGAAAATCTTTTCTGATAATGTCTATTAGAGGTACTTTGTGCTTCCTGCATTTGGACATCCATTTCTTTCTCCAAATCAAGACGGTTTTTTGTAATCATTTCATGGAAAATGCCTTCCAAACAATTTTGTCTTTTCACACATTCAGGAACTCCTAAGACTGATATATTAAGTTATAAGATTATATCCCATAAATTTCTAATATTGTTTTTATTTTATTTTTAAATTGTATTTAAGTTTTGCAATTTTCATGTATATCAAATATACAGAGAGAGAGAAGAGAGAGAATGGTTTGGAAAAACAGTGACATTTCCCATTTTAACCTCCCTACCATCAAAGCTCCAACTCTTCTTCCTCCTCCCTGATGTATTCTTACTTTTAATTTTTACAAAGATCCTTTTTTCAATTTACTTTATGCTCATAAAATTTGTTATACTCATAAGGTTAACCCTACATTAAGCAAAGAGTGCAAAAAATTATATGAAGAATAAACACTGCTCTTTAACAGAAGTTACATGGAATGTAAACAATCAAGGAACCTTAGAATGCCCATGTCATTCCAATACATTATATTGTAGTTATCATAGATCAGAGAAGAAAGATGACATTTGTGTTATTGGGACTGGTTTATTTCACTAAACATAATGGTTTCAAGTTGCATCCATTTTACTACAAAATGCAAAATTCCATTTTTTTCAGCTTAGTTTTGCACCATAGTATATATACCATAATTTATCCAGTTATCAGTTGATGGACATCTGGGTTGATTCTGTATCTTAACTATTGTGAATTGATCTTCAATGAACATGCAGGTTAATATGCTGATTTCTTTTGGTTTGGAGAAATTCCAAAGACTGAGATGGCTGGATCATATTTTAGGTTTTTATTCAGATTTATGATGTATATTCATACTATCTTCCATTAGTGGCTTGACCACCTTGATTTCCCACCAAAGGTGGATTAGTATACTTTTTACCCACATCCTTGCCAGCATTTGTTATTTGTTGATTTTTTATGCGAGTCATTCTTACTAGGGTAAAACAAAAATCTGATTATTATTTTTTTTTAATTTAGTGTTTCTCTAATGCTAGTGATCTTGAGCATTTTTTTCAACTGTCTGTTGGCCATTTGAATTTTTTCTCTTCAAATATACCTATTCAACTCCTTTGCCTGTTTCTTAACTGGATTGTTTGTATTGTTGTTAAATTTCTTGAACTATTTGTAGATTCTGGATATTGACCATTTATCAATTATATAGTTTGCAAATATTTTCTACCATTCTGTTGGTTGCCTCTTCACTTGGCTGAGTGCTTCTTTTGCATACAGAAGCTTCTCAGCTATGTAATCCCATTAGTTAACTTTGGTTTTGATTTCAAGTGCTTCTGGAGTCTTTCTCACGTAAAGACTCTGCCAATGTCTTAGAGAGTTCTGCCAATGTGTGCTCTTAATAATTCGATTGTATTGTGTCATTTGTTGAGGTCTTTCATCCATTTTGAGTGGATTTTTGTGTAAGTTTTAAAGTAGAGGACTTGATTCATACTTATGCACTTGGAGATCCAATTTTCCCATCACCATTTATTGAAGAAACTGTACTTTTTTCAGGGATTGATTTTAGCTACTTTGTCAAAATTAAGCTGTTTGTAGGTGTATGGATTGATTTCTGGCATTTCTATTTGGTTCCATTTTTCTACACATATGTTTTTCTGCCAATATCATGCTATGTTGATGATAATTACCCTGTAGAATGTCTTGAAATATGGTATTGTGATGCCTCTGGCGTTGTTGTTTTGTAAGATATCTTTAGCTATTTTGGGTCTCTTGTATTTCCATATAAATTTTAGAAACTTTTTTATAGATCTGAGTAAAATATTAGTGATATTTTGATTAAGACTTCATTGAATCTGCAAATTACTTTCAGTGGTATATACATTTTTAAGAAAACATTTATATAATAAATATAAATTTTATAAGTACAATTTTTGGATTATAGTGAACCCCCCTATAACCACCCTCTTACCTGAAAACCATCTCATCTCCTACTCCCTCTCCCATCCCATTCACATCAAGATTCTTTTTTTTTTGACAGGCAGAATGGACAGTGAGAGAAACAGAGAGAGAAAGGTCTTCCTTTTCCATTAGTTCATCCCCAGTGGCCACTGTGGCCGGCACACAGTGTTGATCTGAAGCCAGGAGCCAGGTGCTTCTCCTGGTCTCCCATGTGGGTGCAGGGCCCAAGGACTTCGGCCATCCTCCACTGTACTCCTGGGCAACAGCAGAGAGCTGGACTGGAAGAGGAGCAACCGGGACAGAATCTGGCACCCAGACCAGGACTAGAACCTGGGGTGCTGGTGCCACAAGGCAGAGGATTAGCCTATTGAGCTGTGGCACCAGCCTCAAGATTAATTTTTAACTATCTTTATATACAGAAGATCATCTTAGTATATACTAAGTAAAGATGTCAACAGATTGCACCCACACAAGCACAAAGTATAAAGTACTGTTTGAAGGCTAGTTTTACCATTAATTCTCATAGAACAACACATTAAGGACAGAGATCCTATATGGGGAGTGAGTGCACAGTGACTCCTGCTGTTGATTTAGCAATTGACACTCTTATTTATGATGTCAGTAATCACCCTAGACTCTTGTCATGAGCTGCCAAGGCTATGGAAGCCTCTTAATTCACAAACTCTGACCTTGTTTAGACAAAGCCATAATCAAAGTGGAAGTTCTTTCCTCCCTTCAGAGAAAGGTATCTCCTTCTTTGATGGCCCATTTTTCCCACTGAGATCTCACTCAAAGATATCTTCCATTTAAGTCATTATTTGCCACAGTGTCTTGGCTTTCCATGCCTGAGAAACTCTCATGAGATTTTAAGCCAGATCTAGATGCCTTAAGTGCTGATGCTGAAGCCAGAGTGCTGTTTAGGGCATTTGCCATTTTGTGCGTCTGCTGTGCATCCTGATTCCCATGTTGAATTGTTCTCTCCTTTTAATTCTATCAATTATTATTAGCAGACACTGGTCTTACTTACGTGAATACTTTGACACTTAATTTTATCTTCATGATCAATTGTGAACTTAAACTGATCATTTTAAATAGTAAGATGGCATTGGTACCTGCCAACTTAATGGGATTTGAAGTCCCATGACACATTTCAGGCTCTACCATTAGGGATAAGTCCGAGTGAGAATGTGCTCTCTTATTCGCACTCTTATTTTGAACAGGGATCAATTTTCAGTGGAATTTAAACACCTAAGAATAATTGTGTGTTAATTAAAGAGTTCAACCAATGGTATTAAATGGAAAAAGAAAACACTAAATAGAATAAAATAGTAAACTGTTCCTTGATAGTCAAGACAAGGGTTGATCAAGTCATTGTTTCTCTTTTTTTCTTTTTTTTTTTTTTTTTGGACAGGCAGAGTGGATAGTGAGGGAGAGAGACAGAGAGAAAGGTCTTCTCTTTTGCCATTGGTTCACCCTCCAATGGCCACTGCGGCCGGCGCATCGTGCTGATCTGAAGCCAGGAGCCAGGTGCTTCTCCTGGTCTCCCATGTGGGTGCAGGGCCCAAGGACTTGGGCCATCCTCCACTGCCTTCCCAGGCCATAGCAGAGAGCTGGCCTGGAAGAGGGGCAACTGGGATAGAATCCAGCGCCCTGCCTGGGACTAGAACCCCGTGTGCTGGCACCACAAGGCAGAGGATTAGCCTGTTAAGCCACGGCGCCAGCCTAAGTCATTGTTTCTCATAGGGTCAGTTTCATTTCTACAGGTTTCCTTTTAGGCATTCAGTTAGTTGTCCCCAATTAAGGAGAACATATGATATTTGCCCCTTTGGGACTGGCTTATTTCACTCAGCATGATGTTTTCCAGATTCCTTTATTTTCTTTCAAATGACTGGATTTCATTTTTTTTTACCGCTGTGTAGTATTCCATAGAGTATGTATCCCATAATTTCTTTATCCATTACTCCATTGATGGGCATTTAAGTTGATTCAATATCTTAACTATTGTGATTTGGCTGCAGAAAATGTTGAGGTGCAGATAGCTCTTTTATTATGCCAATTTAATTTCCATTGGGAAATTTCAAGGAGTGGGATGGCTGGGTCATATGGTAGGGCTATATTCAGGTTTCTGAGGTATCTCCAAACTGTCTTCCATAGTGGCTTTATTATTTTTCAGTTCCACCAACAACGGATTAGTCTGCCTTTGTCCCCATATCCTCACCAGAATATGTTGTTTGTTGAATTCTGTATGAAAGCCATTCTATCCGGGGTGAGGTGAAACCTCATTGTGGTTTTGATTTGCATTTACCTGATAGATAGTGATCCTGAATATTTTTTCATGTGTCAGTTGGTCGTTTCGATTTCCTCTTTTGGAAAATGTCTGTTTAGGTCTTTGGCCCATCTCTTAAGTGGATTGTTTGTTTTGTTGTTGTGGAGTTTCTTGATCTCTTTGTAGATTCTGGTTATTCATCCTTTGTCAGCTGCATAATTTGCAAATGTTCCCCCCCACTTCTGTTGGTTGCTTCTTCACTTTCCTGTTTCTTTTGCAGTATTGAAATTTATCAATTTGAAATAATCCCAATTGTTAATTTTTGCTTTGGCTGCCTGTGCCACTGGGGTCTTTTCCAAGAAGTCTTTGCCGATGCCAATATCTTGCAGGTTCTCTCCAATGTTCTCTAATAATTTGATGGTGTCAGTTCATATGTTTAGGTCTTTAATCCATGTTGAGTGGATTTCTGTATAAGGTGTAATGTAGGGGTCTTGCTTTATACTTCTTCATGTGGAAATCCTGTTTTCCCAGCACCATTTGTTGAGTAGACTGCCCTTGCTCTAGGAATTGTTTTTAACTCCTTGATAAAATATAAGTTGGTTATAAACATTTGGATTGATTTCTGGTGTTTCTATTCTGTTCCATAGGTCTATCCATTTTGTACCAGTACCAGGCTCTTTTGATTATAACTGCCCTGCAGTATACTTTGAAATCTAGTATTGTGATGCCTGTGGCTGTTTTTGTTGTATAAGATTACTTTAGCTATTTGGGGTTTCCTGTACTTCCATATGATTTTTTTTCTTTTTTTTCCCCTTAATTTATTGATGGAGAAAAGGAGGGAGGAAGGAAGGGAGAGAGGGAGAGAGGGAGAGAAGGAGAGAAGGATAGAGTCTCTCCCATGCACTGGTTCACTCCTGCTCCCTGAATGACCTCACCGGCCATCCCTGGGCTGCACTTTCATATCAGGTAAGAAAACAAGTACTCACCCCATCACCTTGGCTCTTTTTCTTTCGACCACATTCTCAAGTTTGTACCCCTGGAACATTGAAAAGCCACTCACAAATCCTTGATGCTAGGTGGCTTTTGTCTTTCTCTCACTGCTGTTTTTCAGAATGATGCTCCAGGAAAGCTCCACGGACACAGTAGGCAGGAGGGCCCATGACACCACACCACACCACACACGGAGGAAGCTGCTGTTTTCCTTCCATATGAATTTCAATACCATTTTTTCCAGACCTGAGAAGAATGTCTTTGGTATTTTGATTGGTGTTGTATTCAATTTATAAATTACTTTTGGAAGTATGGACATTTTGATGTTATTGATTCTTTCAATCCATGAACATAAAAGTTTTTTCTATTTTTTGTGTCTTCTATTTTTTTCTTTAATGTTTTGTTTTGTTGTTCTCATCCTAGAGATCTTTGACATTCTTGGTTAAATTTATTCCAAGGTATTTTTTTGTAGCTATTGTGAATGGGATTGATAATAGAAGTTCTTTCTCAGCTGTGGCACTGTCTGTATATACAAATGCTGTTGATTTTTGGGTATTGATTTTATATCCTGCTACTTTATTAAATTCTATGTGTTCCAATAATATCTTTGTGGAGTGTTTTGGATACCCTCAATAATCATATCATCTGTAAATAGGGATAGTTTCATTATTCCTTCCAACTTGTATCACTTTGATTTCTTTTTCTTGCCTAATGGCTCTGGCTAAAACTTCCAGTACTATATTCAATAGCAATCATGAGCGTGGGCATCCCTGTCTGGTACTGCATCTCACTGGGAATGCATCAAACTTTTCTGATTTCAATAAGACACTTTGTTTTATTAAGTATAAATCCTAAGGGAATCAACATGGAGCAGATGTAGAGTTACTCATAGTTGAATCACTTCATAACTTGGAAGGCAAAATATAGATAGGGTTAAGTGTGGGCCCAGTTATATCTCTGAACATGTGCTTAACCAGTAATCTGATATCCCAGAGTCACTATACATACTATAGTTTAATATATATTGTTTAATATATATCATACATATATTATGTATATACTATATAAGTTACATATATTGTACATATCACACACATGTTCCATATATATTACATGTAATGTGTATGTGTTACATCCATATACACTGTATATATATATACATATATAGTACACACATATATGTGTATATATATATATATATATATATATACCTATGAATGGAGTGGAGAACATGCTAAGTTGTTTAAAACATCTAGACAGAACCACAAAAAATAAAAAAGTACTCTGTATATTTATTTAAAACACCTGGGCAGAGCTGAAAAATAAAAATAAATCTATATATATATACACATACATATATATATATATATATATATATATATATATATTTAAAACACCTAGGCAGAGCCAAAAAATAAAACAAAAAAATATTTGAGAAGGGGGTGGAACAAGCACAGGGCTATTTAAAATAACAAAAGAGAGAGAGGGAGAGACAGAGAGAGAGAGAGAAACCTGGGCAGAGCAAGAAGAAAACAAACTGAATATTAAAATGGGTTTAGAAACATCTTTAAAAAATAAACAGAAAAAAGTTGCTCAGCTAACCAGGCATGTAGCATGTGGCTAGCTATGGGGGCTGCCATCTTGGGGTGGAGTCTGTTGTCCATCTTCAGGTAAGGTTGGAAATTCCCATAGGGGGATTGCCATCTTGGGATGGAAATCCCACCCTCTGCAGCAGGAAGTGGAGCATCCATCATGTTTAATGCTCTTCCTCCCTGATGCTAACACATTTCTAGGCAATCAAACCAGTTCTCCAACTCAAAATTAATAATTGTAAAAGCACGCTCAATTCAAAAATCAAAAACCCAGGAGAAAAGCCAAAATTCTCAAAACCTTTTTAACCATCTTTAGAAATAAAAGGCTTTTTTTTTAAAGTTTTAACCTTAAAAAATATGCAAATTGGCTTTAAAATACATTATAGACAATTTAGGACACTTAGAAGCTAGCCCTCTGTGAAAATCTCATCTCTCTGAATTCTATTAGCACTAACACCACATCCTTAAAGACAGAGACCACAAAAGGAAACCAATCCATGCTTTTTCTGAAAGCTACAATTGGAAAAACCTGTCCAAATCCTGCTGTTTGCCTGTTTTGAATGAAAAGCCTACAAGCAGCAGAGCAGCTGTGGCTTTTCTCTGGCAGGGTGGGGCAGGCTCCAGCCCTGAGCTGCCTAGGCAAGGCCCCTCCTTCCCTCATGAAATTCGCCCAGACAGGGAGTCACTACACATTGCTGGCAAGCATTGTGGGAGTTGCTCAGTCCCTGTGAGCACCCAAGCAGGCCCGAAACAGGGGAGAGGAAGGTCTGAGGTTTTGGATCCCATCTCAGCTGTCTCAGTCCCTGCCCCTTCCTTAGGCAAGCACAAACCAGGGCACCCAGCCTGGGCCCTTGCTGGAGCAGTGGGAAGGCCCAGCCTATAGAGCCAGAGGATTATGTACCCTCCAATCCAGGTCTCATGCCACATGTAAACTGCCTTGTCCCCCAGCTGCAACAGGGCACCCTGGGCAGCTGTGCTTTTGACAGTGGAGCCCCTTCCCTTAGCTGTGACTGGGTGCCCAGCTACAGCTCAGAGCATGGATAGGTGAGGATGTGTAGAGAAGGAGGATGAACAGGGTTACTACCCCTGGGAAGCCAGCTCTTATGTTGCTGTTTTTTTTTTTTTAATAAATTTTGGGGAATCCCTCTGTTATTAAAGGTCCAATCTCAGGTGCCAAATATACTACTGTTTTGCTTATTAATGTATTCATATTGATAAGCCATGTTGTTGTCTTTTGATTTCAATGACTCACTGTTCATTCAGGAGCATATTGTTCAGTTTCCATGTGTTTGTGTATATTCTAGATATTCTGAGCTGCTGATTCCAGCTTCAATTCATTTCAGTATGAGAAGATGCATTGTATGGTTTTGATTTTTTAAATTCTTTTGGACTTATTTTATGAACTAGCATGTAGTCAATCCTAGAGAATGTTCCATGCACTAGTGAGAAGAATGTGTATTCTGTGATTGTAGGATGGAAAGTTTTGTAGATATCTGTTAAGTCCACAATTCTTTTTAGTTCCTAAAATTCCTGTAATTTTTCTTGTTGTAATAATTGTAGAAATTTCAGTTTCATTATTTGTGGTGACCTTCCATGCATTTAATGTTTGTATATATTTATTTACAATTGTAACATTTTATTGAGTGCCATTGTTTCCATAGACATTAATTGTTATTTTATATTTGGAGCACATAATGAATTTCCTTCATCTATTATTCTGGGTGGAATATCAGTTGTAGTTGCTTTAATTTTTTTCAAAGATTTTATTTATTTACTTGAGAGGTAGAGTTAGAGACAGTGAAAGGGAGAGATAGAGAGAAAAGTCTTCCCTCCATTGGCTCACTCCTCAAAAGGCTGCAATGACTGGAGAAATGCCAAATGAAAGGCAGGGTCAGGTGCCTCCTGCCAGTCTCCCATGCAGGTTCAGGGGCTCAAGCACCTGGGCCATCTTTCACTGCTTTTTGAGGCTGTAGCAGAGAGCTGGGTTGCAAGAGGAGCAGCCAGGACTAGAACTGGCACCCATATTGGATGCTGGCGCCACAGGTGGAGGATTACCTCCCTGCACCATGGCACAGACCCCGTTGTAGTTGTTTAAACTAAGGAGGATTCTAGTGCTGGGTTGCTTGCAGTTTTATACATATATTTATATATATTATATATACAATATATATTTATTTAAATACATATTAATATGCAATTATATAAATATTTATATACAATATATATTATATATATTGTATATATTGTGTATATATATTATATATATGGCTTGTAGTTTTATATATATATATTTATATATATTTCTATTTCTATATATATATGAGTGGTGATATTTGAATAAGGCTTTCAGTTTTAAATATTTGTCCATCTATCAAGGAATTTTTATTTTATAACTCAGTGATAAGCAGTCCTATATTGCTCTCAGGTAAGGTTCATGTATCTAAGAAATAATTATAGGGGCCAGGGACATGGCTCACTTGGTTAATCCTCTGCCTGCGGCAACAGCATCCCCTGTGGGCACCCGGTTCTAGTCCCAGTTGCTCCTCTTTCAGTCCAGTGCTCTGCTTTGGCCTGGAAAGACAGTGGAAGACAGTGGAAGATTTCTAGGTTTTGCCAAGCAGGATGTAGTGTACTGTTGTTATTGTCTTAGTTTTAGACCTTAGTTTCAGACTTGAGATCCATAGTGGGGTTGCTTTCTCAAGATGGGGTCCCTCTTGTCTGTTAAGGTGTCATTTCAGGCAGACACAGAGAGGGAGGGAGGGAGGGAGGAAAAGAGGGAGGGAAAGAATGAGGGAGGGAGGGAGGGAAGAAGAGAGAGAGAGAGAGAGAGAGAGAGAGAGAGAGAATCTTCCATCCAGGGGTTCACTTCCCAAATGGCGCATGGCCAAGTCTGGGATAAGCTGAAGCCAGGAGTCTGGAGCTTCTTCTAGGTCTCCCACATGGATGCAAGGGCCCAAGCACTTGACCTTCTTCTGCTACTCTCCCCAATTAGCATATTAGCAGGGAGCTGGATCAGAAGTGGAGCAGCTGGGACTCGAACCAGCATCCATATTGGATGCCGGTGGCAGCTTTACCTGGTGTACCTCAACACTTGCCCCAAGCCACACAGTTTCTATATAGCTGGAGTGGCTCTGGGTGGCTTCTGTCAAGTGAAGGCCATGTGGCCTCTGCAGAATTTCAGAGGACTCTGACCTCATTCCTCAGTATATCAGTGACCTTCCTCCCACAACCAGGTAAGAACAGACTTTGGGGGATACTACATTTCTCCATCATCTTATCCTTAAACACTTACCTTAAATTCTTTACAGTGTGCATATGAAATGGTAGCTTTTTCTAGAGTATAGCTAATTGGTTTGTGTTTCATTTCACAATGATACTAATTTGCTGGTGCACTTATTTTTTTTTTATTTGACAGATAGAGTTAGACAGTGAGAGAAAGAGACAGAGAGAAAGGTCTTCCTTCTGTTGGTTCACCCTCCAAATGGTCACTATGGCCAGAGCTATGCCGGTCCAAAGCCAGGAGCCAGGTGCTTCCTCCTGATCTCCCATGCCGGTGCAGGGGCCCCAGCACTTGGGCCATCCTCCACTGCCTTCCCGGGTCACAGCAGAGAACTGGACAGGAAGAGGAGCTACTGAGACTAGAATCGGCACCCATATGGGATGCTGGTGCCGCAGGAGGAGGATTAAGCAAGTGAGCCATGGCGCAGGCCCACACTTAGGTTTTCATAAGTAAACCTACTAATGATCTTATGGGTTACTGCCCTGCATGTTCATCTAGATTTGAAGAACCTGTATTTGTTCTCCAGTTGTTTAATTCAATAATTCCAACTGGAAGTAGCTTTCCCTCCAGAGGACATTTGTTGATGCTTGGAAATATGTTTGGTTGTCACTACTGGCACCTACTGTGTAGAGATCAGGCATTCTGTTCATATCCTACAAGAAACAAGACGGCCCCTCCAACAAACTATTATCTGATCCCCAAAGGAATCAGTTCTGCTGTGAAAAGCGGCGGATGCCATTTCTGGGGAGCACGTTTCTCTTCCTGGGCTCTATTTTGAATATTTTACATATTTAATCTACAAAGCAAAGGTTTTTCAGGGATAGGAAGTAGATCCTTAAAATAAGGGTTTTCAAATCATCTTGACACATTTAGGATTATTTTGATTCCCATAAAAACTATTATTCATTTGTCAGTGACCACAGGAAATTGCTGCCACAAGACGTTGGCAGATACCACAATTCACAGATTCTTGATCCGTTACATAGATGGTTTAGGATTCCCCTGTATCCTCTCATTGTAAAGTAATGTTAAGGATGTAATGTCTAAATATTCAGAACACACTCAATATATTTTTCTGAATGTCTTCTCTCTATGCTTGGTAGAAGCCATACATTCTGAAGCTTCCAATGTGCATAGCACACTGTGCATGCATTCCTTTATAAGTTGTGTATTTGGTAATAGAAATCCATAAACCTTAAAACCTAGTAATGCATGAAGACATGGAATTAAAATTCAGATAATTTATCACACAGATCAATATATCTGAATGTTCTAGTCATGGATACTTTCAATACTGATATCATTTAAAATAAATACAAAAGCCACATGTTTTCTTTGATGAACCATCTGTTAATTGACCACTAAACTTAACGTATATTTGTAAAAGAAATTGAACATGCAGGCCTGTCCTCTGAATTCTATACTCACAGTGTGTGCTATGAATGGTCTCACCTTTGAAAGGGCAGATGTAATTAGTCATTTCAGATCTCCAATGCATAACTGCAGGCAGTGCAGCATCATCTGTTCTGGTCAAAACTTCTCTGGGTACATCACCTTTTATAGAATTTCACCTGACCCACCCACCAAACCCTCTCACTGGGACAGCCTCTGTCTTCAGAACTCATTGGATTTTGATGAAAAGGTTACAGGGAAGGTGGGAAAGAGATTCATTGGATTTAAAAGTTACAGAACACAGTACCCAAGGGCTAAGAGGCAAGCACAATGTAGACTGGCTTTGGGAGAAGATGTAGGATAGCTGATCTGATGTAAATGGCTCCCCAAGAAATTGTCACTGAGGGCTGAGAGTGCCAGTCTATGTGGCTCTCCTCTGCCTCAGAGGAACTACCTCCTGCATGCTGCCACCCTCCTTGCAGGATTCTGGCGCTGTTGTAGTTTACATCACAAACCTCCTGCACCCATAGTTAGGCTCTTTCAGATGCTGCTCTCTGGGTTGTTCCAATTCTGTGAATGTCTGCCATTATTTTTTCCCCAACATGGCCCCCAGGCCTCTGCTCCATGGTCTCAGATGTTTCCTTAAATGGTTAACTTAGGTCTTCTGCATAGTGTGTTAGGTCACTACTGCTCATAAGGCTAGCTTTCCATGTGGGAGCTCTGGTTTCAGTCCCAGCTGCACCAATTCCCGCCCAGCTGCCTACTTTCATTCCTGAGAAAGCAGTGGCAAATGGCTCAAGAGCTGGGCCCTCTGCCTCTCACTGGAGACCTGGAATAAGCTCTGGTTCCTTCCTGGCTTGGACTAGCCAAATCATTGCCACCATTTGTGGAGTGAACTCTCTCTCTCTCCCCCCGCCCCTCTCTCTGTCTGTCTCTATTTTTCTTTCACTCTGTTTCTCTGACTTTAATTAAAGGAATAAAATCTTGGAAAAAACAAAAAAAAGTTTCCATTTAATTTCTGATAATCGTTGTCATTTTAAGTCCCATTTCTGTTTTGGTGTCACTTTATATAAGATCTTCACCTTCCACTTGTGTTCCATGGTCCTTTCTGCATCTGGCTTAACTTTATACAATTCATATGTACATAATCCATCAATCATCACTCACGAGACAAATGGGCTACCCTCATTCTCATAATCCCTTCATCCACAGGTTCATGAAACTGAAATTACCAAATGAGTGGCATTTTGTAGTTTTCTTTGTTTTAAGATCTGTTTATTTATTTGCAAGTCAGAGTTAGAGAGAGGAGAGGCAGAGAGGCAGAGAGAGAGAGAGAAACTGAGACAGGGAGAGAGGTCTTCCATCAGAGTTCACTCCCCGATTGGCTGCAATGGTCAGAGATGCACCGATCCTCAGCCAGGAGCCAGGAGTTTCCTCCAGGTCTCCCACAAGGCTGCAGAGGACCAAGGACTTGGGCCATCTTCTACTGCTTTCCCAGGCCATAGCAGAGAGATGGGTTGGAAGTGGAGTAGCTGGGTCTTGAACTGGAACCCATATGGGATGCCAGTGCCTCAGGCTAGGGTGGTAACTCACTGCACCACAGCACCAGCCCCATATGCATTTCTTTCACATAACAATGAAATCCTTTCATTTAAACTACATAACTACTAGCAATTTTTGGGAATTCTAAGAAAAAATGTATGTCTTATTAAAATGATTTTACATGAGCAGTTAATTATCATTTCTAATTTAATATATTTAAATAGCCTTTGCTGGTGAATGAGGGGGAAAGACAGTGAGAAAGAGATCTGCCATCAGCTATTTCATTCTACAAACCGCTGGACAGTTTGGGCTGTTCAGGCTGACCCAGGAGCTTCTTCAGTGTTATATCTCCAGATGTTCTTTCCTTGATATTTATTGATATGTCCAACCCTATTCATAACTTCCTTGGATTGATTTGTGAGTGTCAAAATAGAATTCACCTTTCTATTAATATAGGCTTTTGGACATAATAACCTCTTGGTGGGTATAATAAGAGGATATCTGGATTTCAAATATTTACAAATATCAACTCTCAAATAATTAAGCATTTCAATCAAGAGCACTTTTGCAGTTAACCAAATTTGCTGTTAACCAAATACCCTGGAAAGGAGTTCACCCAAAGGATGATGGGACACAGTGCCCCTCCCCCCAGGCCTCAGTGCCTCAATAACCACATCAGGGTGAGGCTTGCTCCTCTTCATATAAAGACCTCACCCAGTCAAGGTTTCTTCAGCTCTGAGACTTGGTGTTGACTGGGCTGTGGAAACCTCCTGATCCTTCAGAGCCCCGGGAACTCAGAACACCTATCATACCCAGCATCCATCCCTGGAAGTTGCAGAGGACCAATTCCAATCATCAGGTGAGGACTGGGTCCAAAGAAATGGATTCAAGTTTTTTACCTTAAATCGTGAAAATAGAGGAATTTTTATTTTATAACTCAGCGATAAGCAGTCCTATATTGCTCTCAGGTCAGGTCCATGTGTCTAAGAAATAATTATAGGGGCTGGGGCCATGGCTCACTTGGTTAATCCTCTGCCTGCAGTGCCAGCATATCCTGTGGGTAATGGGTTCTAGACCCGGTTGCTCCTCTTCCAGTCCAGCTCTCTGCTTTGGCCTGGAAAGGCAGTGGAAGATGGCCCAAGTGCTTGGGCCCCAGCACCCATGTGGGAGACCAGGAGGAAGCACCTGAGTCCTGGCTCTGGGCATGGCGGCCATTTGGGGGGTGAAAAACAATGGAAGGAAGACCTTTCTCTCTGTCTCTCTCTCACTAACTCTATATGTCAAAAAAATAAAAGGAAAGAAAAAACTAAAATTAATTATAAAATTTTTGCCTATTGTAATTGTGTGTCTTATAAATTAATAATTCTCTGTTATTTTTCTGATGCCATATGCATTAAATGCTGAAGTTCTGGCAAGGAAGCCTTTGGAAAATCCTGTTGTGGAATGTGTAAAATGATTTTCTACAGAAATATCATGGTGTATCCTGAGTGATTAATAATAGTTTAGTCTGAGCAGGGAAGGAGCCAGAGCTTATACTAGGTCTCCCAGTGGGAGACAGAAGGCCACACTTTTGGACCATTTGCCACTGCTTCCTCAGGCATGAAAATAGGGAGCTGGATTGGTAGTGGAGCTGCTGGGACTAAACCAGAGCTCCCACATGGAAGGCCAGCCTTGTGAGCAGTACTGACCTAACACACTATGCAGAAGGCCATCCCCTAAGTTTACCATTTAAGGAAACATCTGAGACCATGGAGCAGAGATCTGGGGACACTTTGGGAAAAAAACAATGGCAGACATTCACAGAATTGGAACAACCCAGAGAGCAGCATCTGAACCTGAATGAGCCTAACTATGGGTGCAGGAGGTTTGTGATGTAAGCTACAACAGGATCAAAGTCTTGCAAGGGGAGTGGCAGCATGGAAGAGGTGGTTCCTCTGAGGCAGAGGAGAGCCACAGAGACTTCTGCCATTCTCCCGCCGCCCTCTCACGTTCTGCCAGTGTCAGCTTGTTCCAAAACGTGGCGCTCTCAGCCCTCAGTGAAAATTTCTTGGGAAACTATTTGCATCCGGTCAACTTCCCCACATCTCCCAAACCCAGTCGACATTTTGCTTGTCTCTTAGCCCTTGGGTACTGTTTTCTGTACTGTGCTAATCCAATGAATCACTTTTCCACCTTCCCTGTAACCTCATTATGCAAATCCAATCAGTTCTAAAGACAGAGGTGCTCTCAGTGAGTGGGTTTGGTGGGTGGGTCAGGTGAAATCCTATAAAAGGGGACACACCCAGAGGAGTTTAGACTAGAAGAGAAGGTCTTGAACTGGAAGCAGCTGTGCATTGGAGAGCTGAAGACCAACCACATCTACACTTCCAGAGGTAAGACCTGTATCAAATTTAGAGGATAGGTTTTCGTGTTCAATTTCTTTTACAAAAATACTTTAAGCTTAACGATCAGGTTACAGATGTTTTCTCAAAGCTATCCTGTGGCTTTCCTACTTATCTGAAATTATATCGGTAAGGAAAGTATCCATGATTAGAACATTCGTATATATTGATTTGTGTGATAAATTATTTGACTTTGTATTCCATGTCTTTATGCGTTACTAGATTGTAAGTTGTTAAAGATTTCTGTTTTTAATTTTTACACAAGTCACAAGTCAGAGAGAGAGAGAGATTTCTTCCATCTGTTAGTTAACTCCCTAGTGGCCACAATGGCCGGAGCTGGGCCAATCTGAAGCCAGGAGCCAGGAGCCTCCTGCAGGTCTCCTATCAGGGCCTAAGGACTTGGGCTGCCTTCTACAACATGCACAGGCCATAGCAGGGAGCTGTATCAGAAATGGAGTAGCCGGGACTCAAACGACACCTATATGTGCTTGCCAGTACTGTGGGTGGCAGCTTTACCTGCTAAGCCACAGCAAGTTCCACACCATACCATTTATATAAGGGATTGAGCATCTGTGAATTTTGCTGTCTGCCCAGGTCTGGCGGAACCAATTTCCTGTGGTCACTGATAAATGAATAGGAGCCTTTATACAAATCAAAATGTTCCTAAATGTGTTGAAATAATTTGAAAACCATTATTTAAGAGTGTGCTACCTTGCTTTGTAGACTAATTGTGGAAAATATTCAAAATAGAGCCAACCAACAGAAAAGTGCTCCCAAGATATGACATCTGTCTCTTTGGGAAAATAAGGATGAATCATTCATGCCTCATTATCTGCATCTATGGATATTCTAGAATTGGAAGGAAATCCAGTGTTCATTATCATTTTGGGGGCTTGATTTAAAGGACAATTGGGCAGAGGCCAGCAGTGTGGCATAGCAGGTAAAGCCGCCGCCTGCAGTGCTGACATCCTATAATGGTGCTAGATATAGTCCTGGCTGCTCCACTTTTGATCCAGCTCTCTACTGTGGCCTGGGAAAGCAGTAGATGATTGTCCAAGTCCTTGGTTCCTTGTACCCACATGGGAGACCAGAAGAAACTCCTGGCTCCTGGCTTCGATTGACACAGCTCCAGCCATTGTAACCAATTGGGGAGTGAAACAGAGGATGGAAGACCACTCTCTCTCCCCTCTCTCTCTCCCTCTCTCTCTCTGCCTTTGTTTCTCTCTCTGTGTGACTCTAACCATCAAACAAGTAAATAAATATTGAAAACACAATAGGGCAATTGCTGCCCATTGCTGTACTTGACTGTTCGCATTTCCGGAATGTGACAATCTCTCTGATGACATGAAATGACTCTGTGACAATCATATTTTCTCAAAGTGAATATGATTTTTGTATTTTATTACTTGAAGAAAAGGCCTTGGGTTAAAGTTGAAAAAGAATGCTTAATGTTTTAGAAGTCGAACATTCAGCTTAACACTGGTTAATCCAATAATCTTAGATTAAGACTAATCTCTTAATTGATTTCTTCAGATAAGTCCCTCTGTGAGCTGGAAGACAGCAGATACAGACTTTTAGTATGGAGCCCCATGGTTTTGTGACCATTAAAGCCAATGACTAGCAGAGAAGAAGGGGGAGAGAGAGAGAAAGAGAGAGAGAAGAAGGAGGAGGAGGAGGAAGAGGTAGAGAGATTCAGAAAGAAATACTGATCTTGTGTTGTTTCTAAGCCAATGAGCTAATGAAAATAAACCTTGGAATCATCTCATTTTTTAGCATAATCTTAAATTTCTCCAAAGAAATTTGTTACATACTTTTTCATTATTTAGTTGAAGGGTTTCTTTTTTTAATTATTTGAAAGAAATAGTTTTATAAAAAGGTAGAGACAGGGAGAGAATGGGTGGTCTTTGATTCTCTGGTTCACTCTCCTAAAGTTCCCAATGGCCAGAGCTTACCCAATCAAAAGCCAGGAGCCAGGATCTTTTTCTGGGACTTCTCGGGGGGGGGGGGGGGGGGCAATGGCCCAAGGACACGGGTCATCCTCTGCTCCCTTTACAGATAAATCAGCAGGGAGCTGGTTCTGAAGTAGAGCAGCCAGGATGCAAACTGCCAGGCATCTGCAGACCTTGCAGGCCAGGGTTTTAACCTGTTGTGCCATTTAAAAGTACCAACCCAGGTTCTTACTTTAAACAACCATAATACATGTATTACTTTCTTAGTTCTGTCAGATTGTAGACCCAAGATGTCTCCATTCATGGTGTCTATTTTTCTATGGGGACAAGTAGGGGGAGAAACTGTATGCAGATCTTTGCTTTCTCTCATCAGGGTAGAACAACTTTATTGGTTTCTGTTTCTTAAAGGATCTTACTAGAGTCATGGATCCAGCCACATTGCAAGCCTTCCAGCGGGAACTCACATGCCCAATTTGCATGAACTTCTTCCTAGATCCAGTCACCATAGACTGTGGACACAACTTCTGTAGATCTTGTCTTTGTCTGAGCTGGGAGGAAGCTGAGACTCCCATGTGCTGCCCCATGTGTAAGGAGATGTCAGAGAAGACCAACTTCAAAACCAATGATGTGCTCAAGAAGCTGGCTGCTGCTTCCAGACAGTACCGATTGAACCAGGTCACCAGGTTGCAGGAGCAGGTCCCTGTGGCACAGATGGAAGCAGAAGGGATCCTCAATGATGCTGACAAGAGTCTAGACTGTGAGCCTCTCTCTGAATGCCCACAGCCTGAGACACATGGCCACACCATGGTGGAATGTGCTGCTGAGGAGTCCCGGGTGAGTAATGCCTCCAGAGCCATGTGGATTCTCTGGGATTCTAAACTAGACAGAAAGATGGGGACTTATGGAAATGGAGTGGAAATGCATGAGAATGGAGACTGTGAGGGTGGTGATTTTTCCCCCGTGAATCCCAAGATGTAAATGTGTCCTTCCATGTTGGTGCTCAATGTGCCAACATAGGCACAATTAGGTTGGGCTGTCCTGAAGGGGAGTCTCTTTGAAGCACTGTCTACACATGTGCAGTTGGTGCAGGTGCAGTGCAAGTGGTCAGCAGCAGAAACTTGGGCTTGGGCTGCAACTGTGACTGCTTCACAGCCAAGTGGCATAAACACTGTTTCTAAGGAAGTCGATTTTATTGACTTTATTCAAAATTTCTGTTGTAATTTCTTCTTTTATTTTCAAAATTTATTTACTTATTTCAAGGGCCAATGTACACACACAGAGAGAGAGAGAGAGAGAGAGAGAGAGAGAATTAGCATCCATTTTGAGGTTTTTAACCCAAATATCCTCATGACCAGGGTGGGCCAAGCTGAAGCTGGGACTCAGGATCCTCTTTTGGGTCTTTCATGTGGGTGTCAGATGTCCAAGCATTTGGATCACCTTCCATTGCTTTTACAGGCCATCAGAAGGGAGATGAGGCAGAAGTGGAGGAGCCAGGACACGACCTGGTGCCCACATGGAATACTGTCTAGCAGGTGGCCAATGAGCTCTCTACACTAGGACAGCCTTGTTGTAATTTTCTACCACCTTTAATATCCCAAATCTAAGACTCAAATTAGGTCAACTTGGGAAAATATGACCACTCTACTTTATTCAAATTTACTATTATCAGAAAAAGAGAACAGAAGAAAAAACATTAGTATTCTCAATACTATTCTCACAACCACTGCCATTTCCAATAAGTAAGGGAGGGAAATATGTAAGAATATAGTCCATGTGGCTAAATCTCATAATTATTCTGCAGGAAAAACTTTTAAAGGAAATGAATACTTTATGGGAACGTTTCCAGGAATTGAAAAACAATGTGACACAGGAAATTAAAAAGGCACATTCATTCACGGTAAGAATGAAAAAGATGTTCTTCAATTACTGTAATGCTTTACAATCACCATACTGCTTTAGCAAATTCTGGTTACCATGAAGAGTTTGTGATTTCCTCCCAGAAGAATGGTGGTTTCAAATGGAAACTCAGTAATCACAAATCCTGTGCCAGCCAAGACATGTAGTGAGAAGTATACCAGGGCGTAGTGGAGACAGGTCATCTCATCACAGATACTCCAAGTCCAACCCTGAAGGTTTACATCAACCTTCTCCAGCACTAAAGACAGCACTAAGTATGGCTATGAAGAAGCAGTGAAAAGTAGAATCATATCTATGAAGGAAATGAAGTCTTTCTACACTACTCCATGTGATGGGGAATGTACCTAAATATGTTTAATTATTTAGAAGAATCAGGCAAAGGAACAGAACAAAATTAAGAAGGTTACTACTACAGTCAAAATAGTTGATGGGGTCAAAATCCTGAAGAAGCTTCAGAAAAGGAGGGAGAAAGAGAAGGGTGGGGGGACACCTGAGATCCTTCGGTGAGTCTTGATTTAAACAGAGAATAAGGCTAAGAACCTACAGGAGGCACACACAGAAAAGATTTGCATGTACTCAAGAGGTTTTGCATGGGTGAGGCAGAAAGTCTGGAGAAGAGACGTACATTTTGAAAATTTTATTTAGTTGAAAGATAGGGTGAGGGGAACATCCATGCACTAGTTCATTCCCTAAATTATAGTGGCTGGCACAGGATGACAGGAGGCTGAAACTTCATCAGGGTCTCCCATTTGGATGGTAAAGGCCCAAGCACTTGGGCCCTCCAATGCTTCCATCCCAGGCACGTTAGCAAGTAGATGCATGGGAACTGGGACAGCAGGAACTTGATGAGGCAATCCTAGGGGTGTCAGTATCTCAAGCAAATGGAGAAATAATATTGCCAGTTCAGCATGAGGATATGTATTCTTTAACCCAATATCTCCACAGGAATATGTGTCCATAAGGGAGTTGATGATAAAAGTTCAGTACCAGAAGTTGCATATACTTCTCCATGAGGAGGAGCAACTGCAGCTGCAGGCCCTGCACAGAGAAGCACAGGAGATTTCCCAGCAGCTCAAGGACAGTGAGATGAGAATGACGCAACAGAAACACCAGGTGAAAGAAACGTACAGAGAGCTGGCTGAGGCATGCCGGAAGCCTGACCTGGAGTTACTGCAGGTGAGCCGGGAGAGCCCTTGTTCAGGGAAAGAAGTGCTTTCCTGGGCAAGGTCATAAGAACCTGAAAATATTACCTGCACATATCACGACTTATTCCACGGCAGGATTCGGGTCTGTTGCCCTGCATCTTTATTTTTGCCCAATCACTTGGTTCTGTATAATCTGATAATCATATGCGTGCTTTCCTCTGTCATAATTCACACTCAATAAAATTCTCTGCAGTGCAAGCAAGAAAATTACTGTAGGAAAAATTATCCAGGAGCTCAGTGAGCACAAAATGGTTGCATTTTTAAATTGATTTTCAATCTATATTGCCCTTCAGGGGTGCTGAATGTCCAATCAGAGTGTTATAGAAGGTCTGGGAAACCAATTGGTTTGGCCTTGCTGAGGCAACTCCAGAAAATTAAAAGAATCTGCAGAATATTTATTTCTCAGCTGTTAATTTGGAATGTCTATGTATGATGGCATCACTATCCAATTGCCCTTGACCAAAAAAAAATAAAATAAAATTCCCTACTCCTGCCTCCATAAACACTGTGGTGCCCAAAGTAAAAAGTATTTTCTGAAGACATTGAGGCCTTGATCTTTGCCTAAGCAAGTTTTGGTAATCAATGCCAGTGCACTCTGATTTTCAGAGGTTTCCCCACTTTGCAATAAATGTCAGTAGAGGTCAGACCTCTCTCTGGAATATGAGTGGGGGCGAGTGACCCTGCAACCTAGAACTTTTTACATTGCTGCACAGCTTCGTCCTGAATGCCATCTTCTGAATTCACACAGAGGAAGTCCTTCTTGGACCAGCTCTTAGTCTGTTATTAACAGACTCTGATACCTCTTCGCAGAGAACCAGAAGAAAATACATGATTGAAAAATACTAAAGCAAGAATTTTATAGAGCACAGAGGAGAGAGTTCTCATGACTAAATATTTTTTAATTTTTTTTCTTGCAGGATATTGGGAGTGTATTAGAAAGGTAAGTTTACAGTGAGAATCTCCAATGTGTAAGAAACTTGTGCTCTTGTTGATGTAGCAGATGCTTCTGTTTTGAGTGATTAACTTGGATCTCCCTGACTATTTACCATTTTGTTTGATAAGGGATCCTGAGGTTTTCTACTCTTTGGTGCCAGATGAGATGTGGCTGAATTCACATATGCAAAAACAATGATTTGACTTTCTGGGCTTTGTTTCAGCTTCTCTCCTCCCCTTCCTCTGGAACTGCCCCAACCAACCTTTATGAACAGATTATTCTGAGAAATCCCAGAGGAGGCCCCACCCTTGAGAGAGGGAAAGGGAAAAAAGACACAGGAAAGAGGAATTCCCACAGCAGGGGAGGAGGAAGGAGGATTCACTCCTGGGAGCAGCAGTGAGAAGGTCCTGCCCTCTCAGCCTGTCCCAGTGGCAGCCCGGATGGGGGCATCAGCCACCTCAGCTCCCTCAGGACCATGGCTGCCAGTCTGGAATTCCATTCCCTTGCTTGGTAGAAAAATCACAGCCTCCTGGCTCAGTGCAGATCCTATTGACTGTACTGTTGGGGATGTCTGTTGACTGAATTCCCATAGATTCTGCCTAAAAGCCCTGCTCTCTGTAAGCTACCCAGGATCTCTGCTTTCCCTGAAGTCAAGTGAGGGGTACAGGGGGGAATGGGATGACTGTCATTCCACAGGTTGGATAATGTCTGAGAAGAAAGAGGCAAATGGCTTTGATGTGAAATTTAGATAAAAGTATTAATTTTATTTCTCCAAAGGAAGTGAATAAAATTTATTCTTATTAGCCAATAATGGGAAAATTCCTGATGAAATAGTTTGGATTTGCATCTGGTAATGTTGTCTTGACCCTGTGATTGCCCTTTGACCTGGAGTGTCCCTGGTCTGATTCTTTACAGAGCAGAACTGGTACAGACACTCAATCCCCAGCGGGTTAACCCAGAGCTGACGTTATGGCACATCACTGGACTCACAGAGATGCTATACAACTTCAAAGGTGAGCCTCAGTCTCCATCCTTCCAGCCCTAATTTCCTTCTTCTTCACTGCTTTTGTGCCTGAGCCATTTCCCATTTTATTTCATTCACCTTCCCTGAAAATCCTACAGGTTTTTTTGAAACTGTGTCTTCTCACTTTGCTTAATCACATTACAGTGATCAAAGCTGAACTTTGTAAATAAGCATGCTGACATAAGCAGAGTATGGGAAGATATTCAGATGATTTGATTAAGGGATACAATGCTCAATTCTTAGTGCGGCAGTCAAGACTGTATGTTGGCCGTGTTCACTGCAATTTTTGTAGGGAGAGACAGTAAGGGAGCTCTTTCATCTGTTGTTTCACTCCCAAGATGGCCACAATGACCATGGCTAGCACAGCCAAATCCAGGAACCAGGAGCCAGGAGCATCTTCTGCATCTCCACAAAGGTAGCAGATGCTCAAACTTTGGGTCATCTTCTGCTGCTTCCCCAGGCCATTATCAGGGACCTGGATCAGATGTGGAACAGCTGGGACATGAACTAACTGGCACTCCTATGGGATGCCAGTGTCATAGGCAGCAGCCTGAACCACTATGCTACAACACTGGCCCCATCTCACTGCATTTCTTAAAGTTTGAATATGGCACTTGATTTTTTAATTTGTCCTATATGCCTAGTATATTTATCATGCACTGCTAAAGTAGCTATTACCATTGATAAACTCAGAAAGATTTGACCAACCCCAAAAATGAGAAATTGTCAAAAGCAGACCCATTCCAATGCTATCTCCTGATTCTGAAAACAATTAAATGACGAGAGATCTGTGAATGCAGTGCAATGATGTTAGGCCTGCACTAGACAATAGTTCAGAGAGCAGAGGGTTGAAACCCAGATTGGGCGAAATCCACGTTCTGAACAGATAAGCTGAAGTCAGGACATTCTTTAGAGATATTACTTATTGGGACATGTGTTTTATGTTGAAATATTCAGATGTATAGCTTATTTCCCAATTAATAAGTATCATATTTCAAACAGGGTTATTTACTAATGGAATTAAACACAAAACTCAAAAAACAGCTTTCTAGCCAAGAAAGTACAAGTTGTAGGTTGCTCTCAATACATGCTATCCAGTGGTAGGCATTTGGCACAGCAGTAAGTATCTTGGGCACCTGTATTCTGTAGCAAAGTGCCTGGGATTCATTCCCATTCCTGCTTCCATCCAGCTTTCTGCTAATGCACACCTTGGGAGGCAGCAGATGTTTTCCCTAATATATGGATCCCTGCTACCCATGTGGCAAACCAGGATTGGATCCTGGATCCTGGCTCCTGGCTCCTGGCTCAGGCCTGGCCAAGCCCTGGTTGTGGGTATTTGGAGAGTGAACCAGCAGATGGAACACTTCTCTGTCTCTGTGTCTCTCTTTTCAAAGAAATATAAACATGTATATTCAAAACTATTGAAACCATTAACACTCCACACCAACCAAAACCCTACTTCACACAGTGTGTGATATGTCCAAGTTGGTTTTCTTATTTTTCTCTGTTATTTGATTTTTTTTCTGTAAAGCCACTTGAACCAGTTTCTCAGTTGAGCAAATCTCAATTCATTGTGCTTCCTCTCTTCCGTTAGTTTTCCTTGCAAAGTCAAGAGAAGTGATTCCATGGGCACAAAACATTTGTATTCAGGCCATAGAAACAACATTCATTGATCAGTTTTTTCTCTTTCTGCAGTGGATCATGGTCTGAAGAAGGAAGTGGCCCACAGCTACTTAAGGCTCTCTGAGGACCTCAGAAGTGCAATAGTTGGAGAAGGACATCGCAGTGTCCCCAGCCATTCCCAGAGAGCAGAGAGCTTTGCTGTGTGGGGTGCTCAGACCTTCACCTCTGGCAAGCATTACTGGGAGGTGGATGTGTCATCCTCTTCCAATTGGATTTTGGGAGTCTGTTATGATTCCAGCACAAGTGATACCAGTGACATTCTTAATCTCGAAGAAGCATTTCTCCTGGCCTCCCTGAAGAGTAACAACCATTACGTCCTTACCACCAGTGTTCCACCCTTAACTCACTATGTGAAAATGCCCCTGAGTAGTGTTGGGGTGTTTCTGGATTGTGACCATGGAACAGTGAGTTTCTATGACGCTGACATAGGTTCCCTCATACATTGTAATGTTCCAACCCACTTTACTTCTCCTCTGAACCCCTTTTTGTGCCTTTGCCCCCCATGAAATGTCTTTGTGAACCCCCATACAGAGGAAACTACTGTCCTGGGATGTTTTTATGTGAGACATCAGGATTGTTTTTGAGCACACTGTAACTTAATGAGCACAGTGTAATCATAATTAGAGCATGGTTATAAAACATGCAACATATAACTGCAATGAATATATGAACTTTTTCTCTTAAAATTTATTTTAATAAAGAGCTTTGCAACTTTCATTGTTATCTGATCCCAATACTTTTTCACCACCCTGCAAAGAAACTCAATATAGTCCCCCTGGGCATACTTCCTACTCCATCACCTGACAATTCCTTTTCTGCTTTTTCTTTTGTGATTTGTATATTCTAAACAGTTTATGCTAGTAAAATGCTGAAATATGTGGCTTCTGGGGTCTTGTTTTTCCATTTAGTTGAATGCTACCCAGGCACATCTGCATGCAGAAAGCCTTTTATTCTCATATTTGATTATGTCTTGGGTAGAAGAGTGAAGTGTCATCTCTCTCAGCTTACTAAATAAAACAAATTTGCAAAAGTTTCTCTTCAAATCTAGCCTTTTGGGGTAGATGCAAGTGCCTGACAGGCAAGCACTTCAACCTGTCCTGATCACACATCACGTCTCTGCTCAAAGATTTTTCAGGAAGCCCTTCGTGACCGTAGAGACCACAGTGATTTCTCTTACTACACACTCTACGCATAACATCCAACATCCCAATAACCTCCAACATGAATTCAACAAACTGATAGTTAGTGATGTCTGCTTGAGTGCAAATCTGAAAATTTACAAATGGAAGATCTTACCTGGTGCTGTATTGCTATTACCGGAGTACTGCTTAGGACATATTACACAAAAGAAATGTAGTGAATAAGTGGACTAAAGAACAAATAAAAGATTAGTATTAACAAAGCTACTCTAACATCAGGAATGTTTGGCTTATTGGTTTCAGAGCCACTTGCCATGGCCACATCTCATATTGGAGCACCTGGGGACATGTCCTTCTCCTCTCCAGATTCTAGCTGCTTGGTGGCAATGGGCACTGTGGGAAGCAACAGGAGATGGTTCAAGTACTTACATGGAAGACCCAGAAATACGTTTCTGGTGCTAGCTTTGTTGTAACCCAGTCCTGGCCATCTTGGGGAGTGAATTGGCAAATGGGAGCTCTGTGGGCTTGATATTAGGTAATTTACTAACTCAAGTCACTACTAATTCAACTAAGTGTGATGGTCAATTCTTTCTTAAATTGGCCATCAGATGTCCAAAATCAATGCTATTTTTGGGTGAGATGTTGAAGGTGTTAGAAGATGAGACTAGTTTTGTTTTTTTCCCCCACGACTACAAAGTTTTTGTTTTAGACATAAAAACATCAGGGGTTGGGTTCTGATACAAACATCAGAGGGACAGTTTATAAAATACAAAAAAGCAATGATGCCAGTAAATGAGTTTCTACTTTAGACTCCCAACCAGAACACAAAATGACAGGATTTCGTCTTCAATTTCACGTTTAAATAAAGAAATAATAATAATAATAATAATAATAATAATAATAAAAGAACCACCATGAAGACACCATCACATTAAAATCTCTTTCTTGGGGTTTAAGCGCTATGACCCCTTCCTGCATCAAAAATATATTTCCCTGCACTTGTATTTAAGTTTTTGGCTTATTTTTCAAAGTGTATTCCCTTTCCTGTAAGAAATTGATGAAGCATTATATTTAAACCAATACAAGGTTTCAGCTGAGCTTCTGTAAAAACTGAAAGATCATTATTTTGTAGTTCACTGTCTTCTAGGTTTTATTTTTTAGGAGTTTTTAAATTTTTTTAAGGTTTTTACTTAATGAATGGAAATTTTACAGGTTCAAATTTAGTATTCCTTCCTCTGGTGCCCACCCTCCTACACCTACTCCCATTTCTTCTCCTACTCCCTCTTCTATACCATTCTTCATTAAGATTAACTTTTAATTAACTTTATATACAGAAGACCAACTCTATGCTGTTAGATTCCAACAGTTTGTACCTACACTAACAGCACACACACACACACAACATCCAAAACCCTGTTTGAGAGCAAATTTTGTAGTTAATCTCACAGTACTTTGGTAAGGAGTTACAGGGAGAGGGAGAAGGAATGGGATGGAGTTGGAGAGGCAGAGAGAGTTGTGCCATCTACTGATTCCCTTCGCAAATGGCACACTAGTTAGGGTTGTGCCAGGCCAAAAAAAAGGTGCCTGAAACTCCATCCAGGTCTCCCATATGGATTCAGGGACCCAAGTATTTGGGTCATCTTTTGTGGATTTCCCAGGTATATTAACAGCTGGATCAGAACTGGAGCACCTGGGAATCAAACCATCCCTCATGGAATGGCAGAGTTGTGAGTGGCAACTTAATCAGCTATGCCACAATGCCAGCCCCTCCTCTGTTGTTTTTTTTATAAATATTTATTTATTTATTTATTTGAAAGAGTTACACAGAGAGAGAAGGAGAGGCAGAGATAGAGAGAGAGAGAGATCTTCCATCTGCCAGTTCACTCCCCAAATTCTACATTGTGTGCTAAAAATATTTATATCTAATTAGTATTTCTACCCTTTATGTATGATGGCCATTTTTGAGTGCTTATTTTGTTCCTAAAAATCTTAACAAAGTATGATTTAAAGTGGTTTTCTAGATCAAAAATTAGTTTTGAAGAATTTATAATTTTTACAGCACAAGTTTCCTTTTCTAAATATGTTCATTGTTAGTATCAGAAACAATGGTAAATAATAGTAATGATTTGATCTCATCTTCTGACTTTGAAGCTAATGGCTGCAACCATAAACATTATTTTAGCAAATCATTTGAAAGAAATTAAATATTAAGTAAATGTTGGATTTATATGTATTAATTTTATCTTTTTAAAGTATTCATTCATTTTACAGGCAAAATGACAGAGAAAAGTAGATTCTCCATCCACTGGTTAAGTCTCCAAATGGCTATAATGGCTGAGACTGTTTCTGGCCACAGCCAGGAGCTTGGAACTCTAACCTGGTCTCCCACCTGGGTTGGGGGGTATCCAAGTATTTGAGCCGTCTTCTGTTTCCTTCCCAGGCATATTAGCAGGGAACTGTATCAGAAATAGAGCAGTTTGGACTCAACCCCAGTTGATTTGGGTTGCCAGTGTCACAAGTAGTACCTCAACCAGGTGTACCACAATGTTGGTCCCAGTATTACTTGGTTTTAGTCCATAATGTTTAGGAATTTTATCAAATATCTTTTCTTATATATCACTGCAATTTATTCACCACGGATTAATCAAGAATCTCCAGAGAAACAGAATAACAAAAAATTGTGTTTCTGATTCAAAGCTTGTACTGCCACTGTCTCTCCAGAACCACTCACACAGGAAGGGGAGGAGATAGGAATGAAATGAAAGTGCTTTCCTTATCACCTGTGTAGGATTCCTTTCCAAGGAAAGATCCAGCTCCTTTTAACTTCAAGGCTAATACCTTAAACTATTTGGTGCATTGTAATCACCTGAAAGGCTTGTTAGACTACAGATTGCTGAGCCTCAGCTGCAGAGGCTTTGTTCAGGAGGGTGGGGACAGAGAGCTTGAATTTCAAATCAGTTATAAGATGCTGCTTCGGGTGCTGGTCCCTGGACTGTATTTTGAGAACCTCTGACTTAGCTTAATGTTTATTAAAGATGGTACTTCTAAGTTGCACAAAGATAAGCAATTACAATAGAATCTTCCTGGATAACACAACAGAATTCCAGGATGAGATTTTTACACTGTAGCTTGTGGTGAGGAGAAGGGAATGGTGGGACATGCAGTCCCTTAAGGCCCTACAGCTACAGCACCTGTGGAGGGCAATGAGATGCCTAGTATGCAGCACACTTGGTTTCCAGGGTTTAACAGGGGTGGGGAAATTGTTTCTGCCTGGGGCCATTTGGATATTTAAAACATCATTCACAGGCCATACGAAATTATCAGCTTAAAAATTAGTCTGTTGAATTTCCAGCCCTGCCTGTGGTTGCCTTAAGGCTAGGCCAAATGATTTCATGGGTCTTTTGTGTGGCCCAGGGCTGAATCAGCTCTTCCCCTCAAACAAGACACAAGTTGCAGCTCTGTTGTTCAGGAGTCCAGAAAGTCCCCCCCTTTGAAACATCCATTTCCCTACTTAAAACTTCAACCAACAAATGAGTGGGAAATAGGCCCTCACTATAAGGATTCTCAAAGTATAGTTCTGTCAACCTTGTCATTAATTGCTCCCTGCCCTCTTGTCCTTCTATGAGTTTACAGGATAGTTTTTCAGGGGGTAGTGTGACTTACAGTATTACCCAAGATTGAAGGACAAGCAGCTATAAGAATCCAGATTTTTTTTTTTATTAAGCAAGACATTAAAGAAATTTTCAAAAATATAAAACAATGCCACTGTCCTAATTTTTTTATATTTGTGGCTTTAGAAAATGTAATTACTCACAAAAATATTTTGCTATAGATTATTGCAGGGTCTTAGTCCACCTGTATAGGATGGACTGGGCCCGAGGAAAGGTAAGTGCGCAGCTCGCCAGTTCCCCAGCCTCTGGATCCCCGAGACAATCAGACGCAGCAGGGAGCCAAGTCTAGCGCCTAACAAAGCCTTTTAAAGCACAAAACTGCAGAGTCATTAGGGCAGGGCATAAGGACCAATGGATCACTTAAAAGATCACTTTATGGGGCAATTTCTATAGGACTAGCCATGGCTATACCCTCCTTATCAGTTGTTGCCGCTTCCCCTGATGTTGTGTGGCCAATTAGTTTCAGTGGTAAACAACTTTGGATTCCACCCACCTTACTTCCTTTGGGCACAATCTTTGAATTGCCTCATGTAACTAATTTCCCCACAATTATAGTGTTACAACTTCTTTCTTTTTTTTTTTTTAAACAGAATCATTGTTTTATAGAGATACTAGGAGAAAAGTTTGAAATTCCTAAAAGTAAAAATTTGACTGCAAAGATCAAAATCCACCATATTTTGAAAATCAAATTTACAAAACACAAGCACAACATAAAACAGGAAAACCCCTATATAAACCCAGAAAGTTGAATCACATTTTGAAAATTCCAAAGAACCAAGCAAGAAATGAAACAACAGAATCAAAATTTCAGGTCCAGACTTACAGAATACTCCACACTTTTAAGGAAGAAAAATAAATCTACATTTTCCATACCTACACAGAGTAGAAAACACAAAGAATATTTTAAAATTTCCTTTGGGAAATTGATATTACATTGATGTTGATGTAAGGGTACCAGGGCATGAAATAAAAATCAAGTTATTTAAATGCACCCATTTCATAAACAAGCTATAGGTATCCTAAGCAAAATATTAAGGTAATAAATCATATTACTTAAGAAAATATATCAATAGCAAGAAGGAGATAATTTTAAAAATGTACCGATGGTTAAGGTTGTGTTACAACTTATTTCAAATGATCAGTAAATGCATATTTAATTCTTTTCTAGTTTTATTTTTGAACATGTCATTAAGAAACCCATTTAGCCAATGCTTTTGGGGACTCTGAATTATTTTGTCAGCTTAGTTGTATAATTTACATACCATATGGTCACCTACCTCATGTATGCAGTTTTATGACTTTTAATATATTTTTCTTAAATTTATATAATATAACCAGTACCACATCCAATTTTGGAACATTCCCATTCTCCTGAAAAGACCTCCCTTGCCCTTCTAAGTTAATCCCTATTCTATTTCAAAGCACCAGGCAACAACTCTTGTGCATTATAGTTTTGCCATTTTAGAAATATCATATATTTCATTATACAATATGTAATTCTTTGCATTTGATTTCTTTCACTTATCACAATGTTTTTGAGATGCATAATGATTGTGTTATTTTATTCTTTTTTTTGCTGAGTGTTACGCCATACTAGGAACATACTACATTTTATATGTCAATTCTCCAGTTAATGGACATTTAAGTTGTTTCCAATTTTGGGCTACACAGTATAATATTGCTATGAAATTTATATGCAAGTCTATAATTTATTAGTGTAGTTATGGGTAGTTACTTAGGGGCTAAATTGCTGGATTGTTTGGTATAAATACTTGATTTTTTTTTTAGAATTACACAGCTGAATAGAGAAATAACCATCAACACTTTCCCAGAGGAAAAACAATGCAGGAGTCTACAGAGATAGTTCTTATAGATGAGATTAAGGTGAGCATAAAGGTGCGATTTTGAGTTTCAACTTCCTTTGGGCTAGTCAGTGGTGATCCTTGCCTCGGTCCAGCTAAAAATAAGATAGGACTGCTTGAGAGCAATGTTCTCAAAAGTCCTTGATTTATTATCTTTTCCAGTAAACCTGTAACTTTGAGACCCTTAAACTAAACTTTGGTAAGAGTTCTGGGTGGGTGGGTGGTAGAAGTCAACAATGCACAAGACCCCAAGTGTCTGGCATGGAAATTGCATTTTTCTCAGCTCTTGCTCCTGCTTTCCCTCAAGATATCCAAAGCCTTCCTTTGGGGTTGCTCTTTAAGGAATTCTTCATCTTCAGCACCAATCACTAAGAGCAGTCCAGAGGAAAAGGTGCCCAACTTTTGGATGCTGTCTTGTAAAACTTTTTTTTAATACTCAGTGATGGAAAAGCTGATTGGGCAGTAATCATAGCCAATGAAGTTTCTTGCTAATTGAAAACTTCTCAAATAAATGTACAAAACTTTTAAAAAGAAAATAAGAAAATGTGGCTTTAAAAGTGCATTACCCGGATAGTGTGAATTATTCAGGGTTCCAAGATTTCTCAAAATAGATGTATATGATTGTAGTCTGTACAACTTAAATGATTTTGTTTGAGTTCATGATGAAATACTTAAAATTCAATTTGTTTATAGGTTCATAATGGAAGGATAGATTTAGACTAGTATATTAAAAACATTCACAGGTAATGGTAATTTGAAAGATGAAACATAAAATTATTGGCTGTTTCATGAAGTAAAGAATATTATGATTCAGAGGGAGAAATAATAGATTGACACAAGATATGAAAAATTGTTGATAAACTAATTATTATAATGCATTAAAAATAAAATAAATACTCAAGAAAAAGAATATCAAAGACAATAGCAGTTACCAGAATAATCTTGAACTTCTTTATTTTTTAACTTTTATTTAATGAATATAAATTTCCAGTGTACAGCTTATGGATTACAATGGCTTCCCCCTCCCATAACTTCCCTCCCACCCGCAACCCTCCCCTCTCCCGCTCCCTCTCCCCTTCCATTTGCATCAAGATTCATTTTCAATTCTCTTTATACACAGAAGATCAATTTAGTATAAAGGTTTCAACACTTTGCACCCACATAGAAACACAAAGTGAAACATACTGTTTGAGTACTAGTTATAGCATCAAATCAAAATGTACAGCACATTAAGGACAGAGATCCCACATGAGGAGCAAGTGCACAGTGGCTCCTGTTGTTGACCCAACAAATTGACACTCTAGTTTATGGCGCCAGTAACCACCCTAGGCTGTCGTCATGAGTTGACAAGGCTATGGAAGCCTTCCAAGTTTGCCGACTCTGATCATATTTAGACAAGGTCAAAAAGACAGGGTGAGGATAGTAACCAATGATCCTAAGAGTGGCATTTACCAGGTTTGAACAATTATACAGCATTAAGTGGGGAAGAGGACCATCAGTACACACAGGTTGGGAGTAGAGCCATTGGTGGTAGAGTAGAGGTTATGATTACAAAGGAATGAGGCCCAAGTACGCTAGACAGGGTCTAGAACAAAGGACAGAGTCATTAGTAGAGGAGCTAAGAAAGGTGCTGTCTAAGCTACAATTAAGTTTTCTGATTGAGAGGCAAATAGAACCTGACAGAAGGGGCTTGATAATAATCTGGTGGGCTTTAGGCCTTGTAAGTTAAGAGGCCCAGACCTATCTATCTCTTCACATGGGGTATATCCTAAGGGAGGTGTGAACCTCCTAGGGGAAGGCACTCTGTTGACTTTCATTACTTGGCTGGCCTGGGAGGAGAGCTGGCCAGGTAAAGCCAGGGGGCATCTCTAACAAGAAATTTACAGTTCTGCCTGCAATGTTGCTGACCCTACTTGACCATCCCCTCAGCTGCAGTGGTCACTTTGGAAGTTGGGCTGAGTGAAGGGCTTTTCAGCTTAGATCCAATCAGATCTGTGGCTCTGACCTGGGCATCCTTCGACTCCAGGGCAGGTCCATTTCCAGTGATCCAACTCTTGGCAGAGCTGCCAGGGCTCTTCACAAGCTGACTTCTGCTGAAGCCCAGGCTTACCACATTGAAAGCCACTGCAGTAGACTGGCCTGTTGGGTCTCCTTGAGGGCAGATCACTGTACAGATCAGCCATTAATAGGCCTGCCACCCATTGCTTCTGATGCCTAGCTTTCTTTTCCTCCTGGTTTGTGTTAAAGCAGACCAGAGGATGCAAGTCAAGGGAGTGCCCAAGTCCCATCTCTAATCTTCGGTGGCCTGAACTACAAGTCTATAGTCACAGGCATGTTCTGTAGTAGTTTTTCTAAGGTAGACAATGCCCATGAGGAAAATAATATTCTCACTTAAAAACTTTCTTTCCCTTTGGTCTGAAAGGGAGCTTTTTTCTACTTACTGTATACTTTGCTGATGGCGAAGTGAATCTAGCTATGAGATTATTATTTAAGTTCTTATTTTGGCTATGCTATTACAGAAAAATGTTAGCCATCTCTTTTATAAGGTCTAAAGATTAAATTGTGCATCCTACAGATTCCTTCATAATAGAATTAGTTTCCTACCTTGAAGAGAATAGAGAAATGAAAGAACAAGTTGGGCTTAGAATAGAGAAATGAGGGAGCAAGTCCTAGATCGCTTGCTGACAATAGCAATATTACATGAATACTTAGCAAACCGTTTCAACCATTAGATAACAACTTAAAAAAACATTTACCAGAAGGTCCAATGCCTTCTATAAATTTTAAGAATCATGTATTTGAAAACACCTCTTAAATATCTAACATGGTGTAGTTTGTTTAGCCAGTAAAGTTAAGCACAACAATATAAAATGTTTTTAGTTTCTTTCTACCAACAAGTTTAAAGCATATGATACACAGATTCAGGTCACCCAAATTTAAATGTATCTTTGATTGATTTTAGCAGCTTAAATTTATGGACAATCTTATCTATAAGCCATTTAAAATAAAACTCTTAATATAATTTCCCCATGTGGTCATACAATATGTACACACATATAACATAGCATAATAGACCAATATAGCAATTTTAATAATAGCTTTTAAAATCTTTAACTCTTTTTGTAGATTGCCAATTGATTTGAATTGCTTTTTTAGTAACCTCAGTTAACCATACTTTCTCTCAGTTGGTACTATTAATACATTATTGGCTTCATCTGTTTACAGAGCCATCCCAAAGTACTGAATACAATGGAAGTGGCTGGAAAAAGTCCATAGGAACCTATAGGAGGACAGCTAAACACCGAACCAACAACGCTTTAGTTTTATGAGCAGCAAATCATATATAACTGTGGATGACAAAAGACTTTAAGTTGCCATGTTTAAAATTATAAACTCATCAACCAACAAGAGGCACTTGCTTACTTCACAGTATTTTTGAAAGCACCTGTAGGATTTTACAAGTATTTAACCTTTTAGGCCTCTGGGGCTTTCTCATTAAGATAACTATCATGTCTAGTAACACAAGATCATTAGAATTTTTAATTCTCAAACATTTGTATTAATAGCATTTTCCATTATAGAAACTAAAGTTTGGTACCACATCACATCTTGACAGTCCTTCTAATATAATCCAAATAGCCTGATTAGTTGGTGTCTCTATAAGATGAGAGACATAGGTCCTTCGATTTTTTCAGTTGGGCCCAAACTGGAAAAACCAAAGCCCAGGATTTACTGGAAATTTTAGAGACCAGATTGTTTGAAACTTTGATTTTTTGAATGCCTGTCAAGAATGCCAAGAAGGCTCAAAATCCAAAATATCTGGTTGAAATAAGATTCCTTAAAATCATGACATAACATAGACCAAATTTGATCTTGTTACAAGGTGATTATTCAAATCTTTGAAAATAAGCACATATTTACATAACCCATAGCTCTTAATAAAAATTCAGCTGTTTTTGAACAATTAGAATTTAACAAACATCATGAGAACATAATAGATTACTTTAACACATTGCTTTAACAGAGCATCAGAGTTTAATTCTATGTCAAAGAGGAATTGAGCTTCCTGTGATCTTTTGCTGTGAGGTTTCCTTCCTTTACCTTCTTTCATATTGGTGACCATGTTTCTGTGTTTCTGTGTGTAAGACATCTTTAAGCATCTTTTGCAGGGCAGGATGAGTGGCAACAAATTCTTTCAGTTTCTGTTTGCTATGAAAAGTCTTAATTTCACCTTCATTCACAAATGAGAGCTTTGCAGGATATAATATTCTGGGCTGGCAGTTTTTCTCTCTTAGTACCTGGGCTATGTCTCGCCATTCCCTTCTAGCTTGTAGGGTTTCTGATGAGAAGTCTGCTGTGAGTCTAATTGGGGATCCTCTGAGAGTAATCTGACGTTTCTCTCTTGCACATTTTAGGATCTTTTCTTTGTTTCATTGTGGTGAGTTTGATTACAACATGTCGTGGTGAGGATCTGTTTTGTTCATATTTATTAGGGGTTCTATGAGCTTCCTGTACTAAGATGCCTCTGTCCTTCTCCAAACCTGGGAAATTTTCTGCTAGTATCACACTGAAAAGGCCTTCTAATCCTTTTTCCCTCTCCATGCCTTCAGGAACTCCTAGAACTCAAATGTTGGTATTTTTAATAGTATCCTGTAGATTCCCTACAATATTTTTTAGATTTCTAATTTCTTCTTCTTTTCTTTGGTTTGCCTGTTTCCTTTCCTGTTCTCTGTCTTCTAAGCCTGATATTCTCTCTTCTGCTTTGCCCATTCTGTTTTTAAGGCTCTCTAATGTGTTTGTCATTTGATCTATTGAATTCTTCATTTCATTATGATTTCTCGCCACTATCACGGTTTCTTTTTCCACTTGTTGTTTCATTTCATTTTGATTCCTCCTTAATATTTCATTTTCATGAGAGAGATTTTCTATCCTGTCCATTAAGGATTTCTGTAGTTCGAGAATTTGTTTTTGAGAACTTCTTAATGTTCTTATCACTTTTTTGAGATCCGCTTCTTGCATTTCTTCGATCTCCTCATCTTCATAATCTTGCATTGGGGTGTCTTTTTCATTTGGGGGCATCATAGTGTCTTCCTTGTTCTTGTTACCTCGATTTTTGCGTTTGTTGTTTGGCATGTCGGAGATATTTGGTTTCTTCACTGTGTTGTTTTTTCTTGTTACACTATGGCTCTATATTCAGTGGACTGTCTGCTTTTGGTGGAGCCTTAGAGGCTTGAGATGAGTGTGGACTTAGAGCTGTGTTTGGTTCCTCAGGGTTGAAGGTGTGTCAAAGATGACACTCCCAGGTTAGGTGTGGTAAATCTCTCTTTCTTTCTTTCTTTTTTTTTGATTCAAAAGGGAAGTAATTCCGCACAGCTGAACGTAATTGGAGGTAGTTAGCAGGCAAATGATATACCCACAGGAGCCAGAGATTGGAAGCTCTTTCCCAAGGACCACACAGGGAATCTCTGCTGCCCTCAGTGTGGGCTCCAATTTTCGTGCAGTCTCCCACTGGGTTGCCAAGTTAGATGCTAATCTCCTGTTATTTCACCCCACCCCCCAGAGTCAGGTGTTTCTGCTAGGCTCAGGGCCGGTGCAGACCTGAGGTCGCCCTGCTTATGACGTATCTCCAAAATGGCGCCTGCTCTTTGTCTTGCTCGCCTTTGAGAAGTGAGCGGAGAGAGAGAAACTTGTGTCCGTATTGGTCACTTTTTTTTTCCCCTCTCTCTCTTCTAGTTAGCCTGGTGAAATTTTCCCCACGGAGTTTCAAGGCTCGTTCCCTGTAGTCTCCTCTTTCCGCTTGCCCCCTGGTATCTCGGGCTATGGAGGTTCGGCTCACCTCGCTTTCCAGCGCTGGTGTGTTGATTCTGCCACTGGTGTCCCGAACTTGGGCTCCCATGCTCTCCACGCAGGTCCACTGTGAATCACTAGTTCCAGAAGAGTTTCCTCTGCTGTTTCTTCCCCTACTCTTCCTTGACCCTGCAGTATCTCCACTTTTATTAACGTGTGTCTTGACAAACTATCAATGTGCTCCCTTCCTATTCCTCCATCTTGCCGCTCTCCCCCAATCTTGAACTTCTTTAGCTTTCACAATTAAAGGGAAATTTACAGTCCCATAAACTTCCTTAAAATGTACAAAATATATTACCTGGTGAATGATTACCCCACCCTAAGGTCTCTCTGAGAAACTGTGTACTTGAAAGTTCCTATGACAACTTACAGACTTTGAGGCAGCTGATGACCTCACAATGTAAAATACAAGCAGGATGGCTTCCATTTCACTTAGCAAATTCTGACTTAAACTAAGGTATAAAAGATATATGTAGGTGGTAGATAAAAAGTCAAAACCCAGTGCCAGCCCCATAAACTCATTCTTAAATAATAGAGTCCATAATATTCTAATCATAACTACATTCCTTTTCTCAGAGAGCATGTAGATATTAATATTACTAATTTAATTTCATAATTTTTTCTGCTTTTTTATTATTTTAGCCTGGGTTCTTAATAGAGGAATTTGCATTAACAAGTATTACCTCCCTTACTTAGTTGATGGTAGAGGTTAATCACATCTATAAAATATACACTACTGGGTGGTTTATTTGAAGATAAAAAATACTGGCTATGAGTAGGAAGCATCTTGGTACAATTCAAGTTCAAAAGTTATGAGAATAGGACAAATTTCAAGATATTTAACAAGTAAAACAAAAGCAATATTGTTGCATTAGGTATGGAATTTTGAGGGAGAGATAAGTCCTAAAATAAGTCCCAACTGTAAGTACAAGAATTCTAACTTGTGCAGCAAGATCAATGGGAAATAATTAATGATTAAAGATAAAAGAACTTAGGCTGGCGCCACAGCTCAATAGGCTAATCCTCCACCTGTGGCACTGGCACCCCAAGTTCTAGTCCTGGTTGGGGCCTGGATTCTGTCCCCATTGTTCCTCTTCCAGTCCAGCTCTCTGCTATGGCCCAGGAGGGCAGTGGAGGGTGGCCCAAGTCCTTGGGCCCTGCACCCGCATGGGAGACCAGGAGAGGCACGTGGCTCCTGGCTTCCGATCAGTGTGGTGTGTGGGCCACAGCATGGTGGCTGCAGCAGCCATTGGGGGGTGAACCAATGGAAAAGGAAGACCTTTCTCTCTGTCTCACTCTCACTGTCCACTCTGCCTGTCAAAAAAAGAAAATAAGATAAAAGAACTTGATTTCATTTTAAACACTTTAAGTTTTCTAAACCTTAAATATAAGAAAACCTCAAATTTTAATGAGAAATAAATGAAATTCAAAATTATTTTTGTGCATTTCATTTGAAATTCCTGCTTGTTTCTTCAAATACGCACTTTGAAATTCCTGCTGGCTGAAGAGCCCGTATGCATCAAAATAAAAAGAAGCATCTGAATAGAAGGCTGGATTGTATATACACATTGCGAAATTTTTAGTGTAGAGAGTTGGAAGCATAGAACGAAATGGCTGAGAATTAAATCAGATCTTCATTCCAGCATTGAATGTTAATATTTTGGAGGAAAATGTTGCCTTGAGAAAGAGATCCAGAGGGAACAACCAAAGATAAATGATGGATTTAAGAAGTTAAACAGCAAACAGCTTCATGAAGCATCAAGTGTTTAAGAGAATGTCTTATATTATTGAGAATTCAAGTAAGATGAAGATAAGAAATGTCCATTGCATTCCATGTGTTCAATAGTGACTATAATAATTATTTCACATGATAAACAGAACATATAAAAGAGAGGGAAGAAATAAAGCTTTGCTTAAGAATATGTTAAGCCAAAAATTATGTGTTCATTTCCTTATCTTGATTATTATATCAATATTTTTAACTGTTTATTTGTTTATTTGAAAGGCAGAGTTACAGAGAAGCAGAGGGAGAGAGAGAGGTCTTCCATTCATTGGTTCACTCCCTAAATGGTCACAAAGGCTGGAGTTGGGCCAATCCATTGCCAGGAGTCAGGAGTTGTCTTCCAGGTCCCCCATATGGGTGCAGGGGCCCAAGGTCTTTGAATTCTTCTACTGCTTTCCCAGGACATAGCAGGGAGCTGTATCAGAGTTAAAATGTAGTGAGTTTAGCAAAGAATCCCTGAAAATTTTTGAATGAGATAAAATGTGAGTAATTCATAGAAAGGTTTTTCCATATATATATATATATATATATATATATTATGAAAAGTGAAAATAAACAAAAATAATATTGTGGTGTATATATGTATAAAATGGCATAGCAGAAATATCAGAAAAACACATTTTATTTTTCTTGTAGCTATTTGTTAATTTATTTAATGTTAGATTAATCTTACAAGCATAAAATAAATGGAAAGTAGATCATCATAATAATTGAAAGAAAGAATAAGCAATGGAGGGGGAAAGAAGGTAGAGGCATGAACAGGAGGGAGATTAGCATGGGAAATATAACTATGCCCCTAAATCTGCATGTATGAAATACATAAAATTTGTTCACTTTCAAATATTTAAATATAAAAAAGGAATAATACATTTTAAAAGGAGCTGCTTTAAATATAACTAGGTACTAAAAAATGCTTTAAATGTTGCTAGAAGGCATATATTTTAGACATTTTAAAATTGTACAATTTACAACTATGTGATGCCATGATGGATGAGATGAATCTCTATTTAGTTCTCATTGTGCTCTATTTGAATGACAAACATTTTCAGAGTTAAGAACAGAGAATGAATCCTGGATTCTCTGAATGAAGTTCACAACTCCTGATGTATTATGTGAAGAGCTTTTCCTGTTGCCTATTATTAGCTATGTCCTTAGTTACTGAGAGAAGCTGGGAATATGAATGCCAACAAGTACCCATGCTCTTTATTTTTTTTTCAAATTAGAAATTGAATGTACCCAAAACTAAAGTACTAGAACTAGGTTACATTCCTTCAAATGCAAATAGATTATTCTATTTAGTTCTCCACATAATAGTCATTATAAATAATGTCATAATACAATGAATTAGAAAAAACTCTGACAGTTTTGCATATATATGATATTATCCATGTTAATTATTATAAAAAATGCAGGGCATCTGTTATTGCAATGAGTTTTTTTTTTCTGGAACTATCAGATAGTTACTGGATTATTCTTTGGAGATTGCTGACTCAACTCAAATGAAACCTAATACACTTCAGTGAATGATTACTACATGGGTAGAGTAGTAAGGAACAGATAGAATTAAGAGAGATTCTAAAAGCCAAACCTTGAAATCTGCACATATTGGGGACCGGTGCTGTGGTGCAGTGGGTTAAAGCCATGGCCTAAAGTGCTGACATCCCATATGGGCGCCAGTTCTAGTCCCGGCTGCTCCTCTTCCTATCGAACTCTCTGCTATGGATTGGGAGAGCAGTAGAAGATGGCTCAAGTCCTTGGGCCCCTGTACCCATGTGGGAGACTTGGGGGAAGCTCCTGGCTCCTGGTTTCAGATCGGTGCAACTCTGGGCATTGTGGCCATCTGGGGAGTGAACCAGCAAATGGAAGACCTCTCTCTCTCTCTCTCTCTCTCTCTCTCTCTCTCTCTACCTCTCCTCTCTCTGTGTTAACTCTTTCAAATAAATAAAATAAATCTTTAAAAAAAAAACAAAAATAAAAAAAAACCCACACATATTAAAGTGTAAGAAATGATTTTAACAGCAGGAACTGGGGATCCAAACAATTTATATTCATGGTAGTATCAAAGATAAAGAGACTGGATCACAGACCATCTCTACACAGAGAATTCTTAATCAACCCTGCCACAGGCCCTGAGATAAGGAAGCAGATAATGATGCAAGAGAAAACAGAGCTCCACATTAACAAAGAAAATGAAAAATGCAGAAAAAGAAAAAAACAAACTCCACTCTCTTGGTTAAAAGTAAAAGATTAGGATAGATATGTAATTCCAAGGTGTCATTAAGAAGAGGAGTAGGAATAAAACAATAAGTTGCGTGATTGATATTACATCTCCTAAAAATAGGTTTAGCTTTTTGATTTGTTGTATATTTAGATGCTTGATGCTTTTCAGAAATCAATCACAATCATTGTGCATATAATCAAAGCCTGAAATCAATTTTATAGCTGTGATAAATCACTGGAAAATACAATGTGATGGTATTTCTGTGCTTTTATTAGCCTTATACTTCAAAGTTTTCCAAGGTAAAAGTAATCTCTACTTGTTTTTCCTAAGAGGTAGGTATATAAGAGAAATAAAATATAAATACTAGGTTATTGTCATTATGCAGGGTACTGTCCCATTGAAATCCAAATGAAAATAAACCTTCCAGGTGATCACATCCAAAACTTCAGAAAATTTGGCAATGTTAGTGTCCTTCTATTAACTCCCACATTCTGAGTAAAATCAGTGATGACTTAATTTACATTAGAAATGTACAGGATATTGTCATTAAGTTCCTATATCTTTCTAACATGTGTATGGCCATAGGGGTTGTCTTTCTCATAGCAATCAAAAAAAATCAATTGAAAATGTTCCTATACTTAAGATGCTTCCTCCCATTCTTTATAGTTTATTTATGTCCATGTCTATGAAATAGTTTCCCTAATAACCAAAAGGAGTTCTTAAATCTGTAGCTACAATTCAGTCTTAAAGTGTTAGCCATCTACTTTTGACAAACCAAGCAGAAATAAAAATACTTGTTCAGTAGGATTTTGAGTAAAAACACATTAAACTAATAGCAATTTTGTTACTGAATAAAACTTTTTCTAGAGTTTTCCTATTTGGGGTATTTAGCATCTTTTTAAACACTATATTCTGCTATAATTAGTTATAACTAGATGAAATTACTGTGTATTATAAATGCTACTTTAAAAAGTTATGGCAGGATCCAGCTTTGTAGCATATAAGCCTCCACCTGTGGCACCAGAATCCCATATGGGCACCGGTTCAAGTCCCGGCTGCTCCTCTTACAATCCAGCTTTCTGCTATGGCCTGGGAAAGCCGTGGAAGATGTTCCAAGTGCTTGGGCTGCTGTATCCATATGTGAGACTTGAAGAAACTCCTGGCTCTTGGCTCAGCTCAGTGCCAGCTGCTGCAGCCATATAAGAAATAAGTCATTGGATGGAAGACCTTTCTCTCTGTCTCTGCCTCTCTCTGTAACTACCTCTCAAATAAAAAAATAAAAATCTTTTTTTAAAAAGATATTATGCTAGATAGGCAGTTACCCTTTGCAAATCCTTTTACTCTTAATTGTAAATGCTACAACTCTCATCTCAGTAGCATCTAGTGCTCAAATATTTAATAACAAAAATCTCAGAATTAAAAAAAATATCCTTTATGTCAACTGTTATGGAAAAAAGCTAACATAGATGCTGAAGTTAATGAAAAATGACTCATTTCAATACAAACTTATTTGCTGTAACATCAACTCATGTTGGAAAAAATAGATAATCTGCATTCTGGTTTCCTGCATAGTTGTCAGATTACTTTACATTTAAATATTAAACATCTATGGAATTCATTTCTATTCACTGTTAACACACATTTTTAAATGATTTGTTTATTTGGAATATTTACAATAGCAGAGGAAGTGGGGATAGGAGCCAGAGGAAGAGAGCGGGAAAGAGAGACTGAGACATTTTTCATCCAAGAAGGCTGAAATGAGTGGGGCTGGCCTAGTCCAAAGTTTGGAGACTGAAGATTCTTCTGGGACTCTCTCACATGGGATTCAGGGCACCCAAACAGTTTGATCACCACCTGCTGATTTTCCCTGCCATCATCAGGGTGCTGGATTGGAAGTGGAGCAGATGGGACATAAGTTGACACTATAAATAATGCCAACATTGCAGATGGCACCTTTACCTGGTACAATGCTGGCCCCTCCCTCTTTCATTCAACTTTTAAAAAGATATATTAACTTGTTTGTAGAGGATACTGCCTTAATGTTCTTCGGAGAACACACCACTCTGGAAAAGGACATGGCTGCAGTTCTGTCTCTGCCTATGCAGGAAGGGTAAGGGCACATCCTCCCAATGAAATGCGGTGGTAGAAGCAGCAGGGGGATTATGGGCTTTAATTGATACCTAGTTTTTTCATGAACTTGTTATAACATCTGAATAGACCTGTCTGTGATGATATACATCACCATTTTCTTCTCTGTCATGGATCACCATACTGGATACCTTTCTCACCATAAAATTGATGTACAACCTTGCCTACATGCTTGCTAGCTAGAAAAATTCTTGTATGTTCTAACAAAAAATGCTGGCTGAGAGAGCTGCACCCTCTTCTCATGGAGGCTCCCATGTCCTGTCTCTTCTTTGTCAGTTCATGACACTTGTTTATTTAAAACCCAGAATGACAGGATCAACTGGTTCATTCCACAAACTATAAATTTAAGGATGAATTCATATCACATTTTTGAGATTACAGAAATATAACTGCTACTGGAACTAAGTAAAAAATGAGCAGAAATTAGTGATAAAAATATAAGTTCCGTGGCACATATGCAAAAATTTTAATAATCATGTTTTTTTGCTATCAACCTCCTGATATTTCTATGAAACTTATGAAGCTGCTTCATCATCTGATAATTGATAAACTGGCAATTTTAATGATTGGTTTATTCCTGAAGAGTTTCTCTAAAAATTATAATCAATTGACTATCTCCTTTTCTGGAAATTCTATAATGAGAGATTATCACATTTCTATTCCATAGTTTTATTAAAGCTTCTCCCCCTCCCTCATACCTTTTTTTAAAATTTTTAATTTTTTTATTTGACAGGTTATAGACAGTGTGAAAGAGAGAGACAGAGACAGAGAAAAGTCTTCCTTTCTATGGTTCACTCCCCAAGTGGCCGCTACAGCCTGTGCTACACCTATCTGAAGCCAGGAGCCAGGTGCTTCCTCCTGGTCTCCTATGTGGGTGCAGGGGCCCAAGCACTTGGGCCATCCTCCACTGCCCTCCTGGCCACAGGAGAGAGATGAGTGGAAGAGGAGCAACTGGGACTAGAACTCGGTGCCCATATGGGATGCTGGCGCAGCATGTGAAAGATTAAGCAAGTAAGCCTTGGTGCCAGTCCCTCCCATGCCTTTTCAAGCCATGAGTTGTTACAGGCAGGTCTGCCAAATATTGATTCCTTGAGTCCTCTTATATGCCTTCCCCACTGAATCAAATGATTCAAATCACCAGCTCTGCATTCCTTCGGTAGCCCTCACTCTTTACACTATTTGTTATTATCTCTAGAGGTTAACAATCTGAAAATATAAGATTCAAATAGCCTTCCTGACTCCAGGTTTTTTTTTTTTATGATCTTGTTTATCTTAGGAGTTGAAACCATGTTTTATATTCATAAACTATTTTCCCAATTTGGAAAAATCTCCCTAGATGTTAAATAATGTGCAAAACAACATTTGATTGATTTCTGAAATCATGGCTTTTGGAAGTTCATATAGATGATTATTTAAATATCAAGACATTGACTGTGAGAGGCATACTGGCTACATACTTTCTTCTACTGTTTTCACTGGCATACCAAATGAATCACAATTTAAAACACCAGTATATTTTCATATATATATATTCAGAAATATTTCAAGTTTTCTATAAATTCTATGATTTTAGTTAAAAGCCAGTCACCTAGATGACCCAGATTTTTATTATATAAATTCACACAGAACTGCTCTATATTTGAATTCTGATAGTGTCTGTGTTGGCAATGTGGCTTAAAATGACACTTCAAGGTGAGCCATGTGTTGCAGTAGATTATGGTGCTGCTTGTGATACCTGTATCTGATACTGCAGTGCTTCAGATTGAGTCCACTTCTACTTTTGATCCAGCTTCCTAGTACTATGCTCTTTGAGGCAGTGCATGATGGGAGAAGTATTTGAGTCCCTGTCACCCACTTGGGAAACCTGAATGAAGTTCTGGGCTCTGGCTTTGGTCTGATCCAGGCCCAACTGTTCTTGGGACTTGGAGAGAGAACCATTAAATGTCAGATTTGTGTGTGTGTGTATGTGTGTGTGTGTATAAAATAAGAGGACTTAAAAATAAATAATGACAAAACATTTTAGAAGACAGATGTAAGTAGAGGGACATAGCATGTTCCTAACTATAAAGACTCAGTTTTGGGAAGGTGTCTTTACTCTCCAGTATGATGTAGTAATTGATACAACCACAGTAAAATTTCCAACATGTTATGTGAAGGAATGTATAATTTGTTTTAGAGTAGGACTTATTCTGGCTAATATAAAATATTATTAGCCATACCTATTTGCCTGAAACAGAAAATTATGTGTCTCATAATAGTTTTTAATACTTATTTGTTCACTGAATGTATAAACTCAAATCATAGCATAGAAAATTTTAGTTTAATAGTACACATTTATAAGTACTTTTTGAGAATAAAATTATGTTTTCATGAATATGCTACATAGGGGAATATAAGAAACAATAGCATTGTTTACTGTATTATAAGAAAAGATGCTGGTATGAATTTGGAAAGATTTCTTGAATAAAAAATTTTTACTTGGTATCCAAAGAAATAGAGGATGGCAGTTTGTGTTAACTAGCCCAATGTGGTCCTTGAAGTGGAGGCTATGAATAAGAGAGAAATGCTGAATCTGGGTTTATGACATTCTCATCAAGTGTGGATTAGTGTGTAAAGTGTCTGTTTTGTCATTAGGCTGGCATGGGGGTAATACTTCTGTGCACTACAAGACCAAAGGGAAGGTAAGGGTGACTCTGGACAACTTTTCCATCTTGGCCTCCAGTGCTGGGCTACCTTTCAGTCCATAAGTGATAAATTATTTTAGTAAAAGTAGTTAGGAAATCTCTGTGTGTGCTCTTGGATAAAGCATATATGAAATGCAATAAACCTAATGAAATAACTTGTGATTTCCTAAAATGGCAGCTTTGAAGACAAAGCGACACCATTCTTCCAGAGAGTATTGCATTAAAAGATGGCATTCAAGGGACCAGTGTTGTGGTGTAGTGGATAAAGTCACAGCCTGCAGTGCCTACATCTCATATGGGCACCAGTTCAAGTCCCAGTGGCTCTACTTCTGATCCAGCTCTCTACTGTAGCATCAGAAAGCAGTAGAAGAAGGCCCAAGTTCTTCAGTCCCTGCACTCACATGGGAGACCTGGAAGACACCCCTGGCTCCTGGCTTTAATTGAATTGGTAATACTATTATTTAAATAATCTTCAACATTTTACCTGTTCCAATTTTTTAAGGCCTCATCTCTATTAGCACAGTCTACACCTGACATCCTCTCAGACCCAGGCCCAGGGAGTTATTGGTATGGTGTATCTAGAAAGTCAATGGCAGTAACATCAGCAGACTATGGGGGCTGTAGGAACAGCAGTGTTCATCCCTCATGGACAGTGTTCTGCTTAACACTCTTGTGGAGGAAACATCTTGAGCCAGGCTGCCCACTTGACTGGGTCTTTGGCCAGCTCCTTCTGCTATTTTGTTGTAGCGTGCATCTCTCCTCATAGCTTCTCCTGCTGTCTTGCTTCTGAACTGGCTGATGGCTGCAGACCACAGTTGGTCTCTGGGTTGGCCTATAGTCCTTATTGCTGGGAGCCAGGTTAAGATTGTGAAGTTGGTCTCAGCTCAGCCTCCAGTATGCAAATGCACTACACGGGGCTGGTCCCCAACAGCCACACCCATTTTCTTTAACTCTCTTCTCAGAATGTTTCAGAGAGTCAACACAGGGGAGTCCATCATGACTGGATTCTTAAAGTGTGTGAGAGCAAGACCAGAAGCCCATGTGGAGGAAAGCAAAGCACAGCTGCTGGAGGCTGGGTGTGCTGCCACAGATGGTGGTGCTTAGTCCATGCAGTGTGTAGTGGAGAGGATCATCTGGGAGTTCCCAGTTACAATGCAAGAATGCTATAGATCTACTCTGAGGTGTAAAAATGGCAGGAATTGGTGCTCACAGCCTTGAGGACACAATTCATACAATCTAGGTCATAGATGGACTCTGCAACAGGGATCCTCCAAGTTGGTATTACTGTGCACAGTATTTGCACTCAATTCAGGGGTGTTAGGGGGACCATGGGCTTCAGTGAACATGGTCCAAGTATCAGGGGGCACCTGTTAGCTTTCTGAAGCACTGAAGTTTGAAAGCACCATGACTGATGCACTGGAACACAAGTGCCTGCTTTCTGGCTGAGACCTTGAGCTTGATCTTGCTGATGAAGACTCCAACAAACACTCATTCATAGAACTTGTCCCTTACATGAGCAGTGGCACCACAGAGCACTGGCAGCAGCTGGTCTGGAGGTTCAAACTGCAAGATGATCCTCAGGGCTATTTCGTGGCAGACCCAGCACTTGAAGGCTATGACACTGAACTTGCTACAGCAGGTCTCTCAGCTGCTCCCTGCCAGCACCACCATGTTTATTCAGATCAGGCACAGTAACCCTCCTTTGCTTGCAGCCTGCAAGGCTACATCCAGGAAGGGGGCAGAGCTGTCTAGGGATCCAAATGGATGACATCATGCAGCTCTGTTCACTACCCTCTGGAGCTGGTGATACAGCATCCATGGTGGGACTGTAGCAGATGTACTACTTCATTGAGCTTCATATGGCAGCATATGAGACTCATGGCCATGCAGGGGCATCTTGGTAACCACAGATTGGAGCTGGGGCACCTCTCAGATGTTTCAAATGCATTGCCTCTAGAAGTTACAAGGCCCTGGAGCACTCTCAGGCCTCCCTCACAGATTTCCCCTCACAGCAGCTGTTGAAGGTTGGTCTCCAGTCCCAGGTTTCCACACCCTTTGTGTTTGAGCCTTTCCTCAGCTTGCTCTGACTAGTCCACAACCTGCTTCTGTGGGCCCTTCCTGGCTAGCAAGCTAGTTGATCACAACTCATATCAGATCCCCATGAAATTCCTGTACAAGGTGCTAGAAGACCTTATTGGTGGTGGGGAAGGTGATTGTCACAACCCCCTCAGTGTGTGGTGCCTCCTGAACTTCAGGTGGACTCTCTTTCATGGAGCACTCCATGCCTTTCTCCATCGCTGCTGGATTCAGTGATGCTTGGGGATGCCCCTGCGTAAACTGGGCTCCACAGAGACTTCTTTTGAACAGTAGAAAACTGAATTAGTCTCTGCAGTTTCCCCTGCTTCTAAAATGTGATGTAATAATGTAATCAAATATACTTGATGTGATAAATATTCTAGAATAATCATTCATGCAGTTTAATTTTAAACATATATAATACTATATCAAATAACCTTGTTGGGATAAAGGCCTATTGCTTTAATAGATCAATAGCAATATTATTTTTAGATTTACATTTTAAGACACAGAGAAATATGAACATACAGAGCACCATCTGCTGGTTCTCTTATAAAATGCCCACAATGGCCAGAGCTGGACCAGGATTAATTGGGATGTTAGAGTTCAATCCAGATCTCCTACTTGATTGAGGGAATCCAGTTTTTGAGCCATCTCATGCCACATCCTGAGGGGTGCATTAACAGGAAGCTACAATTCAGAATGGAAATGTGACTCAAGCCCAGAATATGGAACACAAACTCTGATATGGAACTCAAACATCCCAACCTATGTGTTATTTGCTAGAACAAATGATTATCCTGAAAGTATTTTTATTTGTAACTTTTTCATACATTTTGCCTATAGAAATGTAGAAGCAATGAATACTCACATGGGTTTAATATTGCTGTTCTTTATTACACGGAAAGGTTATTTCTACTTTAATATTTCTTTTTAAATACTATATATGATTTTTATCATATAGCTTTTTATTTTATGCACACAAAGTAAATAGTATCTATGTAATTTCCTTAATTATTTTCATTTAAAAAAAGGATCTGTGCATCCAAAAATATTAGCACAAGATTTTTATTGTGGAATCATAGTAAATATTGAGAGCACCTCTTCAATTATTTTTTGTCTGAGAGTGAGAAACAAGCCAATAGATACAAACAGAAAGAGAGATAGACATCTCCCACACACACGTTCACTCCTCAAATGCCTGCAATAGCCCAGGTGAGGCTGGGACCAGATGAGAAGTCAATCTAGGTACCCTACTTGATTCATCATTTGCTGCTTCCTAGAGTGCACCTAAGCAGGAGACTGAAATGAGGGGTTAGTGTTGGGATTCAAACTCAGCATTCCACCACGGAATGCAGGCATCTCAACTGTTAGGACAAATGCTCACTTCATAATTTTAAGCTTATTTTGTCCATTTACTCAAATAGAAAGTTCTTTAACTTTTTTTTTTCTTTTTGACAGGCAGAGTGGATAGTGAGAGAGAGGGACAGAGAGAAAGGTCTTCCTTTTTGCCATTGGTTCACTCTCCAATGGCCACTGTGGCCAGCACATCTCATTGATCTGAAGCCAGGAGCCAGGTGCTTCTCCTGCTCTCCCATGCAGGTGCAGGACCCAAGGACTTGGGCCATCCTCCACTGCCTTCCTGGGCCATAGCAGAGAGCTGGCCTGGAAGAGGGGCAACTGGGATAGAATCTGGTGCCCCAACTGGGACTAGAACCTGGTGTGTCGGCGCCACAAGGCAGAGGATTAGCCTGTTAAGCCACGGCGCTGGCCTAGAAAGTTTTTTTAAAAATGATTTTAGAAAGGCTGATGCTATGGTATAGTTGGCTTAGCCTCCTCATGTAGTGCCAGCATCCCATATGTGTTCTGGGTCACGTCCTGGCTGCTTCTCTTCTGATCTAGCTCTCTGCTATGCCTGGGAATGCAATAGAAGATGATCTGAGTGCTTGGGACCCTGCACCAGCATGGGAGACCCCAAAGAATCTACTGGTTCCTGGGTTTAAATTGGCCCATCTCTGACCATTGCATCTATTTAAGGAGTGAACCAGCAGATGGAAGACCTTTCTAGCTATCTTTCCCTCATCTTCTGTACTCTGCATTTCAAATAATTAAAATAAATTCTGTAGAAATTATTTTAGAATAATATTTTTAAAATTATTGTAATTGTACATATTTATGGGACATGACAGGATAAGGGAACACCTCAGGTTAGTTAGCATTTTCATCTTCCTAAATATTAAAATGGTTTTCTAATAATTGTACATAATTATGAAGTGTAATGTGAAATTTCAACAAATGTACATCACGTGAACTGATAAAATCATTCATTAACGTTTTCCCATCTTTGCCTTTAATTGATGATTGCAGCCTATAAGAACCCCTCTTTTTATTTGCTCTAAAATATCTAATAGGTTATTGTGAACTATAGCCATCCCACTCTGTTATTTAACACTAGGAACTTACTCCTTCAAAATCTGATTTGGTACCCATTATTCAACCTCCTTTAATCTAACATCCACACTTACGATCCTACAATTATCACTATTTTGTGTTCAGATCGACTTTTTTTAGCTTCAACACATGTAGGATAAAGTGTAGCATTTATCTTTGTCTTGCATATTCGAAGTGACATCAAATCCAAATCCATCCATTTTGCTGAAATTTACAGAATGTCATCCTTTTTATGGCTGATAGTATTCCATTGTGAATATGTACTGCGTTTTCTTTATCCATTCATCTGGTAATGTACATTTAAGTTTATTCCATATCTTGCTATTGTAAAGAGCACTACAATAAACATGGGAGATCAGGTATATTTTTAATACAATTATCTCATTTCTTTTGAATATATACTCAGCTGGATCTTTTTATGAAAAAATAGTAAACAGGTAAATGCTAGAGCCATGAGCCATAAACTGATGTTACTTGTCTTGCAGAAATGTTGAGCTTTGCCTGCACATTAAAAAATTGGAATTGCATACTAAATTGCAGATTTAAGAATTGGGGTCTTGGGGCTGATGCTGTGGGGAAACATTGCTATTGTTATGTTTCTTAAAATTCACACTCATATGTAAATTGCCCAAAAATGGAATATCACTCCCCTGGTAACTTTTTAAAAATATATCATAATGGTGGTTTATGACATTCCAATTAATTATTATATCCCAGGCCCTATGTCATCACAATTGATTATGAGATAATAATGGTAGTTTAGGACATCAAAATTTTTTACAGCATCACAACAGATTTTGATTTCACAGTGTTTTCTATTATATCATAAATGATTATAACACCATAACAAGTTTTATGGCATCATAGTGGAAGCTTATAACATTACAATGGTAGTATATATCACAATTATAACATCACAATGGTATGTTAGGCCACAATGGCTTTTATGGCTTCAAAGTTGAATTAATGGCCAGTGCCACAGCTCACTTGATTAATTCTCTGCCTGCAGCACTGGCACCCCAGGTTCTAGTCCCAGTTGAGGCACCAGATTCTGTCCCGGTTGCTTCTCTTCCAGTCCAGTTCTCTGCAGTGGCCTGGAAGTGCAGTGGAGGATATCCCAGGTCCTTGGGCCCTGCACCCATATGGGAGACCAAGAGGAAGCACCTGGCTCCTGGCTTCAGATCTGTACAGTGTGCCGGCTGCAGAGCGCTGGCCATAGTGGCCCTTGAGGGAGTGAACCAATGGAAAGGAAGACCTTTCTCTCTCTCACTGTGTAACTCTGCCTGCCAAAAAAATAAAAGTTCAATTAATAATGACAACATCGTAGCTGGTTTATGAAATCACATTTTTCTATTTATCACAGTATACAACACAATATTAGTATATGTCATCACAGTGGTTTTCATACATCATAATTGATTGTGACATCACAATCATGGTCTATGGAATCATAATGTGACATCACAATGCTAGGTTTAAAATGTCACAGTGGTATTTTTGACTTTACAATTGATTATGACAGCACAGTGGTTGGTTTGTGACATGAAAATTATTAGTTTATTGCATCATAATATTGATGGCAAAATAATGGTTTTCATTATATCACAACTGATTATCATATAACAGTGGCAGCTTAACACTTCACAATTGATTATGACTTCCTAAAGGTAAGTTTGTGACATCACCATGGTTTTTATTAGTTCACAATTGACTATGACATCAAAATGGTATCTTTATAGCATCACAATGATTTACAGACTTTAAAATTGCTTATAATGTCACAATGGTAGGTTCATGACATTACAGTGGCTTTTTTTTGTTTCTTTTTTTTTAACTTTTATTTAATGAATATAAATTTCCAAAGTACAGCTTATGGATTACAATGGATTCACCCCCCCATAGCTTCCCTCCCACCCGCAACCCTCCCCTTTCCCACTCCCTCTCCCCTTCCATTCACATCAAGATTCATTTTCAATTCTCTGTATATACAGAAGATCAGTTTAGTATATATTAAGTAAAGATTTCAACAGTTTGCCCCCACATAGCAACACAAAGTGAAAAAATACTGTTGGAGTACTAGTTATAGCATTAAATAACAGTGTACAGCACATTAAAGACAGAGATCCTACATGATATATTTTTTTAAAATTAATTAATTTTCTATGCAATTTCCAATTTAACACCAGTTTTTTTATTTTCAATTATCTTTATATACAGAAGATCAATTCAGTATATACTAAGTAAAGATTTCATCAGTTTGCACCCACACAGAAACACAAAGTGAAAAATACTGTTTTAGTACTAATTATAGCATCACTTCACATTGGACAACACATTAAGGACAGATCCCAAATGAGATGTAAGTACACAGTGACTCCTGTTGCTGACTTAACAATTTGACACTCTTGTTTATGGCGTCAGTAATCTCCCTAGGCTATAGTCATGAGTTGCCAAGGCTATGGAAGCCTTTAGGGTTCACCAATTTTGATCTTATTCCGATAGGGTCATAGTCAAAGTGGAAGTTCTCTCCTCCCTTCAGAGAAAGGTACCTCCTTCTTTGATGGCCCATTCTTTCCACTGGGATCTCACTCACAGATATCTTTCATTTAGGTCTTCTACTTTTTTTTCCCATGGTATCTTGGCTTTCCATGCCTAAAATACTCTCATGGGCACATCAGCCAGATCTGAATGCCTTAAGGGCTGATTCTGAGGCCAGAGTGCTATTTAGCACATCTGCCATTCTATCAGTCTGCTGTGTATCCCGCTTCCCATGTTGGATAGTTCTCTCTCTCTCTCTTTTTTTTTATTAAACTTTTATTTAATGAATATAAATTTCCAAAGTACAGCTTATGGGTTACAGTGGCTTCCCCCCTCCCATAACTTCCCTCCCACCCGCAGCCCTCCCCTTTCCCGCTCCCTCTCCCCTTCCATTCACATCAAGATTCATTTTCAATTCTCTTTATATACAGAAGATCAGTTTAGTATATATTAGGTAAAGATTTCAACAGTTTGCCCCCATATAGCAACACAAAGTGAAAAAAATACAGTTGGAGTACTAGTTATAGCATTAAATAACAGTGTACAGCACATTAAAGACAGAGATCCTACATAATATTTTTTTAAAAAATTAATTGTCTATGCCATTTCCAATTTAACACCAGGTTTTTTTTTTTTTCATTTCCAATTATCTTTATATACAGAAGATCGATTCAGTATATAATTAGTAAAGATCTCATCAGTTTGTACTCACACAGAAACACAAAGTGTAAAAATACTGTTTTAGTACTAGTTATAGCATCATTGCACATTAGACAACACATTAAGGACAGATCCCACATGGGATGTAAGTACACAGTGACTCCTGTTGCTGACTTAACAATTTGACACTCCTGTTTATGGCGTCAGTAATCTCCATAGGTTCTAGTCATGAGTTGCCAGGGCTATGGAAGCCTTTAGAGTTCGCTGACTTTGATCTTATTCTGATAGGGTCATAGTCAAAGTGGAAGTTCTCTCCTCCCTTCAGAGAAAGGTACCTCCTTCTTTGATGGCCCTGTTCTTTCCACTGGGATTTCACTCACAGAGATCTTTCATTTAGGTTTTTTTTTCCCATGGTATCTTGGCTTTCCATGCCTACAATACTCTCATGGGCTCTTCAGCCAGATCCGAATGCCTTAAGGGCTGATTCTGAGGCCAGAGTGTTGTTTAGGACGTCTGCCATTCTATGAGTCTGCTGTGTATCCCACTTCCCATGTTGGATCCTTCTCTCCCTTTTTGATTCTATCAGTTAGTATTAGCAGATACTTGCCTTGTTTGTGTGATCCCTTTGACTCTTAGACTTATCAGATCATCGGTTGTGAACTGAAATTGATCACTTGGACTAGTGAGATGGCATTGGTACATGCCACCTTGATGGGATTATATTGGAATCCACTGGCACATTTCTAACTCCACCATTTGGGGCAAGTCCGATTGAGCATGTCCCAACTTGTACATCTCCTCCCTCTCTTTTTCCACTCTTAAATTTAACAGGGATCACTTTTCAGTTAAAATTTAAACACCCATGAATAATTGTGTGTTAATTAAAGAGTTCAACCACTAGTACTAGAACAACAACAACAACAACAACAACAACAACAAATACTAAAAAGGATAAAGTATTACGTTGTACATCTAGAGCCAGGACAAGAGCTGATCAGGTCATAGTTTCTTATATTGTCCATTTCACTTCAACAGGTTTCCCTTTGGTGCTCAGTTGTCACCGATCAGGGAAAACAAATGATATTTGTCTCTTTGGGACTGGCTTAATTCACTCAGCATGATGTTTTCTAGATTCCTCCGTCTTGTTGCAAATGACCGGGTTTCGTTGTTTCTTACTGCTGTATAGTATTCTATGGAGTACATGTCCCATAATTTCTTTATCCAGTCTACTGTTGATGGGCATTTGGGTTGGTTCCAGGTCTTAGCTATTGTGAATTGAGCTGCAATAAACATTAATGTGCAGATGGCTTTTTTGTTTGCCAAATTAATTTCCTTTTGGTAAATTCCAAGGAGTGGTATGGCTGGGTTGTATGGTAGGGTTATGTTCAGGTTTCTGAGGAATCTCCAGACAGATTTCCATAGTGGCTTAACCAGTTTGCATTCCTACCAACAGTGGATTGGTGTCCCTTTTTCCCCACATCCTCTCCAGCATCTGTTGTTGGTAGATTTCTGAATGTGAGCCATTCTCACCGGGGTGAGATGGAACCTCATTGTGGTTTTGATTTGCATTTCTCTGATTGTTAGTGATCTTGAACATTTTTTTCATGTGTCTGTTGGCCATTTGGATTTCCTCTTTCGAAAAATGTCTATTGAGGTCCTTGGCCCATCTCTTAAGTGGGTTGTTTGTTTTGTTGTTGTGGAGTTTCTTGATTTCTTGGTAGATTCTGGTTATCAACCCTTTATCTGTAGTATAGTTTGCAAATATTTTTTCCCATTCTGTCGGTTGCCTCTTCACTTTCTGACTGTTTCTTTTGAAGTAAAGAAACTTCTCAATTTGATGCAATACCAAATGTTAATTTTGGTTTTGACTGCCTGTGCTGCTGGAGTCTTTTCCAAGAAGTCTTTGCCTGTACCCATATCTCGCAGGGTTTATCCAATGCTCTTTAATAATTTGATGGTTTCAGGTCATAGATTTAAGCCTTTAATCCATGTTGAGTGAATTTTTGTGTAAGGTGAAAGGTATGGGCCTTGCTTCAAGCTTCTGTACGTGGAAATCCAATTTTCCCAGCACCATTTATTGAATAGACTGTCCTTATTCCAGGGATAAGTTTTGGATCTTTGGTCGAATATAAGTTGGCTGTAGATGTTTGGATTGACTTCTGGTGTTTCTATTCTGTTCCATTGGTCTATCCATCTGTTTCTGTACCAGTACCATGCTGTTTTGATAACAACTGCCCTGTAGTATGTCCTGAAATCTGGTATTGTGATGCCTCTGGCTTTGTTTTTGTTGTACAAGATTGCTTTGCTATTCGAGGTCTTCTGTGTCTCCATATGAATTTCAGCATCATTTTTTCCAGATCTGAGAAGAATGTCTTTGGTATCTTGATTGGTATTGCATTGAATGTATAAATTGCTTTTGGGAGAATAGACATTTTGATGATATTGATTCTTCCAATCCCTGAGCATGGAAGATTTCTCCATTTTTTGGTATCCCCTTCTATTTCTTTCTTTAAGGTTTTGTAATTTTCATCATAGAGATCTTTAATATCCTTGGTTAAGTTTATTCCAAGGTATTTGATTGTTTTTGTAGCTATTGTGAATGGGATTGATCTTAGAAGTTCTTCCTCAGCCGTGGCATTGCCTGTGTATACAAAGGCTGTTGATTTTTGTGCATTGATTTTATATCCTGCTACTTTGCCAAACCCTTCAATGAGTTCCAGTAGTCTCCTAGTAGAGTTCTTTGGGTCCCCTAAATAAAGAATCATATCATCTGCAAAGAGGGATAATTTGAGTTCTTCCTTCCTGATTTGTATCCCTTTAATTTCTTTTTCTTGCCTAATAGCTCTGGCTAGAACGTTGAGAACTATATTGAATAGCAGTGGTGAGAGTGGGCATCCCTGTCTGGTACCAGATCTCAGTGGAAATGCTTCCAACTTTTCCCCATTCAATAGGATGTTGGGCGTGGGTTTTTCATAAATTGCTTTGATTGTATTGAGGAATGTTCCTTCCACACCCAGTTTGCTTAGAGTTTTCATCACGAAAGCGTGTTGTATTTTATCAAATGCTTTCTCTGCATCTATTGAGAGAATCATATGGTTTTTATTCTGCAGTCTGTTAATGTAGTGTATTACGTTGATTGTTTTGTGAACGTTGAACCATCCCTGCATACCAGGGATAAATCCCACTTGGTCTGGGTGGATGATCTTTCTGATGTGTTGTTGCATTCTATTGGCCAGAATTTTATTGAGGATTTTTGCATCTATGTTCATCAGGGCTATTGGTCTGTAATTCTCCTTCAATGTTGCATCTCTTTCCGGCTTGGAAATTAGGGTGATGCTGGCTTCATAGAAAGAATTTGGGAGGATTCCCATTTTTTCAATTGTTCTGAATAGTTTGAGAAGAATTGGAGTTAGTTCTTCTCTAAATGTCTGGTAGAACTCAGCAGTGAATCCATCTGGCCCTGGGCTTTTCTTTGTTGGGAGGGCCTTTATTACTGTTTCAATTTCTGTGTCAGTTATGGGTCTGTTTAGGTTTTCTATGCCTTCCTGAATCAATTTAGGTAGGTTGTATGTGTCCAAGAATCTGTCCATTTCTGATAGATTTCCCTGTTTGCTGGCATACAAGTCCAAGAAGTATTTTCTGATGATTCTTTTTATTTCTGTGGTGTCTGTTGTTATGTTTCCCTTTTCATCTCTGATCCTATTGATTTGGGTCTTTTCTCTTCTTTTTTTTAGTTAGTTGGTCCAATGGGGTGTCAATTTTGTTTATTTTTTCAAAAAACCAGCTCCTCGTTTGGCTGATTTTTTGTAAGTTTTTTTGCATTCAATCCTGTTGATTTCTCCTTTGATTTTAATTATTTCTCTTCTCCAACTGGGTTTGGGTTTGGGTTGCTGCAGATTTTCTAGATCCTTGAGATGACTTGAAAGCTCATCTATTTGGTGCCTTTCCAATGTCTTGATGTAGGCACCTATTGATATAAACTTTCCTCTTAACACTGCTTTTGTTGTATCCAATAGGTTTTGTTATGTTGTGCTGTTATCCTCATTTACTTCCAGAAAATTTTTGATTTCTCTTTTGATTTCTTCTATGACCCATTGTTCATTCAGGAGCATGTTGTTCAATCTCCATGTGTTTGCACGTGCTCTAGGGATTCCCGAGTTAATAATTTCCAATTTCATTCCTTTGTGGTCTGAGAAGTTGCATGGTATGATTCTAATTCTTTTGAATTTGCTGAGACTTGCTTTATGGCCTTGTATGTGGTCAATCCTAGAGAAGGTTCCATGTACTGCTGAGAAGAATGTAAAGTCTTTATATGTAGGATGAAAAGTTCTGTAGATATCTGTTAGATCCATTTGGGCTATAGTGTCATTTAAATCTACTGTATCCTTATTGATCTTCTGTCCTGTTGATCTGTCTATCCCTGAGAGTGGAGTATTGAAGTCCTCCAGAACTATAGTATTGGGGTCTAAGTCTCCCTTTAAGTCCCTTAACACGTCTTTTAAATAAGCTGGTGCCCTCTAATTAGGTGCATATACATTGATAATTGGTATATCTTCCTGTTGAATGGATCCCTTAATCATTAAATAGTGCCCCTCTTTGTCTCTCCTAACAGTTTTTGTTCTAAAGTTTATGTTGTCCTATATTAAGATGGCTACACCCGCTCTTTTTTTCATTTCTGTTGGCATGGTGTATATTTTTCCAGCCTTTCACTTTCAGTCTGTATGCATCATTGTTGGAAAGATGAGTTTCTTGTAAGCAGAAAAAAGATGGGTTTTGTTCCTTAACCCAATCAGCAAATCAGTGTCTTTTAACTGGAGAGTTCAAGCCATTAACATTCAATGTGACTATTGAGAAGGAGTAACTTTGCCCTGCCATTTGCCAAAGATATTTTCTCATATATGGTTTGAGATTCCTGTGATCTTTTGCTGTGAGGTTTCCTTCCTTTACCTTCTTTCATATTGGCGACCATGTTTCTGTGTTTCTGTATGTAACACATCTTTAAGCATCTTTTGCAGGGCTGGACGAGCGGCAACAAATTCTTTCAGTTTCTGTTTGCTGTGAAAGGTCTTTATTTCACCTTCATTCACAAATGAGAGCTTTGCAGGATATAATATTCTGGGCTGGCAGTTTTTCTCTCTTAGTACCTGGGCTATATCTCGCCATTCCCTCCTGGCTTGTAGGGTTTCTGATGAGAAGTCAGCTGTGAGTCTAATTGGAGATCCTCTGAGAGTAATCTAGCGTTTCTCTCTTGCACATTTTAGGATCTTTTCTTTATGTTTCACCTGGTGAGTTTGATTACGACGTGTCGTAGTGAGGATCTCTTTTTGTCATGTTTATTAGGGGTTCTATGAGCTTCCTGTACTAAGATGCCTCTGTCCTTCTCCAAACATGGGAAATTTTCTGCTAGTATCTCACTAAAAAGCCCTCTAGGAGGCGACAAGATGGCGGAATAGGCAGGAAGCACACTTAGTCCGGGGTGAGAGAAAGTTTAATATAAGTGGAGATACTGCAGGGTCAACTAAGAGTAGGGGATGAAACAGCAGAGGAAACTCTTCCGGAACTAGTGATTCACAGTGGACCTGCGTGGAGAGCGTGGGAGCCCAAGTTCGGGACACCAGCGGCAGACTCAACGCACCAGCGCTGGAACGCGAGGTGAGCCGAACCTCCATAGCCCGAGATACCAGCAGGCAAGCGGAAAGAGGAGGCTAGAGGGAACGAGGCTTGAAACTCCGTGGGGAAAAGTTCACCAGGCTAACTAGAAGAGAGAGAGAAAAAAATAAAAAAAGTGACTGATACGGACACAAGTTTCTCTCTCTCCGCTCACCTCTCAAAGGCGAGCAAGACAGAGCAGGCGCCATTTTGGACATACGTCATAAGCAGGGCGACCTCAGGTCTGCACCAGCCCTGAACCTAGCAGAAAAACCTGACTCTGTGGGGAGGGGTGAAATAACAGGAGATTAGCATCTAACTTGGCAACCCAGTGGGAGACTGCAGGAGAATTGGAGCCCACACTGAGGGCAGCAGAGATTCCCTGTGTGGTCCTTGGGAAAGAGCTTCCGATCTCTGGCTCCTGTGGGTATATCATTTGCCTGCTAACTACCTCCAATTACGCTCAGCTGTGCGGAATTACTTCCCTTTTAAATCAAAAAAAGAAAGAGAGATTTACCACACCTAACCTGGGAGTGTCATCCTTGACACACCCTCAACCCTGAGGAACCAAACACAGCTCTCAGTCCACACCCATCTCAAGCCTCTAAGGCTCCACTGAAAGCAAACAGTCCACTTAATATAGAGCCATAGTGTAACAAGAAAAAACACCACAGTGAAGAAACCAAATATCTCCAACATGCCAAACAACAAACGCAAAAACCAAGCTAACAAGAACAAGGAAGAAACTATGACGCCCCCAAATGAAAAAGACACCCCAATTCAAGATTATGAAGATGATGAGATCGAAGAAATGCAAGAAGCGGATCTCAAAAAATTGATAAGAACATTAAGAAGTTCTCAAAAACAAATTCTTGAACTACAGAAATCCTTAATGGACAAGATAGAAAATCTCTCTCGTGAAAATGAAATATTAAGGAGGAATCAAAATGAAATGAAACAACTAGTGGAACAAGAAATTCTGATAGTGACGAGAAATCATAATGAAATGAAGAGTTCAATAGAGCAAATGACAAACACATTAGAGAGCCTTAAAAACAGAATGGGCAAAGCAGAAGAGAGAATATCAGACTTAGAAGACAGAGAACAGGAAAGGAAACAGGCAATCCAAAGAAAAGAAGAAGAAATTAGAAATCTAAAAAATATTGTCGGGAATCTACAGGATACTATTAAAAAACCCAACATTCCGGTTCTAGGAGTTCCTGAAGGCATGGAGAGGGAGAAAGGATTAGAAGGCATTTTCAGTGAGATACTAGCAGAAAATTTCCCAGGTTTGGAGAAGGACAGAGGCATCTTAGTACAGGAAGCTTATAGAACCCCTAATAAACATGACCAAAAGAGATCCTCACCACGACATGTTGTAATCAAACTCACCACAGTGAAACATAAAGAAAAGATCCTAAAAGGTGCAAGAGAGAAACGTCAGATCACTCTTAGAGGATCTCCAATTAGACTCACAGCAGACTTCTCATGAGAAACCCTACAAGCTAGAAGGGAATGGCGAGACATAGCCCAGGTACTAAGAGAGAAAAACTGCCAGCCCAGAATACTATATCCTGCAAAGCTCTCATTTGTGAATGAAGGTGAAATTAAGACTTTTCATAGCAAACAGAAACTGAAAGAATTTGTTGCCACTCATCCTGCCCTGCAAAAGATGCTTAAAGATGTGTTACACACAGAAACACAGAAACATGGTCACCAATATGAAAGAAGGTAAAGGAAGGAAACCTCACAGCAAAAGATCCCAGGAAGCTCAATTTCTCTTTGACATAGAATTAAACTCTGATGCTCTGTTAAAGCAATGTGTTAAAGTAATCTATTATGTTCTCTTGATGTCTGTTAAATTCGAATTGTTCAAAAACAGCTGAATTTTTATTAAGACCTATGGGTTATTTAAATATGTGCTTTTTTCAAAAATTTGAATAATCACCTTGTAACAATGATCAAATTTGGTCTATGTTATGTCATGATTTTAAGAAATCTTATTTCAACCAGATATTTTGGATTTTGAGCCTTCTTGGCATTCTTGACAGGCATTCAAAAAATCAAAGTTTCAAACAATCTGGTCTCTAAAATTTCCAGTAAATCCTGGACTTTGGTTTTTCCAGTTTGGGCCCAACTGAAAAAATCGAAGGACCTATGTCTCTCATCTTATAGAGACACCAACTAATCAGTCTATTTGGAGTATATTAGAAGGACTGTCAAGATGTGATGTGGTACCAGACTTTAAGTTTCTATAATGGAAAATGCTATTAATACAAATGTTTGAGAATTAAAAAGTCTAATGATCTTGTGTTACTAGACATGATAGTTATCTTAATGAGAAAGCCCCAGAGGCCTAAAGGGTTAAATACTTGTAAAATCCTACAGGTGCTTTCAAAAATACTGTGAAGTAAGCAAGTGCCTCTTGTTGGTTGATGAGTTTATAATTTTAAACATGGCGACTTAAAGTCTTTTGTCATCCACAGTTATATATGATGTGCTGCTCATAAAACTAAAGCGTTGTTGGTTCTGTGTTTAGCTGTCCTCCTATAGGTGCCTATGGACTTTTTCCAGCCACTTTTATTGTATTCAGTACTTTGGGATGGCTCTGTAAACAGATGAAGCCAATAATGTATTAACAGTACCAACTGAGAGAAAGTATGGTTAACTGAGGTTACTAAAAAGAAAAAGCAATTCAAATCAATTGGCAATCTACAAAAAGAGTTAAAGATTTTAAAAGCTATTATTAAAATTGCTATATTGGTCTATTATGCTATATTATATGTGTGTACATATTGTATGTCCACATGGGGAAATTTTATTAAGAGTTTTATTTTAAATGGCTTATAGATAAGATTGTCCATAAATTTAAGCTGCTAAAATCAATCAAAGATACATTTTAATTTGTGGGACCTGAATCTGTATATCATATGTTTTAGACTTGTTGGTAGAAAGAAACAAAACATTTTAGATGGTTGTGCTTAAGTTTACTGGCTAAACAAACTACACCATGTTAGATATTTAAGAGGTGTTTTCAAATACATGATTCTTAAAATTTATAGAAGGCATTGGACCTTCTGGTAAATGTTTTCTTAAGTTGTTATCTAATGGTTGAAACGGTTTGCTAAGTGTTCATGTGATATTGCTATTGTCAGCAAGCGATCTAGGACTTGCTCCCTCATTTCTCTATTCTAAGCCCAACTTGTTCTTTCATTTCTCTATTCTCTTCAAGGTAGGAAACTAATTCTATTATGAAGGAATCTGTAGGACGCACAATTTAATCTTTAGACCTTATAAAAGAGATGGCTAACATTTTTCTGCAATAGCATAGCCAAAATAAGAACTAAAATAATAATCTCATAGCTAGATTCACTTCGCCATCAGCGAAGTATACAGTAAGTAGAAAAAACCTCCCTTTCAGACCAAAGGGAAAAAAAGTTTTAAAGTGAGAATATAATTTTCCTCATGGGCATTGTCTACCTTAGAAAAACTACTACAGAACATGCCTGTGACTATAGACTTGTAGTTCAGGCCACTGAAGATTAGAGATGGGAAACGGGCACTCCCTTGACTTGCATCCTCTGGTCTGCTTTAACACAAACCAGGAGGAAAAGAAAGCTCGGCATCAGAAGCAATGGGTGGCAGGGCTATTAATGGCTGATCTGTACAGTGATCTGCCCTCAAGGAGACCCAACAGGCCAGTCCACTGCAGTGGCTTTCAATGTGGTAAGCCTGGGCTTCAGCAGAAGTCAGCTTGTGAAGAGCCCTGGCAGCTCTGCCAAGAGTTGGATCACTGGAAATGGACCTGCCCTGGAGTCGAAGGATGCCCAGGTCAGAACCACAGATCTTATTGGCTCTAAGCTGAAAAGCCCTTCACTCAGCCCAACTTCCAAAGTGACCACTGCAGCTGAGGGGACGGCCAAGTAGGGTCAGCAACATTGCAGGCAAAACTGTAAATTTCTTGTTAGAGATGCCACCTGCCTTTACCTGGCCAGCTCTCCTCCCAGGCCAGCCAAGTAATGAAAGTCAACAGAGTGCCTTCCCCTAGGAGGTTCACACCTCCCTTAGGATATACCCCATGTGAAGAGATAGATAGGTCTGGGCCTCTGAATTTACAAGGCCTAAAGCCCACCAGATTATTATCAAGCCCCTTCTATCAGGTTCTATTTGCCTCTCAATCAGAAAAATTACTTGTAGCTTAGACAGCACCTTTCTTAGCTCCTCTAATAATGACTCTGTCCTTTGTTCTAGGCCCTGTCTAGTGCACTTGGGCCTCATTCCTTTGTAATCATAACCTCTACTCTACCACCAATGGCTCTACTCCCAACATGTGTGTACTTATGGTCCTCTTCCCCACTTAATGCTGTATAATTGTTCAAACCTGGTAAATGCCACTCTTAGGATCATTGGTTACTATCCTCACTCTGTCTTTTATGACCTTGTCTAAATATGATCAGAGTCGGCAAACTTGGAAGGCTTCCATAGCCTTGGCAACTCATGGCGACAGCCTAGGATGGTTACTGGCGCCATAAACTAGAGTGTCAATTTGTTGGGTCAACAACAGGAGCCACTGTGCACTTGCTCCTCAGGTGGGATCTCTGTCCTTAATGTGCTGTACATTGTGATTTAATGCTGTAACTAGTACTCAAACAGTATGTTTCACTTTGTGTTTCTGTGTGGGTGCAAACTGTTGAAATCTTTATACTAAATTGATCTTCTGTATATAAAGAGAATTGAAAATGAATCTTGATGCAAATGGAAGGGGAGAGGGAGCGGGAGAGGGGAGGGTTGCGGGTGGGAGGGAAGTTATGGGGGGGGAAGCCATTGTAACCCATAAGCTGTACACTGGAAATTTATATTCATTAAATAAAAGTTTAAAAAAAATAAATAAAAAGCCCTCTAATCCTTTCTCCCTCTCCATGCCTTCAGGAACTCCTAGAACCCAAATGTTGGGTTTTTTAATAGTATCCCGTAGATTCCTGACAGTATTTTTTAGATTTCTGATTTCTTCTTCTTTTCTTTGATTTGACTGCTTCCTTTCCTGTTCTCTGTCTTCTAATTCCGATATTCTCTCTTCTGCTTCACCCATTCCATTTTTAAGGCTCTCTAATGTGTTTGTCATTTGATCTATTGAGTTCTTCATTTCATTGTGGTTTCTTGTCACTATCACAGTTTCATGTTCTACTAGTTGTTTCATTTCATTTTGATTCCTCCTTAATATTTCATTTTCATGAGAGAGATTTTCTATCTTGTCCATTAAGGATTTCTGTAGTTCAAGAATTTGTTTTTGAGAACTTCTTAATGTTCTTATCATTTTTTTGAGATCTGCTTCTTGCATTTTCTCTATCTCTTCATCTTCATAATCTTGGATTGGGGTGTCTTGTTCATTTCTGGGCATCATAGTGTCTTCCTTGTTCTTGTTACCTTGGCTTCTTCGTTTGTTGTTTGGCATGTTGGAGATAATTTATGGTTTTTTTTTTTTTTTTTGCTTGGTGATTTTTTCTCATTATACTATGCCTCTAAGTGGGCTGTCTGCTTTGATGGATCCTTAGAGGCTGTGATGGGTGTGGCCAGAGAGCTCTGCTTGATTCTTCAAGTTTAAGGCTGTGCAAAAAGTGACTCACCTTGCTCCTTGCTGGATCTCTCTCTCTCTCTCTCTTTTTTTGACTCAGTTGGGAAGTAATTCTGAATGGCTGAGTTGAATTGAGTGTAGTTGAAATCTGGCCTCTGTGAGTATTCATTTCATCTACCCCTGGGACCACACAAAGAGTTTATGCAGCCCTCAATGTGTTCTCAAGTTTCACCATAGACCCAAAGTTACTGAGTTTGTGTACTCATTGCCGCTTTACATATGTAACATGGTGCCTGCTCTTTGTTTTGCTCAAGTGGAGGGAGGGGCCTCTGCCTTTCCCCACCAATGTCTCGCATTTCTGAGGCTTCTGTGTTACCTCCCGTTCGTTCCCACGCTGGCAAGATTCTGTGGCTCGGCTCCTGCGGTTGGATTTCCACGGGGTGGGCTCTTTGTAGGTCCTCTGTGTCACATCCACTAGATCCAGAAGCGTTTCCTCTGCAGTTTTTTTTATTGAGTCTTTTCCTGAGGCTACAGTAATTCCACTTTTATGAAACTTCATTTACCCAAACTATTGGCGCACATCCTCACTATCCGCAATCTACTACAGTGGCTTTTAAGACTGCAATATTGATCGTAATATCAAATGGATTATGACATCACCATGATTATTTATAATATCCCAGTTGATTTTTGTGACATCACAATTGATTATGACTTAACATTGGTAGCTTCATTGTATGTTATTCCATCACAATACTGCTTTATGGAGTCACAATAGATTTTATGACATTATAATTGGGCTTATCATGAAAAAGATGGTTTATGACATCACAATTGATATGACATCACAATAGTTTAAGCAGCATAAAAATTGCTCATATTATCACAATTATAGTTTATGACATCACAAACTGGTTATAACTTCATACTGGTATATGTATAACATCACAATGGTATTTATGAGTCAATTGATTAGAACATCACAATGGTAGGTGTATTATATCCTAGTTGGTTAGAAAATCACAAGGATTTTTATGATATCAGAAATGATTATGACATTATAATTTTAGCTTTATGTCATTTACATCATGGTTTTTCATATCATAATAGGTATTGACTTCAAAAATGTTTTAATTACATCACAGTTGATTATACCATCATATTGGCAGTTTTATGACATTTCAATTGTGGCTTATGATATCAAAATATTGTTTCATGACTTTATAAATTATGATGACCTCACAGTGAAAAGTCATGTCCACACAATGTTCATTTATGACATTTCAATTGATTATTACCTCACAATGGCAGTTTCATGACATCGCGATGATATTCATGGTTTCACTATTTCATCATGACTACACAATGTTTGATCTATGATATCGCAATTACATATTCATGGCAGCATATTAGTATATGATATCAAAATAGTTTTCATAATATCTGATTTTATTATAACATCAATATTGTGTTTTATGACATCACAGTTGATACTGCCATCAAAATGCTGGTTTATGACATAGTAATTGAATAAGACATCATATTATAAGTTTATGACATCACAATGGATTTTATGATTTTACAATTAAATATGACATTATAATGGTTACTTTATGAGATCGCAATTAATTATAATGTCATAATGGTAAGGTTATGATGTCCCAATTATTTCAATGACTTCACAATTGATTATGACACCAAAATGGTAATTTTATAAAAAAAAGAAAAAAAAAAAACAAAAAAAATCACATAGGTCATTATGACATCATTAGGATTGTTTATGCATAGCAATTGATTATAATGTTTCAATGTTAGTTTTGTAACACCACAATGGTTTGTTTCTGTTATTATTATTTTGTTTTACTGTAGTACAATACTTTATGTCACCCCAATACTGATTTACGACATCATAATTGTTTTATAGCATCACTACTGATTATAGTAGCACAAAGGTGGATTAGGATATCTCAAAGATTATGATATAACAACATTGGATTTATGGCATCACATTGGCTTTTATGACTTGACATCACAGAGATTGGTTTATTTGTGTGTGTGTGTGTGTGTCTTTTATTTTTTAAAGTTTTTATTTAATGAATACAAATTTCATAGGTACAGCTTTAGGAATATGTCGATTCTTCCCCAATACCTATCTTCTCTCCCCCACTCCCATCCCACCTCCTACTTCCTCTCACATCCCATTCTTTTTTAAGCTTCATTTTAATTAACTTTATATACAGAAGACCAACTTTATACTAAATAAAGGTCTCAACAGTTTACACACATACCTACATGCAATGTAAAAAAAAAAAAAACAGCTGAGAACAAGTTTTACAGTTCTCATAGTACAACTCATTAAGGACAGAGGTCATACATGGAGAGTAAGTACACAATGACTTCTGTTGTTAATTTAACAATTACCACTCTTATTTATGACCTCAGTGATCACTCAAGGCTCTTGCCATGAGCTGTCAAGGCTATGGAAGCCTTTTTTGACCACAAACTCTGTCAATATTTAGACAAGGCCATAAGCAAGTGGAAGTTCTCCCTATACTTCAGAGAAAAGCACATCTTTCTTTTATCACTCTTTCTTTCCACTGGGGTCTCATTCACTGAAATCCTTGATGTAGAATATTTTTGCCACAGTGTCTTGGCTTTTCATGCCTACATTGCTCTCATGAGCTTTTCAGCTACATCCGAATGACTTAAGGGCTGATTCTGAGTTCAGAGATTTACCTAAAGCAATTATCACTCAATGAGTCTGCTGTCTGGACTACTTCCCATGTTGGACATTCCCTCCTTTTTAATACTGTCTTTTGTTATTACCAGACACTTGATGCAATTTATATGGTCTCTTTAACACTTAATCCTATCTATATGGTTGATTTAACACTTAATATGATCACTTTAGGGCTGGTGTCATGGCTCACTTGGTTAATCCTCTGCCTGTGGCATTGGCATCCCATATGGGTGCCAATTCTAGTCCTGGTTGCTCCTCTTCCACTCCAGCTCTCTGCTGTGGCCCATGAGGGCAGTGGATATTTGGGGAGTGAACCAATGGAAGGAAGACCTTTCTCTCTGTCTCTCTCTCTTATTGTCTATAACTCTACCTGTCAAGTAAAAAAAAAGTCACTTTAACAATTAAGATGGCATTTAACAACTTTACAGTTCGAAACTTTCTCCTCCCTCTCTTATCACCCCTCTTATTTTTACTGAGATCTATTTTCAATTAAATATATATATATATATATATATATATATATATGATTAACTCTATGGCAAGTAGAGTTCAATATATAGTAGGAAGAAGAGAAAAGAAAAAAAAAAGAAAAAAAACTAATAAATAAATAAATATAAGAAACTGTTCCTCAAAGGTCAAGATGAGGACTGTTCAAGTCATTGTTTCTCAAAGTGTCAATTTCACTTTTACAGCTTTCATTTTAGGTGCACTATTAGTTCTCATAGATCAGGGAGAAGATATAGTATTTGTTTCTTTTGTGATTGACTTATTTCATTAAGTATTAAGTTTTCCATATTGCTCCACTTTGTTGCAAATGATGGATTTAGCTATTTTTACTGCTGTGTAGTATTACATAGTGTACATATCACATAATATGATCATCAAGTCTTTGGTTGATGGGCAATTAGGTTGATTCCCTATCTTAGCTCTTGTGAATTGAGCTACAATCAACACTGAGGTGCTGACAGCTATTCTGTTTACTGATTTCATTTCCCTTGGGTAAATTTCCAGGAGTTGGCTGAGTCATATGGTAGATCTATATTGAGATTTTTGAGGTATTTCCCAATTGTCTTCCATAGTGTCTTAACCAGTTTATATTCCAACCAACAATGGATTAGGGTACCTTTTTTCCCACATCCATTCGATATGAATGTTGTTCTAACAGGGGTGAGGTGAAACCTCATTGTGGTTTTGATTTACATTTCCCTGACAACTAATGATCCTGGACATTTTTATGTGTCTGTTGGCAATTTGGATTTCCTCTTTTGAAAAATGTCTGTTTAAGTCATTTGCCCATCTCTTAACTGGGCTCTTTGTTTTGTTGTCATGGGGACTGTTAATCACTTTGTAGATTCTGGTTATTAATCTTTTTTCTATTCAATTAGCAACTAATTTCTTCCATTCTGTTGGGTTTCTCTTCCCAAGGCTGACTGTTTATTTTGCCATACAGAAGCTTCCCAATTTGAAGTAATCTCATTTGTTAATTTTGGCCCTGAGTGCCCCATGCCTCTGGGGTCTTTTCCAAGAATTCTTTGCCACTGCCAATGTCTTGCAGTGTTTACAAATGTTTTCAATTAATTTGATGGTTTCAGGTCATAGATTTAGATATTTCTTTCTTCAAACTTCTGCATGTGGAAATCCAGTTTTTCCAGCACTGTTTGTCGAAGAGGCTGTCCTTGTTCCAGGAATTCATTTTAGCTCCTTGGTCAAATATAAGTTGGTTGTAGATGTTTGGATTGATTTCTGATATTTCTATTCTGTTTCATTGGTTTATGTATCTGTTTTTGTAACAGTACCAGGCTGTTTTGATAACTGTCCTGTAGTATGTCTTGAACTCTGGTATTGTGATGCCTCCAGCTTTGTTTTTGTTGTATAAGAGAACTTTAGGTATTCGAGGTATCCTGTGGCTTGTTATGAATTTCAGCATAATTTTTCCTAGATCTGAGAAGAATGTCTTTGGTATTTTGATTGGTAACACACTGAATCCATAAATTGTTTTTGGAAGAATGAACATTTTGATGATATTGATTCTCCCAATCCATGAAAATGGAAGATTTTCCCATTTTTTTTGTGTTTTCTTATATTTCTTTCTTTAATGTTTTCTAATTCTTATAGTAGTGATCTCTGACATTCTTAGATGAATTTATTTCAAGGTAGTTGATTTTTTTGTAGCTATTGAGTATGGGATTGATCTTAGAAGCTCTTTCCAAGCTCTAGCATTGTCTGTGCATACAATGGCTATTGATTTTTGGGTTTCAATTTTATATCTGTCATTACATTTCTTACATGAGGCTCAAGTGTGCATTGACTCCTATTGATTTAAAAATTGACACACTTGGCCGGCGCCACGGCTCAATAGGCTAATCCTCTGCCTCGCAGCACCGGCACACTGGGTTCTAGTCCCAGTTGGGGCACCAGATTCTGTCCCAGTTGCCCCTCTTCCAGGCCAGCTCTCTGCTGTGTCCAGGGTGTGCAGTGGAGGATGGCCCAAGTACTTGGGCCCTGCACCCCATGGGAGACTAGGAGAAGCACCTGGCTCCTGCCATCGGATCAGCGCAGTGCACCAGCCGCAGCACGCCAGTCGCGGCGGCCATTGGCGGGTGAACCAACGGCAAGGGGAAGACCTTTCTCTCTGTCTCTCTCTTTCACTGTCCACTCTGCCTGTTAAAAAAAAATGACACACTTACTTATGATGTCAGTGATCACTTGAGGCTCTGTCATGAGCTGCCAAGGCTATGGAAGCCTCATGAGTTCACAAACTCTGAAAATATTTACACAGGGCCATAATGAATCTGAGATTTCTCTCCTCCCTTCAGAAAAAACGTACCTTCTTCTATGATGGTCCCTTCTTTCCACTGGGATCTCTCACAGAGATCTTTATGTCTGCCATTTTTTTGGCCACAGTGCCTTGGCATTCCATGCCATAAATGCTCTCATGGGCTTTTTAGCCAGATACAAATGCCTAAAGGACTTATTTTGAGGCCATAGTGTTGTTTAGGGCATTTGCTATTCTAGGAATCTGCTGTGTGGCTTGCTTTCAGTGTTGGATCCTACTCTCCATTTTATTTCCATCTATTTTTATTAGCAAACACTTGGTCTTATTTATGTGATCCTTTTGACAGTTATTTCTATCTTTATGATCACTTATACACTTAAAATTATCACTTTAACTAGTACAATGACATTATTACCTGCCATCTTAATGGGATTTGGAGCCCCATGGCAAGTTTTTAGCTTTACCCGTAGGTGTAAGTCCTTGGGAACATGTGCTGAACTGTACATCTCCTCCCTCTCTTATCCCCACTCTTATTTTTTACAGGGATCAATTTTCAATTTCTTAATGGAGACCAGTGCCTAAACACTAGCCCCATTGGGTATAATATTCATCCACTCTTCCCCTAGGAGCACTCAAAGGGATGATGCAGTCCTCAGTGTAAGTTCAGATTCTCCAGCAAAGTCTCTCACCAAGTAATTAGGAACCCCTGAGTTTGTGGAGTATCTCACTTGACTTCTCAAAGTCCAAACCACACCGTGAGTCCTCCCACACACCTCAGGTGTTTTTCACAGTCCTTGTTCAGAAGCTTCACACAATCACAAGCTCCCAGCCCCCTGTTAATTCTCTACATCACAGTCAGGAGCCTTCCCTTGACTGTTGGGCACAGACATGAGCTGGTGCTGCTGGTACATATGTCCAAAATGGTGCCAACTCTATCAGCTTGTATGCCTTTGTAAGGTGATCAGAGAGAGAAATGTGTCTGCCTCATTCTTTTTTTTTTCCTCTCCTCTAGTTTGGCTGGTATTCTTTCCCCCATGGGGTTCTTCCTGCATTTTTTTTGTCAGTGACTTGGGCTGCTGCACTCTGGTCTCACCTCACTTTACAGTGCTGGTGCATAGGCTCTCAGTTGTTGAAGCCCTGAGCTGTGGGTGCCCATATCCTCCACATAGGTCCACTGAATCCCTCTATTTTCAGTAGAGTTTCCTCTGTTGTATTTTCCTTAACTCTTCCCTGAGACTATATTATCTTCACTTTTTCTAAACTATCTTCTCCTGGGCTAGAGCAATATCCTCCCCCTCTACTCTGCTATCTTGAAAACAACTCTGACAGTTTTCAAAATAGTTCATGGAAAATGTAAGTTATTAAAAAAACCACAAATTTCAAAAGCATTTGCTCCAAAATAAATGTATATTTAATCCAATTTCCCCCAAGCATTTTGAAGTCCCTCAAATAATGTGTTGCTCTACAGCTTATTAACCACAGCTCTGACCATTTGGCCATCTGGAAAGTGAGCACAGTGGATGGAAGGCTTCTCTCTCTCTGCCTTTCCTCTCTCTGTGTAACTCTGACTTTCAAATAAATAAATAAATATAAAAAAATAAGAAATTGCATTTAATTCTTCCTGTATGAATTGTATGTCACTTCTGAGGTATCTGAATCTATTTTTGAGATAAGTTTCTAAATTGCCCTTCTTTAATTAAACTAGTATGTTTTCCCACCTCTACTCCTCTATCCTGACTTTCACCCTTAGCATGAATGCCTTCCCCCTGCTGTGTTCACTAACACATATCCTGTCCCAGAGTAACCTGTCTAGGCCAGTCCAGCTCTTCAGGGAAATGGGTGACTTCACCACATAAAAATCTTGGGGTGCCAATTAATCTGTAAAACTTGAAATGCCTGTGATTTTCAAATGTTTGTTAATATTGGGTCTTTTTTGTTTAGTTTTTATCCTTTGTGTTTCTTTAAGATTTCTGGTTCTATAACAGTTCAAAAATATCTGTCTATATGTAATTATGGAAAAATATTCCTTTTATATTATGTTATAAAATTCAAAATATTGCAGTTTTTAGAAGAAAAAACATAAGGAAAAATTAAACGCCCAATGCTCCCACAATCACCATTTATATGTTGATATGTTTTACATCTTGTCTTTTATTGTCTTTGCTTTATATTGCTATGATCACCTATACTTTCATTGCCTTCTAGATGGCACTCAGCACAAACTAACTATTTTGTCACATCATCATCATAATTAGCAGCTGCATGATCAGGGCCATAGAACTCTATAGCTTAGTTTGTTTACAAAACAAAATGCCTCAGCCTATGCAGAGCAGAGACTCAAATGCTACCTTCACTAGCTCATGAAGGCACACATCTTGCCTGATGGGGACTGAAACTTCACAGATTAAGCATGGTTTTATGTTGCATGAAGATGCTGTCCACCTGTTGAGCCATGTGCATGTGAGTTGATGGGGTTTTTTTGGGATGAACAAAGTTCTTTCATGTAGCAATAGACTTGTACATGGACATCTAAAAAGTGGACACCCCATATATTGCTTAGCAGTTCGTTCTTTGGTAGAGAGATCAGCTTTTCCAATTTAACACTTTCTAAGGTCTAAATTCTCTTGTAAACTATATCCATTGGTCTTTCTGGAATAAATAATTTTAAAAATGAGAGTACCAAGGAACTATAAGTTTAGAAAATGTACTGCAGAATATGAAGACTAACAGTCTGGATTCTGAATTATAACAAAAGACATTAATGTTCTCTAGTAAGACAGAACAGCTATGGTTTACTTGCACACTTTTCAGGACCATAGGAAGTAAAGAGGTGCAAGCCGCTTGCATTCAATAATATCTGCTAACTCTGTTCTCGGCATTCCAGAAGGAATGAGTACAAGAAATGTTTTTGAAGAAATGGGACTGATTGCGAACCTCTAATTTCTTGTTTATAAAACTTGGAAATGTTATCCATAAGTGAGGTGTATAAATTCTTTTTCATTACTTATTTAAATAAAACTTGAGAGGGAAAGAAATTCAAGTTATTTCTAGTGCTTGTAATGAAAAAAAAATTCTCTTATCCTCAAGGAAAAATCCCTAAGCAGCATGGGAGAATTTCTCCCAACCTTTGCTTCATGGTTTGAGGGAATGAACATATAATTGCTAATAAAATACAGAATTTTCAATTAAGTTAGGATTTCAAATAAATAGCAATGTTTTGACAGAATTAAGTTCCAAATATAGTATGGATAACTTACAATAAAAGGTATTCATAGTTTATCTAAAACTAAAATTTATCAGTGTATTTTGTATATTTGAATTGCTTAATCATGAGGAAATGAAAGAAATAATTCACTGCGATTAAATAAGTGTACACCAAGAAAGCAGGTAATAGTCTGTTGTTGGAAAGCTGGTGTTGTGATATAGTAGCTAAAGCTCCCACCTGAACTTCTGGCATCCTATATGGGTGCCAGTTCATATACTGGCTGCTCCAATTCTGACCCAGCTTGATAGCCTGGGAAAAGCAGTGGAAGATGACTCAAGTGTTTGGGTCCATGTTATTCATGTGGGAGACACAGAAGCTCCTGGTTCCTGGTTTCTGCCTGGCCCAGCCCCAGCCATTGCAGACTTCTGTGGTACAAACCAGTGGATGGAGATCTCTCTCCTTCTCTCTCTCTCCCGTGTGTGTGTGTGTGTGTCTGTGTGTGTGTGTGTCCCTCCCTGGGTGTAAGTCTGCCTTTCAAATAAATGAATAAATCTTTATTTTAAAAAATCCATCATCTCAGTGGAAAGAATGGGGCCATCAAAGAAGGAGGTACCTTTCTCTGAAGGGAGGAGAGAACTTCCACTTTGACTATGACCCTGTCTGAATAAGATTGAAGTCGGTGAACCCTAAAGGCTTCCATAGCCTTGGCAACTCATGACTAGAGCCTAGGGAGATTACTGACGCCATAAACAAGAGTGTCAAATTGTTAAATCAACAACAGAAGTCACTGTGTACTTACGTCTCATGTGGGATCTGTCCTTAATGTGTTGTCCAATGTGAAGTAATGCTATAACTAATACTGAAATAATATTTTTATACTTTGTGTTGTGTTTCTATGTGGGTGCAAACTGATGAGATCTTTACTTAGAGATCTTTAATGTGCTGTACACTGTTATTGAATGCTATAACTAGTACTCCAACATTATTTTTTTTCACTATGTGTTGCTATATGGTGGCAAACTGTTGAAATCATTACCTAATATATACTAAACTGATATTCTATATATAAAGAGAATTGAAAATGAATCATGATGTGATTGGAAGGGGAGAGGGAGTGGGAAAGGGGAGGGTTGCGGGTGGAAGTTTTGGGAGGGGGAAGCCATTGTAACCCATGGGCTGTGCTTTGGAAATTTATATTCATTAAATAAAAGTTTAATTTAAAAAAAAGAAAAAAAGAAAAAAAAAAGAAAGCAGGTATGAGGCAAGCAGCTTGCAGACTCATTTATTTCAGTTGCTACAGCTGCTTATATAGCCAAGGCAGCCAATCCAGTCAAGGGGCGGTCTATGCCCTAACCAATCACAGCCTGTTGCCAGTCAGACTCTGTTGCCAGGCAGTTTCTGTTGTCAGTGGCCATCTTGGCATGACCTTCTCACCTTCTCATGACCTTTTCACCTTCTCATTCCACCATATCTAAGAATACTGATAGCAGTAGCAATTTTTTGTGCTTCCTGTGAGCTAAACATTCTGCGTACATCTGTTTTTCATTCTCTCTTCTGCCCTGTGTTAGGCACTGTGGTTCTATTTTTTATATAAGTAAACTGAAGCCAAAATAAACCAAGCAGCTTGACAATATAAATTTAGTTGTACCCTTAATCATTGTACTCTAGATTGGTGGACTTGTAAAACTGCTTTCTTGTGGGAAGAATACATAGTTAGGACAATTAGTAAATATTATTTAAGAGGCTAATTTTATAGTATGTCTCATTTGCTAGGTATTTGTGTGCTGGAAGCATTTCATAAAGTGTGGAGTTATGTCATGGCTAAGTATATATTGTATGGATTTAGATGTTGGGATTGGATCCATTCTTATGTGTGTCAATGTGGACATGTACCTTTAACAAAAGAGAATAATCAATGTTCTGATTTTATCTAGAAAAGTATAAAATATCAAAACATATAAGTAACAATAATATCTAACATTAATAATATCTAACAACACTAGGTATGTGCTGTCTGAATGTTAATTTTGTTGATCAAATCAGCCTATGAAATAAATACAATAATTGTCTTCATTTTACAATGAAGTGCACTGACATATAGTTTTACATTTTGCCTAAGGTTACACAAATTGCAATTGATAGAGCTAGAATTTGAATCTGAAAACCTTTCAAGTTTGTCAATATCTGATAGGATGACACCATTGATATGACATATGTTCTTCCACCTCAGAGCTTTTGCCTGTGCTCTTTCCTTTGCAAGAACACATTTACATCCCTCTCTTATAGCAATAGGTGCCTACATCAAGAAATTGGAAGGCACCAAATAAATGAGCTATCAATGCATCTTTCTGTGATAACTCTTGATCATTTTGAAGCAGAGCATCACTATCTCTTTTCTGGAAGCATTCTTTTACCCTCTTGGAACAGGACAGCTTCTCTCATCATGCAGTGCCCTTGCACCTGAACTCTGTCTTTCAAACCAGCCGTCACTTGTGCTAGCTCCATTATGTCTTTATTGGCTGCCCATCTAGAAGGCATAATAATGACAGTCATATTCTTCACTTAACCAGTACCATGCCTAGTATTTCCTACTTACTGTTTACCTGGCACTATCTGATCTTCACTTGTAGCAAGCAGGAGTTAGTGAACAGGTAAATTTAATGCAAATTTATAAATGCCATCTGTGGATTCCTTCTTTGTTCATTTCTACCAGACTTTTAAATTTCATTTTATACAATCAAAATAAATTCAAGCAGAAAAATAACTAAGGTATAATTAAATTACTTTATTTTTGAAGAAGATATCTATACATGTTTGAATTATTATTAAAAGATATTCTCTTTCATACTTAGAAGAATGAAAAGCTGTAAACAGAATTACTTCATTTCTCACTATTTCACTTACATATTTATTTCTTATTTTTCTCATATATGAGGGGCCTTCAAAAAGCACATGGAAATGCATTTTATTTAAATAAGTATGTATAGACTTAAAAAATATTTGTACCAAAATAAACTTACCTTTAAATTCCATTTTCCATGGGCTTTTGGAGTACCTTTATAGACGTATTTGTGAGTCTTATTTACAGTTATAATCTGGCAGCCACTCTGGTGTGTTTTTACTTATTTCCCTCCTTAATGTTGTGCACCATCAGACTGTTTTTTAAGATTCATTTTATTTATTTGAAAGACAGTGTTATGGAGGGAGAGAGAAAGGGAGGGGGGAAGATAGAATTTAGATAGATAGACAGATAGATAGATAGATGATATGAGATAGCTTCCATCTGCTTATTCATTCTCCAAATGATAACAACAGCCAGGGCTGGAGCAAACCAAAGCCAGAAGCCAGAATCCTGACGTGCACTTCTTCCCCAGGTATGTTAACAGGGAGCTGGATGAGAAGTATAGCATTCAGGACTCAAACCGTGCAGGCAGTGGCTTTGCCCAGTATGCTACAAGGCCAGTCTTGCATCATCCATCTTAAATTCCTATCCACAATAAGTATAAATGATCAGAAAAAAAACTTTTGCTTGGTTTCAATGCACAGGCCAGAAAAGCATATCAATTGACTATAAGTCCATCCAAGATCAAATATTGGCATGTCTTTTATCCTGCATTGCTGTTTTAGAGACACAAAAAGTTCTTGTATCCTAATTTGATTATTTCAGCAATTTACCCCCTGGCAGTCCTAATTAGAAAGAATAAACAAAATTGTGGTCAGGGTCTACAAGTTATGATAGTTAAATTCACTTTTCCAATAGTTTGAATGTTATTTATTCTCTTTTTAATACTTTTAAAATATATAAAGTGAACACATTTCATGTGTTTCATAGATACTGTTTTACAACCATAATGACAGTTTTCACTCTACCCTCACTCTCTCCCTCACTGCTATTCTTCCTCCTTTGTTCCTTATATTTCTTTCAATTTTTACAATGACAAATTTCTAAGTTTCTTTATAATCAAAACCTGAATGCTTTACAAATACAGAATTCAAGAAGTAGTAATTAGAAAAAAACCAACTAAACTCAAGTGTACAGGTATGGTCTATAAACAATAATCGAATCTGAAAATATCAATTTCTCTCATACACATTACTTTTTTTGTACTCTGTATTAACTACAACAAAGCATGGAAAACATTTTTTTCTTTAAAAAAGATTTGTTTGGGGCCAGTGCCGTGGCTCACTTGGTTAATTCTCCCCCCGTGGTGCTGGCATCCCGTATGGGCACCAGGTTCTAGTCCCAGTTGCTCTTCTACCACTCCAGTTCTCTGCTGTGGCCTGGGAAGGCAGTGGAGGGTGGCCCAAGTGCTTGGGCCCCTGCACCCACATGGGAGACCAGGAGGAAGCACCTGGTTCCTAGCTTTGGATCACTGTAGTTATGGCTGTAGCAGCCATTGTGTGTGTGGGGGTGAACCAACAAAAGGAAGACCTTTCTCTCTTGCTCTCTCTAACTCTGTCAAATAAATTAATATATATATGTACACACACACACACACACACATATATATATATATATATATATATATATATAAAGATTTATTTATTTGAGATGTAGAGTTACAGATACAGAGGGGCAGAGATAGAGGTATTCCATCCACTGGTCCCCTCCCGAAATGGCTGCAACAGTAGGAGCTGAACTGAACCAAAGCCAGGAGCCAGGAAGATATTTGTCTTTTTGAGACTGGGTTATTTCACTAAGCATTACTGACCCAGAAACATTGTATTAATGTGTCTTTTTCTCCCATCCTAGCTATTGTTATTCTTTGGTGGTTGATGAAAACCACTCTAACTGGGGTGAGGTGAAACCTCTGTCATTTTTATTTGCATTTCCCAGATGGCTGTAATGCTGAGCATCTTTTCATGGATCTGTTGGCCATTTATATTTCATCTATTAAAAATAGTGTCCATATCTTTAGTCCATTTCTTAACTGGACTGTTTATCCTGTTCTTGAGTATCTTGAGCTCCTTTTATATCTTGGATATTAATCTTTCATCAAATATAAAATATATATATATATATAAGTATAAAATATAAAATAATTTCTCCCATGCTCTTGGTTGTTGTTTACTATGTTGAGTATTTCCTTTGCTGGCAGAAGCTTTTAATCTTGATGTAATCCCATTTGTCTATTTTTGCCTTGATTTTCTGTGCCTCTGGGTTCTTATCCAAGAAGTGTTTGCTGATGCCAATGACTTGCAGTGTTTCTGCATGTTTCTCTCTAGTAATTTGAAGGTTTCAGGTCTTAGATTGAGATACCTGTTCCATTGGAATTGATTTTTGTATAGGGTGTAAGACAATTGTCTTATTTCATACATCTGGGAATTTTGATGGAATTACTTCATCTAATCCATGAACATGGAAGAATTCTCCACGTGCTGTACTTCCTGTTTTTTTCTTTAATATTTCATAATTTTCATTGCAGAAAACTTACACATCATTAGATAAATTTATTCCAAGGTATACACACTTTTTGTAGTTATTGTGAATGACTCTAATAGTCATAAAACACTCAATATTATAATTTGCATTACCCTATTAGTGAGATTACATGGATCCACTTGTTTCTCACTACATCTTCCCCTTAAAAGTTAACTTTTTCCTTTCTCTCTGTCTCTCTCTCTCACTGTCTAACTCTGCCTGTCAAAAAAATAAAAATAAAAATTTTTTTTAAAAAGTTAACTCTTTATATTCTATGCCTATTTGAGGATTCATTTTGTTTATATAAGTTCATGGAGGTTTTAATTTAATTTAGGAAATCAATGTCTTCTTAAGTACATGTCAGCATTCTCTTAGATTTTTTTTCTTATTTTTATATATTGTGGAACAGAAGTCTTAAAGATTTCATGTAATTTTACAGTCTTTTCATTTATGTTTAATATTATACAGTTATGGGCCAATAGTAGTTGAAAAATCTAGACTGCCAAATAATACTCTTTATTCTTGATTTTATTTAATTGTATGTTCATGCATATGCATAATTTATGTTATATAATATAAATTTTAAAATTTGACATTATGTTTGCTTTTATGCATGTTATGTACTTTTAGCCATTTTAGAGTCTACATTAGCTTCACAATTCTTTTGTTTTAACTTTTTTTTTATTTGACAGGTAGAGTTATAGATGGTGAGAGAGACAGAGAGGAAGGTCTTCCTTCCATTGGTTCACTCCCAAATTGGCCACTGTGGACAGTGCCTACCAATCCAAAGCCAGGAGCCAGGTGTTTCCTCCTGGTCTCCTATGCAGGTGCAGGGGCCCAAACACTTGGGCCATCCTCCATTGCCCTCCAGGGCCACAGCAGAGAACTGGACTGGAAGAGGATCAACCGGGACTAGAATCCAGCTCCAATATGGAATGCCAGTGCCACAGGTGGAGGATTAACCAAGTGAGCCATGGTGCCAGCCCAGCTTCACAATTATTAAGAAGCACAAAAATATTCCCCATTTTATAAATCAATTGGTCATTTTGTCCTATTTCCTTGATTCTTTTTTACTTTATCAATATTTTGAAAATCACTTATTTTCTACAGGATGCAGACAATTCATGTTTTTCAGAAAAATATGGCAATTCTTTGCTAAACACCTAAGCTGTTTATTGTTTAGTGTTGTTATTTTGATACACAAAAGGAGAAAATAAGGAAGGACAAATGTACTATGTTATGATAGTCCCTCATTTTTTTTCTTGCTTGTGGAATTTTGAGTATGTTGATGACTTCACAAAATGTTCATAGTAAATGCTGGCCATCCCCCAGGGGTTCTAGAACAGAGTGCCTACATGGGGAGCAGGTGCACAGTAACTCCCATGGTTGATTTAACAATTGACACTCTTATTTATGGTGTCAGTAATCACCCTAGACTCTTGTCATGAGATGCCTAGGCTATGAAAACCTCTTGAGTTCACTAACTCTGATCTTATTTAGACAAGGCCCTATTCAAAGTGGAAGTTCTCTCCTCCCTTCAGAAAAAGGCACTTCCTTCTTTGATGGCCCATTCTTTCCACTGGGATCTCACTCACAGAGATCTTTTATATAGGTCATTTTTTTTTGCCACAGTGTCTTGGCTTTCCATGCCTGCAAAACTCTCCTGGGCTTTTGACCAGATCCGAATGCCTTAAGGGCTGATTCTGAGGCCAGAGTGCTGTTTAGGGCTTTTGCCATTCTATGAGTCTGCTGTGTATCCTGCTTCCCATGTAGGATCATTCTCTCATTTTTAATTCTATCAATTAAATTAAATTAAAATCTATCAATTAAATTGGCAAATAAGAGCTGTTTGTTCCTCAATGTTTATTGCAGCTCAATTCTCAATAGCTAAGATATGGAATCAACATAAATGCCCATTAATAAAAGACTGGATAAAGAAATTGTGGGATATGTACTCTATAGAACACTATACAGAAGTAAACAAAAATGAAATCCATTCTTTTGCAGTGAAATGGATGAAAACATCATGCTGAGTGAAATAAGCCATTCCAAAAGGGACAAATATAATATGTTTTCCCTGATTGGTGACAACTAACTTAGCACTTAAAAGGAAACATGTTGAAGTGAAATGGACACTGTGAGAAACAATGACTTAATCAGCCCTTGTCCTGACTGTTGAGGAAAAACTTACTATTTTATTCCTTTTAGTGTTTTTTTTTGTTCTACTTAATACCATGGGTTGAAATATTTAATTAACACACAATTATTTTTAGTCATTTAAATTTAACTGAAGAGTGATTCCCCTATTAAATATAAGAGTGGGAATTAGAGAGGGAGGAGATGTACAGTTCAGCACATGCTCACTCGGACTTACCCTTAATGGTAGAGCTAGAAATGTGCCAGGGGATTCCAATCCAATCCCATCAATGCCACCTTACTTGTGAAATTGATCAGTTTCAGTTCATAATTGATCCAAAAGATAGGATTAAGTGTCAAAGGGATTACATAAATAAGACTAGTGTCTGCAAAATAACATGATTTTTAATCACAATTATTCTAAAGGAAATATATATCTTGAACTATTCTATTGAAACTTTTGAAAATTGAAGAGTCTCAAAAAATCATAAATGGTAAACATTTGCTAACTGCAAGAATGAATTATTAGAATTATCAGATGAATCTATGATGTCTCTGAAAATGTGTGCCCATGATGATTGGCAGCAAAAACTGTAGTCTTTGGATGGAGTTGATGATCCCATAAAGAAAAGCCCAACCATGATGACCACACATTCACAGTGCTAGAACTGGCTTACAATATCAAGTTAAAGAGATATGTAGGTATAAACTATGAACTCAATTGCAAAAGCAAATAAACAGGCTGTTATGAAATAAAATATACTATGATTGCTATGAAAAAATGAATAGTTTTAGTAGCAACGATAGAATGCAAAGAAGATTAAAAAAACTGTTGAAAACTAGACTATTGGGGCTGGCATTGTGACATAGTGGGTAAAGTCACTGTCTTCAGAGCTGGCATCCCAAATAAGTACCTGTTCATGTCCTGGCTGCTCCTCTTCTGATCTAGATTTCCCTATTGGGAAAGCACTAGATGATGGAACAATTCTTTGGCCCCTGTACCCATGTGAGAGACATGGAAGTCTACTAGGCTGTGGGTTCAATCTGGCTTGGCCATGGTCATTGTCAGAATTTGAGGAGTGAACCAGGATGGAAGATCGTAAGATCTTTCTCTTTCCTCTCTCTCTCTCTTCCTCCCACACACACACACACACACACACACAACTTTCACTCTCTGTCTTCCTTTCACCCTGTAACTTTTGCTTTTCAAATAAATAAAATATTTTAACAATATACTATTATATTTAAGGTAGAAAGAAAAATAAATGAGTATTTCAGGAAATGCTAATCAATGAAAACACCACCTGCCAGAATAAAAACACCAGTAAAATATCAGTATTTAGGGCTAACCTACTGATATTTCCAAAAAAATCAAAGGTAATGGTATGGTTCCATAAACAATCACACTTACCATAAAATCTGATACCTTTAAGTGGGTAAAGATCAAATGCTCCTAAAATGGCTCTGAAAAATTCTGTATATGAAGGTTCCCAGAACAACTTATACAATTTTGTGGTAGTTGATAACCTCATAACAAAATTGCCAAGAAAGATAGCTTAAAGTTCACAGTGGTAGGATTTGCTGAGCATAGATTACTAAATATATACATAGGTGATAGTTACAAGAACCAAGATAAAAAATTAAGTAAAGATAGAGATGCTATGAAATCAAATATACTATAAGAAAAATAATTTTAGAGAAACAATAGTAGAACAACAAGTAGATATAAGTATTTTGGCTGGAAACTATATGACTACAATTACCCTAAAAAGGAAAATGGATGAAAAAAAATGGAAATCAAAGCTCAAGTGAGTTAGCAGTAAAAATTCAAAGAAGCCAGTGTCTGTACCTATTATAATGCAACTATCATACACTGATAGTAAATATAGAGTCCCATAAAATTCAAATAAGTTAGAAATATGTTGCATTTGACCCAACATTATGGTACAGCAGATAAAGTTACCATCTGTGAAGCAAGCATTCCAGATTGGTGCTCATTCCTATCCGTGATGCTTCACTTCTCATCCAGCTCCCTGTTAATGACATGAGAAAAGCAGTGGAAGATAGACCAAGTGATTGGGCCACTGCCACTCATGTGGAAGATGGAAAGAAACTCCTGGTTGCAGGCTGGACCACACAGCCATTGCATCAATCTGTAGAGTAAGCCAGCAGATGGCAGATCTCTGACTCTCCTCTCTGCAACTCTTTCAAATAAGAAACAAAAAATATTTAAAAATGAAAAGAATAAAAGATGGTTTTAAAATTCATGACATGGATGATGTGAATTATCATGAATGCTAAGATCTTTCAAAATATTTGTAAATGGGCTGGTGCCGCAGCTCACTAGGCTAATCCTCCACCTTGCGGTGCTGGAACACCGGGTTCTAGTCCCAGTCAGGGCGCTGGATTCTGTCCCGGTTGCCCCTCTTCCAGGCCAGCTCTCTGCTGTGGCCAGGGAGTGCAGTGGAGGATGGCCCAAGTGGTTGGGCCCTGCACCCCATGGGAGACTAGGAGAAGCACCTGGCTCCTGCCATTGGATCAGCGCACTGCACTGGCCTCAGTGCACCAGCCACGGCGGCCATGGGAGGGTGAACCAACAGCAAAGGAAGACCTTTCTCTCTGTCTCTCTCTCTCACTGTCCACTCTGCCTGTCAAAAAAAAATATTTGTAACTGATGATTGTCAATACAACTTAAATAATTTTGTTGGAATTCATGACCTCATAATCAAAATTTAATTTATTCACAGGTTCATAATGGAAGGATAAACTTAGATTAGGAAATTATGGGCAGGTGTCATGGCTCAACAGGCTAATCCTCCACCTGTGGCACCGGCACCCTGGGTTCTAGTCCCAGTCAGGGCACCAGATTCTGTCCTGGTTGCTCCTCTTCCAGTCCAGCTCTCTGCTGTGGCCCCAGAGTGCAGTGGAGGATGGCCCAAGTGGTTGGGCCCTGCACCTGCATGGGAGACCAGGAGGAAGCACCTGAATCCTGGCTTTGGATCAGTGCTGTGTGTTGGCTGCAGTGCACTAGCCACAGTGGCCATTGGGGGTGATCCAACAGCAAAGGAAGACCTTTCTCTCTGTCTCTCTCTCACTATCCACTCTACCTCTCAAAAAAAAAAAGAAAAAAAAGATATAAACACACACAGGTAATGGTAATAGGAAATATGAAGAATAAAAATATTGGATATTTTCTGAAATAAAATATGCTGCAATTAAGAGAGGAGAAATGACTAATCCAGTGGGAGAAATAATAGATTGATAAAAGACATATGGAAAATTGCTGATAACAGACTATTATAACACATTAAAAAAGGAAAATTAAAAACTCAAGAAAAACAAAATCAAAGACAATAGCACTTACCAGAATAGTCTTCAACTTCTTTATCTTTCACAACTAAAGGAAAATTTAAGCCCCATAAACATCCATAAAATGTACAAAATATATTACCTGGAAGTGGTGAATGATTACCCCATCCTAAGGTCTCTCTGAGAAACTGTGTACTTGAAATTTTCCAGGACACCTTACAGAACTTCTGGGCATCTGATGACCTCATAATGTAAAATTGAAGCAAGATGGCCTCCATTCCACCAGGCAAATACTGACTTAAACTTGGATATTAAAGGTACATACAGGTGGTAAGTAGAAATTCAAAGAACAAAAAGTTCAAATGTGCTGCAAATATTATGAAATGAAAAGCAATTTGCTAGCATTACTATGAGAAGAAATGAGTACTTTGTTAGAAACAATACAAATGCCAGGAGATAAGAGAAGTTGCCAAAAAGTAGCCCATAAAAATGACATTAAATCTGTATGGGTAATTGTTATATATTCAATGACAGCAACAAAACAAAGTTTGCAGATATTTTAAAATAAAATATGGTAATTATCATTAGAAAGAATGGTTAATTTTGTAGGGCCATCTGATTTACAATGAAATAGCAGGATTATATATTTCCTGTCCTTTCAAAATTTCATTTTTCTAGTAACTAATTTACATTTTACTTAATATTAAATGTTACAAAATATCAATCCACAATGCAGTAAGGAAAATGCTGGTCCTTTTCTAAAGGTGGCTTGAACAACAATGTTCCAGCAATAGTCTAGAATGCATTATTAAAAACTTATTTACATTATACAGAGTACAAATATTTAATTAATTGAATAGTAAACTCATTCTAAAATATTAATTTATTTATTTGAAAGACAGAGTACAGAGAGGCACAGAGAATGAGAGAGAGAGAGAGAGAGAGAGAGAGAGAGGTCTTTCACCTGCAGATTCACTCTGCAGATGGCCAAAATGGCCAGAGCTGTGCCAATCTAAAGCCAGGAACCAGGAGCTTCTTCCAGGTCTCCCACACAGGCACAGGGTCCCAAGCACTGGACGATCTTCTACTGCTTTTCCAGGCCATAGCAGAGAGCTTAACCAGAAGTGGCACAGACAGGACTCAAACTGGCACCCATATGGGATGCCAGCCCTGAAGACAGTGGCTTTACCCACTATGCCACAGTGTCAGTCCCATAAACTCATTCTTAAGAGTCCATAAGCTTTCTAATTATGCCCACATTCCATTTCACAGAAAGCATGCAGATATACATATTACTAATTTAAATTTATATTTTCTTGTCAGTATTTATTGTATCAGTCTGGGTTCTTAATAGAGGAATTAGCATTAACAAACATGATCTTCCTTACTTATTTGATGACAGATGTTAATCATATCTACAAAATATCTACATAGCAATATCAATAATACTGTTTTTCCAAATTCATCACAACAGTGCAACTAAGTTGACTAAGTTGAGTTGTTGACTACAATAGTTTCTTTATCAATACTGAATACATACTATGTCCTTAAACCAGATGTAAACTTGAAATAAATAAAAGTCATTCTTCTATTTCAAATAATACAACTATACTTAGACCAAATTGCTGGTCATTCTTTATCTCATGGGGAAAACTTCATTTCCAGTTAGGGTAAAAAACACATAATTCCACTCAATTATTGTCATCACATGAGTTACCAAATAAACAAGAACTAAACAATACATGGCAAACCTCATTAAATTTTATTCAAGTATGTGAGAGGTAAGCTGCATTGTTGTGGGTACACGGATTAAAACACAGTCAGAACTTTGAAATAAATTAGGAGTCTTTATTAGCCAGCTGGCAATTGCCCTCTCACAGAGAAAATCTGGAGAAAGCATCCCAGAGTTTTAGTGGTTGGGGGGGTTGTTAAAGGCAGAAACTACATTTTGGTGTTCTTGACCATTATCAAGCAAGCAAGCAGAAATACAGAAGCCAGAAATATGCTGGTTACAGCTGGAAGAGCAGACTGATATCTATAACTTGTTTCTCTCAGAGGAACAGTCCCTGCTCTGAAACAACCAACCAAGATAACCTATAACCACTTGGGCAGGCTATGTCCCAAGAGAAAACCTTAAACTTAATGACATGCTGTCACATTCCCCACTGGCTTTACTCAGGCGTCAAACTATTGACTTGCCTTGCTGACCCAACACCTGGCATGGCCCTTCTCCTTCCTCCTGACTTAGCTGTTGGTAGTGAGTTCAGAGCATTAATAATTTGACTGCATTTAACCTGCTGGTAATATACTTTGAGAGATAATTTAGGAAGCATGGTCCTATAAAAAGTCCTATAAGTATGATGGTCAGGGGTCCAACAATTGCTGAGATAAGTGTTGTCAGCCAAGGTGACCATGAGAAGAAATTTTGATACCAATTATCTCCACTTTCTCTTTGTTGTTCTTTCTCTCAATTGTTTTCAAACCAGCACTAAACTGTTCTTAATCACACACCTGAGTGGTTAGCATAGAAACAGCAAGTTTCTCCCAAGGCCATGCATAATCCTCCTTGTTCTAGAAATAGAAGATCTAAGCCCCTTTGATTTTGTAGGGCTACCTCAGGCAAAGAGCCTAGTGAAAATTCAAGATGAGTTATAGATTTCTCTAACTCTGCTAGGCTACCATCCACCTGTCTGCTTAAGATCTTGAAATTTTGTTGACCAGTGACCAGGGGCAATGTTCCAACTGCAGTGGAGCCTGCAATCCCTAATCCCACCAGCAGAGGAACCAGTACTGGGGCTCTCTTCTCTCTGCAGAGGGATCCCAGATATTCCCTTCCACTTTCCCCAAAATAATAGCACACCTGAGGTATTACATATACTAGTGCTGCCGTTGATTTCTCAACAATGTTGCAGTGGGTTCATTTCTGAGAGGAGCAGTGTGGTGGGGGCAAGAGGTGCGGAGTCACCACACAGACTCTGGGAGTCAGGTGAAAGCAGGCTTGAGGCGAGCAGCACTCAGACTCGTTTATTTGAGTTAGTACAACAGCTTATATAGCCAAGACCAGCCAATCTGGTCAAGGGGCAGTCTATGCCCCAATCAATCACAGCCTGTTGCCAGGCAGTTTCTGTTGTCAGTGGCCATCTTAGCATGACCTTTTCACCTCAGTGGCCATCTTGGCATGAACTTTTACCTCAGCAGCCATCTTGATATGACCTTTTCATCTCATTCCACCACATACTAGTACACTCAATTCTGTCTGATTGGACTTATTGAGTCCCACATTTGAAAGGAAAGGAGGAATTCCCAGGGTGCATGAAAACCAGGTTCCCTCAAGAGCTACAAGGTAATTTTGATCTCCAAGGCTAGAGGGGTTCAAAGATATATATTGACTACATGAATCCAAATAGGGAGAATGTTGGACTTGAAATCTTCTAGTCAATAGACAAGTGCCTTTACCTTGAAGATCTCCAAGAGTGAGCTTTGGTATTTTTCCTCATTGGCAAAGGTTTTGTTGCTGGGCTTGACTGGCAGTGAAGTTCTGAATGTCAAAAGAATTAATGCCCACAGAAGCAATTGTTCCACACCTACATAATAAGGGGGTTCTTGTTTACACATAGTCAACAATCCTGGGTAGCATTAGGATTAGTTTCATTTAGGAAAGTAAAAGCAGAAGACAGCATGTCCAGTAGGGGAAAATGGGGGGGGGGCGTTTAACTCCATCTGCTTTATTGGCCTCCCTGTAACAGATGTCAAGGGTTATGTGGGCTTGAGAGACGGAGAGTTACTGGATACCGGTTGAGGAGCAGGAGGGGACCTCGAAGGTGGTAACTGTGGCCTTGTCTCCTTTCCTGCTCTGATGGGATTAAGTTGGATAATATTGAATAGTGAATTCTATTCCTGGGTCATAGCCAAGTACATACAGTCTGAGTCTCCAAGGATATCCAGTTGCCCACCCCTTGCCTCATCCATCTTTTACATTTATGATAATGAGATTACACCAGCCCCTTTGGCATCTTTTTTGTTTGGGTCCTTGGGAGAGGCTTATAAGATGGCCTTTGTTAGTCCAGTCTGCTGTGGTCTCACAACCCCAGCTAGCACAGCGATATTGATCTGTTTCCTCACAGTCAAGAGAACCTTGGGGGCAGACATAGAACTGGCCTGTTGAAAGATCTTGTTCTACCCAAGCTTCCCCAATGCAGCACCAGTGGGTAGGGCCCCCCCCTGAGTAACATATGCCTGGTCCCCTTTTTCCCTGATAGCACATTCTTTCAGTATTGGATCCAAACAATAAACAAAGATCAAATTGAAACCAAGGATATGAGAAGGAGAAATTTTTTACAATGACAGTGCCATCTCCAGTCATACACAACTCCCAAGTATAGTTAACCAATAAGCGTGGGTGAGGTGAATCCACACTCTCCCCTATTGTTAGCATGTTAAACACCAAAATACTTATAAAGCATGGGTAATTCTTATCTTTATTTTTTTAAAAAAATATTTATTTTTATATGTTTGAAAGAGTTACCGAGAGAGGTAGAGACAGAAAGAGAGGTCCTCCATCTCCTGGTTCACTCCCCAGATGGCTGCAATGGCCAGAGCTGTGCTGATCTGAAGCCAGGATCCAGGAGCTTCTTCTGGGTGTCCCATGTGGGTGTGGGGGCCCAAGTCCTTGGGCCATCTTCCACTGATTTCCCAGGCCATAGCAGAGAGCTGGATTGGAAGAGGAGCAGCCAGGATTAGTAACGACATCCATATGTGATGCCAGTGCTTTAACCCCTTGCACCACAGCACCAGTCTTATCTTTAATGGGTCTTCCATAGGGTTGGTGGTCCATCTCTCTGGGGCTTCAGATGATGAGCCTTTTTTTACTTGGGTGAGGTGAATCCAATGGCATTTTCCTGCTACTTTGCAGTTGGTGTGCTCAAGATTACATGCAATGGTCCAGTCCACCATGCATCAAGGGTTGAAGGGTTGTGTTTTTTTTTTATCCATACCAGTTCTCTGGGTTGAAAGTTGCAGGTGTCAACACTAGGGATTGATTGGAGAAGATCTGGTTATGTAGCTCTCACCAGGGTATGGGTTTGTTACAGGACTATCTGAAGAGCCTGTAATGACTTAAGAATGGAGTCATTATCCAATTCTGCCAGCCAATCCACCCCTAGTTTGGGAAGTAGGGATGATGGTCTCCCAAACATTATCTCATAAGGGATTAGCCCTTTACATAAGGGGTACGCTATGCCTGTAATAGGGCAAAGGGAAGGAGGCTTACCCAGTACTTGTCAGTTTCTAACTTTAATTTTGTCAAAGTTTCTTTTAGGGTCCTATTCATTCTTTCTAGCTATCTGGAACTCTGGGGTATATAGGCACAATGTAGCTTCCAACTTAGCTTTAACATCTTAGCTAATAATTGAGTTACTTGAGTAATGAACACAGGACCATTTTCCATCTCCATTGTTAGTGGGAGACCAAATCTGGGGACAGTTTCAGAGAATAATTTCTTTACTACTACTTGGGCTGTTTCTACATTGGTAGGGTAGGCTTCTACTCACCCAGATAATGTAACAACAAAAACCAGAAGATAATGCTAATGAAGTTTTCCAGATAATATATCAGTAAAGTCCACTTTGCAATGTTCTCGAGGGGCCTCTCCTCACAGTTGAATCCCTTTGGCCAAGTCACCTCTTCTTTAGGTATACCTGGGTGCAGATATGACATTGGGACAAGACTTGGCAAGTCCACTGATCCAGTCCATGTATGTAATAGTGGCATTGTAGTAACTCAGTCAATTTTTGGCTTTCTAGGTAGGTGCTATAGTAGACTTGGTCTATCAGTCTAATCTTTGGCCAACTGCCATCAGGAAAAATGGCCTCCCCTTGGGAAGGCTCATCCATCTTTCAAGAGCTTTCATAGCCCCCAGTGAGTGACCACTGATTTTTTCCTCTACTGTGTAGATGAGGGCTTTTGGCAGAGCTTTTATGGGTGCAATGGGGAGAGTCTGAAGAGATGCCACTTGTTTTAAGGCAAGTTCGCAGGCCGTTTTATCTGCAAATGCATTTCCTTTTGCCTCTGGGAACTCTGAGTTCTGATGTCCCCTGCAGTGGAACATGGGCAGTGGCAAACATGTAGCTGCTGTCTGTGTTGATGTTGACAGATTTTTCCCTGCTCCATCTTAAGGCCTGACTTAGTGCTATTAGCTCAGCCCTCTGAGCAGAATTTCCATGTCCCAGTGCTTGAGCCCAAATAACTTCTGAGGCAGTGACTATGGCTGCACCCACATACCTTACTCCTTCAGAGATAAAGCTGATTCCATTGGTGAACAAAACAGCATCCAGGTCCTTCAATGGGGTGTCAGTCAGGTCTACCCTCAGGTTGGTTAAGCACTACAGCACTTCCTTGCAGTCGTGAATGGGCAGTCATGAATCAGGAAGCAAGGTGGTGAGATTTAAAGCAGAAGTTTTTAGGAATTTGATTCTTGGTGGATATAAGAGTAGTACCTGGTATTGGGTTATTCTTGCACTGGACAGCCACCTCTCTGAGGGGCTCTTCAATAAAACTTCCACTGAGTATGGTGCCACTATTTGTAAATCCTGATCCAAAGTCACCTTTGAAGTTTCCTTGGTGAAGATAGCCATACCTGACACAGCCCTCAAACATCCTGATCATCCAGCAGCTACATAGTCCAGTTTTTTAGCTAGATAGGCCACCGGTCTCTTCCATGGTCTTAAGGCTTGGATTAGGACCCCCTTTTTGATACCCCACACTTCTTTTTTTTTTGACAGGCAGAGTGGATAGTGAGAGAGACAGAGAAAGGTCTTCTTTTTTGCCGTTGGTTCCCCCTCCAATGGCCGCTGCGGCCAGCGCATCATGCTGATCCAAAGCCAGGAGCCAGGTGCTTCTCCTGCTCTCCCATGTGGGTGCAGGGCCCAAGGACTTGGGCCATCCTCCACTGCCCTCCCGGGCCATAGCAGAGAGCTGTCCTGGAAGAGGGGCAACTGGGATAGAATCCGGCACCCTAACAGGGACTAGAACCCAGTGTGCCAGCACCGCAAGGCAGAGGATTAGCTTGTTAAGCCACGGCGCTGGCCTCTGATACCCCACACTTCTGCCACATAGAACTAAATGGGCTTTGACAAGTTTGGGAGGGCCAGGGCTGGGGCACTCATGAGGGACTTCTTTAGGGCTTGGAAGGTCTCACTCTCAGTTTCAGTCCACCAGAGAATGACCTCTCACCCTCCAGTGCTGGCATATAAGCATTGGGCCATTTCTGCAAAGCCTGGAACCCAAAGTCAACAGTAGCCTATAGCCCCTAAGAACTCCCTAACCTGACATTTTGTTTTTGGTTGAGGTATTTGAGAATGGCCTTTATGCAGCTGGAAGACAATGATCTCCTCCCTTCTCTTAGCTCATGTCCTAAGTAGGTAGCTGTGGATGTACAGGGTTGGGCCTTCTGAACAGATATGTGGTATGCTAGGCCCACCAATTCTTGGAGCAGGACCTCAGCAGCCTCAAAACACTCAGCCTCGGTTTTTGCTGCCAAGAGGAGGTCATCTACATACTGTGGCAGTACAACCTCTGGGTGTTGCTGTCTGAAGTGGGTCAGGTCTTGACTCAAATAGGGTGGGAGAATTTTGAAACCCCTGTGGCAATCCCATCCATGTCAGTTTTCCAAAAAAAAACCCTTTTCAGATTTTTTGGGTCCACTCAAAGGAAAAATTAGATTGACTTACTGCAGCCAGAGGAAGACTGAAGAAGGCATCCTTTAAATCCAGGATGAAGTACATCTGGTGGGTAGGAGGCAAGAAGCGGGTATGAGTTAGACACTGTGGGGTGAATGATCTCAACCATTTGTTGAATTTCCGTAGATCTTGAACTGATCTGTAATCAGAGGTCTTAGGCTTTTGAACAGGTAACAGAGGTGTATTTTATGCTGGCAAGTAGGGAATTAGAAAGCCTGACTCCTGGAGTTCATCAATGTAAACAGCTATTCCTCTCTTTGCCTTTAGGCTTATTGGGTACTGCTGAACTCAGATTAGCTCAGCAGAGCTGGTTAGTTGAACAATGGGGGCTGGTGGGTGGCAAGCCCAAGGGGATTGTCCTCTGTCCAAACCTCAGTGATTTTGTTTTTTTTAACCTCTGAAGATAATCAGTGTCTAGTGAAATAGATTCAGTTCCATTCATCAAAAGATACTTCTCAGATAGGGGGCACATAAGCAAGATGGAGGATGGACTTGAGTTAAAAGACAGATAAGCTGAGTCTTCATGGAAAGATATGGTAGCCTGCAGATTTCTGAGCAAGTCCCTCCCCAGCAAGGGGTAGGGGCAATACGGCATCACCAAGAAAGAATGAGTAATAATTCCCCTTCCCAAATTGGTGGTCTGAGTCCTTGTCCATGATTTTTTTTTTATTTTTCCTGTAGTCCACTGGAGAAGAGCCATTTCTTCCAAAACTGGTCCTGCTTTTTGTAACACTGAATGAGTTGACCAGTATCTACTAAAAACCTTATAGGTTTGCCCCCTACTTCTAATGTGACCATGGGCTCCAGGGGGCTTAAAGGTATGGAGCCCTGACCCCATCAGTCACCCTCTTCCACCAAAATTGGGACAGGCTCTGATCTGTGCTCTTTCTGTTTTCTTTTAGGGAACTCATTTTTTCCAATGTCCATCTTCCTTGCAAAAGGCACATTGATCTTTTCTTAAGGGTGCTCTTGCCTTATTGGACCTTTGGCCCAACCTCTAAGGTCTCTTTTCTGTTCTTTAAAGGTTACTGCCATAATTCTGGCCATCTTTTTTTTTGTCTGGGCAGTAGCAGGGCCATCTCTATTATTATAGGCCAGTTCAGCCACCACTACCAATTTAGAAAGAAGTTTTCCCTTGCACCTTCCAATCTGTGTAACTTAGGTCTCATATTGGGGGCCAACTGAGACACAAATGCTACATTAATTGTATGCCACAATAATTGTATTAATTGTATGGCTATTTTCTGGGGCTTCTGGATCTATGGGAGAATGCATGCAGTATGCTTCAAAGAGACACTCAAGAAAAGCTGCCGAGGACTCGTCCAGCTTTTGGATGGTCTCATTTTCTTTAGGTAAATTAGTTGGCTTCTTTGCTGCTGTGAGTATTGCTGTTATAAGAATCTGGCAGTTTTTGAAGTGTCTTCATGAGTGAAAGTTACTTTAGAGAACAGTTTATGCGTCTGTATCCCCTGAACGGCTTAGATGGCTATTTTTGTACTCTTTGTTATTATTTGTGAGGGTAGTTCTTTTGTCTTTCTCATTCATTTACCAGTCTAGTGAACAAATCTTTCTGACTCACATTTCTTGCGCAGGGAGTCAGAAGTTGCTTTTATTTCTCTGCATTTCTCAGAATCCCAAAGGAACATTTACCTTCTTTTATAAAATTAATTATTTATTATGGATGGATGGAGAGAGAGCGAGAGCGAGAGCGAGAGAGAGAGAGAGAGAGAGAACTCCCATCTGTTGGTTTACTCTTGCAATACTGGAATCTGAAACTTGATCTTGACGTCCAATTTGGTGACAGAAATTCAACCACCTGAGCCATCATCAATGCCTCCTAGAATCTGCAGCAGCAGGAGGCTCTAGTCAGTAACTAGAGTTGGGGATCAAATCCAGGTCTCCCAGTGTAGGGCCTGGGTTTCTTATCTATGTAGATACCCACACCTATATTATGGCTTGTATATGCTGTTTTTATATTTTTAAATTTATTGAATCAAAATTATAGTTTTCAAGAAGTTATTTGTTCCTGGGAGATGTATATTATATTCAGATTATAACCACTTTGGGTATAGTCTTTTCATTTGAATTGACTAATAGCTGTCACACAAGTATCAAGTGACGGGTTATGAAGCATCCTTACATTCTTTCCCCTGAAACTATGATTCCGCCTTTTGGGATAAGACACATCGATATTATCATGTTAAGAAAATCTTCAAGAGAGATCCAAGATCACTGAATAGGGAAAAGACATGCTGATGATGACCATGAAGATATAACAGAAGAAAATTAGAGTTACTGCATTCTCAAAGGATAGTTGGGTATACGTTTTTAGTAGAAATCAACAGAAAGAAGAGAGAGATCATGGATCAGTGTGGACAATACAGATACACAGCAATGAGTGGGTTCACCACCAGAGATTCCCATAGCTGGAGGCTAGAGGAGAAGTTACCCTCTTAGATAGAGGTGAGAGGAGTCCGAAGCAGCCCATGTCATTGGTGTTATTGCCTGAGGAAGAAACTTGCAAAACACAGAGACTTTGAGTCTGGGTTGGAACATCAGCAGGGGGTAGGGTGTCCACTTAACCCCATGAAGGGAGAGCACATTGCTTTATTCCCATCCACCCTGCCACTGACACACAAGGACACCTGACAACTAGCAGAGGCACCATCTTAATAAGGTGAGAAGATGAATAGGAGCTGCTGTGGATGTGAACATACGTGAGGGTATTTTATAGGAGAGATAAATCCACACTCTCCACTGACTTTGAGCCTGCCCTGAAGTGTTGAACTATGAGACATGCTCTTCCCTTGACTCTATCACAGGCCCCTGAACTCAAGTAGCCAAGGTGGAGCACTGGCAGTCAGTAGGCTCTGGAAGTACCTCAGCTGTCTCTGCAGACAAGGCAGACTTGCAGGGCAGAGAGTTCCCCTGTTCATTAAGACTGTGGGAGCCCTGCATGCTGTGTAGCTGAGCCTCTGAGCATGCATGCAATGTGTCTGAGTGTCTGAGGTGGGTCATTGCAGAGGATTATGTGTTCACATTGAGGACAACAAATATTTGTGTGGCTCATTTGCATGCATGGGTGATATGTGTAGTAACTGCATGCTCACCCTAGGCATTGATCACCTTGGCAGAGAGGAGGCGAGGATGTTATCATGTCAGCCAGTGTGACCATATACTGATGATGGAGGTTTACCACATGCAACTAGGGTGTCACCCTGGACTTTTCCCCACTCTCAATCACTGACTGGAGCTCACTGGCTTCACACAGCATGCACCTCTGGATACCCATTAAAGGAGCAGATGCTTCACTAATCCTCAAAGACATATCTCAAAGATAAACACCATCAGAAAAGAAAACCAACACATGTTTCCACATAGGCCTAATATGATATAAAAGCAACATTAAAAAGCAAAACAATATGACTCCCCAAAATGGAATAGAACAACACTTCAATATCAGGATTTGAAGAGGATATTGATAAAATGCCTAAAAGAGAATCCTAAAGAATGATCATACAATTACTCAAAAACAAAGAGAATCAAATACATGGCTTAAAGTAATCCATACACAACATAGAGGAAAAATTTTGCTGGGAGATAGACATATCGAAGATAAATCAAAATGAAATATTAGAAATGAAGAGTTAAATATGTCAATTAAAATACAGTGGGAAGTCTTAATAACAGACTTGGTGAGATTTAAGAAAGAATACTCAAGCTAGAATATAAATCTTTGAAAATATCTCAAAAAAAGGAAAAAGAAATTAGAAGATAGGAAAAGCATGTTTGAGATTTATGGGATACTATCAAATGACCCAATATACATGTGTTAGGAGTTTCTGAAAGTGTGAAAATAGAGAATGGATTGTAAGATGTATTCAAAGGAGACTGGTTTTGTAGCATAGTGGGTAAAGCCACCATCTGCAAGATGCCTTAATCATACATGGGCTCTGCTTCATGTCCTGGTTGCTCAATTTCTTTTTTTTATTAAACTTTTATTTAATGAATATAAATTTCCAAAGCACAGCCCATGGGTTACAATGGCTTCCCCCTCCCAAAACTTCCCTCCCACCCACAACCCTCCCCCCCCCCCGTTCCCTCTCCCCTTCCAATCACATCATGATACATTTTCAATTCTCTTTATATACAGAATATCAGTTTAGTATATATTAGGTAATGATTTCAACAGTTTGCCCGCATATAGCAACACAAAGTGAAAAAAAAATACTGTTGGAGTACTAGTTATAGCATTAAATAACAGTGTACAGCACATTAAAGGCAGATCCTACATAATATTTTTTTAAAAAAATAATTAATTTTCTATGCCATTTCCAATTTAACACCAGGGTTTGTTTTTCATTTCCAATTATCTTTATATACAGAAGATCAATTCAGGATATAATTAGTAAAGATCTCATCAGTTTGCACCCACGCAGAAACACAAAGTGCAAAAATACTGTTTCAGTACTAGTTATAGCATCACTGCACATTAGACAACACATTAAGGACAGATCCCACATGGGATGTAAGTACACAGTGACTCCTGTTGCTGACTTAACAATTTGACACTCCTGTTCATGGCGTCAGTAATCTCCCTAGGCTCTAGTCATGAGTTGCCAGGGCTATGGAAGCCTTTAGAGTTCGCTGACTTTGATCTTATTCCGATAGGGTCATAGTCAAAGTGGAAGTTCTCTCCTCCCTTCAGAGAAAGGTACCTCCTTCTTTGATGGCCCATTCTTTCCACTGGGATCTCACTCACAGAGATCTTTCATTTAGGTCTTCTTCTTCTTTTTTTTTTTTTTTCATTTCCATGGTATCTTGGCTTTCCATGCCTACAATACTCTCATGGACTCTTTAGCCAGATCCGAATGCCTTAAGGGCTAATTCTGAGGCCAGAGTGTTGTTTAGGACGTCTGCCATTCTATGAGTCTGCTGTGTATCCCACTTCCCATGTTGGATCCTTCTCTCCCTTTTTGATTCTATCAATTAGTATTAGCAGACACATGTCTTGTTTGTGTGATCCTTTTGATTCATACCTATCAGAGCCATCGATTGTGAACTGAAATTGATCACTTGGACTAGTGAGATGGCATTGGTACATGCCACCTTGATGGGATTGTATTGGAATCCCCTGGTACATTTCTAACTCCATCATTTGGGGCAAGTCTGATTGAGATTTTCCAAATTGTACATCTCCTCCCTCTCTTTTTCCACTCTTAAATTTAACAGGGATCACTTTTCAGTTAAAATTTAAACACCCAAGAATAACCGTGTGCCAATTACAGAGTTCAACCACTAGTACTAGAACAACAACAACAACAAATACTAAAAAGGATAAAGTATTACATTGTACATCCAGAATCAGGACAAGAGCTGATCAGGTCATTGTTTCTTATAGTGTCCATTTCACTTCAACAGGTTTCCCCTTTGGTGCTCAGTTGTCGCCGATTAGGGAAAACAAATGATATTTGTCTCTTTGGGACTGGCTTAATCCACTCAGCATGATGTTTTCCAGATTCCACCATCTTGTTGCAAATGACTGGGTTTCATTGTTTCTTACTGCTGTATAGTATTCTAGGGAGTACATGTCCCATAATTTCTTTATCCAGTCTACTGTTGATGGGCATTTGGGTTGGTTCCAGGTCTTAGCTATTGTGAATTGAGCTGCAATAAACATTAATGTGCAGATGGCTTTTTTGTTTGCAAAATTAATTTCCTTTGGGTAAATTCCAAGGAGTGGGATGGCTGGGTTGTATGGTAGGGTTCTATTCAGGTTTCTGAGGAATCTCCAGACTGACTTCCATAGTGGCTTAACCAGTTTGCATTCCCACCAACAGTGGGTTAGTGTCCCTTTTTCCCCACATCCTCTCTAGCATCTATTGTTGGTAGATTTCTGAATGTGAGCCATTCTCACCGGGGTGAGGTAAAACCTCATTGTGGTTTTGATTTGCATTTCCCTGATTGCTAGTGATCTTGAACATTTTTTCAAGTGTCTGTTGGCCATTTGGATTTCCTCTTTCGAAAAATGTCTATTGAGGTCCTTGGCCCATCTCTTAAGTGGGTTGTTTGTTTTGTTGTTGTGGAGTTTCTTGATTTCTTTGCAGATTCTGGTTTCAACCCTTTATCTGTAGTATAGTTTGCAAATATTTTTTCCCATTCTGTCAGTTGCCTCTTCACTTTCCTGACTGTTTCTTTTGAAGTACAGAAACTTCTCAATTTGATGTAATGCCAAATGTTAATTTTGGTTTTGACTGCCTGTGCTGCTGGAGTCTTTTCCAAGAAGTCTTTGCCTGTGCCTATATCTTGCAGGGTTTCTCCAATGCTCTCTAATAATTTGATGGTTTCGGGTAGTAGATTTAAGTCTTTAATCCATGTTGAGTGAATTTTTGTATAAGGTGAAAGGTAGGGGTCTTGCTTCAAGCTTCTGCATGTGGAAATCCAATTTTCCCAGCACCATTTATTGAATAGGCTGTCCTTATTCCAGGGATTAGTTTTAGATCTTTGGTCGAATATAAGTTGGCTGTAGATGTTTGGATTGATTTCTGGTGTTTCTATTCTGTTCCATTGATCTATCCACCTGTTTCTGTACCAGTACCAAACTGTTTTGATAACAACTGCCCTGTAGTATGTCCTGAAATCAGGTATTGTGATGCCTCCGGCTTTGTTTTTGTTGTACAAGATTGCTTTGGCTATTCGAGGTCTTCTGTGTCTCCATAGGAATTTCAGCATCATTTTTTCCAGATCTGAGAAGAATGTCTTTGGTATCTTGATTGGTATTGCATTGAATGTATAAATTGCTTTTGGGAGAATAGACATTTTGATGATATTGATTCTTTGAATCCATGAGCATGGAAGATTTTTCCATTTTTTGGTATCCTCTTCTATTTCTTTCTTTAAGGTTTTGTAGTTTTCATCGTAGAGATCTTTAACTTTCTTGGTTAAGTTTATTCCAAGGTATTTGATTGTTTTTGTAGCTGTTGTGAATAGGATTGATCTTAGAAGTTCTTCCTCAGCCGTGGTAATACCTGTGTATACAAAGGCTGTTGATTTTTGTGCATTGATTTTTTTTTCTTTAAAACATAATTTATTTATTTGTTTTTTTTTTCAATTTTTTAAATTTTATTTAATGAATATAAATTTCCAGTGTACAGCTTATAGATTACAATGGCTTCCCTCTCCCATAACTTCCCTCCCACCTGCAACCCTCCCCTCTCCCGCTCCCTCTCCCCTTCCATTTGCATCAAGATTCATTTTCAATTCTCTTTATATACAGAAGATCAATTTAGTATACAGATTTCAACAGTTTGCACCCACATAGCAACACAAAGTGAAACATACTGTTGGAGTACTAGTTATAGCATTAAATCAAAATGTACAGCACATTAAGGACAGAGATTCCACATGAGGAGCAAGTGCACAGTGGCTCCTGTTGTTGACCCAACAAAGTGACACTCTAGTTTATGGTGCCAGTAACCACCCTAGGCTGTCGTCATGAGTTGTCAAGGCTATGGAAGCCTTCCAAGTTTTCCAACTCTGATCATATTTAGACAAGGTCATAGAAGACAGAGTGAGGATAGTAACCTGGTAAATGCCACTCTTAGGATCATTGGTTACTATCCTCACTCTGTCTTTTATGACCTTGTCTAAATATGATCATATAAATATGATCAAACTTGGAAGCCACTGTGCACTTGCTCCTCATGTGGGATCTCTGTCCTTAATGTGCTGTACATTTTGATTTAATGCTATAACTAGTACTCAAACAGTATGTTTCACTTTGTGTTTCTATGTGGGTGCAAACTGTTGAAATCTTTATACTAAATTGATCTTCTGTATATAAAGAGAATTGAAAATGAATCTTGATGCAAATGGAAGCGGAGAGGGAGCAGGAGAGGGGAGGGTTGCGGGTGGGAAGGAAGTTATGGGAGGGGGAAGCCATTGTAATCCATAAGCTGTACACTGGAAATATATATGCATTAAATAAAAGTTTAAAAAAATCTGCAAAAAAAGAAACATGTTTACAAAAATAATACTAGAGAAAATGATTATATAATAAATACAAAATAAATAATAAATTCAAGATAAATCAGGGCTATTTTTATTTTGTGATTTTTATTTTGATGAAAATCCACGAAGAAATATATTCCACAGATTGTCTATTCTAAATTAAAGGAGTGGTGAGTAATTTGTCCCAGAGACAAACACTAAATCTTTTGCATCTTGCAATTAGATATATTTATTCTGTATGGTAAAACTAACTTCATTTCACCATTGAGTAAAGTGACACACTGTAAGATGTTTTCAAAAGAACACACCAAAATTTGAATTTAACATTGTATTATGTTTAAATACAGCTTAGATTTTCGTATGATAAGATTAAAGACATGGACAGGAACAATTGTGTAAAATAAATTTTAGTGATTTTTTGAACAATAATAATGGATGCTTCTGTTTATGCTGTTTGTCAATAAAAGTTCTGTAGGGAGTCAGTGTTGTGGTGCAATGAGTTAAGCCACTGCCTGCAATACCAACATCCCATATGGACACTGACAGCTCCTCTTCCCATCCTATTCACTGCTAGTGCACCTGGGAAAGCAGCAGATGACTCAAGTAGTTGGCCACTTTCATGCAAGTGGGAGACCCAGATGGAGTTCCACACTGCTAGATTAGGTAAGCCCCAGCCTGGCCATTACAGCCATTTGGGAGTGAACCAGTGGATGAAATATTTCTCTATCTCTCCCTCTGTCTCCATAATTCTATTTTTAAATAAATAATTTTACAAACAATTTTTCTTGTGTAAATGATATACTTACTGATGATTTCACTAGATTGTGCACATATCCCTAGTAATTTGTATATACATATATAATTATCTTCTGTCATGATTATGAGTAAACATGCTCATGAAAACATTCAAGGAGTTCACCCATTGCAGTTTTATAAGATAAAATGTGAAGTATAAATGGCCAATCTTTTCCAAACCCCATCCCCTATACACAAACAGTGCTTAGTAGTGCCATTGACATGGGAGACCCTGGATTGCTTCCTGATTTTCTTAATCTTAACTTACTTTGTGAAAATAATTCACCTGTGAATGCCCATCTACATTACACATTTCTTGCATATTCATCATTTATAAAAAATGAGGAGATTAAGAACATTCTTATAGGTAAAAAGACCCATTTCCATGGCACATTTGTTCTTTTATTTTCATGGGTAGAAGCTAATATGATTGTTTTGGAACTCAGCAATGCTTGATGCCACAACGAAATCACAGGAGTGGAGTTTTGGCAAAACCAAAGGAATCAGAAATCTTGGGAGGTATCAATGGTTTATCAGCATAAGTGCATTGGGTATATTGGGCAGAACTAAAATGCCTTTAGTGACTTACATAGTAGAAACACCAGGTTTATCCTGTGTGAATATTGAAAAAGGCGGAATCAACTGACTGAGCCAAGATGTTTTCAGATGAGAGAGACATGGGAGACATTTTAAATAGATTCAGTATAGGCAAAATTTGGATCAGTTCATAACCTAAAGTCCTTAAGTGAACAAGGATCCATCCAGAGATCATTAGTAAAGGGATATGGGAGACTGAGTGAATATAAGAAATTATCTTAATACAAAACCTGCTACTCTCCTATTAGGAGAAGCTTGGGCTACTATCACACCCTCTGGGAAGGGGGGGGGGATGTTCTGGAATGCAGATATTAGACAAATAAAAACCTGTCTGTTAGCTGCTATTGACACTTTCAGTTCATTTCAAGTTTTATTGTTCTATAAAATTATGAATTTAGCCTATAAGTTTACTATATGGCTTTTTAATTCTGGTCAGTCACCTACAATTCAATGACATTTTTTTTTTGACAGGCTGAGTGGACAATAAGAGAGAGAGAGAGAGAGAGAGAGAGAGAAGTCTTCCTTTTCCATTGGTTCACCCCCCAATGGCCACTGTGGCTGGCGTGCTGCGGCCAGTGCACCACACTGATCCAAAGCCAGGAGCCAGGTGCTTCTCCTGGTTTCCCATGCGGGTGCAGGGCCCAAGGACTTGGGCCATCCTCCACTGCCTTCCCAGGCCACAGCACGGAGCTGGACTGGAAGAGGAGCAACTGGAACAGAATCCAGCACCCCAACTGGGACTAGAATACAGTGTGCTGGCGCCACAGGTGGAGGATTAGTCTATTGAGCCATGGCGCTGGCTCAATTCAATGACATTTGTCATTAAGCAAACTGCAATGGTGTGAATCTGATAAAATTTATTAAATATTAGTAAACCTCAGAACTTATATCTATGTTCTATAAAAGGGCAATATAAACTTTTAATTATGAAATTTGAACATTTCTTTTCAAATATGAAATCATTTTAACATATCAATGGGATGCATGCCCAGAACTGATAGATAAATTTGCAGAAAATGGCTAATATGGCCTTATCAGTTTCTATCATCCTCCTATTCCCTTTTCCTGGGCCCACAATCCTTCAGTTCTACCACTATTATCCTTTTCTTATTTTAGAAATATTTTAATGCATTTATTGCCAATCTGTGAATGACATGATTTCACTATTTTTGAAGAGTTAGTTGAGGTACCAACAATAAGCTATATATATTAAAGTATAGAACATTATACATTTTAATGTACAAATGCAGTAAAAATAGTTTACTGAAATTATTCATGTTCCCATTACTCCTTTCCTAAGTTTTACTATTTGATTTGAAAGTCAGGTTATAGAATATGGAGGTAGTAGAAGGAGAGAGGGAGAGGGAGAGGGGGAGAGAGTTATCTTCCATCTGCTGATTCACTAACAGATGGCCAAGTTCAGGCCAGGCCAAAGTCAGGAGCTACATCCAGGTCTCCCACGTGGGTAGCAGGGGTCTCAAATACTTGGGCCATCTTCCACAGCTATCCCAGATACATTAGCAGGTAGCTAAATTGGAAGCAGAGCAGCTGAGACTTTATTCAGCACCCATATTGGAACCTGGCATCATAGTCAACAGCTTAGTGTGCTATACCACAATGCCCCCACCCATTAAAAGAATCTGCTCATTTCTTTCTTTTTTTTTTATACAGCCTTCAGGGACTTGAATTTCATTTCCTGGGCATTCTTTGCCTTTCACAGTTAGTTATATGATATAGCTGTCCATCCAGAAATAATTTAATTTGCCAAAAGCATCTTTAAATAAGAAGTATCAAGCAATAGAGAAAAGAAGAGAAATTAAAAGGTTTTTGTTAGAATAATGCAGGCAAAAAAAGACACATCACTAATGAAGAAATGTAAAGGGCATGTTACACTAATCTTACAGAAGTTTAAAAGATTATAAACTGGGTCCAGCACTGTGGTACAATAGATTAAGGCACCATCTGAATTGTTGGCATTCCCTCGAGACACCAACTGTTCCAATTCTTATCCAGCTCCCTGCTAATGCCCCCAGGGAAAGCAGCAGAGGTGGTCCAAGTCTTTGGGCTCCTGCACCCATGTGGGAAACCTGGAAGAAGCTCTGGGCTCCTGGCTTTGGCCATTTGGGGAGTGAACCAGCAGATGGAGGATCTCTTTCTCTCTCTCTTCTTTTCTCTCTCTGTAGCTCTGTCATTCAAATAAATAAAATCTCTTGTTAAAAATTATTATAAATAAATATTCTGAATCATTGTAGGTCAACAGATTAGACAATTTAGATGAAATACATATATTGCTAGAAAAATATAAAATATCACACTTACTTAAGAAACTAAAAATGTTAGTATCCTAAAACAATAACAATAAAATAACAATAAATTGTATCAATAATTTACAAAATTACTCAAAGTCCAGACCCACATATTTTCCTTAGTGAATTCTACCAAGCATTTAAATAAATAATACCAATATCTTGTAAACGCTCCCAAAGAACACAGAATATTTACAAACTCATTTTTTGAGGTCAATACCATACAGATACTACTGTTATACACAGATACATAAAAAAGAAAGCTACAGCTCCTGGAAGTATGGTGATGCACCAAGTTAAGCTCCCACTTGGTATGACCACATCCTGTATTGGAGTGCCTGGCTAAAGCCCTGACTACTCTGTACTTCTGATCCAGTTTCAGATTAATGCATCTGGGAGACAGTAGATGATAGCCCAAGTGCTGTGTTCCTGCCTTCCATATGGGAAATCCAGATGGAGTTTCTGGCTCTTGGCTTTGGCCTGGCCCAACACCAGCTATTGCAAGCATTTGTTGAGTGACTGAAGAGATTTCCTTCCTCCATCCCCCATCACTCTGAAACAAATAAATCTTTGAAAAAAAACTACAGAGAAATTTCCCTCATGAATATGGAAACAATCCTCAAATAATGCTGGCAAACTAAATTCAACCATATGAGACATATGCTTACAATGGACTCCAAAGATATCAGGTCCTAATCCCTGCAGTCTGTAAACGTTATATTACTGAGGAAAAGAGATGTCTGCATATGTGATTACATAAAAGGTTTTAGGGGCCAGAATCATGGCATAGTGGGTAAAGCCACCACCTGTGACACCAGCATCCCATATGGGCAATGGTTCAAGTTCTGGCTGTTCCACCTCTGATTCAGCCTCATGTTAATGTGTCTGGGAACTCAGTTGAGGGCAGTCCAAACTGGATCCCTGCACACATATGGGAGACCAGGAACAATCTCCTGGCTCTTGGTTTTGGCCTTGCCCAGCCCTAGCCAGTGTGGGTCATTTGGAGAGTGAATTAGCAGATGTGAGATTCTCTCTCTCTCTCTCTCCCTATCTCTCTCTATAGCAATTCTGCATTTCAAATAAATAAAATAAATCTTAAAAAATAAAATTTTAAAAAAGGTTGTAGGCTGTACAGATCATCTTGGACTCAGGAGTTCCCTAAAAGCCACCATTGTTTGCTATGGAATAAACTCAAGAGGTAGATTCAATGAAAACAGAAGAGAAAGATTTGTGCAGATCTTGGCCCTGAAGTTTGTGGAGTTGTGACCAAGAGCCCAGGAAAGCCAGCCACCACCAGAAGCCAGAAGCACCAGAGAATGGCTACTGCACTAGAACCTTGGAGAGCCTTGATTTTCATATAGTGATACTGATTTTGGACTTCTGACCTCTATAACTGTAAGAACAAATTTCCTATTATAAGCCATCAAACTCTGTTCCAGCAGCCACAGAAAACAAATACAACATATAAACATAAGTGTATGGATAACAGAGAATAATTGCATAAGGTATCACAGAAATGCAAGTTTATCTTAACACTAAAGAACAAATGAGCATCAATAAATTCTGAAACAGTCAAAAGACTCACAATCATATGAATGAATACAGAAAAAAAAAACATTTGACAAGGTCTAGCATTCCTGATACAAAATTCGATTGAAGGAAACTTTCTCTCCATGATAAATTACATACATGTGGCCCTGTAGGTAACACCATGCTTGCTACTATGAGTAAGCACCAGATGTAAGGCTAACATCAGAAACAGGGCAATGGGCTATACTCTCACTGTTCTGAACAAAATTGTGCTTGGTGCTCCAGGCAGTAAAATCAGCTAGACCGCAGTGTACACAAAGTTGCTGAGGGATCCAGGGCCAAGCTGAATTTGCTGTATACAGGGCAGGACAGGTTGTCTGGAGGCCTGGAAGAGGGGTAGGGGCTAGATCTCACCAAACAGGTGCAAGAGACAAAAAGAGAGCTGCCCCAATATCAGACAAGCATCCCCCAATTCCAAAGCTGACCATGAGGAAGTCCACGTCACCCTACAGCCAGGTCCAGCAGTTCGGCCAGCTCCATCTCCCCTTTCTTGCTACACCCGGCCCCACAGACTCACCATTTCTCAGCTTCTCAGGTGTTTGGCTTCCTCGTCCCAGAGCAGCAAAAGATGAATAATCTGAGCAGATCATCTCTGCAGCCTGGATATGACTGTGACGTGCGGAGCTCGTGGGATTACGCAATCTTGTCACAGGTGTGCCTGATTAGACAGTTTGCAAGGCCAGTGAACTCCCACAGATGTAGCCAATCAGTATCCTCCATAGCAAGGGACGTGCTCGCTTGTGATTGTACCGAGTTTATAGATTGAAAGTCCTGGCTTGGGCTCAAGTCTGAATGTTCATGGTCCATAGCCCTGGCTCTCCCAGCAGCAGCGGTGGCAGTCACCTTCGTGTTCCTGCCGGGATCCTGTGATCCGCAGCTTGTGGTAACCCACTTCCGGTGAGTTAATTTACTGATTGTTTACTGACTTCTGGGCCTTTGTTTTTCTTTGTTATTCTCAGGACATTTCTCTGTTGGGTCTTTTCTAAAGATATGTGGAAAAATGTTTAAGATATTATGTAATTTTATCATTTTTTATTCATTTCTCTTGTAAATGTTTGTCTTTGGTACTTCAGTATTTTCTGTTTGTTTTTCAGCAGTCAAATCCAGTTAATTATCTTCTACCCAGAGGCCTCACTAAATTATCAGTTTGTTTTTTGATTACGTTGAATTATCTCTGTATGTAATAGTGTCAGCCATATCTACTGACAGATGTACTGCTTAAAAGTTGATACTTTTACTTGGTACTCACACGTTTGCATTTGTTTCCCTGGCTAAGTCTCCAGGAGAAAATCAGAGGAGGTAGCCTTGTCTGTGTGAGGTTCAAAGGAAATATATTTCTGTGATCCTGCATTAAGTAGTTTTTTGTATGTGTTTTCAGATAATCTTGATATATGTAAGGAAATAATTTTTAATCGTTTTTCTGACAATTGATTTTATTATGGCTGGATCCTAAATTTTATAACTTTTTTTTTTTAATTTTTGACAGGCAGAGTGGACAGCGAGAGAGAGAGAGAGATAGAGAGAAAGGTCTTCCTTTTGCCATTGGTTCACCCTCCAACGGCCGCCGCGGTAGCGCGCTGCGGCCGGCGCACCGCGCTGTTCCGATGGCAGGAGCCAGGTGCTTCTCCTGGTCTCCCATGGGGTGCAGGGCCCAAGCACTTGGGCCATCCTCCACTGCACTCCCTGGCCACAGCAGAGAGCTGGCCTGGAAGAGGGGCAACCGGGACAGGATCGGTGCCCCGATTTATCACATGTTTTTATTACATTTTATGTAAATTATCATATAGTTTCTTGTATTTTTTAATTTATGTATATGATTTGCTCAAGAATATTAAAAATTCCCACATTTGTAGTTTATCTTGGTTCACATTGATCTAGTAGGGTTTCATATATGGTTTAATTCATATAAAGGTATTTAGTTTCATTTTTATTTCATATCTTGCTCCAATTTTCATAATCTCTGTCACACTGCCTTCCAAAAATGAACTTTAAAATTCAGTTTATTTCTACTTGGAATGAGTGTGAGAAACTTAAAATTGGACTTGAAACAATTCCATGTCTGGATCTTATATTTTCCTTGTGGAGTTTCCTTCTTTGGCTTGCTTGGTTTTACAAAAATTGGCTCAAATTATTTGGCCATTTTTTTATATTTTATGGTGTATTTGTATTTGGAGAAAATAGTTTTCAAAATGAGATGGACTTTGATCTATGTAGCCAAGTTTTATTTCTAAGAATTCTACAAAATCCTCTTGGTATCTGGAGAAGTCTATAAGCTTTGTAGAGAATGGTTGTTTCAATTTCTTGAAATTCGTGTTACTTTCTCTTGTCCTCAATCACCTTTACTAATGGAATATTAGTTTTCTTAATATGTTTTAACATACATTTTACCCTTCTTTATTTCCTTCTGTGGCTCTCCTCTTACTACCAGCATTTCATTGATTTCTACTGTTATGTTTTCTTCCAGCTTTTTCATGCTTGAGAAAGAAGCCAAAATGATTGTTTTCAATATTATAAAATTTTAACCTAAGTATGTAAATTCTCTCCAAGCATTGATTTATCTTCATTCCCTTTATTCCCTTGTGCATTTCCAAACTCTTTATGTTCAGGCCCTGGCTGCCCCATGTATTGACAGATAGGTGAAAAATAAACTGACAAGTTCCTGCAGCCATCCCAGTCTTTATGTTTTCCTTCATATGTTGTAGTTTGTAAAATCTCTGTAATCCATGTCATTTTCAATGTCTACTCCTTGTGCCAGCTTCATTAGTCTCCAATTCTGTGTCTCTGCCACATTTTTCTTTGAATGTCATCCTTGTAACTGCATCCCATGGCAATGTTCATATTCTCAAGCTCCTCTGCACCAGGCTTGATCTTCTCTCAAGTGTCTGCATCCCTTGTCCAGAGTGATTTTAATACTACCTGGAGTGATGTGGTTACAGGTGTTTCTGGTTCATGAGAGCCTTTGGGTACCTCTCTGCCCTTTGTCTGAGGTTCCATCTTCCCTCAGGTGTTTCCATACCCCTTACTGTAACCATTGTCTTTCTTATGTCTCTAGAAACCCTTTGATTGCAGTCCAAGCTTTTTTTTTATTCTCTCTCTCTCTCATTGCAAATAAAAATATATTTCCTCCAAACCACCTACCACATAATATATAGTTATATTATATCATATGGATTGTTTTCTTTTGTCTTTCACTCCAAATAAAAATATATTTCCTCTGAACCACCTACCACAGAATATATAATTATATTATATCTATATGGATTGTTTTCTTTTGGATACTTCATGTAAATGGACTCATATAATGTAGTTCTTTGTCAATGGCTTCTTTCACTTACTGTATCTGCCACATTCTCATGCTTTATCATATATCAGTACTTAATTTCTTTTGACTTGAAATACTCCACTGTACGGAAATCAGTTTTGTTCATTCACTGGTTAACAAAAATTTGAATGCAAGCAGCTGTGTAGATATATCTTAGTGTCTGTTGGTTTTTTATGTAAGCATAGAATTGCTGGATATGGTAAATCTATATTTAACTTTTAGATAACTGTCAGACTGTTTTCCAAAATGTATATAGCATTTTACAGTACCACCAGTACTGTATGAGGGCTCCAATTTCTACCCCTCCTCACCAACACTTGTGTGTGTGTGGGTGTGTGTGTATGAAGTGGTACTTTACTCTGGTTTTGATCTTCATTTGCTGGTGGCTAATGTGTTGAGCAACTTTTCATATATTTATTTGCCATGTGTATATCTTCTTTGAAAAAGTATTCAAATTCTTTGTTCATTTTAAATTGTTTTATATCATGAATTCCATTGAAGTCCATTACCAGATAAATAACTTATAAATATTTTTTCCTATTTTACTTAGCAGACTTTATTTTTTGAGCAATTTTGTGCTTACAACAAAACTGAAGAAAATTATTCCCTTATATCTCTTGCTTCCAGACACATATTGTGTACCACGTGATACACTAGATATAACTGATAGACTGCATTGGGCTAATCCACATTTGGGTGGACATGCCCCACAATTTGAGCATCACACAGAATAGTTTCACTGCCCTATGAATTGTTCTCTACCTATTAATTCCTCCAACCCTTGCCTATTGAGAATCATTACTGTTCCCATAGTTCCCTCTCCTTCTTCCTCCTTGTCCTCTTCTTTAGCTATTCGAATAAATGTACAGTAATATCACATTGTGGACCCAATTTGAGTCTTTGTGATTATTAATGATGTTAAAAACTTTTTATATACTTAGTTGTTTACCAGCAACCATATGCTTTATTTGCCAAAACTTTTGTTCTTGTTTTTTGTGATTTCTATAATTGGTTTTGCAAAAACAAACAAAAAAACCATTTGCTTCTCAAAGAGAGAGAAACAGAGGGAGATGGAGAGGTAAAAGGGGAGAGTGAGAAAAAAAGAGAGAGGGGGAGAGAGAGAGAGAGAGACTTTTTACCCACTGGGTTCACTACACAAATAGCTGCATGAGCATCAGCCAGGTCTGCACCAGACCAAAGCAAGAAGCTAAGAACTCCATTCTGGTCTCCCACATGGATTACAAAGACCAAAGGGCCTGGGCCACATTACTAGGGATCCACATTGGACGTGAAGAAGCCAGAACTCAAGCCAGGTTAATTCACAGCATCACAATGCCAGACCACAAAACTATAACTTTAGGTTAAGTATCAGAGATTTGTTACTGGAATATAATCACTTTGTAATTAGAAAACAGTTTTACTTATTTGTGATACATTGGAGTAAAAAATTTAATCATAAAGAAATATGTACTTTTATACTTAAAGAGTTATTCTCTTAGTATATCATTATCTTTGGCTCAAAACTATGTTTGCCTATAACATGGCATTTTCATCTTTCCATCTAAATGTGTAGTATCAATGAAAAAAATACAATTTAGGTATATAGGTAATCATCAGATTGCTGGATCTTATGGCAAATCTGTTTTTAGTTTTTGCTGTTGTTTGTTTTTAAGAAATCTCCACACTGGTGCTTGCTTTGGCAACACATGCACTAAATAAAGAAATCTCAACAATGTTTTCCACAGTGGCTTCACTAATTTACATTTCCACCAATAGTGTATAAGTGTTCCCCTTTGTACACATCCTCACCAATGTTTGGTACTCTTGTTGTTTTGGATTTTAGCCATTCTACATGGGTGACGTGCTATCTCATTGTGGTTTTGATTTCCATTTCCCTGAAGGCAAGTGATGCTAAGCATTTTTCATACATTTGTTAGCCATGTGCATTTCTTCTTTTGAGAACTGTCTGCTGAAGTCCTTTGCTCATTTCACAACCGGTTTGGTTGTTTTTTGTTATTGCTGCTGTTGTTGAATTTTTTTAAATTGTGGATATATTCAGTATATTAATCCTTTGTCCGATAGGGGTTTGCAAATAATTTTTCCATTATGTTGGGTGTCTCTTCAATCTTGATCATTTCCCTTGATGTGCAAAAGCTTCTAAGTTTAGTATAGTCCCATTTATTTAGTTTTGCTTTTGTTGCCTGTGTTTTGGGTATCTTTTCCAAGAAACCATACCCTACACCAATGTCTCGGAGGGTTTACCTTACATTTTCCCAGCAACTTCCTAGTCTCAGGTCTTGAATTTAGGTCTTTGATCCACATTGAGTTCATTTTTGTGTATAGTGAGAGGAGTGTATATAATTTCACTATTCTACATATATCTCCAGTTTTGCCAATATCATTTCTTGAAGGGATTATATTTACTCCAACATATGGTCTGAGCACTTTTGTCAACAGTCAGTTGTCTGTATGTATGTGAATTAATTTCTGGGCTGGGCTCTCTATTCTGTTCCATTGATCAATGTATCAGTTTTTATGCCAGCACAATACTGTTTTAACTACTAGAGCTTTGTAGCATGCTTTGAAGTCATACATCGTGATGCCTTCAGCTTGATTTTTCTTGTTAAGCTTTGCTTTGGCTATTTTGGGTCTTTTGTGATTCCATATAAATTTTAAGATTGCTTTGTCTAGTTCTGTAATGAATATCATTGGATTTTTTGATAGGGATTCAATTGAATTTGCTGATTGCTTTAGGTAATGTAGACATTTTGATAGTGTTTCTTCTGATCCATGAACAAGGAACATCTTTCCATTTTTGTGTTCTTGATGATTTTTTCATTAATGTTTGATAATTTTCATCATAAAGATCTTTCACTTCTTTGTTTAAATTTATTCCTAACCATTCGATTTTTTGTGGATGTTGTGAATGAGACTTCTGTCTTGATTTCCCTTTCTGTGAGCTCATCATTAGCATACAAAAATAAACCTACTGAGGTTTTTTAATGTTTATTTAGTAATCTGTAACTTTATTGACTTGATTTCTCAATTGAAACAGTTTTTGGTGGAATGTTTAGGTTTTTCCATCTACAACATCATGTCATCTTCAAATATGGAAAATTTGACCACATTTTTCTAATTTTGATGTACTTTATTTCTTTCTACTCCATAACTGATCTTGCTAAACTTCCAGTACTACATTAAAAAAGAATAGTGAAAGTGGACATCCTTATCTCATTCTAGATCTGAGGGAAAATAGGTTCAGGTTTTCCCATTCTGTATGATGCAGACTGTTGATTTGCCATATATTGCTTTTATAATATTAAGGAACGTTCCTTCTATGCATCATTTATGGAGGGTCTTTATCATGAAGAGGTGTTGAATCTTATCAAATGCTTTATCTACATCTATTGAAATGACCATACACTTTTTGTTCTTCATTCTATTGATGTGAGGATGTTTATTGTTTTGTGAATGTTGAACCACCCTTGTGTTTCTGGGATAAATCTCAGTTGATCATGATGTATCATCTTTTTGATGTGATTTTTTAATTTGATTTGCCAGTATATTGTTGAGAATATTTTGCATTTAGGTTTATTAAGGGTATAGGTCTGTAGATTTCATGTATTGTGTTTGGTTTTGATATAACCAATTTATTTTATTTTATTTATTTATGTTTTTTTGACAGGCAGAGTGGATAGTGAGAGAGAGAGAGACAGAGAGAAAGGTCTTCCTTTTTGCCGTTGGTTCACCCTCCAATGGCCACTGTGGCCGGCGCATCTCGCTGATCTGAAGCCAGGAGCCAGGTGCTTCTCCTGGTCTCCCATGCAGGTGCAGGGCCCAAGAACTTGGGCCATCCTCCACTGCCTTCCCGGGCCATAGCAGAGAGCTGGCCTGGAAGAGGGGCAACCGGGATAGAACCTGGTGTGCTGGTGCTGCAAGGCAGAGGATTAGCCTGTTAAGCCACGGCGCCGGCCTGATATAACCAATTTAAAAAGATTGAAATCATACCATGTATTTTCTCAGACTATAAAGGAATAAAACTAGAAATCAATAATAAAAATAGAACACTCATAACTACTTGGAAATCAAACAACATGCCATTGAATGACCAACAGGTAACTGAAAAAATTAAGAAGAAAACCAAAAACCTTCTTGAAATAAATGAAAATACTATATATCAAAACGTGTCGTATAGAGCAAAAGCAGTATTAAGAGGGAAGTTTGTAGCATTAAATGCTTGTATTAAATAAGAAAATATCTCAAATTAAGGACCTAATGATGCATCTTGAAGACTTAGAAAAACAAGATAAAAACAACCTAAAATAAGCAGGAGGTGAAAATAAGAATCAGCACAGAGATAAATGAAATTCAAATTATGAAAGTAATTTAAAAGATCAATAAAACAAAGAGGATAAACAAAATAGAAGTACCTTTAGCCAGGCTAACAAAGGAAAAAAAAGAAAAAATCAAATAAGAAAATTAAAGATGAAGTGAAATACATTACATCCAACGCTGCTGAAATACAAAGGATCATAAGAAACTAATATGAAGATCTATATGCTAATGAACTGGAAAACCTTGAAGTGATGAATACATTACTGAATTCATATAACCTAGTGAGATTAAAACAAGAAGATAAAGACAATTAAAACAGACCCAAAACAAACAACGGCGTTGTAGCAGTAATCAAAAATCTTCTAACAAGGAAAAGTCCTGGATGGCTTCACTACTACATTCTACAAAACATTCAAAGAGGAAGTAACTCCAATACTCTGCAAACTATTACAAAAATATCGAACAGGGGCCGGTGCCGCGGCTCACTAGGCTAATCATCCACCTTGCGGCACCGGCACACCTGGTTCTAGTCCCAGTCGGGGCACCGATCCTGTCCCGGTTGCCCCTCTTCCAGGCCAGCTCTCTGCTGTGGCCAGGGAGTGCAGTGGAGGATGGCCCAAGTGCTTGGGCCCTGCACCCCATGGGAGACCAGGAGAAGCACCTGGCTCCTGCCTTGGGATCAGCGCGGTGCGCCGGTCGCAGCACGCCAACTGCGGCGGCCGTTGGAGGGTGAACCAATGGCAAAAGGAAGACCTTTTTCTCTGTCTCTCTCTCAGTGTCCACTCTGCATGTCAAAAATAAATAAATAAAATAAATAAATTTTAAAAAAATCGAACAGGATGTAACACTGCCAAAAACTTTTAATGAAGCCAGCATTACTTTGATACCAACATCAATAGAATATTAACTCTTAATTTATGCTGATAATACATTTATTCAAAATGGTATTTTTAAACCTCAAAATATATGAGATTTTAAATTATTTATAAATTTTATTTCCTTATCTGAATTGAATTATATGTCCTTATCTGAAAGTTATTCATAAAAATCATAGAGGTAGTAGTATGAAGCTGCATCCACAACAGAATTTATTTTCACCAAAATTAATTATTCAGAAAAATTATAATAGTTTATTGCTCACATTTAGAAAATAAAGGAAAAAAATCAAAATTTAAATTATATTCACAAGAATAGGCAATATAAGATAATGTTTGAACCTAAATACCTTAATCTCCAAGTAAGCTATATGATAAATTCTGTCAAATTAATTACATTACTATGCCATAAATACCAATGTGATGTTTTTACATTTTCCTTATAAAGGAATTATTATCTCTGTCCTTTTAGATCATATATATATATATACATATATATATATTAGATCATATATATACATATATATTTAACTTACATAATATTTATAACCTGCCTATATTATTTTCCATAAAAAATTGCAAGCTGAAAACAACTTGGAGAGCATTGTTTGTGTATAGAGACAATTTGAAAGATAGAAACAGAGCAGAGCTCCCATCTGAAAGCTAGGTTCTCAAATGCTCACAATAGACTTGGTATTGTAAGGGCTAAATCTGAGAGCCTGGAACTTAATTCAGGTCTCCCACATGGGTGGCAGAGCCTCAATTACTTGAATCATCACAACTGTCTCCCAACATCTGCATTAACAGAAGCAATATTCAGGAGCTGGAGAAAGAAATGAAACCCAGGTAATCTAATGTAGGACTTGGGCATCTTAACCACGAAGCTAAATATTCACTCCCTAAATATTAATTCCACTTCCTACAACCTTCTTGAATGATGCTTACACTTCTTTAACATAAAATAATGAATAAAACATTGCTATTAAATTTACAAAATGAATTGAAGTTCTAGTTATTAAACTATTGACATAATACATAATCTTAAGAGCACACAGAGAATTTAATAATATTTTGTTTATCCTCTTTGTTTTATTGATCTTTTAAATTACTTTCATAATTTGAATTTCATTTATCTCTGTGCTGATTCTTATTTTCACCTCCTGCTTATTTTAGGTTGTTTTTATCTTGTTTTTCTAAGTCTTCAAGATGCATCATTAGGTCCTTAATTTGAGATATTTTCTTATTTAATACAAGCATTTAATTTATATTTACTTCAGTGTGCCTTTGTTATTTACTTCATTCATTCACAAATCCATGCCTTCTATTTCAAAATGCTTTCATTTATTCTTTCTAAAATGTTTATTATAGACTTATTAAGAACAATATATGGGGTGCCGGCACTGTGGTGTATGTAGTAGGCTAAGCCTCCACCTGCAATGCCAGCATCCCATAGGATGCTGGTTTGTGTCCTAACTGCTCCTCTTTTGATCCAACCTATGGCCAGAGAAAGCAGTAGAAAATGGCAAGGTCTTGGGCCCCTGCACCCCCATGGGATACTTAGAGGGAGTTCCTGGCTTTGGATCAGCCATGGTGACTATTTGGGGATTGAACCAGAAAGTGGAAGACCTTTCTCTCTGTCTCTCCCTCTGTCTGTGCCTTACCTCTCAAATAAATAAAATCTTTTTATAAAAAAAAGTAAAATGTGTTTTTATGAAATGCAGCAGATTCAATGATCACATAAGTATTCAATTTTATATTATAGAAGAAGTTCACAAAGAATTGTTCTGCATCTATGAAATGTAAAACAAACTGAAATTATACAAAACCCAAACTAGTTTTTATGTGGAAATAAATTTAATGTATTTACCTACTCACCTTTTCCAACTCAAAATTTATTTAGGTTTTAAATCAAGCACGCTTTCTCAAATGCTAGTGTCAGAAAAATTATAATAGTTTATTGCTCACATTTAGAAAATAAAGGAAAAAAAATCAAAATTTAAATTATATTCACAAGAATAGGCAATATAAGATAATGTTTGAACCTAAATACCTTAATCTCCAAGTAAGCTATATGATAAATTCTGTCAAATTAATTACATTACTATGCCATAAATACCAATGTGATGTTTTTACATTTTCCTTATAAAGGAATTATTATCTCTGTCCTTTTAGATCATATATATATATATATATACATATATATATTAGATCATATATATACATATATATTTAACTTACATAATATTTATAACCTGCCTATATTATTTTCCATAAAAAATTGCAAGCTGAAAACAACTTGGAGAGCATTGTTTGTGTGTAGAGACAATTTGTTTCAAAGTCATTAATATTAATAATTTATTTTATATAAAATATGTACTTGAAAACTATCTTTGATTAGTAATAATTTATTTGAAACCTCACACTTATATAAATAAAATTATTATAAGATTGTGCAGGGAGGGCTGCTTTACAATTTTATTATCTTTGTTCAATTTTTGCATTAAAATATTAGGTGTGATAATTGGTCTGAACTCATCAAATCCAGGTATGTTTGTATCATCAAGTTCCCAAGGGTCTCAAAATTCTGTCAAATCATCCATAGATATAATTATATATGTGGATATTAATTAGAAATATAGATGTTGGTAAATCCACCACCTCTGTAATTTACTATAGAAGCGGCCATTGGGGGATGAACCAACAGAAAAGAAAGACCTTTCTCTCTGTCTCTCTCTCTCACTGTCCACCCTGCCTGTCAAAAAAAAAAAAGAAAGAAAGAAACACAATCAAGTATTTTTCTTTGAAGTGAAGAAAAAATCATACATGGTTGGGGAGCCATTAATTCTGGTAGGTAGTAAATTGCAGTTAACCAGTCAGAATGAATGAAAATACTTAAAAATAAATAATGTTATAGATTTAAAAGACAAACCAAGAAGTGAAAAATTCTTTGCTTTTTTTTCAAAAATGTACATTATAAATACATTCTTAAGATGTATTTTTCTTTACACACTCTCACTTATACTCAAGATAATAAACTATCACATTTTTATTGGGAAGTAGAGAAAAATATTTCACTCAGAATATTAAGATGCACAATTTTTGAATTAATAGTTTTGCTGAAAAAATTGTAATAGCTGAGCTTGCATTTTTAAGCATAACTATGTTTTCTGTATAATGACTTATGGCAAAGATACTATTTTATAGATAGAGGGATGTTTGTGGCAAATGGTGCTGGGGATTGTATTCATTTTGTTTCCACTAGAGCAAACAACTTTCCCATGGGGTATCTAAACTTAGAATGAGTTTGGTATCACAACAAAATTGATAATGTCTGTAGAAAAATAAAGGATTGTTTTCCTAGACTTCAAATCACAAAACAACAGTCCAATTGACTTGTGTTTGTCAGTGGTATATCTCTGTGTTTTATAAAACATGCAATCTAAGAAAAATAGATATTTGTACAAAAGCTCACATTTGTATCATCTTTTGCTTTTTTTTGTTTTCTTTAGCACTGTGAGTCTAAAATTCTTCTAAAGAAAACGTTTACTAAAAATAAGTTTATATGTGTTGCCCACAGGAGTTAATTTCTTTTTTTTTCTTTTAATAAAGACCCTGTTGTTTTTATTTTTTCCCAGAAGCATTTTATTAAGGTATACAAGCTTCATGTACTTCATAAATACAACTTTAGGAACATAGAAATCAGTTTTTAATAGAGCAAAAGGGTTGCACTACACATGCATAGAACCTTTTGAGGATAGGCAAGTCCCAATGTTTACATGGGAGTATTGCCTTATTCTGTTGCAGAGAGGAGCTGTCTTCCTCAACCCACAATGCTGCTTGCTTTAATTAAGGCTACTATGTTTTTGTTTTTTTTTTAATTTTTATTTTTTGACTGGCAGAGTGGATAGTGAGGGAGAGAGACAGAGAGAAAGGTCTTCCTTTTTGCCATTGGTTCACCCTCCAATGGCCACTGCGGCCGGCGCATTGTGCTGATCCGAAGCCAGGAGCCAGGCACTTCTCCTGGTCTCCCATGGGGTGCAGGGCCCAAGCACTTGGGCCATCCTCCACTGCCTTCCCGGGCCATAGCAGAGAGCTGGCCTGGAAGAGGGGCAACCGGGATAGAATCCGGCACCCCAACTGGGACTAGAACCCGGTGTGCCAGCGCTGCAAGGCGGAGGATTAGCCTGTTAAGCCACAACGCCGGCCAAAGGCTACTATGTTTTCAACAAGCAAATCAGGAAGCATTTTGTGGACAGAGATTGACACTCTATGCAATTTCATTTATACACCACCTCACTTTCTAGGTGTACTTGAGCCACATGCTGGGTGGGGAGGTTGCAATTTCTTTTGACTAGATTTAAGTGCTAGACAGATAAGTCAATTCTAATTTGGCCCATTCTTTCCTAGTGTGATTTAATTCAATGGAGTTATGAAAATGTTTATCAAAAGAATTTTGGAACTAAAATATTGACTGAGTTCAAAATATTGACAACCAACCATGGTAGTCAAAGAGCATACCCTAGGAGCATTCTTCATATAGGACATGAAATGTTATTATTATTATTTATAAGTTAAAATTATATTAAAGTACATAAAAAGGGGTTCATGAATGTGACCAAAGTTACTTCTAATTTTTCAGCTTCTTCTGTCTCACTATGTGGAGCAGAGGTTGGAGGTATATAAATGTCATTTAACTTATTTGCTTTTATTTGCCAATATGGTAGCTTTTTGTTTCATAGAGGTAGGTCTGCTTGTTCAAACAGTCACTTCTTAAGAACTGCTGGTCACACATGGGAAGGCAAATTTCTTTGCCCCTGTGTGGGTTTGCCAGTGTCTGGATAGTTCATCAGAACACACAAAACATCTTTCACAATCTTTCCACCTACATCAAAAAGGCTTTTCTCCTTTATGTGTCCTCAGGGGGCCATCATATGAGAACTTATAAAGTAGATCTTGCTACATTCTGGGAGGCTACATATGGGACTTCTTATTCTGGATGAGTGAATATGAGTAGTGACTTTGACTGCTTAAGGGGAAACGCAGGAGCAGGGACAGTGGAGGAGATCTTGGTATCATTCGAGCTCAACATTGGCAGGTTTGGGCTCTGCACAATGCCCTGGGCTACAACAACCATGACAACCTCTTTGAGCACCAGAGAGCTGCATGTAGAGATAGAAATATGGACTTGTTGTGGGGACATGGACTGACTGAGACCTACAGATGCCTGTCTCTGAGGTGGGCATAGAAATCTTGTGAAGGGCAGCACCCACTTTCTTATCTACATATGCCATGTTTTACTCACATCTCAGTCTGTGATGACTCGGCTGCACAGGTGTTCTTTCTTGCAGTCTCCATATTCAGGTGGCCACTTTGAAAGAGGTTAGCTTGGTGTTGGAGATGCTAGTTGCTTTTTCTGGGGGGTGGGGAATCTGTGGCTCAAAAGTGGACATCAGCTGTACAATGCAGCACACATTGCTTGAACGTTGTGGAATTTGGAGTGAGACACTGGGCCCTTTTCTTCCTCTGAATGGTGCAGAAGTGAGAAGCTTGACTATCTCTTGGAATGATTTGTAGTATTTAGTAGATGGTTCAGGTGTGATTAACTTTACATTTGAGAGGGTTCAAAGTCAGAGGGGCTGTAACATGGAGGCATCAAAGTGTGGGGATGGAAATCAGCTGGGAAGCAGATTCTCTTCTGATGTATAAAATACTTATGTAGGGAACTGTTTTTAAGGTACTTCTTAAAATAGGACTTTCAGTTGCAAGTCATTAAGTGTTCTAAAAGCACTTTCTGTGCAGTTTCATTCCAGCAATACAAACTCTCTTCTGACATTTCAGAAATTCTTTCCTCCATTGCTTTTTGGAGTGTCGCACCAGTTGAGCATGGTTGGCTGCCTGGTAACTTCTGGTGAGCTGACTTCCTGTTAGGCTGTGGGCTGCCTAGTTTCATAGGAGCTTCCTGAGTTATTGCTTGCCATCCCCCCTACAGCTACACTGAGTGACATCGCCTCTCTTCTCATTCTGGTATCTGCTTCACCGTCCTGTGCTGTGGGTGAAGGCAGAGCCTGTGACCAGCCAACCAGTGTCAAAGGTATGTGAAACACTGGCCAATGAGCTGGTGCAGCCATGCATGGTCTTCAGCTTTTGGCAATGGGAATCTGTTATCAGTGGAGCATGTACATAGACTCAAGAGCCACATATCTGGGCTGGCACTGTGGCTTAGCAGTTAAAGCTGCCACCTGTAGTGCCAGCATCCCATACAGGTGCTGGTTTGAGACCCAATTGCTCCACTTCCTACCCAGCTCTCGGCTATGGACTGAGAGAGCAGTAAAAGATGGGCCAAGTCCCTGGGTCCCTGCACCCACATGAGAGACCTGGAAGAAGCTCCTGGATCCTGAATTGGCCCAGCTCTGGATGTTGTGGCCACTTGGGGAGTGAAGCAACGAATGAGACTTCTCTCTCTCTCTCTCTCTCTCTCTCTCCCTCTCTCCCTCTCTCCCTCTCTGTAACTCAACCATTCAAGTAATAAGTAAATAAATATTTTTATTTTTTATTTTTTTTACTTTTATTTAATGAATATAAATTTCCAGTGTACAGCTTATGGATTACAATGGCTTCCCCCTCCCATAACTTCCCTCCCACCCGCAACCCTCCCCTCTCCCGCTCCCTCTCCCCTTCCATTCACATCAAGATTCATTTGCAATTCTCTTTATATACAGAAGATCAATTTAGTATAAAGATTTCAACAGTTTGCACCCACATAGAAACACAAAGTGAAACATACTGTTGGAGTACTAGTTATAGCATTAAATCAAAATGTACAGCACATTAAGGACAGAGATCCCACATGAGGAGCAAGTGCACAGTGGCTCCTGTTGTTGACCCAACAAATTGACACTCTAGTTTATGGTGCCAGTAACCACCCTAGGCTGTCGTCATGAGTTGCCAAGGCTATGGAAGCCTTCCAAGTTTGCCGACTCTGATCATATTTAGACAAGGTCATAAAAGACAGAGTGAGGATAGCAACCAATGATCCTAAGAGTGGCATTTACCAGGTTTGAACAATTATACAGCATTAAGTGGGGAAGAGGACCATCAGTATACACAGGTTGGGAGTAGAGCCATTGGTGGTAGAGTAGAGGTTATGATTACAAAGGAATGAGGCCCAATTGCACTAGACAGGGCCTAGAACAAAGGACAGAGTCATTAGTAGAGGAGCTAAGAAAGGTGCTGTCTAAGCTGCAATTAAGTTTTCTGATTGAGAGGCAAATAGAACCTGATAGAAGGGGCTTGATAATAATCTGTTGGGCTTTAGGCCTTGTAAGTTAAGAGGCCCAGACCTATCTATCTCTTCACATGGGGTATATCCTAAGGGAGGTGTGAATCTCCTAGGGGAAGGCACTCTGTTGACTTTCATGACTTGGCTGGCCTGGGAGGAGAGCTGGCCAGGTAAAGGCAGGGGGCATCTCTAACAAGAAATTTACAGTTCTGCCTGCAATGTTGCTGACCCTACTTGACCATCCCCTCAGCTGCAGTGTTCACTTTGGAAGTTGGGCTGAGTGAAGGGCTTTTCAGCTTAGATCCAATCAGATCTGTGGCTCTGACCTGGGCATCCTTCGACTCCAGGGCAGGTCCATTTCCAGTGATCCAACTCTTGGCAGAGCTGCCAGGGCTCTTCACAAGCTGACTTCTGCTGAAGCCCAGGCTTACCACATTGAAAGCCACTGCAGTAGACTGGCCTGTTGGGTCTCCTTGAGGGCAGATCACTGTACAGATCAGCCATTAATAGGCCTGCCACCCATTGCTTCTGATGCCTAGCTTTCTTTTCCTCCTGGTTTGTGTTAAAGCAGACCAGAGGATGCAAGTCAAGGGAGTGCCCGTGTCCCATCTCTAATCTTCGGTGGCCTGAACTACAAGTCTATAGTCACAGGCATGTTCTGTAGTAGTTTTTCCAAGGTAGACAATGCCCATGAGGAAAATTATATTCTCACTTTAAAACTTTCTTTCCCTTTGGCCTGAAAGGGAGCTTTTTTCTACTTACTGTATACTTTGCTGATGGCGAAGTGAATCTAGCTATGAGATTATTATTTAAGTTCTTATTTTGGCTATGTTATTACAGAAAAATGTTAGCCATCTCTTTTATAAGGTCTAAAGATTAAATTGTACGTCCTACAGATTCCTTCATAATAGAATTAGTTTCCTATCTTGAAGAGAATAGAGAAATGAAAGAACAAGTTGGGCTTAGAATAGAGAAATGAGGGAGCAAGTCCTAGATTGCTTGCTGACAATAGCAATATTACATGAATACTTAGCAAACCGTTTCAACCATTAGATAACAACTTAAAAAACATTTACCAGAAGGTCCAATGCCTTCTATAAATTTTAAGAATCATGTATTTGAAAACACCTCTTAAATATCTAACATGGTGTAGTTTGTTTAACCAGTAAAGTTAAGCACAACCATATAAAATGTTTTTAGTTTCTTTCTACCAACAAGTTTAAAACATGATACACAGATTCAGGTCACCCAAATTAAAATGTATCTTTGATTGATTTTAGCAGCTTAAATTTATGGACAATCTTATCTATAAGCCATTTAAAATAAAACTCTTAATAAAATTTCCTATATGGACATACAATATGTACACACATATAACATAGCATAATAGACCAATATAGCAATTTTAATAATAGCTTTTAAAATCTTTAACTCTTTTTGTAGATTGCCAATTGATTTGAATTTCTTTTTGTTTTTAGATTACTTTAACACATTGCTTTAACAGAGCATCAGAGTTTAATTCTATGTCAAAGAGAAATTGAGCTTCCTGTGATCTTTTGCTGTGAGGTTTCGAGGGCTGGTGCCATCACGCACTAGGCTAATCCTCCACCTGCGGTGCCGACATCCCATATGGGCGCCAGGTTCTAGTCCTGGTTGCTCCTCTTCCAGTCCAGCTCTCTGCTGAGGCCTGGGATAGCAGTGGAGGATGGCCCAGGTGCTTGGGCCCCTATACCTGCATGGGAGACCAGGAGGAAGCACCTAGCTCCTGGCTTTAGATGGGCATAGTTCCAGCTGTTGCAAAACCATTTGGAGAGTGAACCAATGGAAGGAAGACCTTTCTCTCTATCTCTCTCTCTCTCACACTGTCTGTAAACTCTACCTGTCAAATAAAAAAGAGACAGCAGAAAAACCCCTAATAAAAATAGATTATATATCTATATTATATATATATATATATATATATATATATGGAAAAGAAGGATGCAGTTTCTCCCTGTCACAAACTTATTTTCTTTACCTGAAACATTGGGTTTTATTTTATTAAAGTTTTTATGTGAAAAATAAAGTGTCAGAAGGGAGGGAGAGATAGCGAGAAAGATTGAGCCTTTTTATCATTTGGTTCACTTTCCAAATGGCCATAGTAGTCATGGCTGGGCCAGATCAAAGCTAGGAGCCAAGAACTTCATTATGGTTTTCCACATGAGTGGTAGAGACAGATACATGGACCATCTTCTATTCTATTGCCTTCCTAGGTGCATGCTCTGGACATTGGATTGGAAGCAGAGCAGCTGAGGTAATAACCAGCACTCCAATATGGGATGCCAGCATCAGAAGTAGCAATTTAGTCTACTGTAGCACACTGATAGCCCCAATGTTGAATTTTAGAAAACATCATCATACCTCTAATGGGAAGCTAATTACAGAGCTTTGAAATTAGGTGGCATGGCTTTCCTCCCTACCTGAGTTTCCACTCCCCTTCCAGGTGCCGCCATGATCAGCTTGCACAGTTCCATACTTGGGCATAGCCAAGGTTTCTATCTAGAATCTTTTGTTTTGGAAAACTCCAAATATTTAGGAATGGCTAAAATACCAACATGCATGATTGTTCGTGTGTGTGTGTGTGTGTGTGTCTGTGAATCAACAATAATGTTTCATTTTTTAAAAAGAAAGAAAACCAAGTTCTAATTTGATTTTCTTCCCTTTTGATTTTTTTAATTAAACTTTTATTTAATGAATATAAATTTCCAAAGTATAGCTTATGGGTTACAATGGCTTCCCCCCTCCCATAACTTCCCTCCCGCCCGCAACCCTCCCCTTTCCCACTCCCTTTCCCCTTCCATTCATGTAAAGATTCATTTTCAATTCTCTTTGTATACAGAAGATCAGTTTAGTATATATTAGGTAAAGATTTCAACATTTTGCCCATATAGCAACATCAAGTGAAAAAACTACCATTGGATTACTAATTATAGCATTAAATAGCAATGTACAGCACATTAAAGACAGAGATTCTACATAATTTTTTTTCAAATTAATTAATTTTCTATGCCATTTCCATTTTAACACCAGGTTGTTTTTTTTTTCATTTCCAATTCTCTTTATATACAGAAGATCACTTCAGTATATAATTAGCAAAGACCTCATCAGTCTGCGCCCACACAGAAACGCAAAGTGTAAAAATACTGTTTCAGTGCCAGTCATAGCATCACTTGGCTTTGGACGACACATTAGGGACAGATCCCACATGGGGTGTAAGTACACAGTGACTCCTGTTGCTGATTTAACAATTTGACACTCCTGTTCATGGCGTCAGTAATCTCCCTAGGCTCTAGTCATGAGTTGCCAGGGCTATGGAAGCCTTTAGAGTTCGCTGACTTTGATCTTATTCCGATAGGGTCATAGTCAAAGTGGAGGTTCTCTCCTCCCTTCGGAGAAGGGTACCTCCTTCTTTGATGGCCCCGTTCTTTCCACTGGGATCTCACTCACAGAGATCATTCATTTAGGTCTTTTTTTTTTCCCATGATATCTTGGCTTTCCATGCCTGCTATACTCTCATGGGCTCTTCAGCCAGATCTGAATGCCTTGAGGGCTGATTCTGAGGCCAGAGTGTTGTTTAGGACATCTGCCATTCTATGAGTCTGCTGTGTATCCCACTTCCCATGTTGGATCTTTCTCTCCCTTTTTGATTCTATCAGTTAGTATTAGCAGATACTTGTCTTGTTTGTGTGATCTCTTTGACTCTTAGACCTATCAGAGCTATCAATTGTGAGCTGGAATTGATCACTTGGACTACTAAAAAGGATAAAGTATTACATTGTACACCTAAAGTCAGGACAGGAGCTGATCAGTTCATTGTTGCTTATAGTGTCCATTTCACTTAACAGGTTTCCCCTTTGTTGCTCAGTTGTCACCGATCAGGGAAAACAAATGATATTTTTCTCTTTGGGACTGGCTTAATTCACTCAGCATGATGTTTTCCAGATTGCTCCATCTTGTTGCAAATGACTGGGTTTCGTTGTTTCTTACTGCTGTATAGTATTCTATGGAGTACATGTCCCATAATTTCTTTATCCAGTCTACTGTTGATGGGCATTTGGGTTGGTTCCAGGTCTTAGCTATTGTGAATTGAGCTGCAATAAACATTAATGTGCAGATGGCTTTTTTATTTGCCAAATTAATTTCCTTTGGGTAAATTCCAAGGAGTGGGATGGCTGGGTTGTATGGTAGGGTTATGTTCAGGTTTCTGAGGAATCTCCAGACAGACTTCCATAGTGGCTTAACCAGTTTGCATTCCCACCAATAGTGGGATAGTGTCCCTTTTTCCCCACATCCTCTCCAGCATCTGTTGTTGGTAGATTTCTGAATGTGAGCCATTCTCACCGGGGTGAGATGGAACCTCATTGTGGTTTTGATTTGCATTTCTCTGATTGCTAGTGATCTTGAACATTTTTTCATGTGTCTGTTGGCCATTTGGATTTCCTTTTTCGAAAAATGTCTATTGAGGTCCTTGGCCCATCTCTTAAGTGGGTTGTTTGTTTTGTTGTTGTGGATTTTCTTGATTTCTTTGTAGATTCTGGTTATCAATCCTTTATCTGTAGTATAGTTTGCGAATATTTTTTCCCATTCTGTTGGTTGCCTCTTCACTTTCCTGACTGTTTCTTTTGAAGTACAGAAACTTCTCAATTTGATGCAATCCCAAATGTTAATTTTGGTTTTGACTGCCTGTGCTGCTGGAGTATTTTCCAGGAAGTCTTTGCCTGTGCCTATATCTTGCAGGGTTTCTCCAATGCTCTCTAATAATTTGATGGTTTCGGGTCGTAGATTTAAGTCTTTAATCCATGTTGAGTGAATTTTTGTGTAAGGTGATAGGTATGGGTCTTGCTTCAAGCTTCTGCATGTGGAAATCCAATTTTCCCAGCACCATTTATTGAATAGACTGTCCTTATTCCAGGGATTAGATTTGGATCTTTGGTCAAATATAAGTTGGCTGTAGATGTTTGGATTGATTTCTGGTGTCTCTATTCTGTTCCATTGGTCTATCCATCTGTTTCTGTACCAGTACCATGCTGTTTTGATAACAACTGCCCTGTAGTATGTCCTAAAATCAGGTATTGTGATGCCTCCGGCTTTGTTTTTGTTGTACAGGATTGCTTTGGCTATTCGAGGTCTTTTGTGTCTCCATATGAATTTCAGCATCATTTTTTCCAGATCTGAGAAGAAGGTCTTCGGGATCTTGATGGGTATTACATTGAATGTATAAATTGCTTTTGGGAGAATAGACATTTTGATGATATTGATTCTTCCGATCCATGAGCATGGAAGATTTCTCCATTTTTTGGTATCCTCTTCTATTTCTTTCTGTAAGGTTTTTCTGTAAGGTTTTTGAGATACATCTTAACAGCTGCACCAAATTTGCAAAATGTGTGTAACTCTGGATGAAATATTTTTCTTCTAAAAGCACAATGATTTTAAAGGATTAAAAGTCTAGTAACATTTCTAAATATGATTCATATCATGAAAGCAGTGGTTGTTAATTTTAAACTGAATTAACAAAATTACAGACCATACATGATTACCCTCCAGAACTGCAAATAGCAGACAGCAGCCATGAGCTGCATCACACCTTAAGTAGTACATTTACCCTATAGTTACTCCCATACCAGAGGACATGGGGACATGGCAGAGGGTTTAGCACAGTGAAACTAGCAATGTTCATAAAGTTACAGACAGAGTTGATGTAAAGAGGCACTCTTCTGTTACAAAAGGAGCTGGTTAGTAATTTTTAACCTGCCTTACAGAACTGATGTTCCTCTCATAAATATCATCAAATTGGGGATTAGTGATGGGCTCAATAGCACTGGTGTAAACTCCAGTAGAGGTGGAAAAGTTACATTTACACACATACACACACACACACAGTAGCATAGTCACCATTCATTTAGGTAGGGGTGGGCTAAGGCATCCTTAGTGGATGTTCTTTTAGATGGATCAAACACTAAAATCCTGCCTTTAACTGCTACAGAGTATAGAGAATAGGAATAGATGACTGTGAGATGTGGAGGATGCCTTCAAAAGGGCCTTAAGCTGTTAGCATTGCTTCCAAAGACAGTGTACTCAATAGGTCTATGGTCAAATCCAACTGCTGAGGGACTCCCCTGAAACAATATTCTTTATCCCAATAATTCTGCTAAGATACATCTGATGGACCAGATGTCCATAGGACTAACAGCAGAATATCAGGATTTCTGGAGCATAATTTATGTAGTTAACTTCCTAAATCTTACTGAGATTCATTTGATTATTCCACTCTGGCCAATGCAGAATAGAAAATCTTTTGAACACAGTTGCTATTCAGAAGGAGTCACATTCTTTTTTTTTTTTTTTTTTTTGACAGGCAGAGTGGATAGTGAGAGAGCAAGACAGAGAGAAAGGTCTTCTTTTTTGCCGTTGGTTCCCCCTCCAATGGCCGCGGTGGCCTGCACATCGTGCTGATCCAAAGCCAGGAGAGGAGCCAGGTGCTTCTCCTGGTCTCCCATGTGGGTGCAGGGCCCAAGGACTTGGGCCATCCTCCACTGCCTTCCCGGGCCATAGCAGAGAGCTGGCCTGGAAGAGGGGCAACCGGTATAGAATCCGGTGCCCCGACTGGGACTAGAACCGGTGTGCTGGCACCGCAAGGTGGAGGATTAGCCTGTTAAGCCACGGCGCCGGCCAGGAGTCACATTCTTAATGTCTTGATGTAAATTGTCAGCTCAAAGGAGATATTTCAAACCTTATAAAACCTTGTGAACAAAACTTTAACATGATATGAGCTGAATGATAGAGGAGAGATAATTATAAAAATTTCATGTGGTTCGCTCTGTGTCAATTCTGTGCAACACATATTTCTACAAAATAGTCAATATGTGGAAGCTGGAATATGTCAAGGGTCAAGATCACATTATCATGTTTAAAAAAACACATCTTGCATTCCCATGAGCCTCTTCTTTAAGAGATCAAATTCTGGAAGGCACAGCATTCTTTGAGTGCTACTCTCATTCCATCTCTTGGACCTACTACTGACTAGGCAAGACCAAAGGCTGGATATTCAATAAGTCTATCTGTTTCAAGATCCGGCTGCTGTTGTGGGTGATACCAATACTGATGACTGTGTGCTTTAATGGTAGCAGCTAGAGCAGCGCATATCTGAGCTGGGCTTGCTGAAGATAGGAAATATGGCTGCTATTACACAAGATTTAACATGGTTAACGCAACTGTGAAAGAAGTATGCCACTGTACAGGGTGGACAGCAGTAACTGAATTTGCAGTGTTGAGAGTGGTGGTGATGATCAATCTGAGGCAGAGGAAGGTCAAGAAGATGGTAATGGTGTGGTGTTGTGTTGCTACTGCTGTATGAACATTGTAAGCTGTCATTATTTTTTAAAGGTTTATTTTATTATTTTAAAGAAAGGGAGAGACATTCTATATGCTGGTTCACTCCCTAGATGGCTGCAACAACAGGGTTGGGCCAGGCTAAAGCCAGGAGCCAGGAGCTTCTTCCTAGGTTTCTCATGTGGATGGCAGAGGCCCAAACACTTGCACCATCTCCAGATGCTTTTCCTAGGCCTAGTGGGAAGTTGGATTTAAAGTGGAGCAGCTAGGATAGGAATTTGTGTCCACATAGTATGCCAGTGTTGCATGCCACAGCTTTAGCTGTTTTACCACAATGCCATCCCCAGCTGGTATTATTTTTGTATTGACTCTTGTGCCATAATGAGAAATCCAAACAATGCCCTTTGATTAGAAAACAAATTGGTCAAATTGTCATTTGACCATTTACAAGTGTATAAAAACCATGCATTCCATTTTGAAAATATGGACCATAACTGGCTATATGTCTTCTTCAGCCAATCCAAACAAGTTAGAGGATCTTGGTATTTAATATTTTGGGTCAGTGTGTGGGTTACCTGGAGAAAAGGAAAAAAGGGCCCTTGACTCCAAGATTTCTGCCACAAGTGGGAGCTAAACCTCCACTCTTAATTTGGGATATGTTTCACCTTTGAATTGGGCAAGCCTCACAATGCACTGAACTCCACATGTGAAAAGCCTCAGGGAGGGGCCAGTGCCATGGCGCAGTAGGTTAATTCTCCACCTGTGGCACCAGCATCCCATATGGCACCAGTTCTAGTCCTGGCTGTTCCTCTTCCAATCCTGTTCTCTGCTATGGCCTGGGAAAGCAGTAGAAGATGGCCCAAGTGCTTGGGCCTTGCACCCACATGGGAGACTGGGAAGAAGCACCTGGCTGCTGGCTTCGGATCGGTGCAGCTCCAGCCACTGCAGCCATTTGGGGAGTGAACCAATGAAAGGAAGACCTTTCTGTCTCTCCCTCTAACTGTAACTCTACCTCTCAAATAAATAAATAAAATCTTAAAAAAAAAAAAAAACGGCTCAGGGAACAGACCCTTGGAATTGCATGAGTTAACTCATCTACACTTTCCATTCCCGTACCCTTTTACTAACATCTGCCATCTCCCCCAAAGCACACATTAAAAATAATTCCAACCCTCTGTATTTAAAAGATCAGAGTGGGATTTTCATGAAAACCACCTGAGTCCTGCCCTGAACTCTCATTCCTTTCTGTATCTCCCTCTACTCCTAGTCATCTGGACTTGCTGGTGGTACCAAACATTCCTGTTGGAAACAAGGGGGTAGCCTGGAGGACTGGAGTGACAAGGGGTCACAGGTAGGAGAGAAAGGAGAAATAGAACAGGACAAAGTGAAACTAATGAGGTATATGGCAAAAAGTGGGTAGCATTCAGCCCTCAGACAGATGGAAATGCCCAAGAGAAGTTGAAGGTCCAAGGAACAAAGAATAGGAATCCTTGGAGGCAGTTATGGTACATTCAGAAGCAGACTAACTCTGAACCTGATTCCAGCTGCTGTTGCTGAGGAGGAATGGGGGGAAAATGGCTGGGCACCCTTACCACATGATAGATCCAAGGATCTCAAGGCCTTCCTGTCTCCCTCTGGGACCCCACCAGGCTCCCATCCCTTAAGCCAATTTCTCAGCCATCACAAATACTCTGGTTAGTCTCACTTCTTCTAGCAAAGACAGAATGATCTTTAGACAAAATCATTAGAAATATCAGCTTTATTTATTTAAATATAGTTGCTATGTCAACATCAAATTGAGTTGCAATTGATATTTAACTTTGGTAAGACAATCATTTCACCAAAATATATAACACAGGGTTTTCCTCACGGAGTGATATTAAAGATCCCACAAAATCTTAATTCCATTCCTATCTCTTATTAAGAAAAAAATCACACTCTTTTATGGTCCCTTTTGAGAAATAAACAATTCTCTATTCTGCTAACTCACTGAGATACTCGAACTAGTTGACTAACCAATGATAATTTATTGCATTGCTTGTTTCCAATAGGCTGCCAGTTTGATAATGTTGTGCTCTGGTTCACCACATTCTGATTGTTGTGAGACCACCTTGACAATCTCACACTTATTTAAATTATTTAAATTTCAAAAACCTGTGACTGATTATAACAAATGAAATATGAGGTAAAGGCTTCCAGGGATGTGAGAAATGTACCCTTATGGAACAAATTCAAGAGTAAAGAATCGAGGCCAAACAGACACATGAAAAAATGTTCAGGATCACTAGCAATCAGGGAAATGCAAATCAAAACCACAATGAGTTTTCACCTCACCCCGGTTAGAATGGCTTACATTCAGAAATCTACCAACAATAGATGCTGGCGACGATGTGGGGAAAAGGGGACACTAACCAACTGTTGGTGGGAATGCAAACTGGTAAAGCCACTATGAAAGACAGTTTGGAGATACCTCAGAAATCTAGATATTGTCCTACCATACAACCCAACCATTCCATTCCTTGTAATTTACACAAAGGAAATTAAATTGGCAAATAAAAGAGCTGTCTGCACCTCAATGTTTATTGCATCTCAATTCACAATAGCTAAGACATGGAATCAACCTAAATGCCCATCAACAGAAGACTGGAGAAAGAGATTATGGGATATGTACTCTATAGTATATTATACAACAGTAAAAAAAATGAAATCTGGTCATTTGCAACAAAATGGAGGAATCTGGAAAACATCATGCTAAGTGAAATAAGCCAGTCCCAAAGGGACAAATATCACATGTTCTCCCTGATCAGTGACAAATAATTGAGAACCTAAAACGGACCCTGTAGAAGTGAAACTGACACTATGAGAAGCAATGAATTGAACAGCCCTTGTCCTGACTGTCGAGGAACAACTTACTATTTTATTCCTTTTAGTATTTTTTCCCTCTACTTAATACTATTGGTTGAACTCTGTAATTAACACACAATTATTCTTACATGCTTAAATTTAACTGAAAAGTGATCCCTGTTAAATATAAGAGTTGGAATAAGAGAAAGAGGAGATGTACAGTTTGGCGCATGCTCACTCAGACATATCCCTATTGGTAGAGCTAGAAATGTGCCAGGGGATTCCAATTCAATCCCATCAAGGTGGCATGTACCAATGCTATCTTACTTGTTAAAGTGATCAGTTTAAGTTCATAATTGATCAAAAAGTTAGGATTAATTGTCAAAGGGATTACATAAATAAGACCAGTGTCTGCAAATAATTGATAGAATTAAAAAGGAGAGAGGCCAGCACCGTGGCTCAACAGGCTTATCCTCCACCTAGCAGCGCTGGCACACCGGGTTCTAGTCCCAGTCAGGGCGTCGGATTCTGTCCCGGTTGCCCCTCTTCCAGGCCAGCTCTCTGCTGTGGCCCGGGAGTGCAGTGGAGGATGGCCCAAGTGCTTGGGCCCTGCACCCGCATGGGAGACCAGGATAAGCACCTGGCTCCTGGCTTTGGATCAGCACAGTGTGCCGGTCACAGCGTGGTGGCCATTGGAGGGTGAACCAATGGAAAAGGAAGACCTTTCTCTCTGTCTCTCTCTCTCACTGTCCACTCTGCCTGTCAAAAAAAAAAAGAATTAAAAATGAGAGAATGATCCTATATGGGAAGCAGGATACATAGAAGACTCATAGAATGGCAAAAGCCCTAAACAGCACTCTGGCCTCAGAATCAGCCATTAAGGCATTCAGATCTGACTAAAAAGCCCATGAGAGTTTCACAGGCATGGAAAGCCAAGACACTGTGGCAAAAAAAAAAGTGACCTAAATGAAATATCTCTGTGAGATCCCAGCAGAAAAAACAGGCCATCAAAGAAGGCAGTACCTTTCTCTGAAGGGAGGAGCGTACTTCCGCTTTGACTATGGCCTTGTCTAAATAAGATTAGAGTTGGTGAACTCAAGAGGCTTCCATAGCCTTGGCAGCTCATGACAAGAGCCTCTGGTGATTACTGACACCATAAATAAGAATGTCAATTGTTAAATCAACCATGGGAGTCACTGTGCACCTGCTCCCCATGTAGGACCTCTGCCCTTAATGTTTTGTTCTATGCAAATTAATGGTAAAACTACTACTGAAACAGCATCCTATACTTTGTGTGTCTTTGTAGGTGCAGTATGTTGAAATCTTTACTTAGTATATACTAAGTTGATCTTCTATATATAAAGTTAATTGAAAATGAGTCATGATGAAGAATGGGATGGGAGAGGGAGTGGGAAATGGGATGGTTGTGGGTGGGAGGGATGTTATGGGGGGTAGCCACTATAATCCACAAGTTGTACTTTGAAAATTTATATTTATTAAAAAAATAAACTAAAAAAAAGAATTGTGGCCAGCACTGTGACACAGCAGATTAAAGCCCTGACCTTGAAGCACCGGCATCCCATTTGGGTGCCAGTTCTAGTCCCGGCTGCTCCTCTTCTGATCCAGCTCTCTACTGTGGCTGGGATAGCAGTAGAAGATGGCCCAAGTTCTTGGGCCCCTACATCCACGTGGGAGACCCAGAGGAAGCTCCTGGCTTCAGGTCAGCACAGCTCTGGCTGTTGTGGTAATTTGAGGTGTGAACAAGTGGATGGAAGACCTCTCTCTCTGTCTCTACCTCTCTCTGTAACTGTTTTAAATAAATAAAATAAACCTAAAACAAAATCATTCCTCTTCTTTTTGTATGTTTTATCTGATCTGAAATACATGAAGAAATATCTGTTGCAGTAGGCTGAAGACAACAGAAACAATAAGCAAGAAGCTGAAACAGAGGATATCTATATCCTGCACAGTATTGCAAATCAGGACTGCAGTGAAAAGCACAGACAAAATATATTTTCTTGGGGCTGACTTGAGGTTTTTGTTTAATTTGTTCTTGGAGGATTTTTCACCCTTCTAAGGGTGTTTTATTGAATTTTATTCCTTCCAGAAATTTCAGTACCATGGATCTTTCACCTATTAGTCTTCTTGTGCTCCCCTATTTTAGTTGTCAATCCCAAGGCCTCTTGTGTCTTCACCTATTGAAAGCTTCCCACTGCTCCTTTCCAATTTCCCTATTGGGGTAAATGCCTTAGGCATATTGGCTTAGGATAGAAGTGTCCTATGCTGATGCCCAATCACCCTTCCTGCTATATTACTTACAGTCTTATCCTTTCATAACAGGGGTAGATTGCAATGATGTGGTGACTCATCCTGACATGGGCCAACACCACAGGAAGCCTATAAACAAGTCACACACCTTTCTGCTAAGGTCTGCATATTTGCAGATCAATGCACTAAGGGTACTGCACATCTTTAGTAATGTTGTTATCATGGAATATACAAATCATTTCAATGCAAGGATAAGGCTCATGGAACTGTTGAAAGATAGCATTTTTCTTAGACAAGTACTAAAATGACAGGAATTTCTACTTTCCAGGTCTTCATCCTCCACCACGTTACAAAACTTGGTTCACACTGAAAATTGCCTTAATATTGACAGTAATGTCTCATTAAGTTAACATTTTCTGAAGTTTTATTACAGTGGAGATACTTGATGTGAGATTTTCAATACCCTATAAATATGTGACAGATTAGTGCAGTGTCTTTGGAGTGTTTGTATAACTGCCTATTCCCTGGAGAACATGCTTTCGGTATGAAATCCACAGTGAACATCAAGTTTATGAGCATCTCTCTTCTTGTGTCTATGGAAGCATCTTGCCAGAAAATGCAATTTTGTGATAGCATCAGCACAATGAAGGGAATCAGGACACAGGGAGCCGGGTTTTGCAGCATACCTGGCAGTTTTTGACAGTGCCCTGGGACAGCTAATAGTTGGCAAAGGGTGTTATGTGTGTCAGACCTCACAAGACAACACAAAGACAAAGGTCCTCATATTCTGAAGCCCAGCCACAACCCCATAAGGTCTCTCTCCCAGATCAAATGCAGATTCTCAGCAGAAACTAACACTATTGTCACAAAATCCATCGTCTCAATCACAATGAATGTTGTGATGACAGTGGTTGTTTTTCAGTTAGAATGCAGCCTCAGTGGATTTCAACAATAGACACAGGTGCATAAAATTTGATTTTTTTAAATTTTGAGACCCTGAACAAAGATTCCCTCTCTGCAGAAGAGAAGCTTCTATACCTCTGGGAACAAAGATTGAAAAATTTCCCTCCTGGGACCTCAAGTTACAGAAAGAGGCTGACACTAGCCTTTGCTAGTCTCCAAATGATAGGACTGTCAGCTCTATACCCTTCAGTCTTACTATAGTTCTCACTGCCCTCATGATCAGGCATAAGATCCACCAAACAATTCCTAACATGTCACAGGACTTGGGGTTTTAGTGCATGGTCACATTTACTGTGCAGAGTCCAACTGCCAAATTCCAATGATTTCAAATTGTGGAACACTTGAAGCAAGTTTACCCTTCAGTATAAAGTGTAAGCTCGATGAGTCTTTTTGAGTTGGAAGGTTGGCAAGATAATAGTGTCAAGCCATTCCCCTAAAAAGATAAGGATAAACCTTGGGGTATGTATGGTGTGTGTGTGTGTGTGTGTGTTTATCTATGCATATGTGTTAAGATTTCCCACATTTTCAACAATGAAATATAACTAGAATATCAAGAGTCACATTTTTGTAAATATATCTCTAATCAATCCATGTATGTTCTAAAAGAGAAGCAAATTCCAAATCAATTTTTCCATTTTCTCCTTGTTTTTTTATGAATTTTTTATATTTGTGAATCTTCATGACTAATTCATTAATAACTTTCCTTAGGGATAAATGTCATATAAAACCAGCTTTATCTGATTTCTTTTATTAAGAAGACAGTAAATAAACAGGAAATACTTTTTATTTTCTTTTGGGAACATAGCATCTCATAGAAGATGCAATAAGATAAGGACATGAAATAAAAACAAATTTAGAGCACATCTAGTTCACAGAGATACAAATGTTACCAGGAAAATATATGAATTAAAAAATACATAGAAACACTGTTGGCCAATAAGAAGATATACATCCTAAAAATGCAAGAGAAGAGATAGTAATATTTTCAAATAAGCAATGTAAGTAATCCTGTAGATGCAAAATATTAGAATGTCATATGATTAGTTAAATTAAATGTTAAAATATATTTAATAAGATATTAAATATAAAGAATATAAAATGTTAAAAAAATTTTCATGACCTTTTTGCTTATTGTTTTCATAAAATGTATTCTCCAGATATTCTGAAAACCCTTTGTATGCAAGGATTTTAAAAAATTGTTACTGCAAAATTAAATACAATAAATGTAAAACATTAAAAATTAAATAAAATATTCAATAAAATTCAGATAGAATATTGTTACAAGAGCAATTAAAAACAGCCATGTTGTTTAATATTGTCTAAAATAAGTCTAAAACAATTTAACTAATTCAGGACTGCCTATACTCACTTAAGGCTATAAATTTCCATTAAGCATTGATTTATCTGGCATCTTTGTATTTTCTTCTGTGTTTCTCAGCTTGTTCCTGCATGTGCTTGCTAACTCCAGGTGCGTCTGTCTCTATGTGCCTGCAGCCATGCCTGGCTTCTTGTGTTCACATTTCTATTCCTGAAATCCATGTGTTCTCTCTGTGTTACCATCTCAAATAACTGCATCCCTACTTTGATGTCTGCAGTGCCAGCATCCCATGTGGGTGCTTGTTTGAGTCCCAGCTGCTCCACCTCCAAGCTAGCTCTCTGCTATGGCCTGTGAAAGCAGTAGAAGGTAGCCCAAGTCCTTGGGCTCCTGCACCCATGTGAGAGATCCAGAAGAAGCTCCTGGCTCCTGGCTTAGAATTAGCTCAGCTCTGGCAATTTGGGGAGTGAATCACTCGATGGAAGAACTCTCTCTCTCTCTCTCTCTCTCTCTCTCTCTCTCTCTCTCTCTGTAATTCTGCCTTTCAAATGATCAAATAAATCTTTAAAAAATGGAAGTGTGTCATTGTAACAATTAGAAAGAAAAATGAGAAAAGCAGGAAGTTAGGAGTGAGCAGGGAGGGAGCATATTGTGGGGAGTGTCATTATGTTGTTAAAACTGTATATATGAGGGTTTGGCACTGTGTATAATGGACTAAGTCTCTGCCTGAGGTGCTGGAATCCCATATGTGCACCAGTTTGAGTTCCATCTATTCCTCTTCCAGTCCAGCTCTCTGCTATGGCCTGAGAAAGCAGCAGAAGATGGAAATAATGCTTGCACCCCTGCACCTGCAAGGGAGACCCAGAAGAAATTCCTGGCTCCTGGCTTTGGATTGGCCCAACTCTGGCCATTACAGCCTTTTGGGAAGTGAACCAGTGGATTGAAGACCTTTCTCTCTGTCTCTCCCTCTCTCTGTCTGCAACTCTACCTTGCAAAACAAATAAAATATTTTTTAAAACTGTATATGTGAAATGCAAAACAGTTAAAAACAAAAAATAATGAAAAGATTTGACATAAAATTATTTTAAAAATATTTAATGAGCCAAAAAAGAAGGTAGTAAAGGAGAAATAGAGTTATAAATCATATGAGAAATATAGAAATGTAGTCAAGTGACAGATAATTTCAGCCATATTTAGAATTAGTTCAAATACAGTTGAGCTGATAGAGATTGTCAAATGTGATAAAAATAAGACATTTGAGCATGTTGTCCACTTGTATCCTATGTAAAATACTAAGACAGAAGCATACTTAAAATGAAAATGCGGAAAATATATGCTACACAGAAATGAATGCATAGAAAAGTTAAGACAATTGCATCTCATATTTGAGAACCTTAGTGATACTCAGCTATGGCTCACAACCTCAGCTTCCTGCTATTGAAGACCCTGGGAGGTAGCAGTGGTGACTCAAATATTTGAGATCTTGTCACCTATGTGTTAGACGTGGATTGAGGTTGTTTATGTTTTTGTTGTTGTTTTTTCCAGCTTTGGCTCAGCCCAGTCTTGACTATTGTGGGTATTTGGTAGAATGAATCAGGCACCAGGATCTTTCGAGCTCTAGCTTTCTCTATTTCCCTACCTCCCAAATAAATAAAAAGATTTAGGAGGCCAGCACTGTGGTGTAGTAGGCTAAGCCTGCACCTTCAGCACCAGAATGCAGTATGGGAACCAGCTTGCATCCCAGCTGCTCCTCTTCCAATCCAGCTCTCTGCTATGGCATAGGAAAGCAGCTGAATATGGCTCAAGGGCTTGAAGAAGCTCCTGGCTCCTGGCTTCTGGCTTCAGATCAGTTCAGCTCCAGCCATTGCAGCCATTTGGAGAGTGAACCAGTAGATGGAAAACCTTTCTTTCTGTCTCTCCTTCTCTGTCTTTAACTCTACCTCTCAACTAAATAAAATCTCAATAAATAAATAAAAACATAAACTACACTTATCATAAAATGCTCAAATGGACATCTTACTTGATAGCAGACAAAATAAAGGTCAGTACAAAATCTATTAATGCAGATATAGACTTTCCATGGTAACAAATTGATAATACATCAGAATGATATAACACTTAAAATATTAATGTACCAAAAATAAAGCCTTGATAACTCAATGCTCTTGCCCCTCCCATCCTCCTTCCATCATCTTTCTGTGCCCCTATGATGGTGCCCATGAATGTCCTGGCCGATGCTCTCAAGGCAACAGCAGTTCCAAGAGAAGAGGCAAATGCCAGGTTCCTACTAGACCATGCTCCAAAGTCATCATCATGTTTTTAACTGTGATGATGAAGCATGGTTACATTGGAAAATTTGAAATCATGGATGATCACAGAGCTGGGGAAATTGTTGTGAACCTCGTGGGTAGGTTAAACAGGTGTGGAGTGATCAGACCCAGATTTGATGTGCAATTGAATGATCTAGAAAATATGGAAGAATAATCTGCTTCCATCTTGCCAGTTTGGTTTCATTGTACTGAGAACCTCAGCTGGCAACATGGGCCATGAAGAAACACTACTAAAACACACAGGAAGGAAAATCCTGGGATTTTTTAGCAATGTAACATTCACATACAAATAAAAGCTCAATGGACCAAAAAAAAAAAAAAAGCCTTAAATGACATGAAATAGAAACAATATAAATAAACAAGAAAAAGTATCCACAATTAAACCTAGATAATACTCTTTAGTAGTCAAAAAAGAGATAAAATATATATCAATATCGACATTAATAACAATATATTGACCTGATATTTACAGAGGATTATGTGGAACACTTAGCACGACAGAAAATATGCCGAGTCACAAATGATGTCTCAATACTGAAAATGTGAAATGTTCCCTCTGAACACAATAAAATTAAATTAGAAATCAGTAAGATAAAGGGAAATGCAGAAGAGCCTCAAATATTTAAAAATAAAATATCCTTCTATATAATCCAGGAATGAAAGAATAAATCACAAAGTAAATTATGATATATATGATCAAAATGAAAATACATCATAGCAATGGCATTACTGGTAGTTCTATGGAAATCAGAATTTCTTTCCTACTCTCATCTTTGAAGTGGAAATCAATGCCCTTTGAATGTGGGCTGGCATGACCAACTTAACCAACACAACTCGCATATTTGAAACACTAAGAAAAAAAGAAACACTAATAGAAGTCAATGTGAGCAAAAAATTCTACTTTAACAGGAAATGTGCTAGATTTAGATTGAATATTATTTTTAAAATAAATAACAATCATTTCATATTTTGGTATAATATCAAGCTTTAAAATATCATAGCTCAAAGCAATTAAAGCATTTAATATGAAGGATTAAATAGGCATTTCTACAATGAAAATACACAAATGATTCCTTAGCATACAAAATGATAAGCACATTAAGATACCACTTTCCATTCAATTCAATTTTCATTATTTTGAAATTTGTTGGCAAAGCTGGAGAAATTGAAACCCTAATAACTTCCTAGGATAAATATAACATGATGTCACCGTATGGAAGAAAGTATTGAAATTCCTGAAAAATACTCTGTGTAAAATTAATGTATGATCCAGCAATTCCACTGCTAGGGATATAATCAAAAGAAATGAAAACAGGGCCAGAACAAGTCTCGTACACATATATTCATAGAAGCATTATTCACAATAATGAACAGCGAGAAGAAAACCAAGTTTCCAGGGAGAGATAAAGGGAAAAAGAATATTGTGTATTAATTATTGATACTAATACTGACAGCAGTTCTAATACATAATGTGTACTGAATGCAAATGAAGAATAATGTATTCCTTGTTGTAAAAATAGAGTGATGATAATAGAGTGGATTTGTCTAATCCAGGATCCCCTTAGGATTAAGACCTGTGGGCAATTTTCTACCAATTACTAATGAAAATATGTAGTCATGCACCTCAGATGTCTGATCATGTTTTTATTAATTTACCTCATTAATATCTTCTTTAGGAACAAATATCAACATCACTTTCCCTCACAATGCCCCAAAGATCTGAGCCCCAAATTAACCATCATTATTAATTCAGTTTATATGCTGCAGATGTTTTCTCATGCATTTATAACCATATCTATATAAAATATAGATTGTATTACACAGAGAGATATCACATAATATGTAGCCTTGAATTTAGAATATTACTTTTTGAGATATTAATTACAAAATGTGAAATCATTAAATATAGACATTAAAAATTTTAGGATTCATAGCACTCTTAAGCTTATTAAATATGAATGTAACCCACTTGTAATTCACCTATTTGAAGTGCACAATTCAATGGCTTTAACAGATATGTGTAATCATATCGAATGTCAAGTTTAGAATATCTTGCCACCTCAAAAAAAACTCAGTAAAAATAAGAAAGAGAGTGGGTAGGAACAAGGGAGGGAATATAAGGTGAGAAGTATCAGGTTCTTAAAATTGTATATATAAAAGAAAAGCCCAGGGCCAGATGGATTCACTGCTGAGTTCTACCAGACATTTAGAGAAGAACTAACTCCAATTCTTCTCAAACTATTCAGAGCAATCGAAAAAGAGGGAATCCTCCCAAATTCTTTTTATGAAGCCACCATCACCTTAATTCCTAAGCCAGAAAGAGATGCAACATTGAAAGAGAATTACAGACCAATATCCCTGATGAACATAGATGCAAAAATACTCAATAAAATTCTGGCCAATAGAATGCAACAACACATCAGAAAGATCATCCACCCAGACCAAGTAGGATTCATCCCCGGTATGCAGGGATGGTTCAACATTTGCAAAACAATCAACGTAATACACTACATTAACAGACTGCAGAAGAAAAACCATATGATTCTCTCAATAGACGCAGAGAAAGCATTTGATAAAATACAACACCCTTTGATGATGAAAACTCTAAGCAAACTGGGTATGGAAGGAACATTCCTTAATACAATCAAAGCAATATATGAAAAACCCACGGCCAACATCCTATTGAATGGGGAAAAGTTGGAAGCATTTCCACTGAAATCTCGTACCAGACAGGGATGCCCTCTCTCACCACTGCTATTCAATATAGTTCTGGAAGTTTTGGCCAGAGCTATTAGGCAAGAAAAAGAAATTAAAGGGATACAAATCGGGAAGGACGAACTCAAACTATCCCTCTTTGCAGATGATATGATTCTTTATTTAGGGGACCCAAAGAACTCTACTAAGAGACTATTTGAACTCATCGAAGAGTTTGGCAAAGTAGCAGGATATAAAATCAATGCACAAAAATCAACAGCCTTTGTATACACAGGCAATGCCACGGCTGAGGAAGAACTTCTAAAATCAATCCCATTCACAATAGCTACAAAAACAATCAAATACCTTGGAATAAACTTAACCAAAGACGTTAAAGATCTCTACGATGAAAACTACAAAACCTTACGGAAAGAAATAGAAGAGGATACCAAAAAATGGAGAAATCTTCCATGCTCATGGATTGGAAGAATCAATATCATCAAAATGTCCATTCTCCCAAAAGCAATTTATACATTCAATGCAATACCCATCAAGATCCCGAAGACCTTCTTCTCAGATCTGGAAAAAATGATGCTGAAATTCATATGGAGACACAAAAGACCTCGAATAGCCAAAGCAATCCTGTACAACAAAAACAAAGCCGGAGGCATCACAATACCAGATCAGGACATACTACAGGGCAGTTGTTATCAAAACAGCATGGTACTGGTACAGAAATAGATGGATAGACCAATGGAACAGAATAGAAACACCAGAAATCAATCCAAACATCTACAGCCAACTTATATTTGACCAAAGATCCAAATCTAATCCCTGGAATAAGGACAGTCTATTCAATAAATGGTGCTGGGAAAATTGGATTTCCACGTGCAGAAGCTTGAAGCAAGACCCATACCTTTCACCTTACACAAAAATTCACTCAACATGGATTAAAGACTTAAATCTATGACCCGAAACCATCAAATTATTAGAGAGCATTGGAGAAACCCTGCAAGATATAGGCACAGGCAAAGACTTCCTGGAAAATACTCCAACAGCACAGGCAGTCAAAACCAAAATTAACATTTGGGATTGCATCAAATTGAGAAGTTTCTGTACTTCAAAAGAAACAGTCAGGAAAGTGAAGAGGCAACCAACAGAATGGGAAAAAATATTCGCAAACTATACTACAGATAAAGGATTGATAACCAGAATCTACAAAGAAATCAAGAAAATCCACAACAACAAAACAAACAACCCACTGAAGAGATGGGCCAAGGACCTCAATAGACATTTTTCGAAAAAGGAAATCCAAATGGCCAACAGACACATGAAAAAATGTTCAAGATCACTAGCAATCAGAGAAATGCAAATCAAAACCACAATGAGGTTCCATCTCACCCTGGTGAGAATGGCTCACATTCAGAAATCTACCAGCAACAGATGCTGGAGAGGATGTGGGGAAAAAGGGACACTATCCCACTGTTGGTGGGAATGCAAACTGGTTAAGCCACTATGGAAGTCTGTCTGGAGATTCCTCAGAAACCTGAATATAACCCTACCATACAACCCAGCCATCCCACTCCTTGGAATTTACCCAAAGGAAATTAATTTGGCAAATAAAAAAGCCATCTGCACATTAATGTTTATTGCAGCTCAATTCACAATAGCTAAGACCTGGAACCAACCCAAATGCCCATCAACAGTAGACTGGATAAAGAAATTATGGGACATGTACTCCATAGAATACTATACAGCAGTAAGAAACAACGAAACCCAGTCATTTGCAACAAGATGGAGGAATCTGGAAAACATCATGCTGAGTGAATTAAGCCAGTCCCAAAGAGACAAGTATCATTTGTTTTCCCTGATCAGTGACAACTGAGCACCAAAGGGGAAACCTGTTGAAGTGAAATGGACACTATAAGCAACAATGAACTGATCAGCTCCTGTCCTGACTTTAGATGTACAATGTAATACTTTATCCTTTTTAGTATTTGTTGTTGTTGTTGTTGTTCTAGTACTATTGGTTGAACTCAGTAATTAACACACAATTATTCTTAGGTGTTTAAATTTTAACTGAAAAGTGATCCCTGTTAAATCTAAGAGTGGAAAAAGAGAGGGAGGAGATGAACAATTTGGAACATGCTCAATCGGACTGGCCCCAAATGGTGGAGTTAGAAATGTGCCAGGGGATTCCAACACAATCCCATCAAGATGGCATGTACCAATGCCATTGCACTAGTCCAAGTGATCAATTTCAGCTCACAATTGATAGCTCTGATAGGTCTAAGAGTCAAAGAGATCACACAAACAAGACAAGTATCTGCTAATACTAACTGATAGAATTAAAAAGGGAGAGAAAGATCCAGCATGGGAAGCGGGATACACAGCAGACTCATAGAATGGCAGATGTCCTAAACAACACTCTGGCCTCAGAATCAACCAACAAGGCATTCGGATCTGGCGGAAAAGCCCATGAGAGTTAGCAGGCATGGAAAGCCAAGATATCATGGGAAAAAAAAAAGACCTAAATGAACGATCTCTGTGAGTGAGATCCCAGTGGAAAGAACGGGGCCATCAAAGAAGGAGGTACCCTTCTCCGAAGGGAGGAGAGAACCTCCACTTTGACTATGACCCTATCGGAATAAGATCAAAGTCAGCGAACTCTAAAGGCTTCCATAGCCCTGGCAACTCATGACTAGAGCCTAGGGAGATTACTGACGCCATGAACAGGAGTGTCAAATTGTTAAATCAGCAACAGGAGTCACTGTGTACTTACACCCCATGTGGGATCTGTCCCTAATGTGTCGTCCAAAGCCAAGTGATGCTATGACTGGCACTGAAACAGTATTTTTACACTTTGCGTTTCTGTGTGGGCACAAACTGATGAGGTCTTTACTAATTATATACTGAAGTGATCTTCTGTATATAAAGAGAATTGGAAATGAAAAAAAAACAACCTGGTGTTAAAATGGAAATGGCATAGAAAATTAATTAATTTGAAAAAAAATTATGTAGAATCTCTGTCTTTAATGTGCTGTACATTGCTATTTAATGCTATAATTAGTAATCCAATGGTAGTTTTTTCACTTGATGTTGCTCTATGGGCAAAATGTTGAAATCTTTACCTAATATATACTAAACTGATCTTCTGTATACAAAGAGAATTGAAAATGAATCTTTACATGAATGGAAGGGGAAAGGGAGCGGGAAAGGGGAGGGTTGCGGGTGGGAGGGAAGTTATGGGAGGGGGGAGGCCATTGTAACCCATAAGCTATACTTTGGAAATTTATATTCATTAAATAAAAGTTTAATAAAAAATATTGTATATATAAATAAATGAAATTTGTTCCGTTTATATAAATAAAAACTAAAAAGTAAGCTCAGTACCCCTTCTATCTCTTCACTATACCCTCATCCCTGTAACCCTAAGTGTTCCTCTAACCCTAAGTATTCTTCTTCTTCTTCTGTTTTTTCTTTGACAGACAGAGTGGACAGTGAGAGAGAGAGAGACAGAGAGAAAGATCTTCCTTTGCCGTTGGTTCACCCTCCAATGGCCGCTGTGGCTGGCGTACCATGCCAATACGAAGCCAGGAGCCAGGTGTTTCTCCCGGTCTCCCATGTGGGTGCAGGACCCAAGCACTTGGACCATCCTCCACTGCCTTCCCGGGCCACAGCAGAGAGCTGGACTGGAAGAGGAGCAACTGGGACAGAATCCGGCACCCCAACCGGGACTAGAACCTGGTGTGCCAGCGCCGCAGGTGGAGGATTGGCCTATTGAGCTGTGGCGCCGGCCCCTAAGTATTCTTCTAACCTTAATATATGACTGCTGTGAACATTGCATGTGATGGATTATGGGATCCAAGGGTGCCCAATGTGTAGCCTGCATCCAAAAGTGAGGTCTCAGCCCATTCTCCTGCTGCACTCATCCAGAACAATAGCAATGGGAATGTGGGAAAGCTGGAAAAATGGGGGCAGTCTTGTCACAACCAGAATATTAGCAGGCCAACTAGTAGGAAAGGAAGCCCCACATTGGCTGCACATGTCTGGACTAAAATTCCCATTTCTTTGAGTCAGGAAAGGAGGGGAGAGGAGCAGATTTGGATACAAAGACCACTGGGTCTTAATCAATGCTCTTAATGAATCAGAAGATTTTCTTTGGAAACTTTTTTTCCACCTGCTATATGACCCTGGAACCATTGACAGGACATTTAAATGACTGCATTTTTGCTTTCTTTCTAAGGAATTTTCATACAATTTAATGGGATGGGGATCTGGCATGCCATAACTTTTTCTACAAACTATTCAATTTTAATCTGTGAATGCTAAGTAACTTGTAAATTATTTTTAAAATTACCACATAATACTCATTTGCTACTAAAAACAAATAAACCAATGAACTTTCAGTATTCTGCTGAGTTTGTCACATTATTATCAATGATCTTTGGTGTCTTTGAAGAAGCTAATGTGACATATGTGCCATTAAAATTAAATATTTTTATTATAAATTTTGTAATAGTCATATCTACTTTAAGTTGGTCAAATTAGTGCAAACATTAAAAATACATCTAACAATAAATATGAAAAACTATTAGCTATTATGTAAAACTGGCAAGGAATTGGAAAATTTACAATAATTCACCATACACTTAATTTGGTAAATAAAGCTGAAAAGACAAAAAGAAGCATTTCTCAAACCTGTTGCTACAATAATAGATTTATACTTTCTGGAAATGTATCTTTCTTTTTGTCATATAATCATAATTTCTAATTTAGAGTAACATCAATCTAAAATTTGCAAAATCATTATCAGAAGACATCTACTGATCAGTACTTTTATAAAGTATAGTTTTAATTTTTCCACACTTGTGTTTATTTTTAGTAGCTATGAGTGGTAAATATAATACATACCTATACAATTGCCCATGCCACTTTTTATGTCTCTTTAGTTTTCATATTTTCTTTTCTTTTTTTTTCCTACCATTCAATCTTATGGGTTACTATATTGATTTTACCTGAACACAACTTTTAGAAATTTCCATATTACTTTGTGTACTTATACACAGCTATTTAAGATGAATGTTTGTATTGCTTCTCAACCTTTTAGCTAAGAACAGATGTAAAGTGTGTGTGTATATTTGTGTGTGTGCAAATGACCATATTATACAGAAATAGCACAGAAAATAATACTGGGAGGAATGCTAACCCTCATTTCAAACATGAAATCTACCTTTTCCTGGTTTCCCCTGTGGCAGAGCACCAGACCCCTTCTCACCAAAATTTATATCTTGCAGTCCTAAATCCCAATGTGACTGGATTTGGAGATTGGGCCTTTAAAGATTTAATAAAGGAAAATTGCATCAAAAATTTGAGGCCCTAATCCAAACTAACTGGTATCCTTAAAAGATAGAGACATCAGAGATGTACATGGGTGGAAAAATGCTAGGTGAGGACACAGCAAGAATGTGGCTGATGGGACTCCATAGAGAGAGGCCTCATAAGAAATCAAGGCTACAAACATCTTGATCTTAGGCTTCAGACATACAGAAGTATGCAAAATAAATTCCTGTGATTTCAACCACCGCATCTGTGGTAATAATATTATGTTGACACTGGAAAGTAATACACGGGGCCAGTGCTGTGGCGCAACGGGTTAAAGCCCTGGCCTGAAGTACGGGCATCCCATATGGGCATTGGTTCTAGTCCTGGCTGCTCTTCCTCCAATCCAGCTCTCTGCTGTGGCCTGGGAAAGCAGTTCATCTTCTAGATGCACCCACATGGGAGACTGGAGGAAGCTCCTGGCTCTTGACTTCAGATCAGCACAGATCTGGCCATTGTGACCATCTAGGGAGTGAACCAGAGAATGAAGATCTCTCTCTCTGTCTCTACCTCTCTCTCTGACTCTGTTTTTCAAATAAATAAAATACATCTTTTTTTAAAAAAAGTAATACACACCTATCTCTGATGTTTACTTGCAATCTCCTGTAAGGGCCAAGCACAGAGGGCTTTCAGAGAAATATGGAAATTGAAAAGTCTGACTCCATGTTCCTAAAAGCCTAAACCATAAAAAGAAAGAAATAAGACAAAAGATATGAGAAAAATGTCCACAGTAACCTAAAAGAGAAATAAAATGCAAAAAATAAATTATTTGTACATGTGTATTTTTAAGAGCCCATCATTTAATACAGTTAGAGCACTAAAATTTTAATATAATTCCATAAAAAGTAAAAAAAAAAGGACACTGCCTTTTGTGCTTCTGCAGTTGCAAGTTACATTTTACAACTTCTTTTTTTAAAGATTTATTTATTTACTTGAAAGAGTTACACAGAGAGAATGAGAGGCAGAAAGAGAGAAAAGCGTGATGGTCTTCATCCGCTGATTCACTCCCCAATTGGCCAAAACAGCCAAAACTGTGCCAATCTGAAGCCAGGAACCAGGAGCTTCTACTAGGTCTCCCACGTGGGTACAGGGGCCCAAGGAGTTGGACCATCTTTTGCTGCTTTCCCAGGCTATAGAAGAGAGCCGGGTCAGAAGTGGAGCAGCCAGAACTCAAACAGGCACCCATATGGGATGCTAGCACTGCAGGTGGTGGCTTTAACCACTATGGCACAGCACTGGCCTCACATTTTACAGCTTCTAAAATGCATGTTTACAAAGCTTTGTGGGTGCAATCAATTGCATGGTTTAAATTACAATTTTATCTAGGAATCTTAACTAAATTTAAATAGAGTACCATGTAAGATTGTAGGAAAAATTACTAAAAATAAGTAAGAAGGGACCAGCACTGTGGCATAGTAGGCTAAGCCTCCACCTGTGGCTCTAGCATCTCATATGAGTGCCAGTTCCTGTCCTTGTTGCTCCTTTTCTGATCCAGCTCTCTGTTACGGCCTGGGAAAGCAGTAGAAGATGGCCCAAGTGGGAGACCCAGTAGAAGCTCCTGGCTCCTGGCTTCAGGAATGAACCAGCAGATGGAAGACATTTTTCTCTGTCTTTCCCTCTCTGTGTAACTGTACGTCTCAAATAAATAAATAAATAAATAAATCTTATAAAAAAGAAATATAATTTATGTACTGTTGCACTTAATTTAAATTATAATGTTGCTTCAAATTTCCGTAGTCAAAAGAACCAAATTATGTCATGGGAGCCAGAGAGATAGTAACAGCCTGAGTAAAGAATTAAAAGTAAATTAAGCTTTTTGGAAGTTATAACTTAGGTTGATAAAATGAGACTTCAGAGGCCCCAATGTAAAATAACTAAGATGGCTCAATATAAGGAAACTCAGGCCTTCAATGACTGATCTTTATGAAGTAAGGCCTAATTAACAAAATATTGCTTATTTCCATTGCATTTCCATTTAGCCCAATTTTGCCTCTTTTTAAACCTGAAAGAATAAATGGCACCTCATGCATGGTGAATTACTATGACCCTAATGCTCTATGCCATTGATTGTGCCCACATTCATTATGCAAAACACTAGCATATTTTCCCCAACTGAATAAATGAGTAACTATATTCATATTTCAAATTAAGGCAAAAAGTTTTGTCCAGTGGTTTTTCAAAAGCCTCTCAGGGTCAGTATGCCTTCATCTTAGAAAAGGTCACAGTATGTCTCTTCACAGTACATATGGGGCTTTGCTATTTGTACAACCCCTTTATAGAGATACTAACTGTATCCAACTTCACCAGAATCAGTATGACATCATGTTTAATGACATTCTTCCTCTAAGAGATCTGTTTAACACACTCAAGAGGAATGGAGAAGTCTAATACTTCTTCATCTTGGGTTTTGGTGGAAATGTACTCCCTGCTTTCATATGTTGATTAATCTCTTTGATGCTGCTACTTTACAAGTCAGCACATATTAAATGGGACCTCCTCCAGGAAAATACTCTATAATCAGTCAAAATAGGTAGGCTCCACAGCTCAATAGGCTAATCCTCTGCCTGAGGCACCGGTACTCTGGGTTCTAGTCCCGATCAGGGTGCCAGATTCTGTCCCAGTTGCTCCTCTTCCTTCCAGCTCTCTGCTGTGGCCCAGGAGTGCAGTGGAGGATGGCCCAAGTACTTGGGTCCTGCACCCCATGGGAGACCAGGATAAGCACCTGGCTCCTGGCTTCAGATCAGCATGGTGCGCCAGCCACAGCGCACTGGCTGCAGAGGCCATTGCGGGGTGAACCAACAGAAAAGGAAGACCTTTCTCTCTGTCTCTCTCTCTCACTGTCCACTCTGCCTGTCAAAAAAAAAAGAAAAAGAAAAAGAAAAAAAGAGAAGAAAAGAAAAGAGAAAAAGAAAAAGAAAATCAATAGGCATGCTTTGTGATCCCAGAGACTTGTTCCACCTCGACACCTCCACAATCTTCCCTCATAGCTCCTGGATTCTCTGATGGCCACTAGTTCTCATGGTCTGAGAAGCAAAAAGCTGTCTCTCTTAGAACCAAGATATATACCAGTAAAATAAAATTTTCTGCCCACCTACTGTTGCCTGTAAATAGCCTCTCATAGGCCTCATGCCTTGTGACTTTCCCTACCCACTTGCTTACTCTGATTTTGGAAATTGAAGCAGCATACAAACCTGAGCATGGAGGCCAGTGCTATAGTCTGGTGGATTAATCCTGCAGTGCTGGCATTCCACATGGGTGGCAGTTTGACTACCAGCTGCTTGCAATCCAAGTAATTACTAATGTACCTGAGAAAGCAGCAGCATACATCCTAAGTGCTTGGGCCCTACACCCAGTTGGGAGGACCAGATGGGGGTCCTGGCTTCTAGCTTCAGCATGGCTCAATTCTAAGTGTTACAGCCATTTAAGGAAGTGAACCAGAGATGGAAGCTCTCTCTGTTTCTCTCTCTCTGTAACTCTGCATTTCAAATTTAAAAAAACATGCAAATCAACTCATCAAAATCAATTAACTTCAAAAAAAAAAAAACACTTGATCATGGTTACGAAGTATTCTATAATACAAGATGGAGCCAAACCCAAGCCCTCTGTCATATTTCACTGTCAGAGATTGGCCTCCAGTGTTGCTAAGGTTAGATGTAAGGATACATAGGAAGGCCACCCCGAAATCAAACAGCAAAAGCTATTCAAATACAACTGCACCATTTGACTGAGTAGTACTTTTGGTCTGGGTGAATACATTGGCTTGAAATCCAGAGATCCCAACCTTAAAGGAAGCAACTGTATCAAGCAAACGTGACAAATGATGTGACCCACAGGCTGTCAATTTTGGCTAGTATAAGTCTCACTATCCAAAGATGTTGTGACCAGATTAATAACCATATGAATACCCATAAAATCAAGTTACAGGCTAATGCTATAACTCAAACATCAGTCACAGGTGCTTTCATTGGCAAATGACCTGTCAGTTCATAGACATATTCTCAAATATGTGATAAAACCTATTTGTTAAAGAATTCCTCTCATTACCCATCAGTACCAAAATTGTGCCTTTTGGATTCAGAAGCCTTGAACTGCAGTGACAGTGCCAGACTCCAATATCATCATTGCTAGCTATGCACCCTCAAATTTCCTGGACTTAGCAATAGTTGCAAATCAATTTTCTATATCCAGTGTTGACATCGTATTACACAAACTACTATGGTCTTGAGATAGTACTTGAATTCTCCCAAAACGCACACCCCATGCTTCCTTGCTTAAAACTACAACCTGGTAGAAGTTACTACTCTGTCATTCTAATAATCAGTAAAGATTTTCTTTTCTCCACCAGGAGTCAGCTGACTCATTTCTGTGAATGGATCCATTCCCTGAGAAAAGATAAAATATTCCTTATTTTCTTATCCCCTGTCATGCTGTAGCTTTCCATCATGAACCCTCACTCTGAGCCTCTGGCTATGACCCCCGAAAATACATATTTCCCTTACATTATGCACTGCTTCTCCTCTTCTGGGCCAGTTCTCTGCCTATCACCTGGGAAAGCAGTGGAAAATGGTCTGAGTGTGTGGGACCCTATACCCATAGGAGAGACATGGAAGAATCTCCTGGCTACTAGTTTCAGATTGGCTCAGCTGCAGCTGTTGCAGCCATTTTGGGAGTGAACCAGCAGATGGAATACCTTTCTCTTTGCCTCTCAAATAAGTAAATAAAATCTTTAAAGAAAAAAGTGAAAAAAAATATAATGATGAAAAATGTTTACAAATGCACCCATATAAAGGGATCTTTAATAAGTATATTACTTATTCTTCTTATAAGTCAAAAAGTCACAATAGGAAGCCCACACACTCATTGCCAAGTAACAGTACATGGAAATGACCTCATATCCAAATATCAACACTGTGAAGAGAAAGACTTCAACAATGTAAGAACATTACAGAATTTGGTGAAAAAAACAAGTTCACCTTGGTGCAAATAAATTTGAAAATACACATAGTTTTTCACAATATGTATTTTCATATACTTATTAAAGATCCCCTTATATGGGTGCATTTTTACAAATGCAAACTATGTACTGTTACTTGGCAATGAGTGAGTGGACTTCCTATTGTGACTTTTGGACTTATAAGTAAGAGTAAGTAAGGGGCTGCCACTGTGGTGCAGTAGGTTAATCCTCCACCTGTGGTGCCAACATCCCATAGGGGCACCAGTTCTAGTCCTGGCTGCTCCTTTTCCAATCCAGCTCTTTGCTATGGCCTGGGAAAGCAGAAGATGGCCCAAGTGCTTGGGCCCCCCCACCCACATGGGAGACAGAAAAAGCTCCTGTCTCCTGACTTTGGATTGATGCAGCTCTGGCCTTTGCAGCCATTTTGGGAGTGAACAAGTGGAAGGAAGACCTTTCCCTCTGTCTCTCCTTCTCACTGTCTGTAATTCTGCCTCTCAAATAAATAAATAAAATCTTTTAAAAAAATAGGAAGAAAAAGTATGTTCCTCTTCCACTACATGGTCACCTTGAAGAAAAAAAAAAAATCCAACGGCATGATGAGATAGGACCAATCTGCGAAAGAGCGCCTTCACTAAAAACCAAATCATTCAACACTCTGATATTGAACTTCCCATCTTTCAGATCTGTGACAAATAATTCAACTTTGCTTAACCAATACATACTATAGTATTTTTCTATGGCAGCCCAAGAAATTTAAGAATAATGATGGCACCAAAATTGATGTATTTTTATAGCCTTGATTTAACTAAGAATAGATTCTGTATTGAGTTCTGGAATATGAACGATTTGTGTACTATTTAAATTAAAGGAATGTATTTTATAAACAGAAGAGAATGCATTTTGAGAGGTCAGATGAGTAAAGTTATAGACTGAATATTTTTATTTATATACATTTATTCATATAATCTATTTATTTAGTTTACTTTTTCTAATTTTATTTAAGGAATACAAACTTCATGAATTTCATTTATACAAATTTAGGAGCATAGCAATTCTTCCCACCCTACCACCTTACCATTCATACTTCTATCCTTCTTTATCCTCCCTGTCCCTTTCCCATTTTTTACAAAGATCTATTTTCAGTTGCCTTACACTAAATAGAGAGTTCAACAAATTGTATGAAGAAAAAGCAAAAAAAAAATTGTTCTTCAACACTGAAGATAAGGGCTGTTCAAAATCACCACATCACAAAGTGTCAGTTTTATCACTATAGATTAAGTTTTAGGGACTCTATTAGTTACTACAGATCAGAGAGAACATATAGTATTTTTCTTCTTGAGACTGATTTATTTCACTAAGTATAATGGCTTCCAGTTGCCTGAATTTTGTTGCAGATGACAGGATTTCATTTTTTTTACCACTGTGTAGTATTCCATAGTGCATATATATCATAATTTATCCAGTCTTCAGCTAATGGACATCTAGGTTGATTCCATATATTAGCTACTATGAATTGAGCTGTGATAAACATGCAGTTACAGATCACTCTTTCATATGCTGATTTAATTTCCTTTGGGTAAATTCCTAGGTGTGGGGTGGCTGGGTAATATGGTAGGTCTATATTCATATTTCTGAGGTATCTCCATTTTTCTTCCACAGTGGCTGCATCAGTTCATATTCCCACTAACAGTGGATTGAGGGCCCTTTTCAGCACACCAAAGCTTTTTAAAATATAAGTAGAAAGGAGAGTATAAAATATGATAAAAATATGGTAAATACATAAACCAATAATGTAGCCATTTGTTATCAAGTACCATGTAATCTAGATAATTGGAAGTGCTATAGTTCTATATGACTGGCAGTCCAATAGATTTATACCAGTATCACCACAAACACATCAGCAATATTTGATAGATTATGTTACAGAAGCCATGAAGTCATTAGACAACAGGAACTTTTCAGCTCCACTACAATCTGATGGAACCGCTGTCACACAAGTGACCCATCACTGACCAGACTGTTGTGCATAGCTGTACTTTACAGTTGCTACATTATTAATGACCTTTTTTTCTGTTTGACATGGGCTCATTTACTCTGGCTCATTGGGTGCCTTTCACCTCACTGACAATCGGTACCATGTCAGAGATACAAAGTCTCCAAAACAAATTTCAAAGGTTCAAGTCCTGGTCATTTCATCACCCCCTTCTCAACAGCCTTTCACAAGGTGTGTGTAAAATCAAGAATAATTAGCAATCTCAGTCACTTCTGTCACATTTATGTATTCATTGTCAAATCCATTTATTTTTTAAACTAACTTCAACTTATATTCATTACTGCTTGTCAGTAAGTGATAACATATATGGCTCATGCAGTTCATGAACACTGTACATTTGTTAAATTTCAGGGCGAGACTTTAATGTTCAAAGAGAAAACTTATTCAGAGCAAGGGACAGGATTTTGTTTTCTAAAACATCTTTCATTTCTCAATTGAACTAAGAACAGGGTTTTCCGGATATACTTTATATATCAGGTTTGAGGGATATGGATAGATTTTTTTTTTAAAAAAAGAGAATGACTTCATTCATGAATCATTTGAATAAATGGGACATCAGGACTCAGAGTCCAAATACAAACCTCACAAGCACACAAGAAAGAGTACAATGGGTACACAGGTTTTTAGAGCAAGGGAGATTGTGGCAGACACCCCCAAGATGCCATTTTCTCTCCCCTCAGCAGTCTCCTGGAAAATCGACATCCACTGAAAAGTACCCAGGAATTCCCGCCACAGTGGGTTCTGGGATCTCAGAGGAAGAAAGGAAGCCTCATGGTTGGGCTTGTTCTCTCTCCTAAGCCCAGGGGGAGGCCTCAGAACAGGAAGCCTCCTGCCTGAAGCCCTCACTCTGTCCTGCTTCCCATGCCTTCTGCAGGACAGTGCCTGCTGCCCAGTCTTTGAGTTCCTTCAGGGCTTACCACGCTGTCTTTCTCAAAGGTAAGGCCATGTTCAACCCCACCTCCCGTTGGCTTCAAGTCTCAACTCTTTCATAGAATTGCATCATTTCCTTGTGAGGCAAAGTCTCTTGTTAAATTTTTTTTCAATGTTTCATTCACATGCAATTGTGCATTTTTGTAGGGTATGATGCAGTAGTTCAACACATGTACACAACACAAATGCATCAACTCAGGCCACAAGCCGTTCCATTGTGTTTGGAGACTACTGGCTCTTTTCCGGTTCTTCATGCAATATATAATTCATTGTTGTGAGCCACAGTTGTCCACTGAGCAAGGCAACATTAGAACTTGCTACTTCTGACTGTGCTTGGGTGTCTATCATGCAACCTGCTTCTATTCTGCCTCTCTTCCACCCTTCCCAGCCTCTACTAATTCCAAGTTCAGACTTTTATTTAACTTCCATATGTGACAGGGAACACGTGGTATTTGTCTTTTGGTGTCTGCCTTTTTTCACATAATGCTGAGGCAATGTCACATCTAAACTGAACAGAGAAAACCATACATGACTTATACATATGTTTTCCAAGCAGTTTTATTCCATTATCTGAGAATTTAGCACCACTCTGCAGCCCTAAGTGCCATCAGAATACACTTTCACTATAGAACTGTCAAAATAGGCCAGTGCTGCAGCTCACTAGGCTAATCCTCTGCCTGTGGCGCCGGTACTCTGTGTTCTAGTCCTGGTTGGGATGCCAGTTCTGTCCCGGTTTCACCTCTTCCAGTCCAGCTCTCAGCTGTGGCCCAGAAAGGCAGTGGAGGATGGCCCAAGTGCTTGGGCCCTGCACCCACATGGGAGACCAGGAGGAAGCACCTGGCTCCTGGCTTCGAATTGGCGCAGCACCAGCCATAGCGGCCATTTGGGGGGTGAACCAACAGAAGGAAGACCTTTCTCTCTGTCTCTCTCTCTCTCTGTCTAATTCTGCCTGTCAACAACAACAAAAAAAACCTGTCAAAATACAATATGGCCCACAGTAAAACTTAGTAGGTAAATAATGTAACCAAACCAACTTCCTCCATACAGGGGCAGAACAATAATATTTTCACTTGTACTTGTGACTCAAGATACTAATATCTTACTAAATACATTTATCTCAAATCTGTGTGCCTTTTTCCCTGGCTTGAATATTTTCAGATTTAGCCTTGGTGGTGGTTAACGTTGTAATCAAACTCATAAGTAAAGGGAGAGACTTGGCTTGTGGTAAAGGAGCTGAGGCACGAAGTGCACACTCAGCAGATTTCAAAGGTTTCCTCTGGAATATGTCAAAATATTGGAAAAGAATTGAGTGTCACAGCAAGTAGACTGTCATATTAGGGGAGACTCTGTATTAGGGGAGGGACTTTGAAAATGGAGGGTTTTTTTTGTTTGTTTGTTTGCTTGCTTGCTGCTGCATAACCAACAATACATCTTTTCTTGGGTTTCCTTTTATTTGTGAATCTTTCAACACAGAATCCTTCTATTTCTTTATACACACACACATTCACACACACACACACTTTGTTCAAGGTATGTAACTGCATTCATTCTGTACACAAAACATAAAAACAAAACACAAGATGGGGTTTGTTTTCTTCTAAAGGGTATGCTTCATCTTAGTCCAAGGAAATGAAAATAATTCTGTTCTCAAGAATAATTTCTCTCTGTATATTAGATTTTGGACATCCATTCAAATAAGAAAAAATGGAAATTCATTAATAAGTATGTGTGCTTCTAGAACTTTGTAAAATGTTGATGGATACCTTCTCTTTAAAAAAACATACACTCTGGTGTTTTTAGAAAGGGTTCTCCAATCCAGTTAAGAGACACCGATTGGCTGATTGGGTTAAGGAACAAAACCCATCTATCTGCTGCTTACAAGAAACACATCTTTCTAACAAAGATGCACACAGACTGAAAGTGAAAGGCTGGAAAAAGATATACCATGACAACAGAAATGAAAAAAGAGTGGGAGTAGCTATCTTAATATCAGATAACATAAATTTTACCACAAAAACTATTAGGAGAGACAAAGAGGGGCACTATATAATGATTAAGGAATCCATTCAACAGGAAGATATAACAATTATCAATGTATATGCACCTAATTACAGGGCACCAGTTTATTTAAAAGACTTGTTAAGGGACTTAAAGGGAGACTTAGACCCCAATACAATAGTACTGGGGGACTTCAATACTCCACTCTCAGAGATAGACAGATCATCAGGACAGAAGACCAACAAGGAGACAGTAGATTTAAATGACACTATAGCTCAAATGGACCTAACAGATATCTACAGAACTTTTCATCCTACATCTAAAGACTTTACATTCTTCTCAGCAGTACATGGAACCTTCTCTAGGATTGACCACATGCTAGGCCATAAAGCAAGTCTCAGCAAATTCAAAAGAATTAGAATCATACCACGCAGCTTCTCAGACCATAAAGGAATGAAGTTGGAAATTAGCAACTCGGGAATCCCTAGAGCACATACAAACACATGGAGACTGAACAACATGCTCCTAAATGAACAATGGGTCATAGAAGAAATTAAAAGAGAAATCAAAAATTTTCTGGAAGTAAATGAGGATAACAGCACAACATACCAAAACCTATGGGACACAACAAAAGCAGTGTTAAGAGGAAAGTTTATATCAATAGGTGCCTACATCAAGAAATTGGAAAGGCACCAAATAGACGAACTTTCAAGTCATCTCAAGGATCTACAAAATCAGCAGCAAACAGACCCAAAGCTAGTAGGAGAAGATAAATAATTAAAATCAAAGAAGAAATCAACAGGATTGAATCCAAAAAAAAAAAAAATACAAAAAAATCAGCCAAACGAGGAGCTGGTTTTTTGAAAAAATAAACAAAATTGCCAACCCATTGGCCCAACTAACTAAAAAAAGAAGAGAAAAGACCCAAATCAATAAGATCAGAGATGAAAAAGGAAACGTAACAACAGACACCACAGAAATAAAAAGAATCATCAGAAATTACTACAAGGACTTGTATGCCAGCAAACAGGGAAATCTATCAGAAATGGATAGATTCCTGGACACATACAACCTACCTAAATTGAACCAGGAAGACATAGAAAACCTAAACAGACCTATAACTGACACAGAAATTGAAACAATAAAGGTCCTCACAACAAAGAAAAGCCCAGGACCAGATGGATTCACGGCTGAATTCTACCAGACATTTAAAGAAGAACCAACCCCAATTCTCCTCAAACTATTCAGGGCAATTGAAAAAGAGGGAATCCTCCCAAACTCTTTCTATGAAGCCAGCATCACCTTAATTCCTAAGCCAGAAAAAGATGCAGCATTGAAAGAGAATTACAGACCAATATCCCTGATGAACATAGACACAAAAATCCTCAATAAAATTCTGGCCAATAGAATGCAACATCACATTAGAAAGATCATCCACCCAGAGCAAGTGGGATTTATCCCTGGTATGCAGGGATGGTTCAACGTTCGCAAAACATTCAACATGATACACCACATTAATAGACTGCAGAAGAAAAACCATATGATTCTCTCAATAGACGCAGAGAAAGCATTTGATAAAATACAACACCCTTTCATGATGAAAACCCTAAGCAAACTGGGTATAAAAGGAACATTCCTCAATACAATCAAAGCAATTTATGAAAAAACTACGGCCAGTATCCTATTGAACGGGGAAAAGTTGGAAGCATTTCCACTGAGATCTGGTACCAGACAGGGATGCCCACTCTCACCACTGCTCTTCAATATAGTTCTGGAAGTTTTAGCCAGAGCTATTAGGCAAGAAAAAGAAATTAAAGCGATACAAATTGGGAAGGAAGAACTCAAACTATCCCTCTTTGCAGACGATATGATTCTTTATTTAGGGGACCCAAAGAACTCTACTAAGAGACTATTGGAACTCATCGAAGAGTTTGGCAAAGTAGCAGGATATAAAATCAATGCACAAAAATCAACAACCTTTGTATACACAGACAATGCCGAAGTTGTGGGTGGGGAAGCCTTTGTAATCCATAAGCTGTACTTTGGAAATTTATATTCACTAAATAAAAAAAAAATTAAAAAAAAAGAAAGGGTTCTCCTTGTAAGCCATCAGTGGGACATCTTTGGTCACCATGTGCTCAAAGAGAATCTACCAATACCCAGTAGCATTTATATTCTATTTACCATCTTCATGCTTGTTACACTGCAGATATTACTCAAAAGTTCTGGGTTGCCGGCGCCATGGCTTAACAGGCTAATCCTCCTCCTTGCGGTGCTGGCACACCAGGTTCTAGTCCCAGCTGGGGCACCAGATTCTGTTCTGGTTGCCCCTCTTCCAGGCCAGCTCTCTGCTGTGGCCCAGGAAGGCAGTGGAGGATGGCCCAAGTCCTTGGGCCCTGCACCCGCATGGGAGACCGGGAGAAGTGCCTGGCTCCTGGCTTCGGATCAGCGAGATGCGCCGGCCGCAGCGGCCATTGGAGGGTGAACCAATGGCAAAAAGGAAGACCTTTCTCTCTGTCTCTCTCTCACTATCCACTCTGTCTGTCAAAAAAAAAAAGTTCTGGGTTGACAGCTCTTGCTCAAGGAACTTTAATAATCCCATTAATCACCATAGTTTTGTCATTAGCAGGGCAAACTGACAAATTATCAATGACATATTTATGCTAGTAATGGCATCTCCTGGCAGCTGAGATGTTGGAAAACATACTTGAGCAGCAAAATGGATAAAGCACTAGTTCACCATCTGGCTGTTTGGGTTCAATATTGGATCAAGTTCTTTTGTTTGAACTAGGCAGTGCTAAGATTATTTTTTTAGCAAAATCTTACTAAATCAAATTCTGTATTATATATTAACCTAATGTTTCTCCCATGGAAAGTTATGTTGCTTCCCACCAAGAAGTAAGTGAATCCTGGCTACATGGTAGGATCAGCCTTCCCAGAAAAGAGTGAGCTCAAGTCACAAGGAAAACCATGTGTATTTTCTCTACCATTCATCCCTAAGGGACATAAAGGGGTTGAATGTATCCAGAAATGTTAACCAATCATTAGAACCACATCATCTATTATGCATTCTTACACATGTGTAACCTTTCCTTGGACCAAATCACAGTTCAGAGGTAGCAATTTTGCTAATATTCAGATAGGTTATAGAATGCCTTGTCTGCACAGCCCACTATGCTAACTAACACAGAGTGGTGCCTCAAATATCATGTGTTCTCATGGTCCTGCAGGTAGCCAAGTCCAAGGTCATGGAGCCAGTAGATTCAATGTCTGGTGAGGCCCCACTTCCTGGCTATTCCATCACAGGTAGTTAGGGAGGCAGGCTGTTTCCATATCTTCTTAACACGAACTAATTCCTTCAGGAAGTCCCCACTCTCAAGACCCAATTCCCTTCCAAAGGCCCTGTCTCCAAATACCATGAGATTTGGGGATTAAGGTTACAACATAGGCATTTGGGGAGACACAGGCAAGCAGACTACAGCACATAACAAATAAAATTATATGCATGTATGACCAAACACGCCTTTAACCACTCTCACATCAAGTCTAATCACTGCATAAAATTACAGGACCTACTGTCCACTTACAGGGAAGTATAGTGGTTATCAGCATAGAGCTCTACCAGTGTCAGGGTCACTGGGTTTCAGTTACAGCTGTCACTACCTATGTATTCTTGGCCAACTCAATTATTTTCTCTGGCTCAGTTTTGTCACCTGCAAAATAATTATACTAATAAATCCCTCCCAACAGGGTTGTCTTGAGGGAAATATATGCAGAAATCACTTGGGATGATTTCCTTGTATTTATTAAGGAATATGGAAATGCTTGACACTGTTATTCCCTGGGATATTATTATCACTGCAAATAAAGAAATACATCTGCATAACACACTGCTGCTTGCACAGAGCTTTTCCATTGGAATCTTGTTTATATGACGTAAACATCCTCTCCTGTACTGAGAGAGCCTTCATGATGAAGCTCTGTCTTTTCTCTTCTGAAATGCACATCCAATCACACAGGGATCCTGGGTCCTGCCACACCCACAGCCTCTCCTGAATGAAACCTCCAAGTCCACTGGGGTCTTGCTTGGTGCCACAAGCTTTGCTCCAACGATGGTGAAGCCAAACCCAGAATCTTTTCTTGGAACCATTATTGCATGATGCATAGGTTGGCTGCAGCTGAAAGACTGCACCCAGAGGACACAGGCTGGGGTGACAAACACCAGTAGCAAAAAGCTACAAGGAAGAGAAAATGTTGAGTATAGGGCAAGGCAGTCCACCAGGTGCAGCAAGAGAAAGGGCCGTGGAGAGCATACTGCTGAGGATTTGAGAACCTTGCAAGCCAGCAGCCCCCAGCCCTTCCAATTCCATGGCCCAGCATTTTTATTTCACTTAAGGTTTCATGGGCTGAGAATCCTCATTCTCCATTTTCCCAGCAATGGGTTATTTATGAGGCATTTGAACAAAGAACAAGTCATTTGCTTCTGTATTTCTGATGCTCTGGCATCTGGGGCTTTGCTAACCTGGAAGAATCACCCCTCCAGGTCTAGCTGATGTCTAGAGATTAGACAAAACTGGGCTTGGGGAACACCAAGGCTAGACCCAAACCTGCCACCATCTCCCGCACCCAGTGCTCTCCCCCTGAGCCACAATCCCCTGTCCTAATTACCCAAGAGCAGGGAAGCAGACAAGACAAGCTGGAGCCACTGAAGTTATTCCGGACACCGACCTTAAACCTTGCATAGCTTTACTCTGTCTTCGTGAGAAAACCACAATAGTGACTTACCTCCACCTGCTCCCCCAACCCTGCTGCCCAGCCATCTCTGCTCCATGCTCACGTAGCCCTGTGTGTCAAGCCAGTGGCCCTGTCACCTTTTCCTAGAGACTCCGAGAATAAGAGTAACCACAGCCTCCTTGACATTCTGTGCTGCAGGTCTTACCACACCTAACTAAAACAAGCCACAACCACCTTGAACAGAAGGCAGATCCGTCGCACAGCTGACCTCAAGGCACACTGCATGGTGCTCGGTGCCTTAAGCTACACAGACAGCAAAGTGTCAATAACACGATTTCTAGCTTCAGGCACCAGAAGATACTTCTTGGGAGCTGTGGTCTTCCTGGGGTGTAGGACCACAGCAGAAATTGGACAGACATGCAAGGGTGGGTGGGTGCAGAAGCCTGAGTTCAGGGAGAGCCAAGTGGGGTTAAGAAAGGAGGGAGGCCAGGCCTGCAGGAGAAGTCAGAACTGTAGTCAAGGTCACCATACCTTGGAATATTAGCCCTGCATGCCAGCTTTCCTAGTTAGAGAGGGGTTCCAACAAATGCCAACTTTCAGACGAACCTTTGCCACCATCAGTGACTTTGTCAGGTACTTGCTAACCTGGTAGAAGCAGATGGCCAGCGGGGAAAGGATGAACACACAGATGAGGCAATGATACTGGCTCAGCTTCCGGGCCACCTATCTGGATGCCCTCCACATTGATTCCAGGAGCAAACATTTCCATCACAGTGTGACAGATGTAATAGGTTTTTGAGGTCACATTTTCAAAAATTAGTAACATGCAAGCTGTGGGAAAACGTCACACTCAGAGGCATGCTCTCAGAAGTTTCTAACAGAAAATCTGGCAAAAACCATGCTAAGATGGAGTGATAAAATTTCCCAGCGTTTGATTCGAGTAACAGTGCTTGGGAAATAGATTCATAATGGAAGGGTATGAGACAGCAACAAACCCCTGGGGTACCGTCACTGTTCATGTTCCATTAATTTTTCAATGTCTTCAGTTATATGCTTTTACTAGGAGATAATGAAGTCAGTTAATACATTTTTATGAAGGATTGAGAGGCAAAAAGTATATGAACAACATAACACAGAAAAATCTAGCTTTTATCTAAGCATGTCTCATTTAGAATGCCGTGGGAAAATAATCTATTTATATATGCTGAGTTCAAGGGAACAATTTAACAATAGTATAACAAGGCAAGATAGACCTTTCCTTGAACTCATTGACTTAACGGAAAAATCATTTGATTATTGTAATTTGGATTATTGTAATTTGAAGGATAGGCCCTTGACTTTGATTTGGCTCCTAACATAATCTTCAAAGAGCTTATGCCTAATTTTTCCACACTGATTGGGAAAAGTGGGAATACCAAATAATTTGCTCCTTATATAAGCTATGTTTTTCCTGACTGTGTGTGTGCAAGCAACAGACCTGAAAGGATTAGAAACACATTAAACAGGGACACTGAGGCTATCCTACTGCCAAGAACATGCAAACAAATGCACTTATCTTAATCCCTAAGAGGCTTAGGTAGGCAAAGGGAAAGAAAGGCACACTGGAAAGAAGTGAAGGAGCTACCCTAAACATGTTTATATCATCTATGCACCAAGCCCAAGTGCCTTACATTTGCATTCAGCTGTCATAGCCTCCTTGACTAGAATCAAATACTTTGTATTCCATGAAGCTCTCTAAGTAGGGATACTGTCTGCAGTAGCAGCTACTCATGCAACTCTGAGACAGAATGGTCTTAAATTTACCATAACATGAAATGTGTTATCTATGTCAAATTAGTACTTAGGCATCTACCAACCCATGAGTTTATTAGACTACCCAAATCTCCCCATAGTGTGTGATGTTCACTGCAGTCTTCAGTGTATACCGAGTAGCTCCTTTGTACAAAGCAACATGTAACATACTGGAGACACAAAGGCAAGATGACAAGACCTTGTCCTCAGAGGGTTCATGGGACACAGAGCACAGACAGGAATGTTTACCTAAAGAGAGTGCTGCTCAGCTTTGGCAGCCACAGGCATCAACACAGAAATTCCTACTTGTGGTTTACCACTTCAGTCACCAAATGAGATCAAGGTATTTCATTTAGCCTTGAATCAAGTGCCACAGGATCTAAAGATAGCACCAAAGAGCTCCTCAATCTATGAGCTACGTTCAAGTTTGGGATTAAGAAAAGTACCTGCAGGGGCTGGTGCTGTGACATAGTGGGCTATACCTCCACCTATGGCACTGCCATCCCATTTGGTCACTGGTTCGAGTCCTGACTGCTCCTCTTCCAATCCAGCTCCTCTGCTATGGCCTGGGAAAGCATCAGAAGATGGTCCATGTCCTTGGGACCCCTGTACCCCTGTGGGAGACCCAGATGAAGCTCCTGCCTTTGGACAGGCCCAGCTTGGGCAGCTGAGGCCATTTGGGATATGAAAAAGTGGGTAGAAGACCTTTCTCTGTCTTTCCCTGTCTCCGTCTCTAATTCTATCTCTCAAATAAATAAAATTAAAAAAAAATACTTGCACCCTTTAAGAGATAAATAATATTCCAATAGCAAGAACAAATACAATGAATTTGAGATGTTTGTTTCTCCCACAAAGATTCATTATAATTTAGTAGGATTATCAATTGTTTGTTTATTTTTAACTTCTAGAAAAGGATAAGAAAGAGACCTAGGCACAAAAATATGATTTTAAATAGAACGTACTGTCTTTCACATATATGAAGCATTAAGCAGACCAAACACTGGGTTTCCTTCTCCTTCCCCATAGATTAGCATTTCCTTTTTTGGATTTTAATTTTTAATTAGTTTTTAACAGATTTGGTGTGATCTGCAGATATCATTCTAAGACCATAACGATATTCCATTCCTCCTTCCCTTCCTCTCTCTCTCCTTCCTTATTTTTTTTAGTTTTTGAGATAATGTATTTTAAATTTAAAGTAAAAAGGCTTAATACTTCACCAAATAAGAAGTTTAATAATAAAATAAAATAAAAAGCAAAAATACCCTAGTTTAGTGGGAATACAGGCAACAATTATAACTAATATTTGAATGGAAAAATGATTGTTTCACCCATATATGGTAAATATTAAAGTAATCACAGATCACTAGAATTTACTACTATAGTAATCACTAGGATTTACTAGTATAATATTATTCTTTATTTTATATATATATATATATATATATATATATATATATATATATATATTTTGGACAGGGAGAGTTAGAGAAAGAGAGAGACAGAGAGAAAGATCTTCCTTCCATTGGCTCACCCCCCAAATGGCTGGCAAGGCCGGTGTACTAAGCCAATCCGAAGCCAGGAGCCAGGTGCTTCCTCCTGGTCTCCCATGTGGGTGCAGGGTCCAAGTACTTGGGCCATCCTCCACTGCACTCCTGGGCCACTGCAGAGAGCTGGCCTGGAAGAGGAGCAACCAGGACAGAACCGGTGCCCCAACCAGGACTAGAACCCTGAGTGTCAGCACCACAGGTGGAGGATTAACCTAGTGAGCCACGGTGCTGGCCCACATTTATTTTCTTTTAAAATGAGGTATTTGAGGCCGGCGCCGTGGCTCAACAGGCTAATCCTCCGCCTTGCGGCGCCGGCACACCGGGTTCTAGTCCCGGTCGGGGCACCGATCCTGTCCCGGTTGCCCCTCTTCCAGGCCAGCTCTCTGCGTGGCCAGGGAGTGCAGTGGAGGATGGCCCAAGTGTTTGGGCTCTGCACCCCATGGGAGACCAGGATAAGCACCTGGCTCCTGCCATCGGAACAGCGCGGTGCGCCGGCCGCCGCGCGCTACCGCGGCGGCCATTAGAGGGTGAACCAACGGCAAAGGAAGACCTTTCTCTCTGTCTCTCTCTCTCTCTGTCCACTCTGCCTGTCAAAAAAAAATTAAAAAAATGAGGTATTTGAGGCTCAGAGCAACCCAATGTGATACAGCTTGAAATTCCAACAGGACACTGTAATCAGGACACTGCCATGGGCTATCCTGCAACAGTCAATCACTTAGTATGAATGTTTTCTCCCCACCCCCCAACTCCAACTCCCCATTCAAGATGTCTATCACTTGGTCATCAATTTCCCCTGCTACTGCCTATTGGATTTTTGGGTGCTGCTGTGAGGCAGATGTAGACAACTGCCTGATATGGCCTTGCGCTGATGGTGCCACTTGCCTTGACAACATAAACTGCTTCTCCTGCCTCCGTCCTGTGGGCTATGCTAAGTACTTCTGCACCATTGACATGAATAAACTGCCAGTGTCCATTCCAGAGGGGCCTGCTGTTGGGACCAAGGTCATGCTTTTGACCATCTCTGCCCAGTGTATATGGTGGCAAGAGTTGTGAGCTTATCTTACCTTAACAAATCCCCCTACCACTGTAGATACACACCTAGGGCTCACATCAGCTCTGGTGGAAAACTATCATGAGGTCAGTCCCCCACCATGCAGGTGCTGGTCTACCGCAGATGTCATTCAAGAAGGTAGTTTGAAGGGAAGAGGCCAGCCTAGGGGAGGCTAATCTGGTGGCCTTGATGGTGTTCGGGGTCCTCACTGCTACCCTGGTCTCAGCCACCATGTTATTCAGGATTGAATTGACTGTATGGAAGCAGATGGTCACTGGCTGATCAGGGGTTATCACCCTATAGGAAATACTGAGCCCCTTTACCCACAGTCCTGCAGACAGCACAGATCTGTCCTCATAGGCCCTCCATGGTTCTGTGCTGGAGGAGGCATTGCAAAGTTGCCTCCCACAGTGGATGAGGTGTATAACTCCTGATGTGTTCAAAACACTTCAAGGATTTAGGGAGAATCATTAGGAATTTGATAATTTGTGATTGATATAGTTTCTGAACTGTCATGGTAATCAATTAAGTATAAAATTTCTGATTTCATCCAGTGCTAGCATCATTTTTCATTACATTTTATTTTTATTTCCAAAAAGATGCAAACATATATGGTTTGAGATTCCTGTAATCATTTGCTGTGAGGTTTCCTTCCTTTACCTTCTTTCATATTGGTGACTGTGTTTCTGTGTTTCTGTGTGTAACACATCTTTAAGCATCTTTTGCAGGGCTGGAGGAGTGGCGACAAATTCTTTCAATTTCTGTTTGCTGTGAAAGGTCTTTATTTCACCTTCATTCACAAATGAGAGCTTTGCAGGATATAATATTCTGGGCTGGCAGTTTTTCTCTCTTAGTACTTGGGCTATGTCTCGCCATTCCCTCCTAGCTTGTACTTTCTGATGAGAAGTCTGCTGTGAGTCTAATTGGAGATCCTCTGAGAGTAATCTGGCGTTTCTCTCTTGCACATTTTAGGATCTTTTCTTTATGTTTCACTGTGGTGAGTTTGATTACAACGTGTCGTGGTGAGAATCTCTTTTGGTCATGTTTATTAGGGGTTCTATGAGCTTCCTGTACTAGGATGTCTCTGTCCTTCTCCAAACCTGGGAAATTTTCTGCTAGTATCTCACTAAAAAGGCCTTCTAATCCTTTCTCCCTCTCCATGCCTTCAGGAACTCCTAGGACCCGAATGTTGGGTTTTTTAATAGTATCCTGTAGATTCCTGACAGTATTTTTTAGATTTCTGATTTCCTCTTCTTTTCTTTGATTTGACTGTTTCCTTTCCTGTTCTCTGTCTTCTAAGTCCGATATTCTCTCTTCTGCTTCACCCATTCTGTTTTTAAGGCTCTCTAATGTGTTTGTCATTTGATCTATTGAGTTCTTCATTTCATTATGGTTTCTTGTCACTATCACAGTTTCATGTTCTACTAGTTGTTTCATTTCATTATGATTCCTCCTTAATATTTCATTTTCGCGTGACAGATTTTCTATCTTGTCCATTAAGGATTTCTGTAGTTCAAAAATTTGTTTTTGAGAACTTAACGTTCTTATCAATTTTTTGAGATCTGCTTCTTGCATTTACTCTATCTCATCATCTTCATAATCTTGAATTGCAGTGTCTTATTCATTTGGGGGCATCATAGTGTCTTCCTTGCTCTTGTTACCTCAGTTTCTGTGTTTGTTGTTTGGCATGTTGGAGATAATGTATGTTTTTTTTTTCCTGTGGTGTTTTTTTTCTCATTATACTGTGCCTCTAGATTAAGTGGGCTGTCTGCTTTGATGGATCCTTAGGCTGTGATTGGTGTGGCCAGAGAGCTCTGTTTGATTCTTCAGGTTTAAGCGTGTGCCAATTGTGACTCACCCAGATTGTTCTCTCCCTTGCTCCTTGCTGGATCTCTCTCTCTCTCTCTCGACTCAGTTGGGAAGTAATTCCACACAGCTGAGTGGAATTGAGGGTAGTTGAAATATGGCCTCTGTGAGTATTCGTTTGATCTACCCCTGGGACCACACAAAGAGTTTATGCGGCCCTCAATGTGTTCTCAAGTATCTCCACAGTCCCAAGGTTACCGAGTTTGCGTACTCCATGAGTTCGCTCGTCCCCCTTCGGATTTTCACAGTCTCAGATCCTTAGCTCCACCTGCTTTCACTAGATTCTAACCTCCTGTTATTTCTCCCGACCAGAGTCAAGTTTTTTCTGCTTGGCTACTCGAGGTTGCCGCTTCACATATGTAAAATGGCGCCTGCTCTTTGTCTTGCTCGGCTTTGTTAGGTGAGTGGAGAGAGGCTAGTGTCCGTGCTGGTTCTCCTGATTTATTTGTTTTTTTTTCTCTCCTCCAGTCAGCCTGGTGAACTTGCCCAGTGGGGCCTCAGGCCTCCTTTTGCCTTTCCCCACCAATGTTTCGGGTTTCTGAGGTTTTTGTCTTACCTCCCATTTCTACCTAGTTTAGTACAACTTGATAAAATTGTTTCCTTCCAACGGAGAGGAATGCTTGTATTAAAACTCTGTGCATAGTAAGCATTGTACTTTATTCCAATAAAGAAACACACTCTACATACATAATGAAAGGTACATCATATCTCAAGTTGGCACAGGGAATAAATCTGTAGTGCAGATTAAAGCAGGCTAACAACATTGTTTTTCCTTAGAAAGATTAGTTGAATTCTTTAACTACTAAAGCCATAATAAACAATGTTTTCCAGGCTGGTGCTGTGGCTACTAGGCTAATCCTCTGCCCATGGTGCTGGCACATTTGGTTCTAGTCCCAGATGGGGCACCAGATTCTGTCCCGGTTGCTCCTCTTCCAGTCCAGCTCTCTGTTGTGGCCCGGGAGTGCAGCGGAGGATGGCCCAGGTCCTTGGGCCCTGCACCCACATGGGAGACCAGGAGAAGCACCTGGCTCCTGGCTTTGGATCAGCACAGCGCACCAGCCACAATGTGCCAGCCGTAGTGGCCACTTGGGGGGTGAATCAACGGAAAAAGGAAGACCTTTCTCTTTGTCTCTCTCTCTAACTGTCTAACTCTGCCTTTGAAAAAAAAAGAAAGAAAGAAAGAAAAAACAAACAAACAAACAAAACAATGTTTTCCAGTGTTTCAAACAGCATGTTGGTACATGAAGTTATTTGAAAGAATTGAATGAGCTCTCTGAACACATTTACTGTATTGAATTTTCTCTGTATTTTCATTGACTGTTCTATGTACTTAGGACTTAATATATAATAGGTATGCAATATGAGAATATAGTGGAAGAGTGTTGTTGAAAAGAGGTATTTTGTCTCAATTTACCTCAAGGAAATGAGTTTATGTCCAGGTCAGTTGTAAGCGTAACCATTAAGTTTCCTGGTGACTTAGTATAATGCTTGTCTTACACCATATGCTCTTAGTAAGTAAGCATTACACTATACATGCATAATACCTGAAAGATATGATATGCCTGAAGTTGGTGCACAGGACACAATTGTGGTACACACTAGGACTGGCTCACGATGTTTCTTTTTCTGGGAAGACAAGAATTCTCAGCTTTAAATACACAGTCCTTAATAAGCAATACATTTGCAATCTCAAAAACTTGTAGTTGGCTGGCGCCACAGCTCACTAGGCTAATCCTTCACCTGAGGCACTGGTACCCTGGTTTCTAGTCCTAGTTGGGTGCCAGATTCTGTCCCAGTTGCTCCTCTTCCATCCAGCTCTCTGCTGTGGCCCGGGAAGGCAGTGGAGGATGGCCCAAGTGCTTGGGTCCTGCACCCGCATGGGAGACCAGGAGGAAGCACCTGGCCCCTTGCTTTGGATTGGTGCAGTGTGCTAGCTGTAGCGGCCATTTGGGGAGGGAACCAACGGAAGAAAGACCTTTCTCTCTGTCTCTCTCTCTCACTGTCTAACTCTGCCTGTCAAAAAAAAAAAAAAAAAGGAAGCACTGTGCCTGAAGTTATTGCAAGGAATGCAGTGATATTCTCAATTACATCTTGGATTCTTCATTGAGTATACTCTGTGTATTCATTGATTGCTTTATATGCAAAAATTCAGTAAAATCACAAATGTGAGAACACAGGCAAAATGAATGTCACTAGAAAATTGTGTGTTGTCCAAAGCTATTTCAAGAATATTTTAATTCCAGTTTACCATTTGTTTACATTAGATTTACTAAAAATGAATTCCTGGCTTTATTTCTAATTTATCTAGCAAATATTTTTATTCCAATCATGAGAACACACTGTACATTAGAAATACTCAAAAGAGCTGCTGAGTCTGTAGCTCAGACAAGGAAGGGGGTTCAGAAGTCCAGGCTGACAACACTTTCTTCAGATAGTTAATCATATTGTTTAATATAACTACAATGCCCTTAAAAAGCAATGCAGCTTCAATGCTTCTAAAACAGTGATTATTCATACTTGAAGTAGTAGCTGTGCCTGAAGTACCAGAGCTAGAATTAGAATATCAAACAGAAGCCACTTGCAGCATTTCATTTTCTAACCCTAACCATCACTCTGAACATAACCCTAAAGGCTATCCCCAGCCAAAGTTCTAACACTCACTCTACCTTTATCCTTAACCCTTGTCTCAATGACATTTCATCCATAGTCCAAGTATAAAACCTAGCGCTATACCTAGCATCAAACCTGTCCATAGCCATAATACTAGCTTGAAAAATAACCCTAGCTCTCATCAATCTAACCTCAACCCTAACCACAGTCTTAGCTTTACATCTAACCCAAGTCATAAACCTAACCTTAACCTAACCCCAACCCTAACACTAGGCCAAGCCTTATTCATGAACCTAACACTAACTCCTTACCTAACACTAATCTAACCTCTAACCCTAATCCTAACAGTAACCCTCAACCTAAGACTATCTTATTCCTAACTTCAACTAACCTGAAATCTATTCTAGGCCCCAATCCTACACTAAATTCTAACCCTAAGTCTACACTTAATGTTAACCCTAGGTGTAGCCCTAGTCCAAAACCTAACCCTAACCATAAATTTAGCATTAACCCTAATCTAACTCTAACCCTAAACTTAGTCAAGGCCTTAACCCTAATCTTAACTCACCCTAGACCTCACACTAGTCATAAGCCAAACCCTACCCCTAAACATAATGTCGAACTTAATCATAAGCTTAAATTACCTAGAACTTACACCTATTCATAACCCCAAGTCTAATGCTAGTCCCACCCTTAACACTAACTCAACCCTAATCCAGCACCAAATCTAACCCTAGCCCAGGCTCTAACCCAAAGACTAAATTAAATACTGGCAAAAATTTTCTAATGTTTTGAAATTTTGGCCTTATGACTTAGTGCTATCCCTTCTCCTTAATATAACCATAACCAGAGCTCTAGCTCTAAATTTAACAATAAACATGGCACTTACAGTAGTTCTAAACATAATTAGAAACAATCCTAACCCGAGCTCTAACTCTAGACTTAGTCATGGATCTAATGCTAAACATAGATCTAACACTAACTATAAACCTAGTCCTTTCTTTTCACTAACAGTTCCATAAACAAAGCTCTAGACTAAAACCTACCCTACTTTTTACTTTATCTCTAAACCTAATACTCCATTACTGATCTGAGTCTATGCCTTTTATGGAATTTAAGCCCTAATTTTAAACTAATCATAAGCCTAACTGTAGCTCTAGACCTAGCACTTGAACTACTCCAAGCCACAATATAACACTAACCATAATTTAACTCCAACTGTAACCCTAGCCCAGGCCTTAATGTTAGTATTAATTCTAAATGAAAACCCAATTCTAATCCTAAACATAACCATAACCCCAGTGATAACACTGTAAGCTTAAACCTAAACCTAGCACTACCCCTAACCCTAACATTAAACTTAATCATAGCTTTAACCCTAATCCTAACTACAGCCCTAGACTTAAATCTATCCCTAACTTTCATCTTAGGCATAAACCTAACCTTAGCACAAGCTTAAAAAAAATCAAAACATAACACTAAACCTACCAGAGCTATGGACCTACCCCTATACCTAATCCTAACCATGAATTTAATGCTGGTCATAATCAAATAGCAAGCCTAGCTCTGGCCTGAAACTTAAACATACACCCTTTCCTAACCTTCACTATAAAACTTATTGTAGTTTTAACCATAATCTTAGCTCTAACCCCAACTTTAAACCTAACACTAACTGTTCTTAACCATAGACCTCAAGCTAACCCTATTTACAGCCCTAATACCAGTACTAAACTAGCCCTAGCCTTAACTCTATACATAATTTTCAGCCTAGTTGTAGTTCTAATTTTAAGCTTAGCCATAGCTAAATCAAGCTCTAAACATAGCTCTTAAGCAAATCCTGTCACTAGCCCTATCAATAGTTGTACTCCATCCCTAAACACACTTATAGACCCAGGCATAGCCCCAAATCTATTTTTTTTGACAGGCAGAGTTAGACAGTGACAGAGAGAGACAGAGAGAAAGGTCTTTCTTCCGTTGGTTCACCCTCCAAATGGCCACTACGGCCAGTGCACTGTGCCGATCCAAAGCCAGGAGCCAGGTGCTTCCATGTGGGTACAGGGCCCAAGCACTTGGGCCATCCTCCACTGCCTTTCTAGGCCACAGCAGAGAGCTGAATGGAAGAGGAGCAACTGGGACAGGATCGGCACCCCAACTGGGACTAGAATCCAGAGTACCGGCATCACAGGCGGAGGATTAGCCTAGTGAGCCACAGTGCCAGTGCCCCAAATGTATTTCAATACCTAGCCCTTTTCCTCAACCTAACCCCAGCTTTATCCCTAATGCTAGATTAACCCTAGTCCTTCCCATCTCCCTAGTCCTATGCATAAAGCAAACCCTAATAGTAGTCTTAGTCCTACCAAACACTAAATATTACATTATACCTAACCATAACCAGAAATGTCACCTTAAATATGCCAAGTTTCTAACAAATCTAACCCTAACCATAACATGAATCTCCAATTCTACCTCTAGGCCAAAAACTCATGCTAACTCTAATCTAAAAATAAAGCCAATCATAGTGCAGGTCAAAATCTTAACCAGGATGTAACATTAATTCTAACATTAACACTAACCCTATGCTCAATGTTAGAACTTCTCCTAAGCCCAAACCTCATGGTAAAATCTAGCTCTATTCTTAACCCTAGTTCTAACTGTAATGCTATATCTACTCCTACCCTAAATCATAGTGTTAACTTTAGTTACTACCCTAGTGCTACTCCTTACCATTTGTTATTCTAACCCTAGCAATAACCTTAACCCTAATGCTAACCATAACCTTAAATCTAAACCTAACCCTATTCCTGGCCCTAAACCCTACACTAACCCTAGCTCTAAATTTAACCATGTCTCTAATACAACCCAGCAACAGACCTAGCACTAGCCCTAACCTGAAAAATAACAGGTCTAACCCTACTCCTACAGCAAGATCTAACCATAATCATATCACTTAATCATAATCATATCACTAAATGTAAATTTAGTAACTATTCTTGATAAACTAGTAAACTATTTCTGGCCCTAGCAGTAAGTACTAGCACAAAAAATACTAAAATAGATAAAGTATTACATTGTACATCAATAGTCAGGACAAAGGCTGATCAAGTCACTGTTTCTCATAGTGTCCATTTTACTTCAACAGGTTTCCCCTTTGGTGCTCAGTTAGTTGTCACCGATCAGGGAAAACAAATGATATTTGTCTCTTTGAGACTGGCTTAATTCACTCAGCATGATGTTTTCCAGATTCCTCCATCTTGTTGTAAATGACCAGATTTCATTGTTTTTGACTGCTGTATAGTATTCTATAGAGTACATGTCCCATAACTTCTTTATCCAGTCTACTTTTTTTATTATTCTTTTTTTATGGCCCCAGCCAGTGGGATCATGGAGAACCGGTGGTTCAGTCCCCACTTGCCTACCACTGCTGGGGACTGGAGAGGTGGAGTGCAGAGCCTGCCATCTGGGCACTAACACCAGCTGGAAGTGTGGGAGGCTGTGCCGCTCCGCTCCTCACTCACTCGCTCTCTTCAATACACCAGTCTACTGTTGATGGGCATTTGGGCTGGTTCCAGGTCTTAGCTATTGTGAATTGAGCTGCAATAAACATTAATGTGCAGATGGCTTTTTTGTTTGCCAATTTAATTTCCTTTGGGTAAATTCCAAGGAGTGGGATGGCTGGGTTGTATGGTAGGGTTATATTCAGGCTTCTGAGGAATCTCCAGACTGACTTCCATAGTGGCTTAACTAATTTGCATTCCCACCAACAGTGGGTTAGTGTCTCTTTTTCCCCCACATCCTCTCCAGCATCTATTGTTGGTAGATTTCTGAATGTGAGCCATTCTCACCAGGGTGAGGTGAAACCTCATTGTGGTTTTGATTTGCATTTCTCTGATTGCTAGTGATCTTGAACATTTTTTTCATGAGTCTGTTGGCCATTTGGATTTCCTCTTTTGAAAAATGTCTATTGAGGTCCTTGGCCCATCTCTTAAGTGGGTTGTTTGTTTTGATGTTGTGGAGTTTCTTGATTTCTTTGTAGATTATGGTTATCAACCCTTTATCTGTTGCATAGTTTGCAAAACCATATGATTATCTCAATAACGCAGAGAAAGCATTTGATAAAACACAACACCCTTTCATGATGAAAACTCTAAGCAAACTGGTTATTGAAGGAACATTCCTCAATACAATCAAAGCAATTTATGAAAAACTCAAGGCCAGTATCCTATTGAATGGGGAAAAGTTGGAAGCATTTCCACTGAAATCTGGTACCAGACAGGGATGCCCACTCTCACCACTGCTCTTCAATATAGTTCTTGACATTCTAGCCAGAGCTATTAGGCAAGAAAAAGAAATTAAAGGGATATAAATTGGGGAGGAACAACTCAAACTATCCCTCTTTGCAGATGATATGATTCTTTATTTAGGGGACCCAAAGAACTCTAAGAGACTCCTGGAACTCATCAAAGAGTTTGGCAAAGTAGCAGGATATAAAATCAATGCACAAAAATCAACAGCCTTTGTATACACAGGCAATGCCACGGCTGAGGAAGAACTTCTAAGATCAATCCCATTCACAATAGCCACAAAAACAATCTAGTGCCTTGGAATAAACTTAACCAAGGACGTTAAAGGTCTCTACGATGAAAATTACAAAACCATAAAGAAAGAAATAGAAGAGGTTACCAAAAAATGGAAAAATATTCTATGCTCATGGATTGGAAGAATCAATATCATCAAAATGTCCATTCTCCCAAAAGCAATTTATACATTCAATGCAATACCAATGAAAATACCGAAGATATTCTTCTCAGATCTGGAAAAAATGATGCTGAAATTCATATGGAGACACAGGAGACCTCAGATATCTAAAGCAATCTTGCACAACAAAAATAAAGCTGGAGGTATCACGATACCAGGTTTCAGGACATACTACAGGGCAGTTGTTATCAAAACAGCATGGTGCTGATACAGAAACAGATGGATAGACCAATGGAACAGAATAGAAACACCAGAAATCAATCCAAACATCTACAGCCAACTTATATTTGATCAAGGATCCAAAACCAATCCCTGGAGTAAGGACAGTCTATTCAATAATTGGTGCTGGGAAAATTGGATTTCCAAGTGCAGAAACTTGAAACAAGACCCCTACCTTTCACCTTACACAAAAATCCACTCACCATGGATTAAAGACTTAAATCTATGACCCGAAACCTTCAAATTATTAGAGAACCTTGGAGAAACCCTGCAAGATATAGGCACAGGCAAAGACTTCTTGGAAAATACCCCAGCAGCACAGGCAGTCAAAACCAAAATTAACATTTTGGATTGCATCAAATTGAGAAGTTTCTGCACTTTGAAAGAAACAGTCAGGAAAGTGAAGAGGCAACCGACAGAATGGGAAAATATTTGCAAACTATGCTACAGATAAATGGTTGATAACCAGAATCTACAAAGAAATCAAGAAACTCCACAACAACAAAACAAACAACCCACTTAAGTGATGGGCCAAGGACCTCAATAGACATTTTTCAAAAGAGGAAATCCAAATGGCCAAGACACATGAAAAAATGTTGAAGATCACTAGCAATCAGAGAAATGCAAATCAAAACCACAATGAGGTTTCACCTCACCCTGGTGAGAATGGCTCACATTCAGAAATCTACCAACAACAGATGCTGGAGAGGATGTGGGGAGAAAGGGACACTAACCCACTGTTGGTGGGAATGCAAACTAGTTAAGCCACTTTGGAAGTCAGTCTGGAGATTCCTCAGAAGCCTAAATATAACCCTACCATACAACCCAGCCATCCCACTCCTTGGAATTTACCCAAAGGAAATTAAATTGGCAAACAAAAAAGCCATCTGCACATTAATGTTTATTGCAGCTCAATTCACAATAGCTAAGACCTGGAACCAGCCCAAATGCCCATCAACAGTAGACTGGATAAAGAAATTATGGGACATGTGCTCCATATAATACTATACAGCAGTAAGAAACAATGAAGTCCAGTCTTTTGCAACAAGATGGAGGAATCTGGAAAACATCATGCTGAGTGAATTAAGCCAGTCTCAAAGAGACAAATATCATTTTTTCTCCCTGATCGGAGACAACTAACTGAGCACCAAAGGGGAAACCTGTTGAAGTGAAATGGACACTATAAGAAACAATGACCTGATCAGCTCTTGTCCTGACTCTTGATGTACAATGTAATACTTTATCCTTTTTAGTAATTTTTGTTGTTGTTATTGTTCTAGTACTAGTGATTGAACTCTGTAATTAACACACAAGTATTCTTAGGTATTTAAATTTTAACTGAAAAGTGATCCCTGTTAAACATAAGAGTGGGAAAAAGAAAGGGAGGAGATGTACAATTTGGGACATGCTCAATTGGACTTGCCCCAAATGGTGGAGTTAGAAATGTGCCAGGGGATTCCAATACAATCCCATCAGGGTGGCATGTACCAATGCCATCTCACCAGTCCAAATGATCAATTTCAGTTCACAATTGATCACGCTGATAGATCTAAGAGTCAAAGGGATCACACAAACAAGACTAGTGTCTGCTAATACTAACTGATAGAATCAAAAAGGGAGAGAAGGATCCAACATGGGAAGTGGGATACACAGCTGACTCATAGAATTTCAGATGTCCTAAATAGCACTCTGGCCTCAGAATCAGCCCTTAAGGCATTTGGATCTGGCTGAAGAGCCCATGAGAGTATTTTAGGCATGGAAAGCCAAGACACTCTGTCAAAAAAAAAAGACCTAAATGAAATATCTCTGTGAGTGAGAACCCAGTGGAAAGAACGGGGCCACCAAAGAAAGAGGTACCTTTCTCTGAAGGGAGGAGAGAACTTCCACTTTGACTATGACCCTGTTGGAATAAGAGAGAAGTCAGTAAACTCAAAAGGCTTTCATAGCCTTGGCAACTCATGACTAGAGTCTAGGGAGATTACTGATGCCATGAACAGGAGTGTCAAATTGTTAAGTCAGCAACAGGAGTCACTGTGTACTTACTTCTCATGTGGGATCTGTCCTTAATGTGTTGTCCAATGTGAAGTAATGCTATAACTTCTACTGAAACATTACTTACACCTTGTGTTTCTGTGTGGGTGCAAACTGATGAAATCTTTACTTAGTATATACTGAATCGATCTTCTGTATATAATGATAATTGGAAATGAATCTTGATGTGAATGGAATGGGAGAGGGAGTAGGAGATGGGAGGGCTGTGAGTGGGAGGCAAATTATGGGGGGGATCCCATTGTAATCCATAAAGTGTACTTTGGAAATTTATATTTACTAAATAAAAGCTAAAAAAAAAATGTGGAGCAGCCAGGTCTTGAACCGGCACCCATATGGGATGCTAGTGCTTCAGGCCAAACTGTTTACTCACTGCGCCACAGCGCCAGGCCCTGCACTCTGTTTTGCCATATACATTAACACGTTTGAGAGATTTGGACATCTCTGGGGGGGGGACTGTCTGTTACTTGTGCCAGGAAGAATTCTCCCACTTATTCAATAGCTTCTCCATTGAGGAACACTGCATTGGAGGCAGAGTGTAATGCCTCCAAACCAAACTGATAATCATCGAGTTTTTTTTTTTTTTTTTTAATCTGCACTCAATTCACTTATATAACAGTCAGGATTTCTTCACTATTTTTATTCACCTATTTTGTAGTTTCTGCCTGAAAGATGCTAAAGTGGCAACATTAAAAGATGAATCATCATAACATTGAAGATGCTAAGACATAGATCTGTTCTGAGCATGCACATGATGTCTTCAGTTTGGAATCCCTGAAGAGGTATGCTACTGCTGTAGTCTATCATCCATCATGCCCACTTGAGGTCATATTAATGGGTGCCTCCTACCTATCTTTTTCTTTCTTTTCTCCTACCTATTTTTAAATGTATATACAGGACAGAGGCTGGCACTGAGGCACAGAAGGTTAATCCTCCACTTGTGGTGCTGGCATCCCATATGGACACAGGTTCTAGTCCCAGTTGCTCCACTTCTGATCCAGCTCTCTGCTATGGCCTTGGAAAGCAGTAGAAGTTGGTCCAAGTGCTTGGGCCCCTGCACCTGTGTGAGAGACCCAGAAGAATCTCCTGGCTCCTGGCTTTGGATCGGCTCAGTGCCTGCCATTGTGGCCATTTGAGGAGTGAACCAGCAGATGGAAGACCTTTCTCTCTGTCTGTCCCACTCACTATCTGTAACTCTACCTCTCAAATAAATAAAACCTTTAAAAAGAAGTATATACAGGACAAACTAAAAATAAGAATAGGAAAAAAAGAGAGCAACAACATATGAGACATATATAAGATATATATAAGACATATATAAGAAGAAATAAAAAAGGTATCTTTTGCATTACTTACTTTGGTGATGAATTTGCACTTAATTCAGGAAACCAAACATGATTGCAATGTTGTCATCAGAGATTTCCTTAGTTTCAATGGCTTTCAGGATATTATCTACATACTGAAATGTAGTTCTTTGTATTTTTTAAGATTTATTTATTTATTTGAAAGAGTTACACAGAGAGATAAGGAGAGGGAGAAGGAGAAAAAGAGTAAGAGAGGGAAAGGGGGAGAGGGAGGGAGAGGGCGAGGGATAGGGGAAGGGAGGGGGGAGGGAGAGGGGGAGAGAAAGAGAGAGAGAGAGAGATTCTTCCATCTGCTGGTTCACTCCCAATTGGCTGCAATGGCCAGAACTGTGCTGATTTGAAGCTGGGAGCCGAGAGCTTCTTCCAGGGTGCAGGGGCCCAATAACCTGGGCCATCTTCTACTGCTTTCCCAGGCCATAGCAGAGAGCTGGATCAGAAGCGGAGGGGCTGGGACTAGAACAGATGCTGGCACTGCAGGCAGTGACTTTACCCATTATGCCACAGTGTTGGCCCCAGTTCTGTGTAATTTACTTCTCTTAAAGCACAACCTAGGATTTCTTTGTAATTGTCAAACCCTTTGAGTAAGACAGTCCAGCAGTACTATTGCTTCTGGTGGGAATCTAGGTCCTCCCATTCTAAAGCAAATTTCCTTTGGGATTCAGAATGTAACAGGATGAACAAAAGTTTTCTTATTAAATACAACATTGTATAGAACTCACTATCCTTGGGTAGACTTGCCAAAAAAGTATAGGAATTAGGAACAATAGGATGTATGTCAAGACCATATTACTGAAATTCCTAAGTTCTTGGATAGATCTTTATTCTTGAATTTCTGGAGTTTTTTAAAGATTTTTTTTTATTTATCTGAGACAGAGAATGACAGAGAAAGATAGAGATCTTCCATCCTTTGTTTCACTTCACCCTCAATTGGCCATGATCACTTGGGGTTGTTCCAGGCCAAACCCAACAGTAAGGAATTCAATCTTGGTCTCTCAACATGGGCTCAAGGATTCAAGTACTTAGGCCATCCACCACTGCTTTCCCAGGCACACTAGCAGGAAGCTGGATCAGAGGTAGAGCAGCTGGGACTTGAACTAGCACTCCTAAATGAGATCTAGTCTTGCAGGCGGCAGTTTAACCCACTGTACTGCAATGCCAGTGCAGTTCCTGAATTTAAAACAGCCTTTGAAATTTTTATTTGTGATAGATCTTCCATCTGTTGATTTACTCTCCAAATCCATACAATAGTGCAGTCTAGGCTAGTGCAAAGCTAGGATCTGGGAACCCATTTTAGTTTCCCATATGAATGGCAAGCACCTAAATGAGCTATTATCTGCTGCCTCCCAGGGATCTGGAATAAGAAACAAAGCTGGAACTTGAATCCAGACACTCCCATATAGGTTGTAGGCACCCCAAGCAGCATATTAACCACTATGATAAAAGCCTCCCCTGTATTTTTATTTTATTTTATTTTTTTAGTGATTTATTTTATTATTTATTTGAAAGGCAGAATTACATAAAGGCAGAGAGAGAGACAAGTCTTCCATCTGCTGGTTCACTCCCCAAGTGGCCACAATGGCTGTGGCTGGGCCAATCTGGAGCCAGGAGCTTCTTCCAGGTCCCCACATGGGTACCTCTACTGCTTTTCCAGGTTGTAGCAGAGAGCTGGATTGGAAGTGGAACAGGTGGGACTCAACCAGTACCCATATGGGATTCCAGCACTGCAGGAGGCAGTTTTAATGGCTACACCACAGCACTGGCCCCGGTCCATCTTTTTAAATTCTACTCTTACTGGAATGGAGTTGGCTACTCATCACACTCAGCCTTGTGCTCATACTTCCAGGTTAATTCTGCTCAGGACTCTTGGAGGAATCTTCCTGTTCAGGCACCAGTATTTTTGCAATACGGACATGAGCTGAAACCCTTAAGTTTTAGGGACTTGAATCTCAATGCTATCCTAGTCCCAGTTTCTTGAGTCCCCTAACTTAGATAATGTCTCTTTTCTAAAGAGAGAAGGAGATTCTGGTGTATGCAGAAGGGATGGCATTCATGTTTTTACCCTTATTTCCCGGGTGAAGAGCTCCAGAAGCTTGTTAGTCTCTCACTTTCCTGATAGTCTTTTTATTATATGTTTTATCACAGAGATATTCCTTTTGGGTATTTAACACTGCTGACATGGCACCAGTATTGAGCATAACTTTACCTTTGCTTCCCACTCAATTTACATGGGATCCTCAGAGAGGGTGAGAATCTAGTGGTCTGGAGCCAACTGGAGAGTCCCAAGGCCCTGTCACATGTCTTTTCATTCAAAAGAAGTTGGCATGTATCAGTCCTACCTGATTCCTCATCTCTCTGGGGACAGCTCGAATATTTCAGTTCCCACTGCCCTTGTTTGCAATAAGCACCTGACTATCTCTCAAATTGATGAGTAGCCTTACTTGTGATCCTTTGGTGGAGGCCATGGTCACTCACCCATGGCATCTCTTCTGTCTATGTTAGCTCCAATAGAACAGGGGCCATAGATAACAGGGCAGCATTCCTCTGTATCTTTTTGCCTTCTTTTTCTTCAGTCATACCTCAGTTGTTAAACACTAAAGAGCACCTCACCTGAGTAGGGTTATCATCAATTATTGAGGCTTTCTCCAGATGTGTGGCATACTCTGAGATACAAAATACATATAAACATTGTGGCCAGTGTTGTGGTGCAATGGATAAAGCCATCACTTACTACTCCAGCATCCCATATTGAAGTACTTGGTAGTCTTGGCTGTTCCACTTCTCTTCCAGCTTCCTACTAATGTGTCTGAATCAACGGAATCTGCCCCAAATACTTGGATCCAGGACACCCATGTAGGAGACCTAGATCAGTTCCAGATTCCTGGCTTCAGGCTGCTGTAGCCTTGACTATTGCAGCCATTTAGAGAGTGATCAGCATATGGAAGATCTCTACCTCTGTTACTCTGCCTTTAAAATAAATAAACAAGTCTTTAAAAAAAGTCACTGCACTTTCCTGGACCTCAGATGCCTTCTCTGCATATTGTCTGAGGTGGTCCTTCAGCCTCTGCAAAAAGGTAAAGAGATTCTCCAGGGTGCTGCTGGACCTCTCTCAGCTGAGGACAGTTGATGGGAGGGTGGGTGAGCAGTGGCATTGCCTTCAGGTAGAGCACCCTAAAGTGTCCCGATTTTTCTTATTCCTTGGGTTTTCTTTGGATATCATTTAGTGTATGTCCCTGGCATAGCTTCCTTATTGAGTCTCTTAACTCCTAATTCCAGCTGGTATTTATGATATACTTCATCTTTGACTTTCAACAGAGCAGCCAATTTCTCTAAGCAAGGAAGAGAGGAGTCACCAGACTAGGAATATGTGCCCAGGTTGCTTGTGTGGAGAGAAAATTCCTTTGTTAGGTTTATACATTTTTCTGGCTCTGTGCTTCACCCTAGGTTGTGTGCCTTTAAATTACATACTCAGTTATGGAGGGCAGGACATCACCATTAATAAGTCTCCCTTCCACACCAGGCACCTGCCTCAGAGAGAGGAGTCCAGGATTGTAGCTTGCTCCTAGTCAATTGACTCCTCATACTTCGTATTTTGATTTAAAATAATCACCAATGATTTTTCCCTGGGACTCTTTCTTTATTAGCAAATCTTACAAGATAAGTTATTTCTAAATGAATAATTCTGTTCAACTGTTCTTATGGGTTTCTTACTTTAAGCAAAAGAAAAGCCATGGTTATCTTTGGGACGATCATTTTTTTCAAATGTCTTTGACATCTCAAAGTTCCTGGCTCTTTAAAGTAATCCAACAATTTTTTTCCAAGTGTCTTTGGCAACAACAATGTTGGCACAGCAAAACACTCAACCTAGCCATGATCCTCTCCTTTGATTATATGTTATCTTGACATTCTCATGCATTTATTCAGTTGCTTCAATTTCGTTTGTTATCTCTATGAAGAAAGTGTCAAAAAACTCATTTTAGATTTGCACTATAAGATATAATCTAAACTTGTATGTATTAGAGGCTACAAAAAGAAGTATGATGGCACATAAAAACCCCCATGAAAAACATAAATGAAATACAAGTTTAAGGGAAAGAATTTAATCTAGTATTTAATACATCATTTTGGAAATTTGCATCCCATAACAAAATGCCTCAATTCAAATCTTGTCTCGGATACCAATGTCAGATTCCTGACCATGTGCACCCTTGGAAGCAATAGGTGATGATTCCAGTTCTTTTTTAGCCAGGCTTAATCCTGCTGTTGTGGTGTTTGGGAAGTGAACAAGCAATTGGGATATTTGTCTCTCTTTCTCTTTTAAAAATATTATATATATGTAGATATGTATATATATAATTTATGTCATGGATAGTCCTTTCTCAATATACACTTCATGGACTTTTTGAAGATTCCTCATATTAATTGATTTCAAAATTATGTTACAGCACAATAAAATGTTCTTTTTTTATTTAAAAGGCAGAGAGGTACAGATGTAGGACCAAGTTGAAATCTTCCACTCACTAGTTCAATGTGTAAATAACTAAACATAACCAGGATTGGGCCAGACCAAAGAAGGAGCCTAAAGTTCCACCCAGGTCTTCTATAGGGGTAGTAGGAGCTCGAACAATTCATCAACTGTGGCCTTTCAGAGTGCATTACCAAGGACTGGATCAGAAGCAGAATAGCTGGATATGACCTGGCACTCTGATAAGGGCTGCAGACATCCCACATGATGGCTTACCCTGCTGCATTCTAACATCTGCCTTTTTCTTCCAAGAAACTTGGACATTTTGTCAAAATGTATATAATACTTCACATCATTAGATCAAATATGAAAGTGCTTTACTGTATATTTTTAAGAAGACTCCTAAATCAAGTGTTCAACCTCAATAATACACTCAAACACATCCACACTGTCAAAATTCACATATACAGTGTTCTGCTAGCAGCTCGTCTTCTAAACACACACCACTGCTTCCTCAGATCCAATAATAAACAACTCTATTCCAATAATCCTTCTACATTTCAATGCCCAGCACACATGGATGACTGTTTTGCAAAATTGTGCCACACAGTAATAAGGTTTATGTTTCCTTATTTCAGACCATTCATTTCTCATAGTCATGTCATTTGTGTGCAATATTAGGTTTTGTTTTTTAAAATCTGAAAAGAGAATGAATATGCATTTAAACTGAAATTTTGTGTGACTTTAACATGTTCACTTCCATATCCACGAACAAAAGCCATCACTATTTTTTTTTTGACAGGTAGAGTGGACAGTGAGAGAGAGACAGAGAGAAAGGTCTTCCTTTTGCCATTGGTTCACCCTCCAATGGCCGCCGCGGCTGGCACACTGCGGCCAGCTCACTGCACCGATCCGATGGCAGGAGCCAGGTGCTTATCCTGGTCTCCCATGTGGGTGCAGGGCCCAAGCACTTGGGCCATCCTCGACTGCACTCCCTAGCCACAGCAGAGAGCTGGCCTGGAAGAGGGGCAACCGGGACAGGATTGGTGCCCCGACCGGGACTAGAACCTGGTGTGCCGGCGACGCAAGGTGGAGGATTAGCCTAGTGAGCCACAGCGCAGGCCGAACAATCACTATTTTTTTAAAAGATTTATTTATTTATTTGAAAGTCAGAGTTACACAGAGAGAGGAGAGGCAGAGAGAGAGAGAGAGAGAAGTCTCCCATCTGATGGTTTACTCCTCAGTTGGCCACAAAGGCCGGAGCTGTGCCTATCTGAAGCCAGGAGCCAGGAGTTTCTTCAGGGTCTCCCACATAGGAGTGGGACTTAGACCATCTTCTACTACTTTCCCAGGCCATAGCAGAGGGCTGGATTGGAAGTGGAGCAGCTGGGTCTTGAACTGGCACCCATATGGGATGCCAGCACTTCAGTCCAGGACATTAACCTGCTGTGCCACAGCAGCGGCCTCCCAAAGCAATCACTCTTGACAAGTTTACATGAAGCAGACAGTTATTTCAAACCTAATGTAATCTTTAGTCTACTTCAGAGTAATTCAGGAGTAACTAAGGATGAGGTGAATGTTTCAAGCCAGGTAACTGTAGGCAACACATGGCAGGCAAGAAAGGCATATTATTATACCCTCTATTAGCTCTAAGGCACAGTGCAGGACAATAAGAGGATTTGTTTAACTTGTAGCCATGGGCTCTCACTCTATGTCCTTTCACTAAATCATTTTAATTCAAATAATAATATCATTTTAGATACTCAAGCAGAAATAGAGTCCATAATCCAAATCATGATGAGAACTGATGGGGGAAATTAAGCAAAATGTTCACACACAAAGTGAACTACTATTATAAATACCAGGAAGGAAAAATAGAGTGTAAAAGAAAAATAATAGCATTAACAATATCAAAAAAGAGGGGATATGTCATTTAGGGGATATGTCATCTATATCTATAGAAAGAGAAAGAGAAAGAAACAAGGATGACAATGAAGTAAATAATAATAAGTGAACTGTAAATTCAGGGCCATGTATGCAACTATGTATGCCAAAATTATGAAAACCTATAAACGAAAAGAAAGAAAATATAAATAAATGGAATAGATGCTTTCTTAATGACTGAAAGACAGAATATTATTAAGATATCTCTTCTTCCTACTTGGACCAACAGATTCATTGCAATCCAATAAAAATAATATCAGGCTATTCTGGAGAAAATGACAAACATTTGTCCAAACTTCAAAGTCTAGACAATACTGAGAAGTGTAGAGAAACCTTGAGGAATCTACATTTCTTGATTTCATGGCTTTCTGTGAACCTACATGATGCTAGACAAAGATTAGACATGTGGATAAATGGAAAGGCATAAATACTTATGCTTAACTGATCTTAGCCAAAGGAACAGAGTCATTCCCTACAGAATATTGGAATATGTAGTCTTCCCAATAAATGGAGATGGTGCAAATGGATGACCATATGAATTAAAAAAAAAGACAAATGTTTTCTGCATAACATATAAACTCATTCAGCATGATGTAGAGACTCCTATGTGTAGTGGAAAAAAATGTTAAATCCAGTAGAAAACACATGAGAAAAATTCTATTATGTAACATACTCAATGTATTATCCATAAAAATGTCATGTGATGTCTGTTAAATAAAAAAATGCTTTCTCAAAAATACCATTGAAAAAATGGAAGCTAGATCTCACACTAGGACATAATATTTCAAAATATTTGCTTACAGGAATTGAATGCAAAGTTTATTAAGGGCTTGTAAAACTCAGCAATAAGGCAATAAATTCTCCAATTTAAAACACCAAAATAATAAAGAATAACCTTTACATTGAATACACACACATCCAAAATAGGCACACAGAATATACTGAACATTAGAAAATTATGAGATAAAAGAGTGAATTGTGAATTAAACTGCAAATTAAAACAGCAATGAGACAAATACATGAAACAATTTTAAAATGGTTATAAAGAGCAAATAAACATGGTAGTGCCAAAAGTTTGTGAAGATGGAATATTAGAAAATATCATTCATTATCAGTCAGAACACATAATGGAAATTTACAAGACATCTGGTGATGATATTGTAAAACATCCAAAAGTATCACCTTGCAACACAGCAAAGATGTCCTTCTGGGTTTGGCTTTGTGGTGCAGTGGGTTAAGCCACCACAAGTGATGCCAGCATCCTATATGAGCTGAGGCTTTTGTTGTGGCTACTCCACTTTTGTTCTAGCTCCCTGCTCATTGCCTGGGGAAAGCAAAGGAAAATGGCCCAAGTTCTTGGGCCCCTGTTACTCATATGGGAGACCCAGAAGAAGCTTCTGGCTCCTGGCTTCAGCCTGGCCTAGACCTGTCTGTTGCAGCCATTTGGTGAGTGAGCCAGTGATGGGAGATCTCTGTCTTTCACTATATTTCTCCTTTTAAATAAATAAATCTGTAAAAGAATGTTGTCCCTGGGGCCAGCACTGTTGCACAGCAGGTTAATTCATTGCATAGAACATTGGCATCTCATATGTGTGCTGGTTAGGAGTCCTGGAAGTTCCATTTCTAATCCACCTCCTTGCTAATGTGCCTTGGAAAACAGCAGAAGATGTTACACATTCTTGGGCCCCTGCATCCATATAGTAGACCTGGAAGAAACTCCTGGCTCCTGGCTTTGGCCTGTCCAAGTCCCAGCCATTCAGAGAGTGAACCAGCAGAAGGAAGATCTCTCTCTCTTTCCTTCTATGTAACTCTGCCTTTAAAATACATAAATAAAATCTTTTAAAAAAGATGTCCCTAGGCCAGCGCCACAGCTCACTAGGCTAATCCTCTGCCTTGCGGCGCCGGCACACCGGGTTCTAGTCCCGGTCAGGGCACCTATCCTGTCCCGGTTGCCCCTCTTCCAGGCCAGCTCTCTGCTGTGGCCAGGGAGTGCAGTGGAGGATGGCCCAAGTGCTTGGGCCCTGCACCTCATGGGAGACCAGGATAAGCACCTGGCTCCTGCCACCGGATCAGCGCGGTGCACCGGCCGCAGCACGCCTACCGTGGCGGCCATTGGAGGGTGAACCAACGGCAAAGGAAGACCTTTTTCTCTGTCTCTCTCTCACTGTCCACTCTGCCTATCAAAAATTTTAAAAAAATTAAAAAAATAAAAAAGATGTCCCTATAAAGTTACTCAGTTGGTGTGAAAACATACTCACGTACCATCCAGCAAGAAAATGCATGTGACAATTTTATTTATAATAGCTCTCACTTGTATGAAATCATTATGTACTTCAGTAAATGAACAGATAGCCAAACTGTCACAGGAAGTGGGGGCACTTGATGTACAACAGTGGATGAGGACACAGAAGGCCCTTGTGTTGTTGTCTGAGATACATAAGAAAAGGCATGGATTGGTGTCAAGATAATAAGAGCATTTTTTGCAATATTTAAAGGCAAGATTTATGAAAAAGAGTCCAGTTTCATACCCAGACTTACAGAACATTCTAAATAATTGAGGAAGAAAAAATTCTCAACTTCCCAGATTTATCCGCAGTGGCAATGAGTAGGAACTAAATTTGAAATTCTTTTCTAAAACCAGCATTCCATAGATGATATGGTCATATCAGCATGAAATAAAAAGGTAGAATAAAATATCACTTTTTATAAAGGCAGATACACATATTTTGAGAAAAACATTTTATTTAACCAAATATAAAAACATAATGGATATGTATCAAGCAAAAATACCACAAAATGCCAAAGTCATTAGCATTCCAAAATAAATCATATGGGTGAAAAACACAAGAAAATCACATGATCATCTGGATTAAATGTTACAATGTATTTAATAAAATTAAGCCTCCAACAACAACAACAACAAAACTGTCAGCAGAAGAGAAAAAAAGAACAATTCTTAGGGCCACCAATGTGGCAAAGCAGATTAAGCAGTTGTCTGCAGTGCTGCCATCTCATAAGAATGCAGCTGCTCTGCTCTGATCCAGCTCCGGCTAACACACTTGGGAAAGCAGCAGAGAATGAGCCAAGAATTTGGGCCCCTGCACCCACTTGGGAGACGTAGAAGCTCTTGGCTACTGGCTTCAGCCTGTCACAGTCCATGTTGCTACAGTCATTTGGGGGAGTGAACTAGAAGATGGAAAATCAATCTTTCTCTATGTACCTCTTTCAAATAAATAAATAAATAAATGTTAAAAAGCATTATTATGGTTAAAATATTATGGTTAAAATAGTCTACAATAGATCTATAACAAACAGTATAATAAACACAGAACATTTAAAGATGCTTTCTTGGGATCCCACACACCTAGACAAGGCTGCCTCCTCTCACTATCTCTCCTTAATATTGTTTTGAAGTGGTAATAAAGAAAACTAAACAAGAAACAGATAAATTAGGTACAAGGCTCAGTTTTTAAGTGACTTTTTTAAGTTATTTTGTTTGGAAGGCAGAGTTACAGAGAAGCAGAGGCAGAAAGGGAGACAGAGAGATCGATCGTATATCTGCTGATTCACTCCCCAAAGAGCCACAATGGCTGGGGCTGCGCAGATCTGAAGCTGGGAGCCAGGAGCTTCTTCCAGGTCTCCCACCTGTGCAGGGGCTCAAGGACTTGGACCATCTTCTACTGCTTTCCTAGGTCATAGGAAAGAGCTATATTGGGAATGGAGCAACTGGGACTCTAACTGGCACCCATATGGGGTGCCAGCACTGCAGATAGTGGCTTTACCCACTATGCCACAGTGCTGTCCCCCAAGCAACTAATTTTTTTTTTTTTGACAGGCAGAGTGGACAGTGAGAGAGAGAGAGACGGAGATAAAGGTCTTCCTTTTACTGTTGGTTCACCCTCCAATGGCCGCTGCGGCTGGCGCACCGCGCTGATCCGAAGCCAGGAGTCAGGTGCTTCCCCTGGTCTCCCATGTGAGTGCAAGGACCAAGGACTCGGGCCATCCTCCATTGCCTTCCTGGACCACAGCAGAGAGCTGACCTGGAAGAGAAGCAACTGGGACAGAATCCAGTGCCCCAACTGGGACTAGAACCCCGGGTGCCAGCACTGCAGGTGGAGGATTAGCCTAGTGAGCCGCAGCGCTGGCCAAAACTAAATTTCTATACCAGAATGACACTATTGGGGCTGGCGCTGAGGCATAGCAGATAAAGCCACTGCCTGCAGTGCAGACACCCCATATGGGCACTGGTTTGAGTCCTGGCTGCTCCACTTTCAATCCAGCTCTCTGCTATGGCCTGGGAAAGCAGCAGAAGATGGCCCAAGTCCGTGGGCCCCTGCACCCATGTGGGAGCCCTGGAAGAAGCTCCTGGATCCTGGATTTGGATCAGTGCAGCTCTGGCAGTTGCAGCCAATTGGGGAGTGAACCAGTGGATGGAATACCTCTCTCTCTCTCTCTCTCTCTCTCTGCCTCTCCTTCTGTCTCTGTGTAACTCAGCTTTTCAGATAAATAAATCTTTAAAATATGACACTATTATAGAGGCAATCAGATACAATCAAATTAAAAACAAGCTGATAAGAGAATTAAGCATTGGGGCTGATGCTGTGGTATAGCGGGTAAAGCCACCGCCTGCAGTGCAGACAGCCCATATGGGCACTGCTTTACTTCCAGTGCAGCTCTCTGCCATGGCCTGGGAAAGCAGAAGATGGCTCCTGTGTGGGAGACCTGGAAGAAACTCCTGGTTCCTGGCTTTGGATTGGAGCAACTCCAGCTATTGTGGCCATCTGTCTCTGCCTGTCTATAGCTCTACCCTTCAAATAATTAAATAAATAAAATTTTTATTGAAAAAGAATTAAGCACGATTACTGGATACAACAGCAATACATATCTTCAGGGGTGTTACCACGCACCACCAAGAAACAAATAGAAAACAATTTTAAGGGACAAAATATAGAGTATGAAATGAATGTAAGAGAAACAGGACAAAGAATGATGAATCGAGTAGTCTTCAAGTCGATATTAAAAAATCTTAAATAAACTCCCTGAAAAGATATATAAAGGAAAGACCCAGAATCCAGTAAATATTTGGCAAGTGTAACTCACCTTAAGAAGTCACAGACCCTAGCAGGATCAGAGAAAACGGAGGAAGGAGCTATCTCATCAGGGGGTGACAGCGGCACCTACTGTTGGGAGTATCCGTCCGAAGAATCCAAGTCTGCGGCAGCTGTGCTCTCAAGCCACACCCCCTTAGTTTCCCAAGACGGCACAATCCCCATACAGCGCCCTTCTGACACAGGCGACTCTGATTGGCTGCGTCTTCTCTTTCGTCGCGCATGCTCACTGGCTGTGTGAACGATCCGACCAGCATTGCCAGGGGAGCACTGCACATGCGTCTTCCTTCTGCGCGCCGCCATTCTCCGCTTCCCAGCGCTGTTTCTGGTGGTGGCTCCAGGTGGCTCCGCTTTGCCTCTCTGTGAGCTTCCATCGTTAGGGTCGTTACCGAGTTCTCAGGACAACCAGACGCCTCACGGCCGGAAAATGGTGAGTGTGGGCCCAGTTCCCTCTGGGCCAGCAGCTGGGCCCTGGGCGTCTCCTCCCATCATTGCAGTCCGTGGCTTTGGCTCAGTCCTCAAGTCCTGCATCTTCCCCAAATGTGTGGCGAGGACAGGAGGGTCTTCAGACTCCAGACTTTGCATATGGCCTTTGTGTGTGTGTGTGTTGGGGGGGGGGGGAACTGTGATCTGGGGGTCCTCTGTGCCAGGAGTGTCCTTAGACTCCAGCCTTTACACTTGGCCTTTGTGTGTGGGGGTGGGACTGTGAGTGTGTGTGTGGGAGGCTGTTATCTGGGGGTCCTCTGTGCTAGGAGGGCCCTCAGAGAGACTGCAGACTTTCCATATGGCCTTTGTGTGTGTGTATATGGGGGTGGGGGGGTGTGAGTGTGTGTGTGTGTGTGGGGCTGTTATCTGTAGGTCCTCTGTGCTAGGAGGGCCCTCAGAGAGACTGCAGACTTTCCATATGGACTTTGTGTGTGTATGTATATGGGGGGGGGGGCTGTGAGTGTGTGTGTAGGGGGCTGTTATCTGTAGGTCCTCTGTGCCAGGCGTGTCCTTAGACTCCAGACTTTACACTTGGCCTTTGTGTGTGGGTGGGTGGGGGGGGGCTGTGATCTGGGGGTCCTCTGTGCCAGGAGAGTCCTTAGACTCCAGACTTTCCATCTGGCCTTTGGGGGGGGGGGGTATGATCTGTGGGTCCTCTGTGCCAGGAGAGTCCTTAGACTCCAGACTTTCCATCTGGCCTTTGTGTGTGTGTGGGGGGGGAACTGTGAGTGTGTGTGTGTGGGGGGCTGTGATCTGGGGGTCCTCTGTGCCAGGAGGGTCCTCAGACTCCAGACTTTCCATCTGGCCTTTGTGTGTGTGTGGGGGGGGGGGGGCTGTGATCTGGGGGTCCTCTGTGCCAGGAGGGTCCTCAGACTCCAGACTTTCCATCTGGCCTTTGTGTGTGTGTGGGGGGGGGGGCTGTGACCTGGGGGTCCTCTGTGCCACCTTTCTGTCCTGGGGTGACCTGATTCTTCTGAGTTGGAAACAGGGTTTCATGTTGGTAACCAGCCGGTCAGTGCAGTTCTTCCTGGGAACCCAAGCCTCTTTTTCTGTTGATAATAACCCAGTATCATAGACTGGGTAAGTTATTAGAAATAGTATTTGCTTCGTGTTTTTTCTCCAAAGTTCCAAGGCAACCTCTGGTGATGGTCTTGTGACAGAGGCCTGGGGTAGCACAGAGACCACATGGCCAAATAAAGGGTGAGCAGGAGAGGCCAATACAAGGTGTCTAACAGAACAGAGCCTCTGGGAGATGACCCCATTACCCCATTCATCACGTGAATGGATTTGTCTTAGTCACCACTTAGGAGGTCCCACTTCTTAATTTCTAAAATTGGGATTAAATTTTTCCATTAGATTGAGGGGGATAAACCATGTTCATGGGAAGCATTAAGCCTGGCAAAAAAAAAAAAAAAGTCTCTAAATGTTTAGATCTTCCACGTTGCCAAAAGCCAATTGCCCTCCGAAGTTCATGGTACTACTAAGTATTTAATCTATGTCACATTTCATTCAGCTTCAGGTAAAATGTTATTATTAATATTTTTTTCCACAAGAAAATTCTGTCACTCTTTAAAAGACTTATTTTGTATCTGAGAACATTACATATAACAGGGAAACAAAGAATGCCTACCTGACACCCCAGTGTAAAAATAAAAAAAAAAAAATGTGGTTAAGATGGGCCATCTTGTACTGATTTCCCAGGCACATTAGCAGGGAGCTGGAACAGAAGTGTAGCATCCAGGACTTGAACCAAAGGCCACATGTGGTGCTAGCACTGCAGACAGTGCTTAGCCCTCTATGCCACATCCCCTCCCCCCTCCTTTTTTTCTTTTGCCTCAGTTTCATCCATGCATACCACAGTCTGAGGGTGTGATTCTGCCAGTTCATTTAGTGCTTTCACTACATGTGGCTTGAATAATATAAAATTAAATTTTTTTACATTGTTGGCAATACCTTTCTTTTTTTTCTAAGATTTATTTATTTATTTGAAAGTTAGACTTACACAGAGAGAGAAGAGGCAGAGAAAGAGAGAGAAAGAGGTCTTCCATCTGATGGTTCATGCCCCAGATGGCTGCAACCCCTGGAGCTGTGCCGATCCAAAGCCAGGAGCTAGGAGCTTCTTCCGAGTCTCCCACATGGGAGCAGGAGCTCAAGAACTTGGGCCATCTTCTACTGCTTTCCCAGGCCATAGCAGAGAGCTGGACAGGAAGCATAGCAGCTGTGTCTCGAACCGACACTCATTAGGGATGCCAGCGCTTTAGGCTAGGCCATTAACCCACTGCGCCACCCTGCCAGCCCACCTTTCTTTTTCTTTGTTCAAGATTTACTTATTTGAAAGAGTTATAGACAGAAAGGGAGAGACAAAGGGAGAGAAATAGATGTTCCATCTGATGGTTCATTCCTCAAATGCCTGCAATGGCCAGAGTTGAGTCAGGTCAGAGGCAGGAGTCAGGAGCTTCTTCCCAGTCTCCCATGTGAATGCAGGGGCCCAGGCAGTGGGGCCATCTTCTGCTTCTTTCTCAGGCACATTAGCAGGGCACTAATCAGAAGTGGAGCAGGCAGGTCTCGAACTGGTGCCCATATGGGATGCTAGTGCTGGTGTTACAGACAAAATTTTTACCAGCTTTGCCACAATGCTGGCTCTGACGGTATGTCCTGGTTCATGTTTCTCAAGTGCTAGTTTATGGTAAATTATTAAAATAATGGGAAAATATTGTTAGAGATTGTGGTTAAATTCTGATTCTGTAGGTAGTGTTGATAGAGTAGATGGATTAACTGTCTAACTTTTCATGTGTTTACTTATTTGTGACTTGCCAATGCTTGAGGTGACCTTATTTATTTTCTCCATCCACTGTTAATTGATATTTCTGTATGATTGCATATTGCTAACTACTAAAAGCCACTGATTAAGCATGTATACTATTGCATTTATTTATTCTGATTACCAGTGGTGGATGTATTTCTCCTTGGAGTTCTGTACATTTTTTCTTGTGTAGTTTGATGTTAGGTACTTTAGTAGATTCATTGTAATGTCTTCTTGGAGGACTGGCTGCTGCTTCACTTGTGATTTTTCTTATTTACACACTAATTAGTCTGAAATGAATAATAAGTTTCCAGATATCATTGTAAAGGTGTTATAGTAGACTGAATACTTATGTTTAATCAATCTATGCCTTCATGTTGACCTTTTAAATACATACTTACTCATTTTATGTTGACAGAATTGAACATACAGCACATAAAATGATGTTTAAAGATATTCTTGCACTGGTAACGAATAAATCTAATCAATTGTCACATCCATTACATCACATACCTGTTTTTAATGATGAGGACACTTAAAATCTGATCTCTTTGTTATTTGCCATAGTAGAATATATTGTGATTAAATATTGCCACAATGTTGTACAACAGACTTCTTTATTTCTCCTATGCCAAAGCAAGTTGTTGTTCTTTGACCAAAATGGCCTCAAATTTCCTCTGTGTGTCTTTATATTTTAATGGTTTTCCAGGAGACAACAAAAAACTGGGTCTCGATTTTAATTTTCATGTGTCAGTCTCTACCTTTTAAATGATTTATTTAGATAATGCATATTTTAAATACTTTTGATATAGTGTAATTAATATGTAATTGAATGACGGAGAGTCAGAGGCAGAGGGAGAGAAAGGCTATCTCCTTGGTACATTCTCCAAGTAGTCATCATTGCCAGGGCTGCTAAGAACTCCATCTAAGTCTCCTATATAGGTGATGGGGGCCCAAGGACTTACACCATGTTCCCAGGGAGCTGGATCAGAAGCTGAGCACCAGGGCTCAAACTGGTGTTCAGATATCAGATACTGGTGTCAAAGTTAGTTATCCACAATTCCAGCCTTCTGTTTTTAAATTGTTTTATTCATTTATCTTATTTATAAAGGGCAGACACACAGTAAGTGAGAGACAGTGATCTACCATCTTCTGTTTTACTCTTCAGATGCCTGCAAGATCTGGAGATGGCCCTCGCCAGAATGGAGGAACTTAATGTATATTCCAGATTATGTTAGCAAAGACCTGAGTACTTGAGTCATCTGTTTTCTTCCAGTGTATGCAGTAGTGGAAACCTGGAATTTGGGGTAGAGCCAGGACTCAAGTACAAGCAGGCCAATGTGAGAAGAGGGCATTCAAAACGGCCTCCTTACCACTATGTGAAATGCCCAGACCACTCTTATTTTAATTGAGGATTCTGGAGGAATCTGTTTTCTGCCTTCAGTTAAGATACCAAGGAGGGGCTGGTTCTGTGGTGTAGCAGGTAAAGCCCCTGCCTGCAGTGCTGGCATCTCATATGGGCACGGGTTTGAGTCTCTGCTCCTCCACTTCCGATCCCACTCTCTCCAGTGTTGGCAAGTCACAAATAGAGTCATTTACAGTGGCCTGGGAAAGCAGTAGAAGATGGCCCAAGTTGTTAGGCCCCTTCACCCATATGGGAGACCCAGAAGAAGCTCCTGGTTCCTGGCTTTTGATGGGCCCAGGCTGTTTGGGGAGTGATCCAGTGGATAGAAGACTTCTCTTTCTCTCTCTCTGCCTCTGCCTTTCAAATAAAAAAAAAAAAACATAAAAAAGAGGAATCAAATCCCCAATTGGCTGCAATGGCCAGAGGCGTGCCAATCTGAAGCCAGGAGCCAGGAGTTTATTCCAGATCCCCCATGCTGATACAGGGGCCCAAGGACTTGAGCTACCTTCTACTGCTTTCCCAGGCCATAGCAGAGAACTGGATCAGAAGTGGAGCAGCCGGGACTTGAACTGGTGCCCATATGGGGTGCTGGCACTGCAGGTGGTGGGTTTACTCAGTACACGACAGTACTGAGCCAACATGTATTCCTTATATAATATTGGATTTGAACACATACACACAACAGGATTTGAACAAACCAGAGAACTATCTTTTATATACCTTTTTCTTTGTGTTTAGGTCTTACCAGCTGCTCTCTTCCAGCGCTTTCTTTCCCTTTCTTCCAGCTCTTTTTACAGAACATCATATTGTGAACTACAGGCACCATACTGTGTTATGAAACTCTGGAATTTCTTACTTCTATCTCACTTTGTTTTGGTAATTGCTATTCAAATTCCTTCTACCCAGAGTGCTCACTCTTCCCAGTCTCTAGTAATCATAATTCTGTTTTTTTTATTTATTTGAAAGGCAGAATTGTAGAGAGAGAAATAAAGAGAGAGGGAAAGAAAGATCTTCCATCTGCTGGTTCACTCCCCAAAAGGCTATAAAGGCCAAGACTGGGCCATATTGAAGTCAGGATCCAGGAGCTTCATCTGGTCTCCTACATAGGTGCAGGGTCCCAAATATTTTGGTCTTTTTCCACTGCCTTCCCAAGCCATTAGCAGGGAGCTGGATCAAATGTGGAATAGCCAGAGGGCTGGTGCTGTGGCGTGCTGGGTAAAGCTTTTGCCTGCAGTGCCAGCATCCCATATGGGCACCTGTTTGAGTCCTGCTGCTCCTCTTCTGATCCAGCTCTCTGCTGATGGCCTGGGAAAGCAGTGGAAGATTGCCCAAGTCCTTGGGCCTCTGCATCCACATGGGAGACCCAAAAGAAGATCCTAGCTTCAGATTGACCCAGCTCCTACCATTGTGGACATTCTGGAAGTAAACCAGTGGATGGAAGACACCTCTCTTTCTCTCTCTCTCTCTCTCTCTCTCTCTCTCTCTCTCTCTGTGTGTGTGTGTCCCTCTGCCTTTCAAATAAATAAATAAATCTTTTTTAAAAAAAGTAAAGTGGAATATCCGGGATTTGAATTAGTGTCCATGGGGGATGCTGGTGCTACAGGAACAGCTTAACTCAAGGTGCATATAGTATCAACTACATTATCCTGTATTTTGATCCATTATTGTTTAATGTAGAGAACATTTTTTTCTGTATCTGGCATATTTCCATTGACTTAATGATCTCCAGTTCCATTCATTTTGCAGTAAACAATATTTCATTCTTTTATGGCTGAATTATCTTGGCTATTGTCAGCAGTGTTTAGTCAACATGGTAGTGCAGGTAGTTCTTTGATATGCTGATTTCATTTCCTTTTTACCCTGGAATAGAGTAGCTATATATTACAGTAGATTGATTTTTAAGTTTTTTTTTCTTTTATGAAGGACCATACTGTTTTCCATAATTCCTGTACTAATTTCCATTCCCATTAACAATATATAATGGCTTTTAAAAATCTGCATTATTACTAGCCCCCTCCCCCTCTTTTTTTTTCTTTTTGGAGTAAGATGATATTCCTGTGTGTGTGTGTGTGTGTGTTTTAAGATTTTATTTATTTATTTGAGAGATGGCGTTTTAGACAGAGAGGGGGAGAAACAGAGAGGAAGGTATTCCATCCAGTGGTTCACTCCCCAAATGGCCACAATGGCTGGGGCTGGGCTGATCTGAGGCCAGGAGCCAGGAGTTTCTTCCAGGTCTCCCACATGGGTACAGGGGCCCAAGGACTTAGGCCATCTTCCACTGCTTTCCCAAGCCATAGTAGAGAGCTGGATTGGAAGAGCAGCAGCCGGGACTAGAACCCATGCCCATCTGAGATGCTGGCACTGCAGATGGAAGCTTAGCTCACTACACCATGGCATTAACCCTCCCCCCTCAGTATATTTTGGTAGGCATTTCCTTTATGACTATTGATACTGAGCATTTTTCAACATACTTATTGACCATTTATTTGTATTTCTTCTGAGAAACATCTATTCAAGCTCTTTCCTAACTCTTAACTGTATTTGGATGTTGTTAACTCTCCATATATTTCTCCCAGCAGGTTGTGGTGCAGACTATCCTAAAGTATATACTCAGGCAAATAATTTCATTCTACATGTGTACTTTAAGCTACTCAAAGTAGTCTTAATTTGAATATTTTTAAAGATGTATTTGTTTATTTGGAAGGCAGAGTTACAGAGAGGCAGAGAGAGAGATATCTTCATCCTAGTCCCTTACCCAAATAGCTGCAATGGCCAGAGCTGAGCTGATCCAAATGCAGGAGCCAGGAGCTTCCTCTGGGTCCCCTACATGGGTGTAGGGGCCCAAGGACTTTGACCACCCTCCTCTGCTTTCCCAGGCACATTATCAGTGAGCTTGATTGGAAATAGAGCATCGAGAACTTGAACTGGTGCCCATATGGGATGCCAGCACTACAGGCAGTTGCTTTAATCCCTGAGCCACAGAGCTGGCTCCTTAATTCAGTTATTAAATGTATCAATACTGTTAAGTATAGTATAAGCTGAAGAGTATTCTCTAGACTTTGCCTTACTGAATCTTTGCCATATTTTGAACTGTGATATTTGAGAAGTAGAAAGATTCCAGCATTGGTAGAAACCTGGAATCAAGAGCTATACCTGGAAATCAAATCAAGGCACTCTGTATTATGATTAGGTTATCTTGACTGACATCATAAGCAAAAGGCTAAATTCCTGTCTCTGATTTAAACTGCTTTTCTCAACTGCTGTACATGATCTCCTGAAAATTGTTTTCTCTTTGTCATGATACCATTGATGGTTTCTTTTTCTCTTTGAATTCTTCTATTTCTCATCACTCATGCAAGTATCCCATGTGATCTCTAATTCATAAATTTCTGTAATTCTCCTTAACGAATCTGACCCTTTGTACTCTGAAAATCCTGTTTCCCTCCATCATGGGCCTCTTTCACAGCCTTCAGACTATAGTCTGTACTTCTTGTTGGATGTTTCTTTGTAGTTATGCAGTTTGCAACTCAAGATCAACAAATCTAAAATTAAAACTATATCAGGCCATTGCCACAGCTCTCTAGGCCAATCCTCCGCCTGCAGTGCTGGTACTCCGGGTTCTAGTCCTGGTTACGTCTCTTCCAGTCCAGCTCTCTGCTGTGGTCCAGGAGTGCAGTGGAGGATGGCCCAAGTGCTTGGGCCCTGCACCCATGTGGGAGACCAAGAGGAAGCATCTGGCTCCTGGCTTTGGATTGGCACAGCACACCAGCTACAGTGGCCATTTGGGGAGTGAACCAATGGAAGGAAGACCTTTCTCTCTGTCTCTCTCTCACTGTCTAACTCTGCCTGTCAAAAACAAACAAACAAACACACAAAAACCCAAAAAACTACATCACTCATTTCTCCATTTACTTGTTTAAGGGGTTACTATGAGCAAGCCTTTGCAAAATCACAAAATAGAATATTTTTCCTGGTCTCCTGCAACTTTCTCATGTTTAATTTCATCTGGTGTCAAATGTTGCTACTTTTATTTATGTTTCTGTTTTTCAATCTTTATATCAATGTTTGTATGCAGTGTGGAAAAGAAGAGGTGCTATTCATTGAATCTTTTTTTTTTTTTGACAGGCAGAGTTAGTGAGAGAGAGACAAAGAGAAAGGTCTTCCTTTTCCATTGGTTCACCCCCCAAGTGGCCCCTAAGGCTGGTGCATTGTGGCCAGGTGCGGCCGGTGCGCTGTGTTGATATGAAGCCAGGAGCTAGGTGCTTCCTCCTAGTCTCCCATGTGGGTGCAGGGCCCAAGGACCTGGGCCATCTTCCACTGCCTTCCTGGGTAACAGCAGAGCTGGACTGGAAGAGGAGCAACGGGGACAGAACCGGTGCCCCAACTGGGACTAGAACCTGGGATGCTGGCACCACAGGTGGAGGATTAGCCTAGTGAGCCACAGCGAAGGCCAAAGAGGTGCTATTCATTAAAAACAAAATCATTGAGGCCGCTGCTGAGGCATAGTAAGCTAAGCTTCCACCTGTGCCGCTGGCATCCCATATGAGTGCTGGTTCATGTCCTGGCTGCGCCTTTTCTGATCCAACTCTCTGTTTGTCATTTGGGAAAGTAGTGGAAGATGGACCAAGTGCTTGGGCCCCTACCCCTGTGTGGGAAACCTTGGAAGAAGCTCCTGACTCTGAGCTATGGCCATTGTGTCCATAACTAGTTCATTCCCCAAATGGACACAGTGGCTGGAGCTGGGACGATCCAAACCCAGAAGCCAGGAGCTTCTTCCAGGTCTCCCACATGTATGCAGGGCCCAGGGACCTGGGACATTTTATATTGCTTTCCCAGGCCACAAACTGAGAGCTGGATTGAAAGAGGAACAACTGGAACTACAATTGTTGCTCATATGGAATGCTGACACTGCAGGCAGAGGTTTTACCTGCTATATCATAGCTCTGGTCCCTTAAAATCACATATTTTCTTTTTTTTTAAGATTTATTTTATTTTATTTGAAAGAGTTACAGAGAGAGGTAGAGACAGAGAGAGAAGTCTTCCATCCACTGGTTCACTCTCCAGATGGCTGCAGCAGCCAGAGCTGCACCAATCTGAAGCCAGGAGCTTCTTCTGGGTCTCCTATGTGGGTGCAGGGGCCCAAGGACTTGGGCCATCTTCTACTGCTATCCCAGGCCATAGCAGAGAGCTGGATCGGAAGAGGAGCAGCTGGGACTAGAATCCATGCCCTTATGGGATGCTGGCATTTCAGGCCAGGGCTTTAACCCATTGTGCCACCACAGTGGCCCAAAATCATGCATTTTAAGGTGATAAATTGGATGCTTCCAGAAGCATATTCACATTACTTGACAACAATGAACACCATTCATCTTTTTAATCTCCCTCAGGTGAAACTGACTGCATCAAACATTAAATCCCTGTTCCCTTAAACCAGACCCTGAGAGTCACTGTTGTACTCTGTAAATTTGCCTTTTCTGGCAATGCGATGTAAGTGGAATTACAAAATATTTGTTCTCTTTTTACTGGCTATGTCATGGAGCATTTAGTCCTCAAGGTTAAACTCTGTTGTAACATTTGTCAAATATTTTAGCAAAGCCCACTGATATTCTGATATATGTTGATATGATTTGAATATCATTTGTTTGGGATAATTCCCAATTTGAGTTATTAAGAACATAGGAATTCAATTTGACGATGGTATTTAAAGGTGGAGCATTTGAGATGTGATTAGGATTGGATGAGATCTTCAGGGTCAATCAGAATTAATTGGCTACTGAGGACAGAGACCAATGAGGCACTAGCATATCCACTGTCTCTATGTGATGCCTAGTGCTGCTTCTGAACTTTGTCGGTCAGAACCCCACAATCATATAAAGCCCGTCAGCATCATTTTCCATATTGATCCCATCATTTTACATTTACACCAAGAATGCATTAGAGTTTAGTTTCTCCAACCTTGCCTACATTTATTTAAATGGCTATTGCAGTGGATATAAAGTAGTATTTAATTGTGATTGTCATTTCCATTTATCTAATTACAAGTAGTGTTCAGAATTTTCTTATGTGATCATTAGCCATTTGTGTATCTTCCTTGTAGAAATGTCTGTTTAAATTTTTGTACATTTTGAAATCTGTTTTTATTGCTTTTGAGTTGTAGTGTTTTTTATGTACCATGTATTCTCAACACTAATCACATATGCATACAATTTACAATTATCTCTCCAATCAAATGGGTGTCTTTTTTATCCTTTTGAGTCTTTTGATATTCAGTAAATTTTAATTTTATATAATTCCTTTTGATATTTCCTTTTGTTGTCTATGGAATATAAAAGTTATAACAGATAAGCCACTGATAAGACAGTGTTGAAGTTCTTACCCAGCGTTTACTTTTTTTTTATTTTATTTTTTACTTATTTGACAGGTAGAGTTAGGCAGTGAGAGAGACAGAGACAGAGAGAAAGGTCTTCCTTCCACTGGTTCACCCCCCAAATGGTCACCTTGGCCGGCGCTGCGCCGATCCGCAGCCAGGAGTCAGGTGCCTCCTCCTGGTCTCCCATGCAGGTGCTGGGGCCCAAGCACCCGGGCCATCCTCCACTGCCTTCCCAGGCCACAGCAAAGAACTGGACTGGAAGAGGAGCAGCTGGGACTAGAACCCGGTGCCCATATGAGGGTGCTGCAAGGCAGAAGATTAGCCAAGTTAGCCACAGCTCCGGCCCCAGCCACCCAGTGTTTACTTGTAACAATTTAAATTGATAATCGTAGGTTTATATCATGACATAAACTCTGAGGTGATTGTTATTTGAAGTTAAAAATCAAAATAAATTAAACTGTTCAGTTAGAGTACTATTCTTTACCCATAATAACTTTCTCAGTGTTCCAAATAGGCTAACTTCTGTTAGCTAAGCAGATTGCTAAGGCCAGCCCACATTGAATGTGCATTAGGTTCTACCTCAAAGGTAGGAATAGAGAAGACATTTTGGACACCACAAATCTACAACTAATTTCATTGCTTGGTACAATATACTAAATGTATTTTCTAATTTCCTTTGTGATTTCTCCTTTCACTCATAGATTATTTAGAAGTCTGTTATTTCTTTTTTTCAAATTTATTTAATAATTTTTTTTCAAATTTATTTAATAAATATAAATTTCCAAAGTGCGACTTCTGGATTATAGTGGGTTTTCACCCTGTAACCTCCCTCCCACCCACAACCATCCTATCTCCCACTCCCTCTCCCATCCCATTCTTCATCAAGATTCATTTTCAATTATCTTTATATACAGAAGATCAACTTAGTATATACTAAGGAAATGTTTCAACAGTTTGCACCCATACAGAAACAAAAAGTATAAAGTACTGTTTGAATAGTAGTTTTACCATTTGTTTGCATAGTATAACACATTAAGGACAGAGATCCTTCAGGGGGAGTGGGTGCACAGAGACTCCCATTGTTGATTTAACAATTGACACTCTTATTTATGACATCAGTAATCACCCCAGGCTGTTATCATGAGGTGCTAAGGCTATGGAAGCCTCTTGAGTTCACCAACTCCAATTTTATTTAGACAAGGCCATATTCAAAGTGGAAGTTCTCTCCTTAAATATTGGGATCCTACTGGATTTCTTTTTTTCTGTTTCAATTGCAAATTTTATTTTTTGGCATAAAAGCTGATTTTTATTCCTAAAAGAATTGAAGCCATGTGAATGCCAAAAGTAAATAAAATATACCCATAATGTTAAAAAAAAAAAAAACAGAGCTAGGAAACTGATTTATCTGCCAGTTGTTGCAATATCAAAATAGTTCCATCTGAATGAGACTTAAAAGTTTAATGTATTGTGTTTTGGTGATTCCCAAATATGTACGTACTTAATATCTAAATATTAAAAATACTTCAGATGGGTACCACCCATTAGTTATCAATTTTCATGTTTATGTGACATTAACCATATTCACATTTTATCCAACTCATATTTTTTAAGTACAAAATGATATGAAGAATCTCACTTATCTTCACAGATCAAAGGATAAACTATGTTAACTTAGTTCTCAACACTAATAGGAAAAATTATGCATGTAATTCTGTAATAAAAAGACAAAGCTAACAGTGTAAGGTTGTGAGTTTTTAGTTTAGTGGTCCAAAGACTTGTAGGCCCACAAGAATCTCCTGGGAGTTGGTAAAACACAGATTGGACTGGTGCTGTAGTATAGTGTGCTAAGCCTCTGCCTGCAGCAATGGCATCTCATATTATCACCATCCATGTTTTGGTTGCTCCTCTTTCAATCTAGCCTCTGCTATGGCCAAGGAAAGCAGTAGAAGATGGCTCAGGTTCTTGGGCCCCTGCCACATGTGGGAGACCTGGAGGAAGCTCCTAGCTCCTGCCTTCAAATCAGCATAGTTCTGGCCATTGGTGCCAGTTGAAGGGTGAACCAGTGGATGGAAGACCTTTCTCTCTTTCTCTTCCTCTATGCCTGTAACTTTACCTCTCAAATTAAAAAAAAATAAATAAATAAAGAAGAAAAACAGATAGCCAGATCCCACAAGGGAGTTCCAAGTGACAGGATTGCACAGGGCCTAACAATGCATTGCAGCAAGTTTCCATGAGAGGCCAGTGATGCAGTCCAGGAGCCACAACTTGAGAATTACTGCTTTAGCTTTCTGAAAAGTAGCACAAATATTTCTGCTTTAAATTGTTCATATTATTAAGCCATCTCACAAGTAAAAAAGGAACTGGAAAGCTATTATTTACTAAAGTCTTTACTTAGAAATACCAATGTAATTATTGGCAGTTATCACCAACATCTAATTTGGCATGTCCTTGACAAAGAATGTAACTTGCAAGACAATTACCCTATTTCATGATGAATAACTAAGGCTGAGCGTGCCAAAGCTAAGTGACAGGACCATAATTCACTAGGAGGTTTACAGTCTCCAGCAATTGAGAACAAACCAGAATGTGCCTGGCACAGGGTCAGCTACATACAAAAAAGATGAATTAGACAGAGGCCTGTACTCAGATGTTCATTCTGGCAGGAAATGCAGCTTAAACAAAAAATAAGGCACAAAAGAAAAGCAGATGGAAGAAAGTTCACATCTACTTCAAGGTCAATGAACACCATTAGTGATTAAACTGTGAACCTCACTATTCATAATTTATTAGATTCTTTTTTGACTTTTGATTCCAGTAGTCTTACTTCTTAAACCTGATGGTCTTTTCTGAGATAAGAACCCATATTTGCAAAGTTCATAAATTTCTGAAAGGAGTTCTAGAAATACTTATAAAATGACAAGTTGATGGGCTGATCTTCCAGTCCATCTTGTTTATCTAAGACACATACTTGAATGTGGGCATTTGTGGTTAAGAAGTCTGTGTCCTCCTGAGGTTGACACCTGTCTCTGGCTCTCAACTCCAGCTTCCTGTAAGCATTAGGGACAGCCCAAGCAATTCGGCCTGTTATCTACATAAGAGATTTGCATTCAGTTCTTGGCACCCAGCTGCAGCTAGTTCACTTTTTTGTGGACCTCTGGGAAGTGACTCAGTGGATACAAGACTTCTCTTTCTGAAATAAATCAAAAAGAAATGTATTTGAAATGGGAGGGTACTTCAGAAAGTTCATAAAAAATGGAATTAAAAGGCAAATTTAGTTTGATGCACAAACTTTGAAGTCCATACCTGTTTTTAGTAATATGCATTGTCCAAAATTTCTGAAGTGCCCTCTTATAAACAAGGACCTATTTTTTTTGAAAAACATAATATTCTTATTACTACTACCTCTCCTCACTTAAATATTTCCAATTTTAGTATATGTGTTGCCACAGTAAATACTGCACTGAAACCTTAACTACAGTTGTCTTTAAGGGTGTTCAGTTAGGGTGTCGGCATTATGTGGCATAGCAGGTAAAACCTCTGCCTACAGTGCTAATAGCCCATATGAGCATCAGTTTGAGTCTTGGCTGTTCCCTTTCTATTGCAGCTCTCTGATAATGTGACTGGGAAAGCAATGGAATATTGCTGAAGTCCTTGGGCCCCTGAACCCATGTTGGAGACCCACATGAAGCTCCTGGCTTCTGAATTCAGCCTGGCCTGGTACTGTCACAGCCATTTGGGGAGCTAACCATCATATGGAAGATTCATTCTTTCTCTCTCTCTGTCTCTCTCTCTCTCTTTTTCCCCACACTCCCCCCTTGTAACTCTGCCTTTCAAATAAAAATAAAATTAAATCTTAAAAAATAATATTTAGTTAGTTTGTTTTTAACTTGAAAGGTAGAGACTGAAACATCTTGTATCCAGTGGCTCATTCCCCAAATGTCCACAATAGTCTAGACTAGGCCAGGTTGAAATCAGAAATAAGGAGCCCAATTCAGATCCACCACATAGGTGTTAAGTACCCAAGTACTTGGGCCACCACTTGCTCCTTCCCATGTTGTATATTAGTAGGAAATGAAACTGGAAGTGGAGCTGGTACTTGGACCCAGGCACTGAAATATATGATGTGGGTGTCTCAAGTGGTATCTTTTTTATTTTAAAGATTTTATTTATTTGAAAGAGTTATAGAAAGAGGTAGAGACAGAGAGAGTGAGGATCCCATCCACTGGTTCATTCCCCAAATGGCCATAACCACCAGGGCTAAGCCAGGTCAAAGCCAGGCACCAGAAGCCTCTTCTAGGTCTCCCATGTGGGTACAGGGGTGCAAGCACTTGTGCCACCCTCCACTGCTTTCCCAGGCACATCAGCAGGGAACTGGATTGGAAGTGGAGAGCCCAGACTTGAACCACACCCATATGGAATTCTGGCACTGCAAGCTGGAGATTTAACCCACTATACTATACTACAGCACTGGCCCCATCAAGTGGAATCTTAAGTGTGTCACTCACCCCAAATATGTTTATTTTAATATATGGTATTCCTAACTTCACTCAAGACATTAGTATTAAAAGGAATTTCAACAACTTTTTGATAGAGAAGACAGAGACAGTCACAGAAGCACCAGTTTTCAAAAGTGTGGAAGAGCTAAATAATCAGAAAACAGCAGGAGCGGAGGATCAAGAAGTTGAGAAAGGAGTTTCAAGAATGATGCAGTCAATAGCATCAGGTATCTAGTTGAGGAATCTGACAAAAAAAATGCAATAAAAAAAAAACCTCATTTATGTGCCCTGGTCATTAAATCCTAAGAGCACAGAACCCATAACCGGATTAAGCTGGAGAATTATTTGAGATGAGGAATGAGAGACAGCAAGGATAACTGGTTTGAGAAGTGTGACTGTTGAAGGGAGTCACAGGGAGGGTTTTAGTACTAGCAGAATATTTATGGAAGGCTGAGAGACAATTGCTCTTTTGATTTGTTTTCAAGAAATATGACCTTAAAAGCCTTTATTTCTACTGATGTGTACTAATACTATGATAGCAATCAGAAATCTTGTTTTCATTCCAGCAAAAAGTACTACCATATAGCTTTTCAATTCCTTTGAACTGAACATAAAGGTCTCACTTTGCTGAGTAATGAATAGAAAGGACCAAGGTATCTGATGATGATTCAGTTGTTTTCTTAGCAACATTAATTTCTTCAGATAGGAGAGTCTCTTTCAGCTGTTATTCCTAGAAAATACTGGTATTTGGGCCTTGACATTTCCAGTCATGGCACATTTTAGATGATCTTTAATACTTTTTCTCCTATTCTTATCTGAATTTGTTCTGACTTTAGGAGAGAACTAATCATTTTGCTGGGGTTGCATCTATGTGATTAAGGGACAATTCTTCATTTCCAGTCTTGAGACAGGTTACATTCCAATCCCTTTCTTTAGGTCACTGACCCCCGAAATCATTTGAAGAGTTCTGCAAATTATCAAAGTATAAAACCTGTGAGGAAGGCATATGTGACAAAAAACCAGTTCCATTTTCAACAGGGATATCTTTAGGTCTATTCTGGTTCTTTGTGTGCTCATCAGTTTTTAATTCAGTAAAGTTACCCACAGTGGGGATGCTGAGTTTGTTTTCATTACTTTCTTAATAAAGATCACCAGTGGCAAAGTCTGTAATGTGTTTCCTATGTTCAGGAAGTTCCATATATTTTTGTTCCAGGTCATCAACATAACGTAAAAAGTTTTCAGTAAAGCTGTCATAATCACCAAACATGTCTTCACTGTCATTATGCTCAATCAGTTGCATAGCCCACAGTTTTCCACCTCTGGTGCTGTGCCACCATCTCCTCCTCCCCCTTATTATCACCTGCCTTGAGCTCCACAGCTAGGTGGCAAAAATTATTGGAGCATTTCTATTTCAGACAGACACCTGCCTGTGGATGTGGGAACCACCTTTATCCATGACATGGGTTGAGAGATCTGCCACTTTGTCATCCCTAATGACCCAGCCGCCATGCTCAAGAGGACAATGGGAGGTGGGGTGGAAGTAGTTACAGGGGCACACTGTGCTGGAATCTCCAGCCAACATTGCTAAAACACCTCAAGTTAATGCCCGGGTACATCAGACAGGGCACAAGCATAGGTGCCCAGCCTTTCCTCATCCAGTCAGGTCTGGATTTCTTCTTTCTTATCAATTTGTAACTAATGCCATGTGATTAGGTAGAATAATTTGTGATTTTAGTCTTATTTATGGGTCAGTATATGTGCTGTCTTTGTGTGTGTTGCACAGGGTGGTCTAAAAATACTAATTAGGTCAACATTTTGTCATTCACATTTTGATTGATTATTTCATATATTATAAACTGAGTATCAATTATCAGATAATATTTGATTTTTAAAATTTCTTTCTTCTGTGAATTCTGTCTCATGTCCTTTGAGGTTGTTTTTAGGCATACTGACATAATTATGTTATCATCATGAAATATTATTTATTATGACAAAAAGTCTCTTAATACCTCTGGTCTTCTATTTCTTCTTGATGCTTTGCTGCTAAATAAGGCATCCAATTGAGCTTTTTATGATTAATGTTTTTATTGTGTATCCTTTTAAATTTAATTTATTGATTTGGGAGGGAGAGAAGACATACACACTTCCACACAGATATAGGAAGGTAGGTAGGTAGATATAGGTAGGTAGGTAGGTAGGTAGATAGAGATAGGGAGGGAGAGAGAAGTCTTGCTTATGGGTTTACTTCCCAGATAACTGCAATGTATGGGTATATGGCTGGGGCTGGGTTTGCCTCAATCCATGAGCTGGGAGTTCAATCAGCATCTTTACTGTGTGTGGCAAGAACCTAATTCCGTGAGCCATCCCCACAGATTACTAGGTTATTCGGATGCAGGAAGTAGGAATCAGGAGCTAGAGTGGGCATCAAACCCAAGTACTCCAGTGTGATTCATAGGCATCTTAACTGATACCCTAAATTCTATGTTAAATGTGTACAACCATAAAACATTTTAAATATTTAATTGTAGTGCTCCTATTGATTGTTTCACTCAGTGTCATAGACTAAGGAGTGTACCTCCCCAAATCTGTATTTGGATATGTTAAACTCCATGTGTCTGCATTTGGAAATAGAACCTTCAAATGGATAATTAAGGTTGATTGAGATTCTATAGGTGGGCCTTAATCCCATTCAACTTGGTCTTTGTCGGGGAGAAACCAGTGATGAGAGCATACAAAGAAGAGGCCATATGAGGACATCATGAGAAGTTGGCTATTCTTAAATGGAAAAGACCTCAGAAAAAAATGAAATCTGCAAGCACCTTGTTTTTTTTTTTTTTAATTTAAAGATGTATTTATTTATTTCAAAGTCAGAGTTAAACATAGAGAGAAGGAGAGACAGAGATAGGTCTTCCATCTGCTGGCTCACTACCCAATTGGCCACAATGGCTGGAGCTGCACTGATCAGGAGCCAGGATCTTCTTCCGGGTCTCTCAAGCAGGTACAGGGTCTCAAGGACTTGGACCATCTTCATCTTCTAACTGCTTTCCCAGGCCATAGCAGATGGATGGGAAGTGGAGCAACCAGAACTCTAACTGGTGCCCATATGGAATGCCCACACAGCAGATGGCAGCTTTACCCACTAAGCCACAGTGCCAACCCCAGCATCTCGTTCTTAAACCATCATTCTACAGAATCATGAGAAAATAAATTTCTGTTAAGTTGCCCTCTCTATAACATAGTATTATAGCATCTCTGTTAAATGAATACACTACTTTGTTGCATTAATTTACTTTGATGTGTAATACTGATATGCTTTAATTTGTTACTCATGGCTTTAAAAATTACATTGAGAATAATTTATCCCAATATCTTTGGAGAAATATTGTACTGCTTCATATGGAATATAGATTTTTCTATTGAATAATTAAATTTTTTCCAACTTTTGTTTAATATATATAAATTATCAAAGTAAAACTTTTGGATTATAGTGGCTTTTCCCCCCATTACCTCACTCCCACCTGCAACCATCTCATCTCCCACACCCGTCCCATTCTTCATCACAATTCACTTTCAATTCGCTTTATATACAGAAGATCAACTTAGTATATACTAAGTAAAGATTTTAACATACTGCACCCACACAGACACACAAAGTATAGAGTACTGTTTCAGTAGTAGTTTTACCATTACTTTGCATAGTACAACACATTAATGACAGAGGTCCTACATGGGGAGCAGGTGCACAGTGACTCCTGTTGTTGATTTAACAATTGACATTCTTATTTATGATGTCAGTAATCACACAAGACTCTTGTCATGAGCTGTCAAGGCTATGGAAGCCTCTTGAGTTCAGAAACTGATCTTATTTAAACAAGGCCATATTCAAAGTGGAAGTTCTCTCCTCCCTTCAGAGAAAGGTAATTCCTTCTTTGATGTGCTCTTTCTGCTGGGATCTCACACAGAGAGATCTTTCATTTAGGTCATTTATTGATTGATTGATTGATTGATTTTGCCACAGTGTCTTGGCTTTCCATGCCTGTGAAACTCGCATGAGCTTTTTAGCCAGATCCAAATGCCTTAACAGCTGATTCTGAGGCCAGAGTTCTGTTTAAGGCATGTGCTATTCTATGAGTCTGCTGTCTATACTGCTTTCCATGTAGGATTATTCTCCTTTTTAATTCTATCAATTATTATTTGAAGACACTGGTCTTATTTATGTGATCCCTTTGACAATCCTATCTTTTTGATCAACTAGGAACTTAAAGTGATTGCTTTAACAAGTAAGATAGTATTGGTACATGCCACTTTGATGGGATTGAATTGCAATCTCCTGGCACATTTCTAGCTCTACCATTAGGGGTAGTCCAAGTGAACATGTGCTGAATTGTACATCTCGTCCCTCTCTTATTCCCACTTTTATATTTAACAGGGCTTACTTTTCAGTTAAATTTAAACACCTAAGAACAATTGTGTGTTAACTAAAGAGTTCAACCAATGGTATTAAGTAGGAGAAAAAAATACTAAAAGGAATAAAATAGTAAGTTGCTCCTCGACAGTCAGGACAAGGGCTGATCAAGACATTGTTTCTCATAGTTTCCATTTCGCTTCAACAGGTTTCCTTTTAGGTGCTCAGTTGTCACCGATCAGGGAGAACATATGATATTTGTCCCTCTGGGACTGGCTTATTTCACTCAGCATGTTTTCCAGATTCCTCCATTTTGTTGCAAATGACCGAATTTTATTATTTTTTTTTTACATTGAGGTGCAGACAGCTCTTTTATTTGCCAATTTAATTTCCTTTGGGTAAAATTCAAGGAGTGGAATGGCTGGGTTGTGTGGTAGAGCTATATTCAAGTTTCAGAGGAATCTCCAGACTGTCTTCCAGAGTAGCTTTACCAGTTTGCCTTCCCACCAACAGTGGATTAGTGATTTCATTCTTTTTTAAATCTAAGATTACATACTGTATATGTACCCAATTTCTTAATACAGTCATCAATTGATGGACATCTGGGTTGATTCTATATCTTGGTTTTTGTGAACTGAGTTTCAGTAAACATGGACTATTCATATGCCAATTTCATTTTATTTGGGTAAATTCTCAGGACTAGGATTGCTAGGTCATGTGGTAGATCTATTTTCAATTTTGTATCATTGTTTTTTGAATCTCAGTTCTGCTTTCTTGTTTTTTTTCTTTTTAAGATTTATTTATTTATTTGAAAGGCAGAGAGAGAGAGGTCTTCCATCTGCTAGTTCACTCCCCCAGATGTCTACAATGGCTGGAGATGTGCTGATCCTAAACCAGAAGCCAGGAGCATCTTCTGGGTCCCCAACGTGGGTGCAGTGGCCCAAGGATTTGGATCATCTTCCACTGTTTGCCCAGGCCACAGCAGAGAGCTGGATCAGAAAAGGAGCAGCCAGGACTCTTAACTGGTGCCCATATGAGATGCTGGCATTGCAGGCAACAGCTTTTACCCACTACAGCTCAGTGCTGGCCCCGTTTCTTAAGTTTTGCGTGTTGTATTGTCAGCTTCATTCATTTCCAAGAATTCTTTGGTTTCTCATTTGATTGCTTCTGTGAATCACTGTTCATCATTCAATATTGTGTTATTCAGTCTCCATATATTTGCATATTTTCTAGAGATTCTTACAATCTAAATTTCCAGCTTTATCCCATTGTGGTCAGAAAAGACACATAGTATGATTTCAATAATTTGGGTTTGCTGAGACTTGCTTTACAGCCTAGCATATAGTCTATCCTAGAGAAGGTTCCATATAGTGATGAAAAGAATGTGTATTCTGCAACTGTGAAATATTCAGTAGATATCTGTTCAGTCCATTTGGTCCATAGTGTTTTTTTTTAACTTCTATTTAATGAATATAAATTTCCAATGAACAGCTTATGGATTACAATGGCTTCCCCCCCATAACTTCCCTCCCACCCGCAACCCTCCCCTTTCCTGCTCTCTCTCCCATTCCATTCACATCAAGATTCATTTTCAATTCTCTTTATATACAGAAGATCAGTTTAGTATATATTAAGTAAAGATTTCAACAGTTTGTCCCCACATAGCAACTCAAAGTGAAAAATACTGTTGGAGTACTAGTTATAGCATTAAATAACAGTGTACAGCACATTAAAGACAGAGATCCTACATGATATTTTTTAAAAATTGATTAATTTTCTATGCAATTTCCAACTTAACACCAGGTTTTTTTTTTTCATTTTCAATTATCTTTATATACAGAAGATCGATTCAGTATATGCTAAGTAAAGATTTCATCAGTTTGCACCCACACAGACACAGAGAGTGTAAAAATACTGTTTTAATACTAGTTATAGCTTCATTTCACATTGGACCACACATTAAGGACAGATCCCACATGTGACATAAGTACACAGTGACTCCTGTTGTTGATTTAACAATTTGGCACTCTTGTTTATGGCGTCAGTAATCTCCCTAGGCTCTAGTCATGAGTTGCCAAGGCTATGGAAGCCTTTAGGGTTCTCTGGCTTTGATCTTATTCCGATAGGGTCATAGTCAAAGTGGAAGTTCTCTCCTCCCTTCAGAGAAAGGTACCTCCTTTTTGATGGCCCTGTTCTTTCCACTGGGATCTCACTCGCAGAGATCTTTCATTTAGGTCTTCTTTTTTTGCCAGAGTGTCTTGGCTTTCTATGCCTAAAATACTTTCATGGGCTCTTCAGCCAGATCTAAATGCCTTAGGGGATGATTCTGAGGCCAGAGTGCTATTTAGGACATCTGCCATTCTATGAGTCTGCTGTGTATCCTGCTTCCCATGTTGGATCCTTCTCTCCCTTTTTGATTCTATCAGTTAGTATTAGCAGACACTAGTCTTGTTTGTGTGATCCCTTTGACTCTTAGACCTATCAATATAATCAATTGTGAACTGAAATTGATCACTTGGACTAGTGAGATGGCATTGGTATATGCCACTTTGATGGGATTGTATTGGAATCCCCTGGCATGTTTCTAACTCCCATAGTGGTTTTTTTTTAAAGATTTATTTATTTTTTTAAAAGTCAGAATTACACACAGAGAGAAGAGAGGCAGAGGGAGAGAAGTCTTCCATCTGATGGTTCACTCCCCAATGGGCTGCAATGGCCAGAGCTGCACCGATCTGAAGCCAGGAGCCAGGAGCTTCTGCTGGGTCTCCCACGTGGGTGCAGGGACCCAAGGACTTGGGCCATCTTCCACTGCTATCCCAGGCCACAGCAGAGAGCTGGATCAGAAGAGGAAAAGCTGGGACTAGAACCGGCACCCATATGAGATGCCGGCGCTTCAGGCCAGGGCATTAACCTGCTGCACCACTGTGCTGGCCCTGGTCCATAGTGTTGATTAGCTCTCATATTTCTTTGTTGGTTTTCTGTCAAGTTGATCAGTCGATTGATGAAACTAGATGTTGAAGTCCTCCATTATTGGACTCCATGTTTCTCTTTATGTCAATTAAATATTATTTTAAATAGCCTGGTGCTCTGGCATTGGTGTATATATTGGATGTTTATTATAGTCATGTCTTCCTGTTAAATTGATCCCTTAATTATAGCATAGTACCCTTCTTTGTGTCTTTAAATGAGAGTTACACACAAAGAGAAGGAAAGGTAGAGAGAGAGAGAAGTTGTCCATCTGCTGGTTCACTCCACAGTTGGCCTCAATAGCTAGAGCTGAGCCATTCTGAAGCCAGGAGCCAGGAGCTTTTTCAAGGTCTCCCACACAGGTGCAGGGGCCCAAGGACTTGGGCCATCTTCTGCTGCTTTTTCAGGCCCATAGCAGAGAGCTGGATTGGAAGTGGAACAGCCGAGACTTGAACCGACACCCACATGGGATGCTGGAACTGCAGATGGTGGTTTTACCCACTATGCCACAGCACCAGCCCCTGGTGACATATTCTTTCAATTTCTGTTTGTTATGGAGAGTTCTTTTTTCACCTTCATTCATAAATGAGAGCTTTGCAGGATATAGTATTCAGGGGTGACAGTCTCTGCATTCTCTCCTAGCCTGTAGAGTTTCTGATGAGAAATCACCTGTGTCTAATTGGATATGTTTCTGAAGGTAATCATGTTTCTCTTGTGTACATTTGATAATTTTTATTAATGCTTTACTGTTGAAAGTTTGACTGCAAAGTATCATGGTGGAAATCTTTTCTGTCATGTGTATTAAGAGTTCTGTGTGCTTCCTGTACTTAAGTGTATCTTTCTTTCTCCAGGTTAGGGGACTTTTCCATAATTACTTCACTGAATATACCTTCCAATCTATTCTCTCTTTCCATACTTTCAGAAAATCCAAAGACCTATATGTTGGGTCATTTGATAGTATCCCATCAAAAAATTTTTAACTTCCAATTTCATCCTTTTTTTTTTAATCCATGACATTTCCTAAGATTTACCTTCCCACTCAAATACTTTTTCTTCTGCTTCACAAGTATGTTGTTAAGAATTCCACTGCATTTCTTATTTGACATTAACTTCTTTAGTTATAATATTTTCTTTGGTTTCTCTTCTAAATCTCTGTTTCACAGGTATGTTTTTCTTCCAAGTTATATATGGATTTCTTTAACTCATTGGATTTCACATTTCATCCACTGCATAAAAAAATCAGAAGTGAATTCTATTCTTTTTTAAACAAATCCCCAACCTTTTCCCTTGGATATCTAGTTTCATGCTTTGGAAATCTAGGAATATATAATATTACTGTTGAGAAAAATTCCTGTAAAATTTTTCTGATACAATGATTCCTCTCCCTTTCAAGAATTATTTTAAAACTTTACAATATTGTTTAGTCTCGATCTTTAAATCCTACCCCATTACTCTGGGTAAAGAAAAACTCCATTCACAAAAGTTATGGTCATGACTGGATGTTTGGGCAGCCTTCTTCTCCATTAAACTTTTCATTTTCATTTGTTTGAGGTGATCCTTCCTCGTCAGGTCCCTGTTCAGGTGCCCCTTGCTGTGAACCATGCAGCAACTCTGCAGGTTGAAGAGGTGATGGTGTGCAATGAAAGGAAAACAAAAGTTTATAGAAAAGTAGGGGCCAGCAGGACTCTCTCCAAGAGAGGAGCAGGAACCTCTCTCTGCCTTGCCCTGTGGCTTTTAGTTTTGCCCTTTTCATTTTAAATTATTTGACAGGTAGAGTTACAGACAGTGAGAGAGAGAGAGAGACAGAGAGAAAGGTCTTCCTTCCATTGGTTTACTCCCCAAATGGCTGCTACAGCCGGTGCTGTGCCAATACAAAGCCAGGAGCCAGGTGCTTCTTCCTGGTCTCCCACGTGGGTGCAGGGGCCCAAGCACTTGGGCCATCCTTCACTGCCTTCCCGGGCCACAGCAGAGAGCTGGACTGGAAGAGGAACAACTGGGACTAGAACCCAGTGCCCATATGGGATGCCAGTATTGCAGGCAGAGGACTAGCCAAGTGAACCATGGTGCTGGCCCTAGTTCTGCCAAATCCCCTTGCTGACACCAGGACAAGCCTCTGCTTAACTAGAAACAGCATTCTCTACACACAGATCTTGACCAGATGCCATGTGATCACCACCTGACCCAGAAAGAGGAAGAGAGTAGAACATTTGAGTAAAAAATGTCCTTGAACTTGTTACATCCCTGGAGGTGAGTGGGCCGTGGCCCACTGCTGGCTTTCCAAGCTGCAATGTCCCAGATTAGACTGTTCACATAACTCCCAGCTTCATCCTGCTGCATTCCTCAAAGGGCTGCAGTGATAGTTTCCACCTGGCCTCTGGCAATGTCTCTCTTTGGTCTCTTCCTCTCTAAGTAGCCATTTAGTCCTTCCCCATTTGCCTCCATTGGAGGACATTTAAAGTGCAAATATCTTTAAGTAACTATCACATTGTATTGAAGCACCCTGTGCCTCAGGGAGTGAGTACTCATTTTCATGTAAAAATAATAATTATTCTAATTGTTGCAGGATACACTATGATGCTTATGAACATACTTTATAAACAAGTTTACAAAAATAGCACATAAAATTTATTGGGTCAAGTATATAAATGAAATATTAATTATCAGTTCCTTGGACAATTTTTTTTAAAAAGATTATTTATTTATTTGAGAGGTAGAGTTACAGATAGAGAGAGGGAGAGACAAGGAGACAGGTTTTCTATCCACTGGTTCACTCCCTAAATGGCTACAATGGCTGGAGCTGGGTCAGTATAGAAA